>NC_089837.1:474044038-474731538 GCF_035609145.1 Eleutherodactylus coqui | reverse complement strand
TGCCTTTATAAAAGTCACCCTCTGTAAATGGCTATCCACTTTATCACCAGAAATCAAGCAAGTTCCAATACTAGGGGACCAATGGACTAAAGCAATCCTTCAAAATCTGGCATGGTGGTGTTGGTTGGATCATAATTCCATCATTTGATTAGGGTACTAAGGGCAAGACTCGGCTGCATACTACGTCCTCAACCACCCGGATAAGGGAGGACAAAATGTTGGCCATTGTTTTATGAAGCAAGGGTTCAGAGGTCTGTTTTCTGGACATGTTGAAGGTTTCAAGGCGACCACCAGGAACAGAAAATGTTTATTCATCCCAACCAAAGAAATAATTCACTGAAAGAGTCAAAATCCGCACACAAATCCCTGAAAGTGGTCATACTTACTGATAGGCACTAAAGGCTTCATGGACAAGTACAAACCTCAGTTCCCAGAAGAAGGCAAAGTGCCATATAGTGGAGTAGCTCAGGTGCACAACACTAATGAACGACCCCTCGCACATCTACAACATATTAGGGGGGGAGAGGTGGCTGCTTAATATGCTTGCACCCAGCTGGGACTTGTATAGGGTGCCAGGCACACAGATATGTGTAGCGCACAAAACAGGCACCATTGAACCAGTGGCAGAGGGATCAGGTGAGATAGGCTTGCCTTATTTTATGTTTATACATCAGGTGAAGCACTTTGAGCCATTTTTTTTCCTTCCGAACAACTTAATTAAGGCTAATTTCACACAGTTGAGTGCGATATCGGGCTATGAAATTCAGCTGGATATCGCGCTCGTCAACATGCGATACCCCCGTGGATGAGAGGTGTTTTATGTTAACACCTCGCATCACTTCAGGGAGGTAGCGATCCTCCAATGCAGCTTTTAGGGAGGCCTTGCATCGCACTTGTGTGCACCTCACATGCCGTTCGATGCTTTGCGGACCACATTGAAAACAATGGACGATGCAATGCAAGGTGGTCCAAGGGAACACCCAAAAATAGGACATGGCATAACTTTTTCTTGCGTTGCGAAGAAAAAAATGGCTCATGTGTATGACCCAATTCAAAAGGATGGGGTTCATATTTGTGCAAGACTTGTGTGTCTCACAACGCACAAATCTTGTGCGATTCTCGGCCGTGTAGAAGCGGCCTTAGGCCTTAGTCACAAGGGCGTTTTTTCGCGCGATTTGCGCATCCACACTCACACCCATTCATGAATTCATGAATGGGTGTGAGTGAGACCTGCCTCTGATTGGCTCAGGCTGAGCCAATCAGGGGCAGCTCTCACTCACACCAACTCACACCCACTGCTGGCTGGCCGCGCTGAACTCCGGCTGCCGGGACAAGGTGAGTATATATATTTTTTTTATTTTAACACATTTCTGGATGAATTGCAGGGAAGGGCTTATATATTTAAGCCCTTCCCGACAATTCATCCCGCGATCGCCGGCAGCCCATTGCTTTCAATGGAGCCGACTGTATTGCCGGCTCCATTGAATTCAATGGTCAGTGCTCGTTTAATCGAGACGAGTACCGCGTGGTGCTCGTCGTGAGTAACGAGCATCTCGAGCACCCTAATACTCAGTGGAACCTGCTGTATTGCCGGCTCCATTGAATTCAATGGGCAAACATCGTTCTTCTCTGTTACAGCTGTGGCAGAGAAGAATGATTCATCTTCTATATGTTCTCAATGGGGTCGGCGCATATAGAGAAGAGAACAGGAATCGCAGATAGGTGCGATCTGCGATTTCTGTTCTATAATTTATCGGACGAGCGCATAAAAAGCGCTCATGTGTCCGATACCATTGCAAAGCAATGGTTTTATAAAATCGCCAAACGCATGTGCAAATCGTGCGAAAAAACGCCCGTCTGACTGAGGCCTAAGTCTTTCTCTGTGTCCTGTCTTTGAGTTCTCCCCTAGCATAGGGCTAAATAGAAATGCCCTTGGATTTGAAGACAAATTTGCTAATTTGTTGCAATGCTCACCATTTTTGCTGTATTTTGTTTACTCCTCACAATTTTATGAATTTTCTTCAAGAATGCTGCAGATTCTGAATAGTACAGGAGGGACTCTGCCGAGGGATTGTCTTTTGAAAGTCGTAAATTCCTGATGAAAAATTGGAAATCCTTTTGTTAATCTTGTGCTGATGCTTTGGAAGCAGGAGAATCATGAAGACAGGTCAGAGACAGCAACATCTGCTGGCGAAAAATTATTACCTGGAGTCAGAGTTATATGCACATAAAAAGAGAAGACAACAATGATCCATGCTAAGTAAACGCATAATCTGCTCCCTACCCAATAATACGGCGTTGCTTCATTTTATTCCCTGGGAGCACCAATATAATTTTCTTCAAATTTTTATGGGGGCACATACAGAAATCACCGGGCCTGAACACACAGGGAAGCATTAGAAAAACTGGCAGAAGAGGAACATGGAGCAATTACCCATAGCAACCCATCAGATTCCAGAAACCATTCCTCAGAGAGCCTTTTGAGACTGAGATTGGCAACTATGATTGGTATAACTTTCCCTTAACACTAATTTTGATAAACCTCCATTCTATCCCTCTTTAAAAAGTTCAAATTCCCATATTTATAAACTATAAATCCATTGATGTTCAAAATGGAACCAAGTACCAGTCCTGCATGCAGGACTGTATAGTTGTATATTATTGCTGGAGTTGATGCAGTATATGTGCTTGCTGGAAACTTCAAAGGGGTCAAATGACTGTGTTTTTTTTTTTACTGTAACTTTGCTAATGTGGAAGAATGGAGAGTGAGCTGCCCATTGATGGGCTGGATATAAAAGGCAGCTCCTGTTCCCAGGCTGGGTGGTGACTCACCAGTTTTTTGCAATGAGCCTTGTGAGGAGTGAGCTGCCCCAGAGCTACTGAAAAGCTGGCTTTTCCTGTACGAGACTGAGAGAAAAATTGCAACTCAGATTCCTGAAATGGAAATACCCAGCTGTTGCAATGCGAGTGCCAGATGGAGGTCTGTTGATTGTCCAAGGAAACATTAATTGCAATTACTGACTGCAAGCGCCGAGTCGTCATTGGGAGACCGAGACCACCAGCAAGATCTGATAGATTGGTAGCCAGTATGTAATCGTGAGTACCATCGCCCAGGCTCATCACTTATAAAACAGATTATTTTGACTTTATCACTGTACAGCCTTCCCAAAGGTACTGTGCTAATAATTTCTTCAGGAAACGACAACTGCCTATTTCAGTTAGTGGACTTAGTGATTCAATTAACCAAAGTTCCTACAAAACTAGGATACTTCAGTGGAGACTTCTATTTCAAATAGAACCTGTAGATCTAATTAAACCCTGGTCACGGTAAAACATTCGACAGTGATAATTCTGGATTGCACACACAGTAATAAGGACACCCTATTCATAAGGTACAGACTAGAGATGAGCGAACGTACTCGTCCGAGCTTGATACTCGTTCGAGTATTAGCGTGTTCGAGATGCTCGTTACTCGAAACGAGCACCACGCGATGTTCGAGTTACTTTCACTTTCATCTCTGAGACGTTAGCGCGCTTTTCTGGCCAATAGAAAGAAAGGGAAGGCATTACAACTTCCCCCTGCGACGTTCAAGCTCTATACCACCCCCCTGCAGTGAGTGGCTGGCGAGATCAGATGTCACCCGAGTATATAAATCGGCCCCTTCCCGCGGCTCGCCACAGATGCATTCTGACATAGCTCAGGGAAAGTGCTGCTGCTGGTGCTGCTGCTATAGGGAGAGCGTTAGGAGTTACAGTATTTTAGGCTTCAAGAACCCCAACGGTCCTTCTTAGGGCCACATCTGACCGTGTGCAGTACTGTTGAGCCTGCTTTTAGCAGTGTTGCACAATTTTTTTTTTTGTATATCGGCCGTGCAGAGCATTGCGTCCGCAGTCTGCAGTCATTGTACAGAGTATAGGGGCAGTACTGGTGAGGCAGGGACAGTGGTACAGGGAAAGAGATATACAGGGTATATAGGCAGTGGGCTTTTTCCAAAAAATTGATTGCCGTCATCCCGCCAGAGGGAAACAGTATACATAATATTATACGCTGCCTACAGTATCTATCTGCTGGGGGTTGTAGTCCTAATTAATACGCAGCTAAGCGTTACAGCAGGCTTGCGCAAAATTGTTTCCTGGATCTGCTGTCTCTGTTACATGATCGCCGTCATCCCGCCTGAGGGAAAGAGTATACATAATATTATACGCTGCCTACAGTATCTGTCTGCTGTATCAGCTCAGCATTTTAAAAAAATAGAAGCAAAATACTTAAGGCCTACTACTGGCCTTTGGCCACTTGACTGCTTCTGCGCTGTGAATTCCAATAGCTCAGTCATACGCACCTACGGCTCACTACAGGCGTGCGCAAAATTGTTTCCTGGCTCTGCTGTGCGTTCCGTAAGGGAAGTCAGCCTCCAACCACAGGCCAATAAGCGGCACATTTAATTACAGCGTTCTGTTTCTGCACTACTGGTAATACAGCATGCTGAGGGGTAGAGGTAGGCCTAGAGGACGTGGACGCGGGCGAGGACGCGGAGGCCCAAGTCAGGGTGTGGGCACAGGCCGAGCTCCTGATCCAGGTGTATCGCAGCCGACTGCTGCGGGATTAGGAGAGAGGCACGTTTCTGGCGTCCCCACATTCATCTCACAATTAATGGGTCCACGCGGTAGACCCTTATTAGAAAATGAGCAGTGTGAGCAGGTCCTGTCGTGGATGGCAGAAAGTGCATCCAGCAATCTATCGACCACCCAGAGTTCTGCGCCGTCCACTGCTGCAACTCTGAATCCTCTGGCTGCTGCTCCTCCTCCTTCCTCCCAGCCTCCTCACTCCATTACAATGACACATTCTGAGGAGCAGGCAGACTCCCAGGAACTGTTCCCGGGCCCCTGCCCAGAATGACCAGTAATGGTTCCTCTCCCACTGGAGGAGTTTGTCGTGACCGATGCCCAACCTTTGGAAAGTTCCCGGGGTCCGGGGGATGAGGCTGGGGACTTCCGGCAACTGTCTCAAGAGCTTTCAGTGGGTGAGGAGGACGATGACGATGAGACACAGTTGTCTATCACTCAGGTAGTAGTAATTGGAGTAAGTCCGAGGGAGGAGCGCACAGAGCATTCGGAGGAAGAGCAGCAGGACGATGAGGTGACTGACCCCACCTGGTTTGCTACCCCTACTGAGGACAGGTCTTCAGAGAGGAAGGCAAGTGCAGCAGCAGGGGAGGTTGGAAGAGGCAGTGCGGTGGCCAGGGGTAGAGGCAGGGCCAGACCGAATAATCCACCAACTGTTTCCCAAAGCGACCCCTTGCGCCATGCCACCCTGCAGAGGCCGAGGTGCTCAAAGGTCTGGCATTTTTTCACTGAGAGTGCAGACGACCGACAAACAGTGGTGTGCAACCTTTGTCGCGCCAAGATCAGCTGGGGAGCCACCACCAGCAGCCTCACCATCACCAGCATGCGCAGACATATGATGGCCAAGCACCCCACAAGGTGGGACGAAGGCCGTTCGCCGCCTCCGGTTTGCACCGCTGCCTCTCCCCCTGTGCCCCAACCTGCCACTGAGATCCAACCCCCCTCTCAGGACACAGGCACTACCGTCTCCTGGCCTGCACCCACACCCTCACCTCCGCTGTGCTCGGCCCCATCCACCAATGTCTCTCAGCGCAGCGTCCAGCCGTCGCTAGCGCAAGTGTTGGAGCGCAAGCGCAAGTACGCCGCCACGCACCCGCACGCACCCGCACGCTCAAGCGTTAAACGTGCACATAGCCAAATTGATCAGCCTAGAGATGCTGCCGTATAGGGTTGTGGAAAAGGAGGCTATCAAAGGTATGATGGCGGCGGCGGCCCCGCGCTACTCAGTTCCCAGTCGCCACTACTTTTCCTGATGTGCCGTCCCAGCCCTGCACGACCACCTCTCCCGCAACATTGTGCGCGCCCTCACCAACGCGGTTACTGGCAAGGTCCACTTAACAACGGACATGTGGACAAGCACAGGCGGGCAGGGCCACTATATCTCCCTGACGGCACATTGGGTGAATTTAGTGGAGGCTGGGACAGAGTCAGAGCCTGGGACCGCTCACGTCCTACCCACCCCCAGAATTGCGGGCCCCAGCTCGGTGGTGGTATCTGCGGCGGTGTATGCTTCCTCCACTAAACCACCCTTCTCCTCCTCCTCCTCCTCCTACGCAACCTCTGTCTCGCAATCAAGATGTGTCAGCAGCAGCACGTCGCCAGCAGTCGGTGTCGCGTGGCACGGCAGCACAGCGGTGGGCAAGCGTCAGCAGGCCGTGCTGAAACTACTCAGCTTAGGAGAGAAGAGGCACACGACCCACGAACTGCTGCAGGGTCTGACAGAGCAGACCGACCGCTGGCTTGCGCCGCTGAGCCTCCAACCGGGCATGGTCGTGTGTGACAACGGCCGTAACCTGGTGGCGGCTCTGCAGCTCGGCAGCCTCACGTACGTGCCATGCCTGGCCCACATCTTTAATTTGGTGGTTCAGTGCTTTCTGAAAAGCTACCCACGCTTGTCAGACCTGCTCGGAAAGGTGCGCCGGCTCTGCGCACATTTCCGCAAGTCCCACACGGACGCTGCCACCCTGCGCACCCTGCAACATCGGTTTCATCTGCCAGTGCACCGACTGCTGTGCGACGTGCCCACACGGTGGAACTCTACGCTCCACATGTTGGCCAGGCTCTATGAGCAGCATAGAGCTATAGTGGAATACCAACTCCAACATGGGCGGCGCAGTGGGAGTCAGCCTCCTCAATTCTTTACAGAAGAGTGGGCCTGGTTGGCAGACATCTGCCAGGTCCTTGGAAACTTTGAGGAGTCTACCCAGATGGTGAGCGGCGATGCTGCAATCATTAGGGTCACCATTCCTCTGCTATGCCTCTTGAGAAGTTCCCTGCAAAGCATAAAGGCAGACGCTTTGCGCTCGGAAACAGAGGCGGGGGAAGACAGTATGTCGCTGGATAGTCAGAGCACCCTCCTGTCTATATCTCAGCGCGTTGAGCAGGAGGAGGAGCATGAGGAGGATGAGGAGGAGGGGGAAGAGACAGCTTGGCCCACTGCTGAGGGTACCCATGCTGCTTGCCTGTCATCCTTTCAGCGTGTATGGCCTGAGGAGGAGGAGGAGGAGGATCCTGAAAGTGATCTTCCTAGTGAGGACAGCCATGTGTTGCGTACAGGTACCCTGCCACACATGGCTGACTTCATGTTAGGATGCCTTTCTCGTGACCCTCGCGTTACACGCATTCTGGCCACTACGGATTACTGGGGGTACACACTGCTCGACCCACGGTATAAGGAGAACCTTTCCACTCTCATACCCGAAGAGGAAAGGAGTTCGAGAGTGATGCTATACCACAGGACCCTGGCGGACAAACTGATGGTAAAATTCCCATCCAACAGCGCTAGTGGCCGAAGGCGCAGTTCCGAGGGCCAGGTAGCAGGGGAGGCGCAGAGATCAGGTAGCATGTACAGCACAGGCAGGGGAACACTCTCTAAGGCCTTTGACAGCTTTCTGGCTCCCCAGCAAGACTGTGTCACCGCTCCCCAGTCAAGGCTGAGTCGGCGGGAGCACTGTAAAAGGATGGTGAGGGAGTACGAAGCCGATCGCACGACCGTCCTCCGTGATGCCTCTGCCCCCTACAACTACTGGGTGTCGAAGCTGGACACGTGGCCTGAACTCGCGCTGTATGCCCTGGAGGTGCTTGCTTGTCCTGCGGCTAGCGTCTTGTCAGAGAGGGTGTTTAGTGCGGCTGGGGGAATCATCACGGATAAGCGTACCCGCCTGTCAACTGACAGTGCCGACAGGCTTACACTCATCAAGATGAACAAAGCCTGGATTTCCCCAGACTTCTCTTCTCCACCAGCGGACAGCAGCGATACCTAAGCAATATGTAGGCTGCACCCGCGGATGGAAGCATTGTTCTCTATCACCATCAAAAACGGGAACCTTTCAGCTTCATCAATCTGTGTATAATATTCATCCTCCTCCTCCTGCTCCTCCTCCTGAAACCTCACGTAATCACGCCGAACGGGCAATTTTTCTTAGGCCCACAAGGCTCAATCATATAATTTTTGTAAACAATTTTTATACGTTTCAATGCTCATTAAAGCGTTGAAACTTGCACCTGAACCAATTTTTATTTTAACTGGGCTGCCTCCAGGCCTAGTTACAAATTAAGCCACATTAACCAAAGCGATTAATGGGTTCCACCTGCCCTCTTGGTTGGGCATGGGCAATTTTTCTGACATACATTAGTACTGTTGGTACACCAATTTTTTGGGGCCCTCGCCTACAGTGTAATCCAATTAATTTTTTTCCCACCTGCATTAAAGCTGACGTTACATCAGCTGTGCTGGGCACTGCAATGGGATATATTTATGTACCGCCGGTGGGTTCCAGGGAGCCACCCATGCTGTGGGTCCACAGGGAGTTGTAACTGCATGTGTCCGCTTCTAAAGAACCCCAGTGTGACTGGGGCATGCAGTGTGGGCCAAAGCCCACCTGCATTTAATCGGATGTTACCTCAGCTGTGATGGGCACTGCAATGGGATACATTTATGTACAGCCGGTGGGTTCCAGGGAGCCACGCATGCTGTGGGTGCACACGGAATTCCCATTGCGGAGTTGTACCTGCCTGTGACTATTTATAAAAAAACGCGGTCTGACTGGGGCATGCAGACACCTTGACAGAATGAATAGTGTGTGGCATATAGGTTCCCCATTGCTATGCCCACGTGTGCAGCTCCTGATGGCGGTGGCACAGGATTATATTTCTCATTGCTTCTGTACAGCATTGTGGGCTATCGTCCCGCCCCTTTTAAAGAGGGTCGCTGCCTAGCCGTGCCAACCCTCTGCAGTGTGTGCCTGCGGTTCCTCCTCATGGCAGACGCACTTATAAATAGACATGAGGGTGGTGTGGCATGAGGGCAGCTGAAGGCTGCGCAGGGACACTTTGGTGTGTGCTGTGGACACTGCGTCGTGCGGGGGGGGGGGGGGGGGGGGGAGCATGTAACCCAGGAGAAGTGGCAGCGGATTGTCATGCAGGCAGTTATTGTGCTTTGTTGGAGGTAGTGTGGTGCTTAGCAAAGGTATGCATTGCTAATGAGGGCTTTTCAGAAGTAAAAGTTGTTGGGGGGGGGGCCCACTCTTGCCGCTATTGTGGCTTAATAGTGGGACCTGGGAACTTGAGATGCAGCCCAACATGTAGCCCCTCGCCTGCCCTATCCGTTGCTGTGTCGTTCCCATCACTTTCTTGAATTGCCCAGATTTTCACAAATGAAAACCTTAGCGCAGCATAGGTCCCATGCAAAAATGCTCGGGTCGCCCATTGACTTCAATGGGGTTCGTTACTCGAAACGAACCCTCGAGCATCACGATAATTTCGTCCCGAGTAACGAGCACCCGAGCATTTTGGTGCTCGCTCATCTCTAGTACAGACCAAGTCATAGCATTAGTAGAACGTTGGTATACTCCATTGTATCCAAATAATACTGTTGCAGGTTATTTCCATATTATTCTTCATCGTAGATGCAGTAAATCTTAGTTGGTTCAATATTCTGCACCTGTCACCGCTTACACATGCATAGCACCCTGTAGAACTTGCCACTGTGATACATTGTGTTACAGTACTTGTTCTCACGTATATCTTGTTTCTTGCAGTTAGGAAGACCGGACTCGGCTCTAAGAGCTTCGTGTATAGCTGTGATATGGCAGCTCTTACCCACATGCAGTTGAGAGAAGAATAAATGGATCTTTACGGCGCTGCGCTCCTGGGAGTAAACTGGTATACCTCTTACCCACACAGAAACATTAATGCCTGTTTCCCTCCCTCTACTTATACTGGGTCTCTGTTGAATGTTTCTTCTACTGGATGGGAAACCCCATTGGAGGAAATTATATTAGTTTTATGACAGATTTTCAGAACACCAGGGCTATGCATTTGAGCAAAAATAGTTTTCCCTTGTTCTACTGGGAAAGTACGCCGAAGCCCTGAGCTGTATATGCAAATGCAAGGATGCGGTGTGAGTCAGCTGCAGACTGCATGATGCTTGCTCCTGGGGGCTAGCTTCTTCCAGCTCCCAGCTTCCCAGACCCTTTTAACATAAAATTTTCTATTCTCTTCCTGGTGTTTTTGTTGATAGTTTTGTAGGAATAGCTATTTAAAACTGATCGTCATGATGAAACTGAGCAACCAAAAATGTTCCAGGCAAAATTCATTATTTGCAGAAAATAGTCAGCACTTCTTCCTCTTAACATTTTCTCCTTTTCTCTCTCAACTAATGTTTTTTTAGGGAATAATGGTAATCTTTATATAGCGCCAACACTTTACAAATCAGAAGTTACATAAACTGACAAGAGCAGCCATTACATAGTGCAGTAAAGTAAGAAAACAATTTGGAGAACTTTAATGGGGTCCGCCCAGCTGCCCGGCTTTTGGAGAGGGTTCCGGCGCAGATGTGTAACCACCCTAAGTCTAATACAAGTAATAATCTTTGGGGAAATAGGGGTGATACAAGATATAAAAGTGCTTGTTCAGTACAATGGTCCAGCCATCTTTTACTAAACAGGTTAGTATGTATACTGTAAGCCATATGAGTCCGTCACCAACTGGTAATCTGTGTGTGTATGGATATGAAGTACATTAGGTATATGGGGTGTGGGGGATTCAGTAGGAATCAGGTTGTGGTTCTAAAGAAGAATATAGAAGAGTAAATGGAGAACAGTTAAATTATTGGATGTGATAGAGCTCCTAAAAGAGTGGTGTTTTTAGGCCACACTTAAAAATGTGGGCATTGGGAATTAATCTCCTTGTCTGGGGTAGCACATTCCAGAGAACTGGTGCAGCTACAGAATTGTCTAGGAGACGGAGATTCAGATTATGGAGAATGTTAATCTGAGGTCATTTAGCAGAATGGAGAGCTCAGGTAGAGTGGTAGATACAGTTAAAGGGGTTGTCTCGTGGCAAACATCAAAATTTTACCTTACCCCATTCCCCCTGTCAACCCCCTGGCATAAAATAGCAATTTAAAGCGGTTTTTAAACCGCTTGCTACTCACCGATCCGACGAAATATGGAGTTATAAAAATCTTCTCCCAAAGATGGCCGCCGGTCCTTTCCCAGGGATGCACTGCGGTTTTCTCCCATGATGCACCGCGGGTCTTCTCCCATGGTGCACCATGGGCTCTGTGCGTTCCATTGCCGATTCCAGCCTCCTGATTGGCTGGAATTGGCACACGTGATGGGGCGGAGCTACGATGACGACGCGGTGACCAGCTCTGCGGCACGAGCGGCCTCATTCACCAGCCAGAAGCACAGACTGCGCAAGCGCGTCTAAAAACGCCAGAAGACATCAGAATTAGATGGATCCATGGCGCCGGGGACGCTAGCAACGGAGCAGGTAAGTGAATAACTTCTGTATGGTTCATATTTAATGCACGATGTACATTACAAAGTGCATTATTATGGCCATACAGAAGTGCTTAACCCCACTTGCTGCCGCGAGACAACCCCTTTAAGGGAGGAGATATAGGGCGGTGCAGCACTGTGGAGAGCTTTATGGATGAGAGTCCTGAGTTTCTATAGTGGATGAGCAACCACTGTAATGATGGACACAGGATGGAGGCATTGGTGTAGTGACTGGGACAGAATGGAGGCCTCAATGTAATGATTGGCACAGGATGGAGGTAGTGGTGTGGTAGAAAGACGGGACTGGCTGCTGCATTTAGGATAGATTGGAGAGGGGGTTGTTTGGTGAGGGGTGACTTACAGTAGTCAAAACAAAAATGGATCATGACAACAATAAAATATATTGCTATTACTACAGAAATAAAAGGGTGAATTTTAAAAATGTTTTGAGGCCAGCTGCCTCTCCCAAATGGCAGTACTTGCTATTCTGATGCTTGCCCCTTGTGCCTGTTCTGGTGAATAAGTAGGGCTGTAGAGGCAGTAGATCTTATCAGACGATCTTCTCTGGTGGTGGTCTGTCAAGAGCGTCTTGAGCTCGGTCACCTTGCATGCCTGCTTTTACTTATCCACTTGTCCAAATGCCTATTAATAATTTGGTCAGAACGGCACAGGTGACGGCAATTCATCAATACGACCATCCAGCTTCTCACATTCCAATAATCCACCCCCTCTTAAATTCTGTTAACTGGGTAAAATCTCTGTGATTACATCGTAGAGACGTCTAGTGGTCAACAAGCTCCACACAAGTGGAAAAAGAGGTCACTGCACACAAGGAGCCTCCGAGAGCCTTTTATAGGCCAAGAGGGGAACCACTTTCAGGGCCTCAGGTGACACGTCCGTTCATCTAATCAGCACAACTCTCATCATTTATGGTACATATCCACCTGAGATGTAACTGCATGCCGAGTTTTGCAGCAAAACGAAAATTTCTAGGTGCTTCATTTTTTTGACAAAGAGTGTATAATGACAGGAACCAACAGCAAGGCACTTACCACTGCCAAAGTATACCCCTTACAATTCTTCTTTATTAGAAATATTTAAAATTCTTATTAAACCTAATATACATGCCAAATAATAATAACCAAAAAATGAGTGTTATCTTAGGGTCAAGGGTTATACAGCTGGTGTTACTGCAGTACTCACGGTTTGTAGATGCAAACGCTGATGCTTGTTGTATCACATAAATAGATGATTTTCCCGGGATAATTATCCTAAATTGGAGGACGATGTGCATATTTTTTGTTCATTTTTGGGGTTAATAATGTTTAAAATATTCCTAATAAAGGAGAATAATTTTAAGGTTTATCCTTTTGCAGTGATAAGTGCTTTGAGTTCTACACAGCTAAAAATAATGAATGCGGTTTAGTTCTACCTACCAACAATGGGGCTATCTTTTAGCGCTGCTTACCTTATCTGTTCTATGGGCACAACAGAATGTTAACACAATCATTCATTCCTATATAGATTGGCACTGGGTTCAGTCTGAGGTTCTTTCCTGCCCGTTGGAGAAACATGTTGGACAAGCTGGGCATCCAAGCGCAGAAGGCCCAGCAGCTCCTGCAAGGTCACCATAGTTCCACGATCCGCATAGGTGGGAGGTGACGCCTACAGGGCCTCGTGGCCAAGTTCCAGTCAGATTGGTTTGTTCGTTGGCCTTGTTCTAAAATAACGTCAGGAAAAGCTCTGATAACCACCGAACTCCATAGGTGATTCTGCAGAACCTTCATTAAACAAATAACTTGTGCTGACAGTAACAGATGCCCATTGTCTGGCCGAAGTTCAACAACAAGATAGTTGTTCCCCCCCCCCCCCCATTTCTGTGTACAGCTCAATAACCGTGTCTTGTTTGCCAGACAGCAAAAGTCTGTAAGCATGGTCATCTAGTTCACCGGAGTAATGTCTAGACTGGATACCGGGTCTATGTCTGCCAGTCCTTAACAGGGTTTACTTCCCATTGCCACTCATTCTTCCTTGTACATACAGCATTAACAAATTGCAGAGGCCTGGTGAGAGCAAGAGAGCTCCGGGTTACACCCAATCATGCAGTAGCGGTGCAAAGGTTTGAAAACTCCCCTGAAGGGCTACAATAATTCTGAGAATACACTCTCTTCTGGAGATGATCTACATCCGTCTTCTTACTAGGAATACACTCACTGCTCTGCCCGCCTTCCAGTGTCCGGTCAGTGATTCTTGCTCAGCACAAGCTGCTCACCCACGCTACTTCTTTTAAGGAGACTGAATTAATTATATAGCAAACACACCCTAAACAGCACCAGCATTATATTACACCCTCGTTGGGCAAGGTGCACATGTACACTTGAATATTAATGTTGCAGAATTATGCATGTAAAACATAGACAATTAAACAACAATTAAACACTTTACCGCTTAGGAAGGAAAAATGTTATCATGGAGTTGGGAATTCCATATAAATCCATAGTCCTTATGTCTACCAAAATTACTGTCCTAACACCTTCTCCAAGTGGTACTCTCAATGTTCTCAAGCCAATTGCTGCATTTGTTGCACCTTTTTCTTCCACTCTTCCAGTGCCAGGTTGACCTTCTTGTTTCCCTCTGGAGGCTAGGTCAACCCTGCTTGCAGTGCCAAGTTGTAGATTGGTACTGGGATCAGACTAAAGTTCTACCCTGCCCTTCGAAGGAATGTACTGGACTAGTTAAGCATCGGAATGCACTTCCAGGAGAAAGAGGCCCAGCTCTTGCAGGATCACCATAGTTCCATGATCCACATAGCTGGGAGGTTATACCAACAGGGCATCGTAGCCAGGTTCTGGACAGATTAGTTTGTTCGTAGGGCGTGACAAAGCTCTGATAATCCCTGCAATTCATAGGGGGTCCTGCAGAACCTTTATGCAACAAATACCTTAAGCCAACTGCAATAGATGCATGTTGTCGGGCCGAAGTTTAATAACAAAATTGTTCTATTTCTATTTTTGGGTACACTTCAATAACCGTGTCCCATATGCCAGACAATAAAAGTCCAAATGCCGTAGACACACCTATCCAATTCCTTGGAGTAGTGTCTAAACTGGATAATGACTTTCAGTCCTTAACAGGGCTTTCCTCTCAATACCGTTCATTCTTACTTGTACTAGCAGAAACCAGGTTTGTCTCTAGTCGATGTCAACAAATTGCAGAGGCCAGGTGAGAGCAAGAGGGAGAGCCTGGTTACCGACAATCATGCAGTAGGAGTGCAAAGGTTTCAAACACTCTCCCATAGGGCAGCAATAATTTTGAGGACATGCACTCTTCTGGAGGCACTCAACATCCACTCTCTTACCACAAATACATTCGCTGTTCTGCCCTTCTGGTTTCGGTCATTGATTCCCACTCAGCATTAATAGCTTTAGGCTGTGACCTAGCATATACTTATGTGTTATAGAAATGCAATAACAATAATGTGACGAATGGCACCATTTCCTTACACCAGTCTCTTCTTCTAACATTGGTAGATGTTGGTCAAAATAAGGGATGTCTCCACCTACTGTCACCTCTTTCTTCTTCTAAAGTTGGTAAATGTTGGTCAACTAAAGAACAATTCATCTGGATGCTTCTCTTTCTGCCATTATACAATGGCGCCGTCTGCTGGCTAGAGCCAGTACTGTGGTATGGGATATGCTGGAGAGGCCCCCGACAACAGAGCGGCCAGTAATATACAGTAAGAATACCCTGCCGGACGTCTTCCAACATCGGAGCTGTACAGCCTTCAATCAGAATGTCTTCAGACGTCAGACAGTGGGTTGGAAAAGGTTAAAGGGGTTGGAATGAGATAAATAAGCATAGGTTATGATATGTAATACTAACTAAACCATGTATAGGCAGCTACTACGGAGGAGTTAATGTGCGGATAAAGTAGACAGTTCATACTTAGTCTATTTTATTATTAAAACCCACACAGCAGAAATTAGAAATTCTTTCTTTTTTGCAACAATATAGAATACATTTAATTGGTAATAATAACCATATATGACACAGATTTCACAAGGAAAGGGAAGGTTGTTTAGTATTTCAATGTACTTGGCAGGAAATCGAAGACTCCCTGTTGCTCGATCAGCCTTACAGAGTAGACATGTTTGCTTCGAGATCACAGAAATGTCTCTTGAACTTTCTTTAACAGTTTTACAATGATGTGTGTAGATATTTAACTACTGCTTTAGAATTTGTATGTTGCCCTGAGCTTCCATCATCCAAGAACTTGGTGATATCTGGGAGTATAGAGAGTATATTATTATTATAGCTACTGTGGTATACATAAGACATTACTGCATACTCTGCTAGCAATAAAACATGTGGCACATGTTACTAGAAGCAAATGTTAGATTTAACACAGCACAAAGGAGATAGATGGATGAACATGGCTGGGGGCCCTTTTACACGGAACGATAATCATTCAGATTCTCACAGGACTCGGAACGGTAATCACTCAGTGTTAATGCACGCTGAACGACAAACATTAATTAGTTCACTTCTTGTTAGTCGTCCAGTTTAGACAGGCATAAAAACTGAAGACTAATCAACCCGTGTAAACAGTTAATCTACAAATGACTGCCAATTTACTGTCAATCAGGGCGGGTTGCTCCGCCTCCATTAACTATCCGGTCCTTGCTTTAGTGTGAAAGCACAGGAGTGATTATCGGTGGGACGACTTCTGCGCCCGACAATCATCCAATCTAAAAGGGCCCTAACTTTGGTAAGTTCTGATTCAACCAACTTAGGAAAGCCATGGTAAACTAATAAAAAATAAACAATTACAACTAATGTATGTATATACTGATGCATTACATTAGTATGTTATTAGTACTGCATCTATAAAGGGCTGTCCTATATGCCTGTGGAACTGGTGGAGAAAGTCGAGCACTGTATTCAACTTCTCTTTGGCAGTCCAGAGAATTGATGGCGTGCCAGCAGACAAGCATAGCCATAGCACAATTGAAATGATGGGGAAGGAAAGGGACTCCCTTTGTTGTGATCCCCGGAGATCCCCCGATTGGACATTATTCTCTGGATAGTAGACAAGTATTGTTAGTGAGAAAACCCATTTAAAGGTTTTTTTTTTCCTCTAAATACATTTGTCTCCTACCTGCAGGATAGATGATATATATCTGAGCAATGGGGGTCTGACTGCTGGAACTCCAACGTCTTGGATTCCTAGGGATCCTGAGAATGTCGTGCCCTGAATGCTCTCTTTGAATGGAGCAACAGTGCGTAGGCTCGACTCCTGGCCCATTCACTTCTATGGGACAGAAAGATCAGGGATCTTCACTATCTCCTTCCACAAAAGAGAATGGAGCAGCATTCAAGCATGTGCACCACTCCTCAATTCACATCGGGCATTTGGAGTGCACTATTCTTAGGACTGCTGGTGCTTCCCAGCCATAAGATGTTTATCCCCTATTCAATGGAGAGGGAATAAATGTCTTTACTATTAAAGACCCTTTAACCCCTTCCCGACGTGTGCCGTACATGTAAGGTGCATGCTGGGTATCTGTCTATGAGGCGGGCTTGGGAGCAAACCCCTTAAATGCCCCTATTAACATTCAGGAGTTCCAAACAACCGCCTTGTGATAAGATCGTGAGCTGCCGTTCGTCTGTCATGGCAACAGGACTGCTATGACTGATTGCCTATGTGACTCCCTGTCAGGATCAGCTTACGATTAAACAATTGCAAGTTCAAGTCTCCTGTGGGACTAAAGAAAGATCTCAAAATAAGTTAAATAAAGTTTGTTCTATTAAAATATTTAAAAAGTTAAACAAAAAACCTTTTCTCAGTTGTCAAAAATTAAAAAAAAAAATTGCTATCACTGCATCCACAAAAGCTGAATTTATTAAAATATCACATTATTAATCTCGCATGGCAAAAGCCATCGGAAAAAAATATATGTAATGCTAGAATAGTACTTTTAAGTCACCACATAGTGAAGGAAAAAAGGCATAATAAGCGATCAAAAAGTCATATGTATGCCAAAGTTATTAATTGAATTCTAAAAGTAATAAAAACTGCACGTCACCATGTAAAAAAAAAGAGGTCCTTGTACAACCCGATCGACAAAAAAAAAAAAAAATAAATGGATTTCCATGGTCCTCTTTTGACCCCATAGCTTTTTTAAGTTTTTTTTTTTTTGTTACATTGTGCTACATAAAAAAAAATCATATATGTATATAACTTATTTTTTAATGTAACCTGATTTAAGAAAAAATATAGCTCATATATTTGTGTATCTATCTAAGGGCTTATTCAGATGTCCGTATATCGGCCAGGTTTTCATACATGGCCGATATACGGTGTCCCTTTCTGCGGGGGGGGGGGGGAGGCGGGCCGGGAGCAGTGCACTGAGCTCCTGCCCCCACTCCTCCCCTTCTCCACCCCCTCTCCTCCGCCTCTCCACCCCTCGCTGCTATTTGCAATGGGAGGGGGCGGGACAGGGCGAGGGCCGGAGAGGAGGCAGAGAGGGCACAGGAGCTCAGTGCACTGCTCCCAGCCTATCCCACCTCCTCCCCCTGCAGAGAGGAACAGCGTACATCGGCCGGGCGTGAAAACCCAGCCGATATATGGACGCCCGAATAAGCCCTAATATATATTTATATATTATTGCCATAATCGTTCTGACCCCCAGAATAACAGATCATTTTTACTGCATCATGAATGTTGTCAAAGCAAACCCAGGCAAAATTATGCAATAGCATTTTTTTCTCCATTTCTCCCCACTTAGAATTTTTTATAGGTTTTCCGGCATATTATACCGCACATTAAAAGGTACCACTGAAGAATACAACTCATCGCTTTGAAAAAAAACACTTGTGTAGCCATGTCACCGGAAAAATGAAAGCTCTATCATTTTTTCATGTAAGTGGGGAGGAAAGAAAGAAGCTGCATTAAGAAAGGCATCAAGAAGTCTTGAAGGTTAGCGATATGCATGGCGTAACAGAACTTCAGCTGTAGAAGACGTCCGAGAACAGAACATGAAGAGTAAATCTTTTACATACAGACTTTTTTCCCCTCCCCCTTGTTAAAAAATGAAACAGAGAAGGGGGTGACCTACAAATCCCGATGTAATAGAAAATCCCCCTATAGTGTAGCCCTCTGGAGTTGCTTCATCAAACCTCTTGCCGGAAAGCAGCGGTTGTTTTAGGTTTTCTGTGTCAAAAAGGGTTAATTAGTTTGAACACCGATAAATTGCTTACTCGGGGAAAAAAAAAAAAAAATCCTCCCATCTAGGAGTTTGTCCTGGCAGTGATGCAGTCAGTCGCCTGCATCAGTACCGTCTAAGCTGGAGACAGGAGAGTCAAGTGAGAGGATTAAGCTGGAGTGCTGATCTGTAATTTAGTGACTGCTAGCAAAAGCTCATGGAAAATGAGTCTGGAGGCTTGAAGAGGCCGGTGTCCGCAGGTGTCTGATCCACAGATTTACCCTTTGCATAAAACATATATATTTTCTGCCCCGGCAAGTGTAAATTGTCTGCCTTGCCATAAAGTCATAAAGATCAGTTTTTAATCAACACATCACTTCTGCGGTCCGCTGACGGGGATGCTGGCACTAAAGTTTGATCTCTGAAAATCCAATCATTACCGGTGGCACCCCTTTGTCTCTGTGTGGCGGTAATGTCCAATAAGTAACCCCTGGAATGAGAAGAGCATAGCATGTTATTTCCTAGGTTGGAAAACGATTTATTTGTCAAATGGAAGTAGCAGAGGTGAGATTGAGCGGACGGGGATTAGAACCACCGCCCTTGTCAGGGCCAACGTAATTCACAGCACAGGAATTATACATTCAACACATAAATGTTCTGACTGAACTTGCTGCAGACCTCTATTCTACAACTATCTAAAGTACTGGGATTTACTGGGAAGTTACGGAAGGGCCGCCGCGGTTTATTTAGTAATTGCTGTAATTTTCTTTCTTTTTTGCAACATCAATTTTCCTAAGTTTAAAAAGACTCGTATTTTGCAGTATTTCAGCAGCTCCATTAATTTTGACAGGCAATCGTCAGTCTTAGCAGCAATTTTGATTGTTAAATAGCATTCCTGCATTAATGCCCTGATGGGAGTGGTTGTTACCATAGAGAACATAGTGAACCTGGATTAAAGTATCAATCAGTGTCCATTAACTACAGGGTATATCACACTGTCCCAGAATGGGGTTTGTAACAATCCATTCATATGCTGCAGAAACAACCACATTTACATGTATCAATCGGATTTTAAAAGGGTTTTCTGATAGTTTTAACACTCATGGCAATGAAGGGGGTGTTTGTAAAAAAACAAACAAAAAAACACATACTCACCTCCCACTCTGTGCTGCGGCTGACCGGCGCTTCAGTTCTCTTTTTACATTGGCACAGCAGTCATCTGGGTTGTTAACCCAGTGACCACTGCAGCCAATGGGAGGCGGGCAGGGACATTATCAGTAAACCTGTCTTGGGGTTTTTACATTAGAAGCCCATGTGACATGTTTATTGGACATCAGCAGGCCTGCTAGACAGGTCACCTATCAGATTCCGCAGAACCAGACTGCCTAACTGCAAGTTCGGCACAGTGGTAAATATAATTCTTTTATAGAGTTTTAGGAATGGGGAACCTAAAACTAGTTAAAATAAATAAGTCAGAAAACCTCTATAAGTCTCAGAAATATTGAGAATGAACATTCTGTAACAGTCGTCTATCTTACAGCATGCTATAGAATAAACCAGCAGTCAGACCCCACCGATCTGCAAGTTATCTCCTATCCTGTGGATAGCAGATAACTTGCTGAGATGAGAATACCTTTAAGTGAGTGGCAATATTATATGGTAACATATAGACATGAGATAACTTGTTCCATAGGGCGTTTTCACATGAGTGAAATTATTCCGCCAGGATGCATCCCAAGACGCAGCTGTATTTTTCCCACTGACCCCTGAGCCAAATACCAGTCTGTCACTTCCTGATCTGCAGAGCAGCTTTGCAGCCATCATCTCACTAACATCACAGGCAGGATTACACTGAGAGGTAACACCGATATGAAAATAACACAGGATCCACAACAGGTATAAGCTATGACCACTTACTCCCCCTCCCTGCAAAACGACCCCTGCTGTTCACAGAGCATGTCTAGAACAGTCTCCCATACAAGTCATTGGGTCCCCTCCTGTTTATTGTGTGACTGGCCCATGAAGCTGCTGTAAAGCATATCTTCTAAATGCTGTGAAATGCAGCTCAGGAAAGATGGCCGCCCCAATAGTCATGTACAGACATCATGATATAAAAAATCTGCAATCAGAAAATCAAAACAGATTAGAAAACTGTAATATGTTTCTCTATCTGGTTTGACTTAATAAAAAATATTGATGATATAGTCCCTGTAAGAGCAAGGGATGCTAGTGAATAATAGTATCGGGGTCAACAAACTTTTTCTTGAGAAATAACTGACTAGCCTTATCCTAGGGCTGTTAATACTTTGTGCACAATACAGAGTTGGGTAAAAATAACAATATCAATAATACTGTGCTGGTAAACTGAAAATATAGATCACATACTCCGTACTTTGAAGGGTTAACACTACGGTCTATGGAAAAACTGTACAAAACCCATTCGGGTGTCTGTTTCCCATGGCTTGTGCTATGGGTTAAAGCCAGCCTCACTTATAGTTTGTCCTGTGGGATTTGTAGCTATTACTGACTCAGGCTTGTCCGGGGACAGAAGCACAACTCTATCAGGGCTTCCTTGGACCCTTGTCGTGGTTCAGATGCCCACCAGGTTGGGGACATAGCATGGTCTCTCTATCGGAAAGCCTCCAGTAGTGGCAGACTCTTGGCCCCAAATTCCTGCTCGGTGCTCCTTTCTCTGCAGCTCCTGCTGCCTCTCCCCTCTCTCGACAGCCACATTCGGCAGACTCTTGTCCTCCTCAGTAGCGCTACAGCAGCGCGTCCAGCTCTTTGCACATCACCTTGCACTCTCTTGTGGCACCACAAAAATTGTCCTTGATATGTCAGAGCCCGAGCCAATCAACAAGCGTCCATAGAACATCCTCTGTTTTATTTAATTTAAGGCAGTTTTTTTCCCGGATGTGATAAATCTGGAGCCATTTTGGGTGCATCTTACTGTCCTCCCAAGTTGTCTAATTCTAGCTGGAGGCTGGGTATGTCATTGTGCTTAGTCAATGCACTTGTTAATCCTCAATAGTGATCAGCAATTATTGTAATAATCGGGTGAGGAGTGTGTTCATTCTTCTCCTCCTCCTCCTCTGAAGTAGAAAGAACAAGTGTGGTGGCTCAGTTGTTAGCCCTGCTGCCTTGCAGTGTTGTTGTATTTTAAATCTTTCCAAGGGCAACATTTATATGGGGCTTTTATGTTCTCTTTGTGTCTATTTTTCTCCTTCTCCTCCTCTGGAGAAGAAAGAACAAGTGTGGTGGCTCACTTATTAGCATTGTTCCCTTGCAGTGCTGGAGTTTCCGGTTCAAATCTCACCAAGGCAATGTTTGTACAAAGTTTTTCGAAGTCCATGCATATGTTATGCTTAATGAGATTTGAACCAAGCACCCCAACACTGCAAGGCAACAATGCTAACCAATGAGCCACTATCATTGAAGAGCTTGAATTCTTCTTCATACGCATTTCATGACTTTTTTCATGAAGCGTGACAAAATATATTATCACCATATAGCAAGGAGAGCACCAGTATGCTGAATGAGAACAGACATGTATAGTTATTATAGCGGTACGAGGTTATGGGGTTACCAGCACTCAGATACGTTTTTCTATGGTACTGGGGGGTTAATTGTTCATCGTTCTCCCCTGAGCGCTGTCCTATAATACTCATATAGTATTTGTTCAGTTAATTTTGCTTGTGATAATAATGTATCTCTGAACCTCTAAAAATACAATTATTGCACCAAATCTACATACTTTTGCCCTGTCGAATTGCAATTTCTATTCTTTGAAAGGAGAACTACTTTCATCCGTCTCTGAACTGAAGTGGGTAGCTATTAATGGAAATTATACCTGGCTGTTCTGCAGTAATAGGGAGGTTATGCCGCCATGTCTGGAGAGTGGCAGCAATGAATTGTGCTAGTAGGCAGAGTGGTGTGGTTAGCAGAATGTGACAGCAGAATAATGGAGCTCATTCTTCTCTATTGTATATCAGAGTGATCATCTGAATAAGATACGGCGCAATGTACGACTCCGTCACTTCTACAATGTGTGGCCACAATAACTGCTCAAAAAGATAAGTGCTTTAATTTTAGGGATGTTGACACCAGCTCTATGTCTCTGGGAATAATGACATGACATTGTAACCCAATGCGCCAGAACAAAACCTTCACAAACACTGGAAAATGGGTAGTGTAGCTGTAATAATAGCAGCGGCACGCAAGCGGCGAAACCTGTAATGCACCCAGTGTTAAAGCAGCTGGATAAATTTTTGTCTTCTAAGTAGTGAAGGAGCATACAGATTATAGAGAGAACCGGCCAGGATGACAGAAGGCTGTATGGTGGAAGTAGTGGGTGCTATGGTGCCTGCTTAATACATAGGGTGCTCTTAGATGGAACGATTATCATTCAAACGAGTGAAAGTGAACGATAATCGTTCAGCCTGAACATGCGCCAATAACTGAACGACGAACAATAATCGTTTGCTTTTAGCACATTGTTCATTTTCTGCAGGCCTAAAAATCATCGTTGGCTCGTTCACTTATTATTCGGTTTAAACGGCGCTCGTTCCGTCCCTCTCATTCACTTATAGTGAATGTGAAAGACTGAATGATTCACGTTTGAACGAGCCAACGATGTATGTACACAGGCTGCATGAGCGCGAATGAACTAGCAGTGACGTCACTACCACGTTCAAATGATAAATAATTTCACTTAAAACGACCTTTATGGGGGAATTGGGCAAGATAGCAGTCAGGCAAATTAGTCATCAGGCAATGATTTTGTAAAGTCTATAAACTTAGAGTTAAGGTTGGGATGGACACAGAGTGCAAAGGGTCCCTGTGCAAAGAATGTGGCTGGGCCCCGCTATCACCACATAGCAGATTTAAATTTTCAACATAACTAATGTCCCCACAGTGCCCCCATACAGTCCAGCCTCCCCCACAGTGCCCCCGCACAGTCTAGCATCCCACACAGTCTAGCATCCCCCACAGTGTCCGCACACAGTCTAGCATCCCCCACAGTGCCCCGACACAGTCTAGCATCCCCCACAGTACCCCCACACAGACTAGCATCCCCCACAGTGCCTGTACACGGTCTAGCATCCCCCGCAGTGCCTCCACACAGTCTAGCATCCCCTACAGTGCTTCCACACAGTTTAGCATCCCCCACAGTGCCCGCACACAGTCTAGCATCCCCCTCAGTGCCCGCACACAGTCTAGCATCCCCCACAGTGCCCGCACACAGTCTAGCATCCCCCTCAGTGCCCGCACACAGTCTAGCATCCTCCACAGTGCCCCCACACAGTCTAGCATCCTCCACAGTGCCCGCACACAGTCTAGCATCCCCCACAGTTCCCTCACACAGTCTAGCATCCCCCTCAGTGCCCGCACACAGTCTAGCATCCCCCACAGTGCCCAAACACAGTCTAGCATCCCCCTCAGTGCCCGCACACAGTCTAGCATCCTCCACAGTGCCCCCACACAGTCTAGCATCCTCCACAGTGCCCGCACACAGTCTAGCATCCCCCACAGTTACCACACACAGTCTAGCATCCCCCACAGTTCCCTCACACAGTCTAGCATCCTCCACAGTGCCCGCTCACAGTCTAGCATCCTCCACAGTGCCCCCACACAGTCTAGCATCCTCCACAGTGCCCCCACACAGTCTAGCATCCTCCACAGTGCCCGCACACAGTCTAGCATCCTCCACAGTGCCCCCACACAGTCTAGCATCCCCCACAGTGCCCGCTCACAGTAGAGCATCCCCCTCAGTGCCTGCACACAGTATAGCATACTCTACTGTGTCCCCACACAGTCTAAAAGAAGTTCCCCCTGGTGCAACTGAGCTCCACGCTAGCCAGTGATCAGGACATACTTTCACATTTACCCTGATGCTGATGGCTGAGCAGCCTGACTCCTTTTCCCCCGGTGTCCTGCTCAGTACAATATTAGCTGAGGGGAGGAGATGGGCTGCTCAGCCATCAGTACCAGGAATGAGTTGGAGCGCCATCAGTCTGGTACCACACCTGTTGACATTGTGCCAATGGCAATTCATTGAGCTGCTTTTCCATCATTGTGTTTAGAATGATCAGATATCAGTCACCATTCAGGGTGCCGTCAATGAAAATGGGACCAAGTTGTTTACCCCAAATTCCACACCAAACGTTTAGGGCAAAACACCTTCGGTGTTGCGCTTGTTACGTGCATCGTGGAGCATGCTCTGCCCAGTGGTGTACATTTTGACTGTTTCACGCTCCATCTCGCTTAAACAAAGCCTCATCAGTTCATAAGATGTGCTGAAGTAGCAGTTGTTCGTCATGCTGTACACTCAGCATCATGTTGCACCATCAAATCACCGTGTGGCATCCTCTACATGTTGGAGATATCTTTGTGCAATGCTGGAAAGATCTATTTTGCCCTTGGATAGGCATTTCTGTGGATACCCCATATAATGCTTTATTTCTAATACTGTTCTATATAGAACAGAGTAAGTGACTTCTTTTCTGGTTATGCAAGGGAAGTGCTGTCATTATTGGACTGATACGTGCAATGGTTCCAAAACAGTGAATTACCATGAAACTTAGCAAGCGTTTGGACATTTAATGCCCTTCGTTAGGCTAAAAAAAAGGATATGGAAAGGAATAATAGACTGGAGTTCCAACCTCTGGGTGCATCCGGGATGAAACGGCCAAACAGCATGCCAGGAACCATGCAGCTGTATACTGACTGGGCTCTTTAAATAATGAAAATCAACAAGATTGGTATGACCACTAGAGGCATTATTTATAATACTGGTCTCCCCATATGGGATGAGAGACCTTATGGTCCCTCTAAGGCTTCAGGCTCGGGAGAGATTGTACCCTCTGCACCCACTACAGTAACATCTCTGCCACTCTATATAGTCATGTATCATTATAGAACCTTTTTTTTTTAAGAATCACTGCATTGCTCTGAAATTTAGAACCAAGGTGCTTTTGCGACAATGCTCCAAAATCCACTTCAGCTTGTCTGCTTAGGTCTCCTATCACGGCTGGAAGAATATATCTGCTTTATAAATTTCATTCTCAATTTCTTATGCAACACCCCAGAGTGATGACCCTGGACACTTGATTACTGTGCAAAACTGGGAGGGATTAGTGTTGGCTTGTCACGGCAGCACTTACCAGGCTTTG
Organism: Eleutherodactylus coqui; assembly: GCF_035609145.1. Classification (NCBI taxonomy): domain Eukaryota; kingdom Metazoa; phylum Chordata; class Amphibia; order Anura; family Eleutherodactylidae; genus Eleutherodactylus; species Eleutherodactylus coqui. The sequence continues at coordinate 474,705,753 of NC_089837.1, read as the reverse complement.
GTCCCTGGGGGACATCACACAGCCAAGGCCAGAGTAGGATCGCAGGCCAGCTTCGACACCCCTAGGATAGAGGATGCTAAGAAACGGGTTGATGGGGGTAGTAGTACTTATCACACGTGACGCCACCGTTCCCACACACCGGAATGTTACGTGGTAGAGAAAAGAACACAGAGACTTGTGTATAGTACCTCATTCCATTCACTTCAACTCTCCAAATGCTACGGGATGTCGCTCCTTCTCTTCCATCTTCACCTACATGGAAGCTAAAGGTGCTTCCATGTGGCTCTGTGTTAGCACTCTCTTGGGTCCCTGAACAAGATGGCACTCAGATTGGTCCCTGCGCTGAACCAATGAGAGGCAGCAGTCACTCACCCATTCATGAATTCATGAATGGGTGTGTGAGTGAGATCTGCCTCTGATTGGTCAGGCTGTGACCAATCAGAGGCAGTTCATTCAGCAGGCGGGGATTTTAAATCCCCGGCTGCTGAATACTACTCACAGCTGTTCAGAGCAGTTCAGGAGGACTGCTGCCGGCCGCGCTGAACTCCGTCTGCCGGGACCAGGTGAGTATATATATTTTTTTATTTTTACATATTTCTGGATGAATTGCAGGGAAGGGCTTATATATTTAAGCCCTTCCCGACAATTCATCCCACGATCGCTGGCAGCCCATTGCTTTCAATGGAGCCGGCTGTATTGCCGGCTCCATTGAATTCAATGGGCTAACATCGTTCTGCCGGGACAAGGTGTGGTATATATTTTTTTTATTTTTACACATTTCTGGATGAATTGCAGGGAAGGGCTTATATATTTAAGCCCTTCCCGACAATTCATCCCGCGCTCGCCGGCAGCCCATTGCTTTCAATGGAGCCGGCTGTATTGCCGTCTCCATTGAATTCAATGGTCAGTGCTCGTTTAATCGAGACGAGTACCGCGTGGTGCTCATCGCGAGTAACGAGCATCTCGAACACCCTAATACTCGAATGAGCATCAAGCTCGGACGAGTATGCTCGCTCATCTCTAATCGGCACCATTGAGGCGGCTCTTGATCTGTAGTGGACCTCATCCTTTCAATTGAAAGGGTGAAATCTGCTCTGGATCTGCACCAAATTCCTCTAAGTGTGAGTGTACTCTTATAGTTCCACCAGCACATAAGGGATACAGATTGCTTAGCTTTCTATTAAACATTCCCTGTGTTGCTGGCCATAAATTTCCTCTTTCCATGCACCTGGTATCTTGTCCTATTTTTCAGCTAAGTGCTTCTTAGCTTTTTATGATCTGTCACTTAAAATGTTTAATATGCACTTGAAAGAAAATCCAGTGCACAGAATGGCCATCTAGTTCCTTCTGACCCACTCAAGGCCTTCACTCACTATATTGTAACAACCCGTAGAAGTAAAAAGTAAGCAGGAAACAAACCTTTTTTTTTTTTAACAGCCGCAGTGAGAATAAACCACTTAACTCCTGACAATAAAACTCAAATCAAATTACATCTAAACATCTCGAAGGGAAATTGGTTTAAGGAAGAAAAAAAGACATACAAACAAACTTCAAATTATCCTCTGTTCCTAAGTAAAATCTGATAGACGAGGTACCGCACTTTCCGTGTATGGTTTTATAATCTGCATGAAATGGCCTTAATATCTAGATTAACCCTTCCAGCACATCGGAAGGGGGGGGGGGGGGGGGGGAGCACCGTGCTTGGCTTCTGCATCTCTAGGAGGTGAAGGGGTGGATTAACTGCATCTCGGCAGGAGAGCTCACAAGCTGGTTTGTCAGCCACTTCTCTACATTGCTAATATGTTCAGACGTGGAGAGATTAGTTGGTATTTGGGTCATCAGAACAACATAAGTGCAATAAACATTTTCAAAATTAAAGGGGTTCTTCAGTCAAAAATAACATAGTTAAACAGGAAACTAAGTGAGATTATATATTTCTTGCTGAATTTAGCAACTCCGATGATGCCTTCCTCTTCACAGGCAGAAAGCCAACTAACAGCTGCACACACGGCTGCCCGAATATCATGATGCCCCTAAATAGTCTAAACTGCTGCTGTTACGGAAGAAATCTGGGAATATTTAGCTTACAAAAAAGAAGGTTGAGAGGAGACTTAATAGCTGTCTACAAATATCTGCAGGGCTGTCACAGTGCAGAGGGATCAGCCCTATTCTCATCTGCACAAGGAAAGACTAGAAGCAATGGGATGAAACTAAAAGGGAGGAGACACAAATTAGATATTAGACAGTGAGGGTGATCAATGAGTGGAACAGGTTACCACTGGAGGTGGGGAGTTCAACTTCAATGGAAGTGTTCAAACAAAGGCTGGACAAATATTTATCTGGGATGATTTAGTGAATCCTGTACTGAGCAGGGGGTTGGACCTGATGACCCTGGAGGTCCCTTCCAACTCTACCATTCTATGATTGTGCCACCTGTGCCAGGACTACCACAGTATGAAGAAAGGGAGGCACTGAGGTGACAGGGCACTAGGTGAGTATAATGTTTTTATATTTTATTTCACATTTTGTGTTCCCAGGACAATGATTGGTACAGCAGAGCGCTTACAACTCCCTGATCTACCAGTGTTAACAACTATGCCGACACATATTTGGAGATTGAGGGCACTACACTACTCTGCTCCAAATCTTCAGTGCTATCGATGCCCCTGCTGCACAGGAAGAATGATTTCCTTCCAGGAGAACAGGTCTAGTATAATAATCCTGCAACTGTACAGTCCTTTACTCACACAGACTCTAAGAAGAAGAGCATAGGTTACGGCAAGCTTAAATAAATAAAGGTGTCATATCATCGGGGAGGGAAAAGAGGCCATGGAATGACACCCTAATTAATGTTCTGGTGTCCTATAAAGTAAATTTAGAGGTGAAATTCATGAAGAAGACTCTAGCTTCGGCTTATATTCCCAGTTATGTTACAAAGTCAGCTATTGGCTTGCAGGAATGCTGCCTTCTAATAGGTGGCAACCTAGAGGCATTATACCACCTCCATTTGCATACTAAATTTCCCAGGCCTTCTAATAAGTCTTTTTACACCTCCTAGGTTCTCTCCACAAGTAGAAATTATACCCTTCCCAACCCTACAGTCAGAGGCGTAACTTGAAGCTCCTGGGCCCCAATGCAAAACCTGTAACTGGGCCCCCAACTATAACGCTTTATTCATAGTACTGGGCTCCCTATATGGATAAGAGCGGCCTTATGGGCCCCCTAAGCCTCCTGGGCCCCGATGCAACCGCATCCCCTGCATCCTCTATAGTTACGCCCCTGCCTACAGTATATTTAAGAATGTATGTATCTTTCAAAAAAGGTCCCTTCTCAACCAGGGTCCTCAGAGTAACATGGGATGGTTATATTTGATGCCTAGTTTCCATATTTAGCCATCATGAAAGAAGATGTGGATTCTGAATACAAATACAACACATACAACCTTAACCATTAAAACAGAGCAATAATCTGTAAGTAACATGGACGAAAACCAACTATATAACTAGAATCTAGGGCTTAGAAGGAGAAATAAATGAACACTGTTAATACAAAAAACCCCAGACTAGTACTTGAAATGCCATTAAAATTAGTGCAATTCTCTTTGATTATGTCTGTGCAAGTTCTAGAAAAAGCTCTTTATTCTTCATTGTTGTAAAGATTACTCTTCATTTATATTGTGTGGACTAAATAGAGTAGTTACATTTTTATTTTATTTTTTAAAAGGAAGGAAATGTAAGGCAACTGGTGAGTTTGGACATAAGATGTAATGATAATCGTACTTATTAGAATTAGACAACATCACATTCTGCCCACCAGCTGTGACAAATGTTCTGTGTTGCATAGGCTTATTTTACTTCTCAGCAGTTCCAAGATTTAAGCATTTTTCAGTATCTCGGAATCTCAGCCGGGTAGACGTGCTCACCCTTTGTTACATAAAGACCTATGTCTTCTCAGCACTCCTACAGAGATTGCCAGATCACCTTTATTATATTCCACTGAATACCATAAATTAGCCCAGCAAGAATAATGTACTGCTACATGCGACTCGATGTATGCCCATCCCTTCCCACTGTGTCTTGTGATCACAAACATTTACGATATTCATTTCAATCCTGCACTATAGCCTGCAGCCAAGAATGCTTAGAAATTCAAAGCAGAGGTAGAGAAAGCTTACTCAGTGTTGTTCCATTTAAGCACTTTTTGCATAATTTTGCAGAAATTTATATTCAGGGATCATTACAAAGGAGTAAAATTGAGGCGAACAAAGTATACCGAAGAGTGAACCATCTCTGATTGCCCAGTGAATGAATGATTACCGGCTCTATTTCTATAGTAAAAATGATACACTGTGTTCACAGAACTAATTTATAACTTGAAAGGGAACCGGCCACCAGTTCTGAGGATGCTAAACCACTGGCCACTAAAAAGTAGAGCCCAATTCTGGGAAACTCAGTCTTCGGCCTTGGGGGTGGAGGGTCCAACATTCAAATCGTGGACAAGTCTGTTGGCCCTCTTTGACTTCATTTACTTCTCAGCCAGACCCGGTGCCCTTAAGGAATTGCAGAATATCTCGACTTCGTTATGTTATACCCATACTTGAACCTACATCTGTCTTCTTTTGCCTAATGTTGTCTTTTGAGCAAACCTGTATTACTCCTGGCCCTATTCGCCATGCATTTTCCTTGTCCTATCACACAGTCTTGTCTCCTCTGGATCAACCACCTCCCAAGTTTATCTTGAAATGCAAGGTTGACTTGGGTCTCTCCTTAACAGAAAACAAAGCTCTTTTTCCTGATGCATAAACACTCAATCAGCTCTCGCTCTCAGGATATACGCTGCTGTCTCTTTGGTATCTGGTCCCTTCTCTCGTTCATGCTCTGATGCCAGGTGAAGATCCTGTTTGTTAAGATGTGAACAGGGAGATGGTGCTCTTCTTCACATCTTTTGGTCTTGCAGAATTCTCTCCAATTTTTTGGAAAAAAATTATGGAGGTGATCAAGACATTTATGGGCTACTCCAAAGCTTTGGGACCTGGATACATCCTTCTCCATGATTGCAAGATTCCTATATCTAGATATAAACACTCTTTGCTGTGTCATCTTGTTAATGGTGCTCAGTCTTGGATTCTTCTTTAGTGGAAACAAACTTCTTCTCACCTATCTCACTGTGGATCTCTGAGGGAAACAATCTCATGTATGTGGAGGATCTTACATTCTCTCTTCACAATACCTCTCACAGAGTCGGTAAGAACTGGCTCCATAGGTTGGAATTCCAGCGCACTCTGGAGTATAGTGCTCTTTTAGGAGTTTCGGCATGTCAATCCAACTGATTTGGATTGGTGAATCCCTCTCTTCCTTCACCCCCATTTTTATGTCGTTTACCCCTCTTTCTTCGTCCCTTCTTCTGCTTCTACTTCTTCTTGCTCTTCCTACTCCCTATGCTTTCTACATGCTGTTCTGGTTATGAAAACTGCAAACCCTGGAGCTGGCCACGGGGTCAGAGCCTTTGGGCCAACCACCATATAGTTTCTTTAGTTGAATTTTGTGAAGGTTTTGTATTCTATGTGTTTTATACTTGTTTTTATATATATAGATTGGTTGTATCTATTGGGTGCGGACTTTGTTCTGTCCTCATGTTGTTACCAATGCTTTACGTAAAGAGTTTATATAAAAAGAGGAAGTAACTCCCAAGTTTGTCTTGTTGCAGCAGCTAAAGGCATCCTATAAATCAATGTGGAAATCAATGGGGAAAAAGTGAAAACATTTATTTCTGTCTTAATTCCTTCTTCAGATATGGAACTGTGACTGAGATCCCTGAATACATGTGTAAATGGGCAATTATACGTATACGTATTTGATATGATATATATATATATAGGAATACATGTGGGTAATATGTACATAATGGTGTAATGCAGGTAATACAATCATGCGTGTATTATATGTATATAATTGTGTACATGTGGGTAATTTGCGCCTTAATGGCTAGGCAATTTACATATTTTTACCCAATACTTTGAGTACCTTTTCCGTCCCTGGCTGAAACAGAACGATTAGCAACTAAAGGGATCCAAAAAACACGCCAAAAGTGAGAAAAGTTCACCAAAAGAACAGCACTGCATTTTATAATTCTCTATTGACTTACAACTAGCATCTGGCCAAGGTGTACTTAGAAAACAAATTCAGTAAAGAATACCGGGAAAGCGGCAAAAAAAACCAAGGTGTGTTTGCGAAAAACTGTATGAAACCATAGAAAAATTCCACATTAAAGTGTTTTTCCTGCATTATTTTGCTGCTTTTTAGGCAAAAACCGCTGTGACCAGATGGAAGTTCTCGGGGAATAGGGAACTTTTAGACTGGTTTTTTTTAGGTGGCATTTGTTTTCATTTCTGCCTTTTTTGGGTATTGCCATTTCTTGCAAAGGCAGAAGCCTGCAGGTTTTGTGCTTTGATTATAGGTGTTTTTTCATATGTTCCTCTGTAGAAATAAAACAAATAGGTAAACAAAAAAAAAAAGTTACCCCCCCAAAAAAACTGCTTAGATGGAAGCGTATATTGACCGATATACGCTTGTGTAAATAAGCCCTTAGGCTTTATTCCCACGAGCGTTTATAAGCCGTCCGTTTTCACGTCCGGCTGATATACGCTGTGATCTAATGCATTTGATTCCAATGCATCAGATCACATGGCTGTACTCCTCAGACGTAAAAGCGCCTGGCCGGACGGCCAATATAGCACCGGGCGTTTGTATGTCAGGCCCAAAAGATAGTCCTGGAACTATCTTTTGGACCAGAATACGTCGGCCGCTGCATGGGCTCCTATGGGAGCCCATGACAGCGGCCGGCGGTGGGAGGGAGTTTAGCTGCTAAACTCCCTCCCTTTGTTCTCCTCCTCCTGTGAAGGCTTACCTCTGCTCACCTCCTCGCTCGCTCTTTGCAATGGGAGGAGGCAGGATGGGGGCGGAGCTTGATTTGACATTAGATTTGTGTGCTCGTTCAGGAGCTTTAACGCCCCAGATGGTAGCATATATCAACCTACTGTAAATATGGTGGCTGATATACGCTCATGGGAAAGAAGCCTTAAGCTTTGTTCCCACAAGTGTATATCGGCCAGCCATGAAAACGATACGCTACGATGAGAGAGATAAAACTGGTGAACGGGCACACAAATCAAAGTTTGTGCACCCGTTCAGACTGCATGGGCCCGTCGCATATACGCAGAGACTACCATGCTGTCGCCCGTTTCCCCTCCCTCCCCCTCGCAGGCTCACCTCTGCTCTTCTCCCCGCTCGCTCTTTGCAATGGGATGGGGGCGTAGCTGGCCCTAATTAGGCATCTAATTGCCATTCCAATCCAGGAGAAGGATGTTATACTCTAGTGTGAAATAGGCCGATCCACAGGAAAAAGGCGTCGTTCATTCTGCAAATACACAGCAATAACGCCTCTTAGTCGCTGTGACGCTTAGTGACGCTGGTCTTAGTCCGGTGTCAGATGAGCGTGTCTTAGCTCTGTATTTAGTTCATGGTAATGTATATCTATTAGAGATGAGCGAATATACTCGTTTCGAGTAATTACTCGATCGAGCACCGCGATTTTCGAGTACTTCCGTACTTGGTTGAAAAGATTCGGGGGGCGGGGGGAGGTGTGGCGGAGCAGGGGGTAGCAGCAGGGAACAGGGGGGAGCTCTCTCTCTCTCCCTCTCCCCCCCACTCCCTGCTGCAACCCCCCACTCACCCACGGCGCCCCCCGAATCTTTTCCCCGCAAGTACGGAAGTACTTGAAAATCGCGGCACTCGGGCGAAAAAGGGGCGTGGCCGAGTAGGTTCGCTCATCTCTAATATTTATGTATATATTTACATGCTGGTATTTTTCACATTTCTTTTGCATATTTTTTGCATTTCTGCTTCAGGACTACAGAAGTGAATGTGGCAAAGGGCAAATAATAAATAAGTCATAAGTGTAAGCCGTCATTACCTTTACACACAATTATAATTACTGGCAAATTACCTTTACCTAATAATATAGAGTGATGGAAGCCGATGAAGAAGTCTTGTGCTCTGCTGAACTGAGATTATTGCAAATACCTCCTATGTTTTATTCACATAGATCTGACCGAAGGCGACACACATTATTATAAGACTTCTTACACACAATGAACCCCGATGACTGATACTCTCCCACATCCCCGCAGAGGAGAATGTAATCGGCTTCTGTCTACAAACACCTACAAAACTCCATTCTTCTCCATTTACCTGATTTTTATTCAGGTTACATGAAAATAGTTTTCAGATAAATTATTACCGGTCTATTCGTCTCCAATAACATTTAACCCTTTGCAATCCAATTTTTGGATTCAGGGTTTCCTAACAGGCTTTCTCTTTTTGCTGTTTAGACAACAGTGCCATCTGCTGGCTAAAACCAGTGTGTGTGTGCCAAAGAAGCTCCGACAGCAGAGTGGCTGGCAGTGAATGGTAAGAATACCCTGTCAGACGTTTTCTGACATTGGAGCTGTACAAGCTTCAATCAGAATGTAGGAAGACGTCAGACATTGGATTGGAAAGGGTTATAAAGCTCTCCTTATAGGATACTTGTATTCCCCACGAAACAACAATTGTAGAGCACCTTTTTTTATAACTCTACATTGTGGAATATACCTGTTATTCTTCTTAGAAGTTTATGAATAAATTGACAACTGGCAATTACCACTTTGGGGCGTGTCCTAATACAGTCTGACACTGTCCAGTCAGAGCTAACAATATCAAACTATGTGAGGACACACCCCTTTGATGGGAATACATTTCTAGGAGGAATAATAGAAGAACCGCACCAATCATAGCTTGAAGAAACGATGCTCTAGAATTGGTATTTCATGGGGAATACAATTATTTACTAAAACAGACAAGTCAGGAGAGATGACTGGTCCTCTTTAATGGAAACTGAAACGGAATATGAGAAATACTGTAGAATGAGACTACTATTACACTTTCAAGTACTGTTGAGCAAACGGAACTAGTGGAACCTTCTTTTGAATCGAACTATGCTAAAAGTTTGGCTTAGCATAAACCTAAAGCAAGCTTTTAGCAAAATACTACGTAAGAGCCATAAAAGTCCAGTATAAGGGTGACTACCCACTGGAGTTTTTTTTTCCCTGCGAAATTCGCAGCATTTTTTTTCTGCAGGGGTCTATGGGACTTGTAATGTTAAAATTGCGATCGCGCAAAATCGCAATTTACCACGAATCCCATAGACCCCTGCAGAAAGAAAATGCTGCGAATTTCGCAGGGAAAAAAAAACTCCAGTGGGTAGTCACCCTAACACTTGGACAGATATACGGCTTTTATGGCTCTTACAAGATGCTATATACCAATTTTAAGAGGTTTTCCGTGAGCTTCTGCTTCGGTTTGAACTAATGCAGACCAAACCAAAGTTTTTGCAAAGTTCGGCAAACCTGCCAAACCGAACTTTTCAAAAGTTCACTCATTACTGATAGAATGTGAACTGAAGTATCATGTCAACAAACTTTTATTATTGGAGGATGTCACCAGGTATTGACCTCAACAAGTCCTAGAAATAATATAGCAATTGGGGATGCAATATTTATTACTGTTACTAGGAAAATTTGCAGTCATTGGCCAAAAGAAAGTAGTTGCCCTACCAAGGCATTATGTACCCTCTGTGTTCACATACGGCAGATTTGTTTTGTTGTCAGTGGTAAAATGCAGTTTGTAGGAATTGTTGATCTGCAAATGGTTTTGTTCTAGGAGAAAAGACGACCACCTAGCTGCAGCTGATGGGTAAAGGCCATCCGAGGGGAATACATGTTCGTAGAAATGATTGTTTATGTGACTGGACAAATTAATGTTTATCCATGTGAGATCTTGATCATGTGATCGAGTCTCACGTGTACAAACATTCAACCAGAATTTTCAACCTTTCCCAAAATGCACTAAACAACTGTGCTTCAATCAATGAAGAATTGCACTCAGACTCCACCAAGTGTACTCAAACAGCAGCATAAACCCCCTGAACAGCAAAACACTAAGATATCAGCCTCTACTTCTTGTAGCTTGAAACTGGGTATCTGACATCTAAGTTTCTGACTTCTGGCTCATTGATTGACCTGGAAAATAAACCATAAATCATAGATTCCTGCAAACTGAGTTTTGTTCACTGGAGAGACAGCCAGATAGCAACAGCTGATGGGTAGAAAAGCACATACCTGGTTATAGCCTTCAAACATTCTAGGCGTTCAGCTTCAGACATGCGCTAGTAGAATTCAACAAACCAATAGTTTGGGACCAACTTTATTTGTTCTGCAGAAAAAATACATAGCAGTTTTGGATAAGCAGAACCCGTTCTAATTCAACCTGTTGTAGCTCCATTTCTAACGACAGATTCTTGACTTTAACATAACAACTAAAGCATATTGGTAGCTCTTACGGAAGTACAGCTACAGCCGTTTGAAGTGGGGTTGGGAATACTCAATTTACAGCTGTCACTCTTCAGTGACAACTTGCGATGTGACTTGAGTCTTGTGTCTTGTTGTTTGTGCTGTTGCAGCTTGTGGTGTGAACTGTGTATGGTTCCACTGGACTCCTGGTAGTGCCAGGAGCCGTGAAGTAGCCCACTAGCTTCCATGTTTTGATCAAAATGTCAACTAATACCTGGTATTTATATTCAGCTTACCATCTGCTACTAGTGGCTAGACAAAGATCCAAGAGAATCAGATGGATCAGCTAGTCCTGGTGTATCTGGTCTGGCCCTTCAAACCTTGATACCCTTTGCTGCACAAACTAATCAAAGATCAGGAGGTTTCCCTAGGCTGGACAACAGATTGCTTCCAAGGGGAACAAGACCTTCTTTAACAATTTTTATGATAAATGTAAATGGCAGCAGTCTGTGTTTACTTTGTTTCCCTAAGTTGTCAGATGGCACTAATGATCTGATTAACCAATCTCTGAAACTGAGAACATCTAACAAATAGAAGGACTACCATCGCCAAATTCCACAACTTTCTCTCTAATAGGTGATTCCAAGCCTGACAGATAAACATATCAGACTAGTAAAAAGGAACATAGTTTCCAGACAATCTATTCCCAAATATTCTTCCACATGGTATGTAGAACTGAGTTGTTTCAGCTCATTAGCTCTAGGTGATGCCCTTCCAAGAGCTTCAAGTATCAAACAGATATGTCCATTGGTCTAAGAAATGGCAGCCAAAGTTGCAGAGCTTACCCTGCTCCTCATTAATGAAACATGGCTTTCCAAAACTCCAGGAAGTTTTCACCTAAACTTGTGAGGAAGGTTGAAAACATCTTAATTCAGGGAGTCGAGGTGTATTTGATCAAGGATTACAACAATCCATCTCCACACCTAGTGAAGGCTTTACAAGAGTATCTTGATACATCAGGTCCTCAAAGACAGGACATTATGAATCTATTCCTTAAGGAATTGAATCTTGTTTGCCATGAAGGAAGAAGGAATTGACACCACAACCTTTTCTGCTGACTCCATAAGAAATGCATAACATAATAAGATAGTGTGTAAGACTGAAAAAGAGACATTTGTCCATCTAGTTCAGCCTATTACCCCCAATGTTGATCCAAAAGAAGGCAATAAAAACATGAGGTAGAAGCCAATTTTCTTCATTTTAGGGGGAAACATTCTTTCCTGATTCCAATCTGGCAATCAGAATGAATCCCTGAATCAACAACCCGTCTGCAGTAATTAGTGACTATAACATGTAAGAAAGGCATGTAGGCCCCATATTGAAGTTCTTTAGTGAGTTGGCCATCACCACGTTCTCAAGCAGAGAGTTCCATAGTCTCACTGCTCTTACAGTAAAGAACCCCCTTCTGTGTTTGTGTAAAACCTCCTTTCCTGTAGGCATAGAGGACATCCCCTTGTTACAGTCACAGTTCTTGGTATAAATCGATGATTGGAGAGATCTCTGTATTGTCCCCTGATATATTTATACATAGTTATTAGGAAACCTCTCAGCAGATGTTTTTTTAAACTAAATAACTCCAATTTGTATAATCTATTTGGCTATTGTAGTCCAGCCATTACATTTATTACTTTAGTTGCCCGTCTTTGTACCCGCTCAAGCTCTGATATGTCCTTCATGAGTACTGCTGCCCAAAACTGCGCACAATCTTCCATATGTGATCTGATCAGTTACAATCTTTTTGTCATGCGCCCCTAGACCTCTTTTAATGCATCCCATGATCCTATATGCCTTGTCAGCAGCTGCCTGACACTGGTTGCTCCAGTTAAGTTTACAGGTAACTTAAATCCCCAACTCCTTTTCTATGTTAGGTCTGCCCAACAGTTTCCCATTTAGTGGTACTGGTGATGTGTATTTTCCCTGCCCATGTGCATATTTTTACATTTATCAGTATTAAATCTCATTGGCCACCTTTCTGTCCAAGCCACCAATTATTTTGGCTTTTTTAGTTTCTTTTTTTTAATACAATTTTTTGTGTTTGATAAATAATGTTATATTTTACTGCAAAGGTTGTTATGGATATAGCTATACCAATTATGTGTAGGTTTTTGTTCTTTTTATTTTTTCCATATTTAAAGCTTTGTGTAAGGAGAAAAAAACTTTTACTTTTTTTTTTCTCTACAAGACCATTTAGATCTTGTGGTCCGCAATGACTCTAGCATCTGCAGGGTAAAATAGTGTAGAGGAGTGATGAGATGAGAAAGTCCTTTTCTGGGAAAAAAAGACACCCATATGTAACAATCAGAGAGCAAATATGCTGTATGATTGATGGGGGGGGGGAGGAGGGGTTGACAATGTAAACAAAAATTCATTTCACACCATCCCTGCAGAGACAGGAAAATCACATATCTGCCACTAGCCTCCCTTTCCCTCTACTCTGTACACCCACTGACAACAGGACATGAGTCGCAAAGCAAGCTGCAACACAACCTTTCTTGCAGCCACCACACATAGAACCTGTTCACACCACAAACAGAGACAGAACGAGCACTGAACATGACTGCTTACACCAGACTACCACAGGTAGTGCATACAACACGGACTCCACCCAGAGCTCACATGCACACAGATGAAACTCACAGCAAGTCGAAAAGTGTCCTTGTTCCAGGGAAATAGACAGTCAGCCACCATGCTGACATAGGGAACTGTATCAGGGATCCACCAACTGACACACAGAAGAGACATAAGACGTTTGGAGGCCGCACCTGACAGGGGAAGGGAAGAGGGGGTCTGCATAAGATACAGACAAGGACTACAGGTGTCCAAACCGTCTTTGGGAAGCAGAGAGACACAACAGGCCTGCATGCGAACACAGCTCTGAGCGGGCACAAAACAGATACATCCAAACAGTACAAGACCAGCATCAACTACTGAGAGATGCTGGTTCTTATGTGCTGAAGACCAGGGGGATTGGCTGCTGGAGAATACTCAGCCAGCTCAATTAACCCCTACCTGTGAAGGTGTGCTCCTGGAACCCAGTAGAACAACAGATCCCAGCAGCACACTCTGACAGATTGCTCATAATGTTTTGTAGAACCAGCTCATCCTCTTTTACCAGAGAAAGGCAAGCTTCTTTTACCTCCGACAAGGCTGAAATTGCCAATTGTTGAGAAAACAATTTTGAGAGAGATGACTTGCCAGCCAGGCCAACCCTCTGCTCCATATTTTAAACAGGGCATTTTAATGGGACTCTCCTCTTGTAGCCTTATTACTGCCCCTGGACTCCATGACATTGTGACCTAAGGTTACCTTTATGGGGGGTATTCTAGGTTCTATGGAACCCCCTTATGGAAGTTTTTACTGCTGGTTGATTTACGCCAGCATGAGAATAGCACAGTCTCCAACTAACCAGCCATTAAAACAAGTTGGTGTCTGGTTCAGTTTTCACCCTATTTGGGTCCTAAATGTTCTCTACAACAGCTATAACTATCATAATATCCTATCCCAATGCTTCTTCATTCTTTGCTGCGAGCCAGGTTAATAAATCTGCCAATATTAAGGTACCTTGAACTCTTGCCATAAAATCTTCAATTTCCTCACCGTTAGTACTGTGGGTTTAATGGCTTTTTTTTTTTAAATAAGATTGAATCAAAGCAAAATGTGCTCCTATGAGGTCAATTTGGATTTTAGATTCACATAGCCTTTAAATGATTTTTTATATTCTTGCTGGGTCTGCATCTAATACCTTATGAGTGATTGTGGTGTAATCACGTGACCACAAAGGTCTAATAAGTCTGATCAGCATGATAGTAGGACAGAGAGAGTTGTTTGTTTGGTTGAGATCTGCCAATCCTCCTATTCCCTAATCTCCTCATTTCAATGCTAGATTGGCATCAATTAGCTTGAGATGGTGAGACCATCTATCTCTAGCAATTAGTGGATCTCGAATTACTTTAAGCTTCCTTTCACATGGGACGACAGCCATCCAATGGACTATATCCAACTATCGTTCCTGTGATTTACACAGGAGCAAGAGTCGTTCGAGTGAATGGAGTCGGATCAGGGCAGGATTGTCCCGGCCGCCTACCTCCATTCAGAGTAAACAGGAGTCGCTCAAAGATGGTTTAGACCAGTGTTCCCCAACTCCAGTCCTCAGGGACTCCCAACAGGTCATGTTTTCAGGATTTCCTCAGTGTTGCACAGGTGATGTAATTATTGTCGGTGCCTCAGACATTGCCGCAGGTGTTCTTACTATAGGATATCCTGAAAACATGACCTGTTGGTGGTCCCTGAGGACTGGAGTTGGGGACCCCTGGTTTAGATGACCCGATAGTCGCTTGCTTTTTAACTCTGCTAAAAACCAAGCAACTCCGAAAAGTGAGCAATTTCTTGCTCAGTGCCCTGTCAGTAGCTACTCGATAATTGCCCCGTGTAAAGGTACTTTTACTGATCAAGGCTTGACTGGAACTGTACTGTCAACAAAGTTGGAGAAAAGTAGATTACCAGCAGTCAGGACATAGCAATAACGTCCTCATTTGCATTATTAAAGCAACCCTCTGGGCCTGGAGAAACAAAGATGGCCACATCAGCTTTTCTGACTACCTAATGCATACTATGGACTAGTATGCATCAATAATTTATGACTCTGCACTTGCCTTGATTAACCAGTGCTGCCCATGTGAGCAGCACGTGCAAGTCAGATCAGCAAATAGTGTCCTAGACTACCAATGCATACTAATGTACAGTATGCCTCAGGTAGTCAGAGAAGTAGTGCAGCCATCTTTGTTTCTCCAGGCTTGGAGCGCCGCTTTAATCAGATTGTCCTAAAAGTATGTAAGAGGGTCAGTTCTTCTGTGTGGCCCTTGACCCATTTGCAGGCCTGCGCTGAGGTGGTAACAGCAGTAAACTTAGGAAAACTTTACACCACAAGGAGGCACAAAGTGTAGTTGGTACAGTCACAATGGTTACAAGCTTGTTGGTTACAGATTATATACAAGATTCAATACGACCGCTGGACACCCTTTTGTCTAACAAAACAAATTTTAGTGTGTTATCCCAGACTTATGAGTTAACTTTAGGTCCCTATCTGAGCTTGTGCATACTGATTTGCCTCATACCAGCGGTATGCTGCTTTGTGCATATACCCTTTTGCTGAGGGAGGACTGTAGGGACTCAGCAAACTTTTGGGTGTTAACAGCCTGAATGTTCCAGTATGTATGGTAAGTAGGTGGGTCTGGAGAGATGCTAGGGAGCTTGATACAGAAAGAGAGGAGGTTATGATCTGAGAGCGGGAGAGGGGGATTAGTGAAGTTGGAAGCAGAGCAGAGACGGAGGAAGACCAGATCAAGAGTATTGCCATCCTTGTGAGTGGGAGAGGCTGTGAGTTGTGAGAGACCAAAAGAGGAGAACAGCGATAGAAACTAAGAGGCAGATGGGGAGATATGGGTCATTTCTGGGGATGTTAAAATCACCTAAGATGAGGGTTATAAAGAAATGGTCAGGGAGGCGCTTCAGGTGGCTAGTTGGTGGAGTATATTTAGTGTGATCACTGGAAAATCGTGACTCGTGAGAGATGAAACTAAAATAAAATAAAAAATAAATAAATAAAAATGACTCACCTGGCGTGTGGTGGAAACTCCTGTGGAGAGGAGTCCCACCAACGCCTCCAAAGTCCGAGTTGGCTTATCAGATCTCTTATGGGATCTTTCATATGATGTCCGGCTGGTTCCCTGGTCGCTGGAGTGCTGCTGCAGAGTTGCTGTGTCCAATGTTAAATTGGGCCCACGGTGTGAATAGGTTCAAAGTAAAAAAATAAAAAATGCTTCTGCGCTGCCTCGAACAAACGACCGGTTTTGACAATAATAATATTGTCTAAAGGATTTATTTAGATTTAGGTACAACGCGTTTCGTCGTTAAACACGACTTTATCAAGTACATAATGCAGTTACATGACAAAACATCTTTATATAGTTACTTACAAGTGAAGTATGGTGCAAATCTCATTGTAGTTCAGGTGATGGCCGCTCACATGACCTCCACGTCATCTGTGCGGTGTTGGAATGTAAGGAAGGGTGAAACCGAAACTACTTCCGGGATTCCGGGTGATCATGTGACCCGGAGGTCACCTGATTGATGATGCAAGTGTGCCCACACGCCCGCTCCATAAGACATAGTGGTGTATGGCATGTTGCAGGTGGAGGTGGGGGCTGTATTCACTCCCTAAGGAGTCGAATGGCCGCGCTGGTTAGCGTGGTGACGTCGGCTGACGTGATGATGTCACCGGCGTGTTGACGCTGCGGTTGGGAAGGGTGAAACTAAAAACACTTCCGGGATTCCGGATGTTCATGTGACCCGGAGGTCACATGATTGATGATGCAAGTGTGCCCCCACGCCCACTCCATGAGAAATAGTGCTGTACGGTATATTGCAGGTGGAGGTGGGGGCTGTATTCACTCTCAATGGAGTTGAATGGCCGCGCTGGTTAGCGTGGTGACGTCGTCTGACGTGATGACATCACCGGCGTGTTGACGCTGCGATGGGGAATTTGGGTTTCTATCCGCTGCATTAGTGAACAGCGTTGGCAGATGTAGTGACGCCGGGTGGCAAGAATAAGCCACCGGCGTGTTAACTTTTAGATTAAGGGTAATGAAATGATGGTGATACTTAGTGAAGCTGCGTAACGACGCTGATAGGCGTGATGACGTCATCAGTGTGTACACGCTAGGCCCAGGGGCTCCGTGTTGCCTTGGAAACCTTCCCAACAACAGGGGTTAACTCTATGTTGGCATGATTGGAATAACATTGTTCCTAATCTGAGAATTAAAATCGGAGGACTAATGGGTATTAATGTGGTAGGACATGAATGTATAAACATACAGAATACATTGATAAATAAATACATATCTTCATGGATGCATATAAACAGTACATATATAAACTGATATGATCAGTGAAATATTAATTAAAATTGTTAAAAATTTCTAAATAAAAATTGGGATTTTCTGTAAATAAAATTAGGTTTTTCTATCATTATCTAAAAATAGATCTCTATGAGATATTACTCGATAATATATATACATACATGTCAGGTGAGGTTTTTTTTGTGCTATTCAGATCTAGAAAAAAATTATTATTATTGTTATAATCATGCTGTACTTCGGTACTATACATAAGAAACACAATAAAAAGCACTGTAAAAACCAAATAAATAATAAAATGCCATATAATCGAAAGAGGAAATTATGCATAATTATAATTATAATAAAATACGGAATGTGGCATGCATAATAAAACCTCATGAATAACACAGTAACTTATAACATGGTTAGATTTTTTCTAGTACTTCATTTAATCCATTAGGTACTAATGTGTCCAAGCGAAAAATCCAAAACATCTCCTTTTCGCGTAGACTTTGAATGGATTTAGTGTATATATGTTCGAGAGGTGTGACTTTTAGATGTTTAAAATCTTTGTTGTGAAACTGTGAAAAGTGGCGCGACACACTGTGTTTAATGAACCCATTTTTTATATTATTACGGTGTTTGTTTATCCCCATTAGTCCTCCGACTTTAATTCTCAGATTAGGAACAATGTTATTCCAATCATGCCAACATAGAGTTAACCCCTGTTGTTGGGAAGGTTTCCAAGGCAACACGGAGCCCCTGGGCCTAGCGTGTACACACTGATGACGTCATCACGCCTATCAGCGTCGTTACGCAGCTTCACTAAGTATCACCATCATTTCATTACCCTTAATCTAAAAGTTAACACGCCGGTGGCTTATTCTTGCCACCCGGCGTCACTACATCTGCCAACGCTGTTCACTAATGCAGCGGATAGAAACCCAAATTCCCCATCGCAGTGTCAACACGCCGGTGACGTCATCACGTCAGACGACGTCACCACGCTAACCAGCGCGGCCATTCAACTCCATTGAGAGTGAATACAGCCCCCACCTCCACCTGCAATATACCGTACAGCACTATTTCTCATGGAGTGGGCGTGGGGGCACACTTGCATCATCAATCATGTGACCTCCGGGTCACATGAACATCCGGAATCCCGGAAGTGTTTTTAGTTTCACCCTTCCCAACCGCAGCGTCAACATGCCGGTGACATCATCACGTCAGCCGACGTCACCACGCTAACCAGCGCGGCCATTCGACTCCTTAGGGAGTGAATACAGCCCCCCACCTCCACCTGCAACATGCCATACACCACTATGTCTTATGGAGTGGGCGTGTGGGCACACTTGCATCATCAATCAGGTGACCTCCGGGTCACATGATCACCCGGAATCCCGGAAGTAGTTTCGGTTTCACCCTTCTTTACATTCCAACACCGCACAGATGACGTGGAGGTCATGTGAGCGGCCATCACCTGAACTACAATGAGATTTGCACCATACTTCACTTGTAAGTAACTATATAAAGATGTTTTGTCATGTAACTGCATTATGTACTTGATAAAGTCGTGTTTAACGACGAAACGCGTTGTACCTAAATCTAAATAAATCCTTTAGACAATATTATTATTGTCAAAACCGGTCGTTTGTTCGAGGCAGCGCAGAAGCATTTTTTATTTTTTTACTTTGAACCTAAGATGAGGGTTAGAATTTTGCAAGATAGGAAGTCGGGGAGCCAGGCAGCGAAGTGGTCCAAAAACAGGCGAGGAGCACCTGGGGGGCGGTAGATAACTGCTACTCGCATGGACAGTGGATGGAAAAGCCATAGCATATGTACCTCAAACAATGGGAAAGTGACTGAGGGTACAGGGGGGATGACCTGGTAGGTATATTTAGGGGAGAGAAGAGCACCTACTCCTCCACCACGCCTGTTTTCTGGTCTTGCGGTATGGGAGAACTGCAGGCGATTGTAAGACAGTGCAGCAGGGGAGGTCGTATCAGACTGCTGTATCCACGTTTCTGCTGAGTGAAGGTGTTATTGGGGGAGGTGAGTGGCAAAAATGACTAAAAAGTAAAGTTTTATTTATCCAGGAGAACGTACCAAAGACAGAGTAAAAATGCAGTATACACACGTCACGGCACAACGCAGCACAGAGGATTTTAGCAGAGGAGTTTAGCAGAGTAGGTTCAGTTTGGAATAGGATACTACAAGGAGGCGTACCAAATGCAGACGGAGTAAAAATGCAGTATACGGTATATATGGCCCCTAATAGTTGGCAGGCAACTCTGTTGCAGACCTTACATATGGGCTTTGGACCTTCAAGTTACATCTCCAACCGCATCTCAAGATGAATTTGTAGTAGATGGTTTGCCATTAGGTTTTTTTTTGTTATTTCATAATTAACATGAACTACTACTGATAATACAGCCTGTGAGCAAGATAAGGGTGGTTTCACATCTGCAACGGAGGAATCTGGTTTCCTTCTACATTCTGGGAGAAAGAAAGAGGAATCCCCGAGGCCAAACGGTTCCATCTCTGGGGGAAAGCAAACAGCGCTGGTCGGACCCCATTAACTATAATAGGGTCCGTCCGCTTTCCAAGCAGCTGACTGGCTTTTGGATGGAAGAGAAAGTGCTGCATGCAACGCTTTTTCCTCCAGTATTTTCAGCTGCAGATGCAAAACAAGTATAACAGCATTGTTTATATCCAAGAAAACAT
The DNA here is from genome assembly GCF_035609145.1 of Eleutherodactylus coqui. Taxonomy (NCBI): domain Eukaryota; kingdom Metazoa; phylum Chordata; class Amphibia; order Anura; family Eleutherodactylidae; genus Eleutherodactylus; species Eleutherodactylus coqui. The sequence goes on along the minus strand of NC_089837.1, from coordinate 474,685,686 downwards.
ATTCTACTGTATATATCTGTATGTGGCTCGAGGTAGAATCCAACATACTGAGGGTGGACAAAAATATGAAAACACTGTACAAGACGCATGGGATTTTAATAATTAGCACTGAACTGCCCTTTTGACCCCTGCTTGGCTGAGAGCTTTCCTGCCAAATTTGTGTTTACTTCACCTCTTGCCCTGCTCTGGGTGCTTTTGGAAGCCAGCTGTAACAGCAGTTGAGTGCTTCAAACCTCTGACCAATGGAACCTTGTTGCTCGGGTGGATGTTCACTTCTGTCTGGCAGCACCTGTGTCCTATTACCTCCACTTTAGTTACATGGGTTTATAAATCTTATTTCAATAAGACTTATGGAAACCGATATTAAAGGCATGCATTTCATACAGCGTTTCCATATTTTTGTCCACCTCCTGTAAGTTACAGTAGAAGCTAAAATTATATGTTCTGTCTATGTGAAAGCACAACCTACAATGCATATGACATTCCAAAGCTACAAAATGGTGGCATCCGTCATACCTAGATGACAGATCCATTGAGCTAAAAATTAGTATACTTTATTCCAAACCAGCTATACAGAATCGAGACAGATATGATGCCTCCACTGAATAAATGGGTACAACGCAAACATCAGACAGGTACTTTTTAATTCTACGTCTTATTTTCATCACAATGCACATCTGAAAATCTGATAAAGGATTAAAACGTCGTCTCCCTCCAACTGAAGAGATTTTTTCTCTTTGCTTTGATGTTATAATTATGTGTTGAAATGATTTTGTTACTGTCCCGAGCTGCAGCCACGTATTTTATCTGCTCCTGGTGGGGCGGGAGAGGAAGGTACCTACAGCAATTATCCTGTTACAAGTCATTTTCGAAAATAATTTTTGACAAGCATGGCGTGAAGAAGAGAAACAATTGTTTACCGTTCGGCTCGGCAGAAGACTGCATTGTAATTTATCCCTCTGCATTGCGAACATCACAATACCTTTTTTTTTTAGATATTGTGTTTGCTTAAAAAGCTTCTGAATTGAGGGCTCTCTTCAATTATTCGTATGCCAGCCAACATGCCATTTGTATCCCGGTGAAAGATAGGCAGGAGCTTTGATGTACTGAGCGCTTCAGCTGGCACTTACAGGCTTGTTTAATATGATTTGAGCCTCTCCTACAGTTCAGTGAAGCCTCCACATTCTATTCAGGGCTTCTATCTTGCAAAGTACCAACCTAAGATTAAATTAAATGAGGCACAAACTTAGACAGGCTGCATTGTAGAGACGGTAAGAAGAGAAATCGAAGACCTCTGCCGCAGTGATATGCCGCTTCTTTATATCATTAAGGTCAAATAGGAACACACAGTAAGGGCGGGTTCAGACTAACGTGGTTTCCCCCCCCTTATGCTGCAATGATAATCATGGCCGTATAAAGGGGCAAAACCAAACCACTGATTTCTATAGGATTTCAGTGGTTTCGTTTTCACCACCTCTTTTACTGCCCATGATTTGTACGGCCAGAAAATATAGGACCTGCCCGATCTTTCCTGCACATAGTGGCTATCACGTGTTGAAAGGATTGGGCAGATGCTATCTTCCCGCCTCTTTTTTCAAACTCTTGTGCTCTAGTGTGGAGTTGGAACTGCCGGCAAGGGAGAAGAAATCTCCCTTGTTCAGGGGCAGCTAGACTCTATGCTGCCAAGTGTAGTTGCACCTATAGCAGTGTGTATCCGCCCTAAGGGCAGCTTCAGATGTATTTATAAGAGACAAACCTAATAAAAGAGGAGGAGGAATCTCTCTCAGGCAAAAGGAATTGGTCCAACAAATTCTTATCTGCTCTTGCTGACAACTTTATCTTTCAAAAGGTAGAAGAGAAAACAGTGGGATCTGCTATCTTGGACCTAATTCTTACCAACAGGGAGAGAATGGTTGAGGGAGTAAGGGTGGCTGGGAACTTAGGAGGCAGTGATCACGCTATTCTTGAATTTTGGATAAGAAGGGGAAGAAGACCTGAGAAGACTCAGACCTCAAAGTTGGATTTCAAAAATGAAGATTTTAATATACTCAGAAAGAGGGTAGGAAGAATCCAATGGCTGGATGTTCCTAAGAACAGAAATGTCCAAGAAGGTTGGGAAATATTGTGGAAGGAGATTCTCAAAGCACAATCATTAATAATCCCTAAAAGAAGGAAGAATGAGAAACATTTAAAGAGACCAGGATGGATGAACACGTTAAAAAGGAAGAAAAAATATGTTTAGGGGGAATATCTAAAGAAGAATATAATGGGGTCTGCAGAAACTGTAGGGCAAGTGTCAGAAAAGCTAATAATGAATTGAGGCTTGCAACAGAGACAAAAAGCAATAAACAAGGATTTTGGGAGTATGTTAAAAGTAAAAGAAAATTCAAAGATACTATAGGATGTTGACAGGATAAAAATTTGTTAAAAACGATGTTGAGAAAGCCAAACTTTTAAGTTCCTATTTTGTATCTGTTTTCTCTCAGAAAGTAGTTGCAACATGAACTAATCTTCCCTGTGCTATTGGGGGAATAAAAGAATGCAGGCTATCTATAAGCAGAGAGATGGTGAGGGAACACTTAGCTAACTTATATGAATTCAAGTCTCCAGGTCCAGATGAATTACAACCTATGATACCAAAGGAAACAGCGGAGGTAATTGCTGAACCACTAGACACAAAATTCCTGGAGAACAGGAGAAGTTCCAGAAGATTGAAAAAGGGCAAATGTTGTCACTATCTCCAAAAAAGGGAAGAAGGTGGATCCAGGAACCTACAGGCCTGTGAGCCTGACTTCTATACTGAAAAAGATATTTGAACAAATTATTAAATAGCATCTATGCAATTAATTGGATGAGAATGAAGTTCTTAACCAGAGCCAGCATGGGTTTGTAACAAACAAGGCATGCCAGACGGTTCTAATTTCCTTCAATGACGGAATCAATGACTGGGTTGATCAGGATAATACAGTAGATATTACATCTTGACTTTAGTAAAGCATTTGATAAAGTATCTCATACCATATTTATTAAAAAATTGACCAAATATGGGATTGACAAGGCAGCTGCTAAGTGGATTCACAACTGGCTGAGTGATTGTTCTCAAAGAGAAGTCATAAATGGCTGCACATCCAGGTGGAAGAATGTATCAAGTGGGGAACCACAAGGCTCTGTCCTAGGCCCAGTGTTGTTTAACATTTTTATAAATGATCTGGAAGAAGGAATTGATGGGAAACTGATCATATTTGCAGATGACACAAAGTTAGGAGGAATAGCTAACACTAAAGAAGAGAGGGAGAGGATTCAAAAAGATCTAGAAAAATGTGAACAGTGGGCGACAACTAATAGAATGCTATTAAATGCAAAGTCCTAGTAGAAATGAAAAAAAGCACAAACGGAATGAGAGGAATTGGGCTAAATAGCAGCACATGTGAAAAAGACTTGGGTATACTAATAGATCATAAACTGAACATGAGTCAACAATGTGATACAGCAGCAAAAAAGCAAACACAATTCTGGGATGTACCAACAGAAGCACAGAGTCTTAGTCAGACCTCATCTGGAATAGTGTATTCAGTTATGGGCACCCAGATAAAAAAAAAAGACATAGACAAACTGGAGTTAGTTCAGAGAAGTTACCAAGATGTAAGCGGTCTGCAAATCATATCCTATGAGGAACGGTTAAAGGATCTGTGACTATTTAACGTGAAAAAAATAAGGCTAAGAGGAGACCTAATAGCTGTCTACAAATGTCTGAAGGGCTGTCACAGTGCAGAGGGATCAGCCTTATTCTCATTTGCACAAGGAAAGACCAGAAGCAATAGGATAAACTGAAAGGGAGGAGACACAAATTAGATATTAGAAAAAACTTTCTGACAGTGAGGGTGATCACTGAGTGGAACAGGTTACCATGGGAGGGGGTGAGTTCTCCTTCAATAGAACTGTTCAAACAAAGGCTGGACATACATCTGTCTGGGATGATTTAGTGATCCTGCATTGAGCAGGGGGTTGGACCCGATGACCCTGGAGGTCCCTTCCAACTCTTCCATTCCATTCTATGATTCTATAAATCTATCTGCTCATGTAAAATTTGCATTTGAGATGCACAGAGAATATAAGCCATTGATTTCAATGGGTTTGCTCACATTTCCATTTTTTGCATGCACATATCTATAGGGGATGCACAATATGCTGCGCTATTCCACTGGAAAAAGAACACCTCTGCAACTCAATAGGCTAAATGGCTATTTAAATCGGGATGTAGTTGTGTCCTGTGTGTAAAATAGCGGGGAGATACTCTACTCGGCTAAGGCACTACTCGCTCGAGTAATGTGCCTTAGCGAGTATACTCGCTCATCTTTAATCTGGACCCTTATTAGGCTATATAGTCTTTTAATCCATGCAAGGGGTGTGTAGTGCGCTCGTTTAAACTGGCCCAGTGTGCGCAAAAAGTACAGTGCGCATCCTCATTCATAATGCAAATACGTTGGACTGAGGTGAGCATATTTGTGCATATGCTTGTGTGAAGCCGCCCTTATAGCACAAATACGTTGCGTTCAGTCGTGTACAATTGCGCGTACGCCCATATGAAGCCGCCCCAAGTGAATAGGGTGGGATTAGGTTAGTTAGGGGAAAGGAGAATTTTATTGTCCATTGTAATGTGAATGGTACTTACCTGGGGTTGGTGCTTAGGGCTCTTGCATATCTGCGTTTTTTTGCGCATTTTTTTCACGCGATATCGCTTCTTTTTTTTTTTTTCCCCGAATAAGGTTTTGCCTGCAACGTGGCCTTCTACTGCTTGTGGCGACGTGACATTCATGCACAAGGCACAGGTGCTGGCCAGTTTCTTCGGGCACCCACAGTGCAGCGTTGCATTCTTAAAACCGTTGCTTGACCCTTTCCCTAAAATCAGGAAGATTCGCTTACACCTCTTATGGCTTATAATAGCCGTCTCCTGGGATAACAATAGCAATACTGAGAATAATGAAAATAAAACGCATCACAGGCTGAAGAAATTATACGCACGGCACGTCTTTTCTTCAGCCTTACATGACTATATATCTATATATGTATACATCGATATATTTGGGTAGAAATTCATAAAAATATATATCGATATATATGTATTTCTATATATTTATATAGATATTTATCTATACACAGAGACAGATAGATAGATAGATAGACTGTATGCAATAACCCTGGATGTCTGACAGTTGAAGCTGACTGGTGATGTCATTAAGGCTCTATTATGACACGTACAGCTTGGAACCATAAATACTACCGGACGGCAGCCATTTACAGCCAGTCTCCATTGGAGATGGAAGTGGGCTGAAATGTACTGGCCTATCTTCCCAAGACGCCACAGCAGCCGGACAAATTGTATGTTCGACAGAATGGCTGTTTTATTCAGCCCATAAGGGTGACTACCCACCACAGTCCCCCCTTCCACCGCGAAATTCGCAGCAGTCCCCCTTCTGCAGGGGTCCATGGGACCTGCAATGCCAAAATCGCAATCACGCAAAATCACAATTTACCGCGAAATCACGACTCCAACACCACAAGTCCCACAGACCCCCGCAGGAAAAAAAACGCCGCGAACCTCGCAGTGAAAAAAAAAAACTGCAGTGGGCAGTCACCCCAAGGGGGAAACGGCAACCTACAAAATCTGATTGGTCGCTGCTGCTACCATTTATAAAAAGGTCGTCTCAGTTCTTCCATGGGTAAGAATAAGGTAGGTACATAGGCAGGCAGGTAGGTTCAGTTTTTGTAGTTTGAGGAATGCTTATGGGCAAGGCCTTATGTCTGAACGCTGGCGCATGAAATGGTAGAGAGGCCCGGCCCTGTGCATTCGCTGATCTTTTTTTTTTTTCAAATCAGTTTTTTATTAAAGGTTTGACAATTATCGCTTCTTTTTTTTAACGTGAATGTCAATGGGACTTTCTAATGTTAAAAACGCATCGCACAAAAATTGCAAAGCACAAACTTGCGATTTTTGTGCAATGCATTTTTAGCATCAGAAAGTCACATTGACATTCGCGTTAAAAAACGCAGCGATATCGCGTGAAAAAAAATGTGCAAAAAAAAAAATGCAAGTTTGCAAAAGCCCTTATTCGCACGTCAGTAATTTTTAGCAGTAATTTGTGAGCCAAAACCAGGAGTAGGTCCAAATACGGAAGAAATGCAAATCTTCCCATTATACTTCCCTCTGTACGTTCCACTCCTGGTTTTATTTTACAAACTAGTGATGAAAAATACCAATATGTTAATAAGCCCTTAGGGCCAACTCTCACGGCTGTATATTCAGACCATGTGCTGTCCATGCATTCAACGTGCCAGAGGAATGTGAGCGCAACTTGTATACAGCTGTGTGAATCTGACCTTAAGGGCTTAGTTACACGGGCGCATCGGCACCCGTGTTACTGCAGGTAGAAGACGGCCGCACTTCAGGACGGACATCTCTCTGCAGCGCCGGAAGAAAGAACATGTGACCGGCTTCATTGCCGGTCATGTGTTCTTTCTTCAGCTCTGCGGGGAGTCGTCCGTCCTGAAGTACGGCCGTCTTCTTCCTGCAGTAGGGGCTCAGTCACACGGCAAGAAGACGGCCGTACAGTCACACAGAAGAAATTTCTGAAACATTGAATTTTTTACACTGACCATTGAGCGTCCTAATAATTTGACTGTAGAAGTCACTTCCCAACGGTCATCTCATTATCATCACAGCCAGGATTACAGGTCACACCTATATACAGATAACACAAGATGTTCCATTGCAATAGGTGATCATCACAACTCACCTCTTCCCCCTTCCTGTGCAGTCAATTCTGCAGAGGTCACAGAACATGCTCACAGCACTTTCCCATAGAAGTCAATGAGTGATCTCTAAGTTACAGGTTCCTATGGCCCACTTGGCTGCTGGAGCTCAGGCAAGATTGCTACCCCCGATAGCCAGGTACAGAAAATAGAAAAAAAATCTGCAATCAGGTAATAAAAGCAGATTAGGAAAATAACACATGCCATTATCTGGTTTTAATTAGTAACTATAGGTGATGTAATCTGTTCCCTCTAAATAGTACCTGTCATGTTGAGTGCTCTAGTGGGGCATTCATAGATATCAGAGAGCCTCATTGCAAAATTCAAAATCGGTCAAACCACTAAAATGTAAAAAAAAAAAGTAAGATGGCAAAACACTCTACAGTGTGTGTGTGTGTATATATATATACGTGCACTTTGTTGAAGAGATGGGACTTATATTAGGGACAGTTGAGGGAAAGTTCTGCAGAGGCGGGTTGCCTTTAAGAGGTATTGCCCAATGATCTCTTAGTATTAAGTGTGAGGCTAGCACAGGCCACACAGTTTGGGATCTGACCTGCACACAGTGTTAGTCTGAGTATTTTATTTTTCATTTTAATTGTGATCATATAATAAAAGTTATGCTTAGTTACGTGGATGACTTTTGGTGATACCTAAAATTAATTAAAGTGAGTGCTCACGATTTCATTCTACACCCAAAATTCTGTTCTGATTCATTTCATAATGTGTGTTATTGGGATACAGAGATCCCTCCTGCTTCATTTAACAATAGATTTAAAGGAGTATTCTGGTGGGTTTTTTTTCTATTAATGACTTGCTCTTTGGATAGTTCATCAATATAAAATCAGTAGGGATTTGAAAACTAACACCCCACCGATCAACGGTTTGCCGAGCTGCTGTGTGTTGGAACTAGCAAAACTCGGTACAGTGTATAGTGGCCCGCAGTAGAACTGTTAGCACAGTCTGTTTCATCCACTAACTGCACAATGTACTGAGCTGATACAACTGCCCAGGGCCAGATTATCATTGGAGCAGTAGGAGCCTGGCCCCAGGTCCTGGGTATTTGGTTACTCAAGAGGGGCCCTGGCTGCCTATGCAGCGTTCAAGGAGCGGGCCCACAGCTGAGGAGACAGTGGGGTAGAGAAAGGCCTTGTCATGGGCTCTACCTTCTTCCCTGGATGTAGCTCAGGACCCGACCAAGGTGCCGCTGGGGGAGATCAAGGGGATAGTAATCGGAGGTTCCCTGTAGTTCAATTGTCACTCATGACGCCACCATTCCGTCCTCTGCAGCAGATCTCTCAGATGTAATAAAGTAGTCCACACACAGGGTATTTTCTGAACGAGAACCGGGAACGGTCAATTATGTTCGTTTACTTAAACTCTTGAAATTATATTCAAATAAAACAGTCTTTGTTCAGAAGCAAATTGTAGTGGTGCAGCAGGGAGGATTCTCGGGGCATTTGTATAATCCACAGTCTAAGTTATCTGTGAGAGTTCTCTCCCGGCAAACTCTCTCACTCCTGTCATACACTCACGTTCCTCTCGCTTAGTAGTGATTTTCCATTTCTTTGGATGCATGCGGTACCAGTGCCATACACCCACACGTTCCTATCATGTCCAGGCTCTCACGCTCTCTACAAATGGAGGCCATAGGTAGTCTCTTTGCAGGGCCAGGCTCTGGCGGGAACAGCAGACCACCTATCTGACTCTTCCATGTCTCTTACATTCTCCTTGTCTACTCCCTGACTGACCGACTAACCAAATCTCTGACTCTTGCTGTCTGACTTGCCTTGCATTCAGCAAACACATATATCCAACAATGTCACATGACAGACACAAAATGCTCTATTTTTCAGACAGGACAGAACATACCAGACATTAACCCTTCCAGTCCTGCAGCCATCCAATATACATGAATCAAATGCACTCCACAAACAGGACACTGACAAGACGGTGACACGAGACAAACAGAAAACATTCAGGAGGGGACCCCAATAACTCTGGGCCACTACACCTGCTCTCCCTCAGGCCGAGGGATGCTTCCAACATTAGTTCTCAGTGGTTCAGCAAAACTGGTGAGAAGCCGTTTCTTCATCACTTCTCTGTTTATAAAAAATAACTATATATACTCATCTGTTTTACCTTCCAGGTATGTGCTGACACATGTGACTGTTGGCCAATCATTGGCCTCAGTCTCTGAGCCCAAGAATTAGCCATATTGGTCAAGTGTGAGGGCACATACCCAAGCTACCCAGAAGGAAGATAGAGCCGTCTGGAGATGCTTGAGGAACAAAACAAATGAGTATGTAATTTGGGGAGAGAATTTCTTAGTTATGCGTGATGAAGAGGAGGATTATTACTAAAGGGGGCATTACTGATGGGGGCAGAAATGGTGGCATTATTACTTGTAGGGTTATTATTACTGTGTGGGGGCCGAAAAGGGGGCATTATTACTGATGGGCCATAATGGGTCTTTACAGAATAGGATTAAAAAATAACCTTTATTGACCTTATTAAAACCAAAGCAATTTGGCACTTAGTGCCAGATAAAGATACAACATTAATGAGAGGGGAACCCAGGTATGGATTCATCCCTCCGATATCTCCTTATAGCAGGGATTCTTACCACCAAAATGATGCTTCATTTAGGAGAGCCCCCTTAAGTGAAAAACATTCACCAGAAATGGTGTCCCTTCAGGGGTTCCATCCCAAGTGAAAATCAATTAAGGTGAAAAGGCAGAAGAAAGTTTATTACGACCATAGCGACATCAGATATTGTGTCTCCCAAAGGCCATTTTAATAGATTCCCCTAGATTCTTGGTGGATACTAGAGATGAGCGAACATACTCGTCCGAGCTTGATACTCGTTCGAGTATTAGCGTGCGATGTTCGAGTTACTTTCACTTTCATCTCTGAGACGTTAGCGCGCTTTTCTGGCCAATAGAAAGACAGGGAAGACATTACAACTTCCCCCTGCGACGTTCAAGCCCTATACCACCCCCCTGCAGTGAGTGGCTGGCGAGATCAGGTGTCACCCGAGTATATAAATCGCCCCTCCCGCGGCTCGCCACAGATGCGTTCTGACATAGAGGAGGGAAAGTGCTGTTGGTGCCGGAGCTGCTATAGGGAGAGCGTTAGGAGTGATTTTAGGCTTCAAGAACCCCAACGGTCCTTCTTAGGGCCACATCTAATCGTGTGCAGTAGTGTGGAGGCTGCTTTTTGCAGTGTTGCACGTTTTTTTTTTTTGTATATCGGCCGTGCAGAGCATTGCGCCCTGCAGTAATTATTTATACTCCAGGGCCAGAAGTGGTGGTTAGGCAGGGACAGAAGACATATATTTATTGAATATAGGCAGTGGGCCTTAGCAAAAACATTTGGGGAAAAAAATCTATTTGGGCTGCCTGTGACTGTCCTCAGTGTACTGGGTCTCTGCTGGGGGTAGTTGTCCTCCTAATTCATACGCAGCCAGCTAAGTGTTACAGCAGACTTGCGCAAAATTATTTCCTGGCTCTGTGTTGGTTGTTAAATCACTGATGTATTCCAGTCCACAGTGCAACAGAGTGCAGTTATTTGACATACTCCAGGGCCAGTAGTGGTGACGCAGAAAGAGAAGACATATACAGTGTATAGAGGCAGTGGGCCTTAGCAAAAACATTTGGGGAAAAAAATCTATTTGGGCTGCCTGTGACTGTCCTCCGTGTACTGGGTCTCTGCTGGGGGTAGTTGTCCTCCTAAGTCATACGCAGCCAGCTAAGTGTTACAGCAGGCTTGCGCAAAATTATTTCCTGGCTCTGTGTTGGCTGTTAAATCACTGATGTATTCCAGTCCACAGTGCAACAGAGTGCAGTTATTTGACATACTCCAGGGCCAGTAGTGGTGACGCAGAGAGAGAAGACATATACAGTGTATATAGGCAGTGGGCCTTAGCAAAAACATTTGGGGAAAAAAATCTATTTGGGCTGCCTGTGACTGTCCTCAGTGTACTGGGTCTCTGCTGGGGGTAGTTATCCTCCTAATTCATACGCAGCCAGCTAAGTGTTACAGCAGGCTTACGCAAAATTATTTCCTGGCGTTCCGTAAGCGAAGTCAGCCTCCAACCACAGGCCAATAAGCGGCACATTTAATTACAGCGTTCTGTTTCTGCATTACTGGTAATACAGCATGCTGAGGGGTAGGGGTAGGCCTAGAGGACGTGGACGCGGGCGAGGACGCGGAGGCCCAAGTCAGGGTGTGTGCACAGGCCGAGCTCCTGATCCAGGTGTATCGCAGCCGACTGCTGCGGGATTAGGAGAGAGGCACGTTTCTGGCATCCCCACATTCATCTCACAATTAATGGGTCCACGCGGTAGACCTTTATTAGAAAATGAGCAGTGTGAGCAGGTCCTGTCGTGGACGGCAGAAAGTGCATCCAGCAATCTATCGTCCACCCAGAGTTCTACGCCGTCCACTGCTGCAACTCTGAATCCTCTGGCTGCTGCTCCTCCTTCCTCCCAGCCTCCTCACTCCATTACAATGACACATTCTGAGGAGCGGGCAGACTCCCAGGAACTGTTCTCGGGCCCCTGCTCAGATTGGGCAGCAATGGTTCCTCTCCCACCAGAGGAGTTTATCGTGACTGATGCCCAACCTTTGGAAAGTTCCCGGGGTCCGGGGGATGAGGCTGGGGACTTCCGGCAACTGTCTCAAGACCTTTCAGTGGGTGAGGAGGACGATGACGATGAGACACAGTTGTCTATCTGTGAGGTAGTAGTAAGGGCAGTAAGTCCGAGGGAGGAGCGCACAGAGGATTCGGAGGAAGAGCAGCAGGACGATGAGGTGACTGACCCCACCTGATTTGCTACGCCTACTGAGGACAGGTCTTCAGAGGGGGAGGCAAGGGCAGCAGCAGGGCAGGTTGCAAGAGGCAGTGCGGTGGCCAGGGGTAGAGGCAGGGCCAGACCGAATAATCCACCAACTGTTTCCCAAAGCGCCCCCTCGCGCCATGCCACCCTGCAGAGGCCGAGGTGCTCAAAGGTCTGGCAGTTTTTCACTGAGAGTGCAGATGACCGACGAACAGTGGTGTGCAACCTTTGTCGTGCCAAGATCAGCCGGGGAGCCACCATCACCAGCCTCACCACCACCAGCATGCGCAGACATATGATGGCCAAGCACCCCACAAGGTGGGACGAAGGCCGTTCACCGCCTCCAGTTTGCACCGCTGCCTCTCCCCCTGTGCCCCAACCTGCCACTGAGATCCAACCCCCCTCTCAGACACAGGCACTACCGTCTCCTGGTCTGCACCCACACCCTCACCTCCGCTGTCCTCGGCCCCATTCACCAATGTCTGTCAGCGCACAGTCCAGCCGTCGCTAGCGCAAGTGTTGGAGCGGAAGCGCAAGTACGCCGCCACGCACCCGCACGCTCAAGCGTTAAACGTGCACATAGCCAAATTTATCAGCCTGGAGATGCTGCCGTATAGGGTTGTGGAAACGGAGTCTTTCAAAAGTATGATGGCGGCGGCGGCCCCGCGCTACTCAGTTCCCAGTCGCCACTACTTTTCCCGATGTGCTGTCCCAGCCCTGCACGACCACGTCTACCGCAACATTGTACGCGCCCTCACCAACGCGGTTACTGGCAAGGTCCACTTAACAACGGACACGTGGACAAGCACAGGCGGGCAGGGCCACTATATCTCCCTGACGGCACATTGGGTGAATTTAGTGGAGGCTGGGACAGAGTCAGAGCCTGGGACCGCTCACGTCCTACCCACCCCCAGAATTGCGGGCCCCAGCTCGGTGGTGGTATCTGCGGCAGTGTATGCTTCCTCCACTAAACCACCCTCCTCCTCCTCCTCCTCCTACGCAACCTCTGTCTCGCAATCAAGATGTGTCAGCAGCAGCATGTCACCAGCAGTCGGTGTCGCGCGGCACGGCAGCACAGCGGTGGCCAAGCGTCAGCAGGCCGTGCTGAAACTACTCAGCTTAGGAGATAAGAGGCACACGGCCCACGAACTGCTGCAGGGTCTGACAGAGCAGACCGACCGCTGGCTTGCGCCGCTGAGCCTCCAACTGGGCATGGTCGTGTGTGACAACGGCCGTAACCTGGTGGCGGCTCTGCAGCTCGGCAGCCTCACGCACGTGCCATGCCTGGCCCACGTCTTTAATTTGGTGGTTCAGCGCTTTCTGAAAAGCAACCCACGCTTGTCAGACCTGCTCGGAAAGCTGCGCCAGCTCTGCGCACATTTCCGCAAGTCCCACACGGACGCTGCCACCCTGCGGACCCTGCAACATCGGTTTCATCTGCCAGTGCACCGACTGCTGTGCGACGTGCCCACACGGTGGAACTCTACGCTCCACATGTTGGCCAGGCTCTATGAGCAGCGTAGAGCTATAGTGGAATACCAACTCCAACATGGGCGGCGCAGTGGGAGTCAGCCTCCTCAATTCTTTACAGAAGAGTGGGCCTGGTTGGCAGACATCTGCCAGGTCCTTGGAAACTTTGAGGAGTCTACCCAGATGGTGAGCGGCGATGCTGCAATCATTAGCGTCACCATTCCTCTGCTATGCCTCTTGAGAAGTTCCCTGCAAAGCATAAAGGCAGACGCTTTGTGCTCGGAAACAGAGGCGGGGGAAGACAGTATGTCGCTGGATAGTCAGAGCACCCTCCTGTCTATATCTCAGCGCGTTGAGGAGGAGGAGGAGGAGCATGAGGAGGATGAGGAGGAGGGGGAAGAGACAGCTTGGCCCACTGCTGAGGGTACACATGCTGCTTGCCTGTCATCCTTTCAGCGTGTATGGCCTGAGGAGGAGGAGGAGGAGGAGGAGGAGGAGGATCCTGAAAGTGATCTTCCTAGTGAGGACAGCCATGTGTTGCGTACAGGTACCCTGGCACACATGGCTGACTTCATGTTAGTATGCCTTTCTCGTGACCCTCGCGTTACACGCATTCTGGCCACTACGGATTACTGGGTGTACACACTGCTCGACCCACGGTATAAGGAGAACCTTTCCACTCTCATACCCGAAGAGGAAAGGGGTTCGAGAGTGATGCTATACCACAGGACCCTGGCGGACAAACTGATGGTAAAATTCCCATCCGACAGCGCTAGTGGCCGAAGGCGCACTTCTGAGGGCCAGGTAGCAGGGGAGGCGCAGAGATCAGGCAGCATGTACAGCACAGGCAGGGGAACACTCTCTGAGGCCTTTGACAGCTTTCTGGCTCCCCAGCAAGACTGTGTCACCGCTGCCCAGTCAAGGCTGAGTCGGCGGGAGCACTGTAAAAGGATGGTGAGGGAGTACGTAGCCGATCGCACGACCGTCCTCCGTGACGCCTCTGCCCCCTACAACTACTGGGTGTCGAAGCTGGACACGTGGCCTGAACTCGCGCTGTATGCCCTGGAGGTGCTTGCTTGTCCTGCGGCTAGCATCTTGTCAGAGAGGGTGTTTAGTGCGGCTGGGGGAATCATCACAGATAAGCGTACCCGCCTGTCAACCGACAGTGCCGACAGGCTTACACTCATCAAGATGAACAAAGCCTGGATTTCCCCAGACTTCTCTTCTCCACCAGCGGACAGCAGCGATACCTAAACAATACGTAGGCTGCACCCGCGGATGGAAGCAGTGTTCTCTCTCACCATCAAAAACGTGGACCTTTTAGCTTCATCAATCTGTGTATTCTATTCATCCTCCTCCTCCTGCTCCTCCTCCTGAAACCTCACGTAATCACGCCGAACGGGCAATTTTTCTTAGGCCCACAAGGCTCAGTCATATAATTGTTGTAAACAATTTTTATACGTTTCAATGCTCATTAAAGCGTTGAAACTTTCACCTGAACCAATTTTTATTTTAACTGGGCTGCCTCCAGGCCTAGTTACCAATTAAGCCACATTAACCAAAGCGATTAATGGGTTTCACCTGCCCTCTTGGTTGGGCATGGGCAATTTTTCTGACGTACATTAGTACTGTTGGTACACCAATTTTTGGGGGCCCTCGCCTACAGTGTAATCCAATTAATTTTTGGCCCACCTGCATTAAAGCTGATGTTACATCAGCTGTGTTGGGCACTGCAATGGGATACATTTATGTACAGCCGGTGGGTTCCAGGGAGCCACCCATGCCGTGGGTCCACAGGGAGTTGTAACTGCATGTGTCCACTTCTAAAGAACCCCAGTCTGACTGGGGCATGCAGTGTGGGCCGAAGCCCACCTGCAGTAAGCACAACATTACCTCAGCTGTGATGGGCAATGCAATGGGATATTTTTATGTACCGCTGGTGGGTTCCAGGAAGCCACCCATGCCGTGGGTGCACACGGAATTCCCATTGCGGAGTTGTACCTGCCTGTGACTATTTATAAAAAACCGCGGTCTGACTGGGGCATGCAAACACCTTGACAGAATGAATAGTGTGTGACACATAGGTTCCCCATTGCTATGCCCACGTGTGCAGCTCCTGATGAAGGTGGCACAGGATTGGATTTCTCATTGCTTCTGTACAGCATTGTGGGCTATCGCCCCGCCCCTTTTAAAGAGGGTCACTGCCTAGCCGTGCCAACCCTCTGCAGTGTGTGCCTGCAGTTCCTCTGGCAGACGGACTTATAAATAGACATGAGGGTGGTGTGGCATGAGTGCAGCTGAAGGCTGCGCAGGGACACTTTGGTGTGCGCTGTGGACACTGGGTCGTGCGGGGGGGTTGGGCATGTAACCCAGGAGAAGTGGCAGCGGAGTGTCATGCAGGCAGTGATTGTGCTTTGTTGGAGGTAGTGTGGTGCTTAGCTAAGGTATGCATTGCCAATGAGGGCTTTTCAGAAGTAAAAATTGTTGGAAGGGGGGGGCACTCTTGCCAGTATTGTGGCTTAATAGTGGGACCTGGGAACTTGAGATGCAGCCCCACATGTAGCCCCTCGCCTGCCCTATCCGTTGCTGTGTCGTTCCCATCACTTTCTTGAATTGCCCCGATTTTCACAAATGAAAACCTTAGCGATCATCGGCGATATACAAAAATGCTCGGGTCGCCCATTGACTTCAATGGGGTTTGTTACTCGAAACGAACCCTCGAGCATCGCGATAATTTCGTCCCGAGTAACGAGCACCCGAGCATTTTGGTGCTCGCTCATCTCTAGTGGATACCTATGGTGGGTAATCCAGCTGCTAGTCAGACTGAATAATAACATAGGATGACCCACCTCACAAATTACCACCATATATCTATGGACTCTCTTATCCTCCGTAAAGACAAAAAAGTGAGTGCCAGCCCAATGGATGCTACCTAGGTATGATGCTCACAAATGGTAGATGATCTGATTACTAGCCAGATTTAGTACTGACTTAGCATAGCATACCTATGGTATACCTAGTGTCTATGGATTTACTTTGAATCATCAGTGGAAAACCAAACTGAGTGCCCACCAAAGATAGATACTGACTGTGTGTAACATTTGGAAATGGGTTCCAATGTGTTATATAAGATTCAGAATACCACCATGGACTTGATCTAAATCCTCAGTGGAAAATCAAAGTCAGTGCCAACCAAACTAGATGCTGACTGTGCATAAAACTCACAAATGGATTCCAATGCATTAAATACTCGGCCTTTTCTAAGATGCGGATGAATAGTCTTTCATCCCGGAGTCTAAAGCTAGGTAGAGAAGATAGCGCTATCTGATCTATTAGCTGGCAGGATACACTAAAGCTTAGTAAATCAATCTTCATGCCCTAACATCTGCCTGAATAGACTAGAGTTTGGTAGATAATTCTAACTGCCCTGATAATTAGCAGTAGGATGCACCAAGCCCTAATGGTGGCTTCACATGAGCGTGTGCGTACATAGGGGCGCACCCCTGTACGCGCAAAAACACGCGTATATGAAGGTCCGTGCATTGCCTTCAATGGAGCTGTGTTGCTGCTGGTGGCTCCATTGAAGGCAATTGTCTGCTGGCACCCCTGAAGTGATTTTCAGGGAAGAGCTTTAAGTATAAGCTCTTTCCTGAAAAACATCCCTTTTAGTGTAAAAAAAAAAATTATATATATATATATATATATACATATATATATATATATATATACTCACCTCTCCACCGCTGCCGTACAAATGTTCCCGACGGGAGTCCCCTTGTCATTGAACACTGTGACAGCACTGTCACAGTGATCAGTGCCAAGAGGACTCCCTGCGAGGAGTAAAGAATCCCCTGCCACAGCAGTCACAGCTATGACAGCTGTGTCAAAGGATCGCAATGTTCTCCCACAGCTTTTAATGGGACGGCAGAAGTGATGGTCCCATTGAAAGCAATGGGCTGTTGCAAGATCTGCAGGGATTTTCAGGGAAGGGCTTTAAATATAAGCCCTTCCCTGAAAAATCATACCT
The DNA here is from genome assembly GCF_035609145.1 of Eleutherodactylus coqui. Lineage (NCBI taxonomy): Eukaryota > Metazoa > Chordata > Amphibia > Anura > Eleutherodactylidae > Eleutherodactylus > Eleutherodactylus coqui. The sequence goes on along the minus strand of NC_089837.1, from coordinate 474,668,538 downwards.
AGAGTGTATTAAAAATAAAAAAATATATATATACTCACCTCCCCTCAGCTACGGGGCTCAAGCGCATCCAGCCTGTCTTCTCGCTGCACTGCTCTGAAGCTCTTTCAGCAGGTGGGGATTTAAAATCCCCACCTGCTGAAAGAGCTGTATCTGATTGGCTGAGCGCTTAGTCAATCAAAGGCAGCTGTCAGCCATTCATTGAATAACAGCTGCCTGTGATTGGTCACAGCACTCAGCCAATCACAGGCAGTGCTTGGCCATTCATCGAATTCTTTTTATTTTTAACACATACTAGGGATGATTTTCAGGGAAGGGCTTATATTTAAAGCCCTTCCCCAAAAATCCCTGCAGGACTTGCAGCAGCCCATTGCTTTCAATGGGACTGCAGAAGTGCCGATCCCATTGAAAGCAATGGGAGAACATTGCGATCCTCTGCCACAGCTGTCATCTGTGACAGCTGTGGTAGAGAATTCTTTATTCCCCGCAGGGATGAAGAATTCCTTTGCTGCATCTGTCACAGATGTGGCAGGAGCAGCAGGGAAATCTTTTTCCTTGCGGGGATGAAGGAAACATCTGCCGCATGCGGCAGATGTGTTCTTCATCCCCGCGGGGACACGGCAGCGGCGAACAGTTTTTGGGGTTTCTTTTAACACTAAAATTCTTGTTTTTCAAGAAAGAGCTTACATGTAAAGCTCTTCCCTGAAAAACAATTCAGGGGTGCCGTGGCTGCACTGAAGACAATGCGTGCATTCCCTATGGTGCACGCATGCCCTATCTTTGCAGGCGCATGCCTGTAAAACACAGACATGTGCACACACCATAGGGAATGCATTGGTTCTAATAAAAGCGTGTTTTTGTGCGTGCGTATGCACGCACAAAAATACGCTCATGTGAAGCCACCTTAATATGTCATTCTTCATGCTCTGATATCTGGCTGAGTGAACAAATCTTAGTAGATCATTCTGACTGCCCTGATAACTAGCAGCATAGAGTCAAAATGTCCTGTCTATAGGTAGCAGGTAAGTCTGATAATGAGCATGCTGCAGAGAATCCCTGCTCTTATATGCCCCAATGCCCGTCTCCAGGTGCTGGGGGCTCGTCACCTACCAACCAATCTGGTAACAGTATCCTCCTACTGTGAGGCATGTCCACCCAACACATCACAGCCCAGTCAAACCACTCACAGCAGCTGTGGGAAAATACGCTGCCGCCATGTCAGCTGGCAGCCTCCCAAAACAGACATCACAGCACTCATACAACATAAGCACTGGGTGCCAGCGAGATGTGCTCCAGTGCCATGGCAACAGGACGCTCCCCACACACTACCCGGTGGAGAGAGGGCCGCGTATGCATGGAACGTACAACCAACTTCACGGTATGAGTGGTTGTGCTAGTTGTGCTAGCAGGTAGCAATTGTGCCAAGTCACTCTCCACACAGCCCAACACCACTTGTGGCTCAATAAAGAGCAGATGACAAATCCATGGAAAATACTATGGGAAGACGCAGGGAATGGTTACCATGCAGCTACAAATGGAGGACACTAGGTATCGCATCATAGGCTGGTATATATAGATGACCGTATATGAGAAAGTATATACTGGTGGGTAATATAACGGTGGAAAAATAGACAGAAGAAAATATCATAAGATGAAATAGAAAAACCAATGAACATTTAAGAGAACAATATTGGTAAATATCAGATCAAGACAAAGGACCAAAATAATGCCAGCCATGAGCCAGGCAATCGATGAATAAACAGGATGAATGATATTGTTTCATTCAATTCCCCTAGGTTGACAGCGATCAAGACGAAAAATCCACTGGACCTCTTTCCTCATGATCTTATTATCTAAATCACCTCTTGTCCCATCCAATCTCAGGGTTTCAATTCCCTGGAAGATATATCTTCTACATTCTTATTGTGGTACTCATGCATGTGAGTGGCTACCGGTGTATACTCTTTATGACTGTGATATTCCCCATGTGGGCAAGAATTTAACATCTCAGTTCTTGTACTGTCTTGCTCACATAGGTTTTGGGACACATACATGTAGCTAGTGTAGGCAGTTAAAGGGTGATGTTGTGGATGGAGTATATCTCCCTCCCAGGCTCTTAGTATGGACAGGGTGGAGATCCAGTCCAAAACTTCACAATGGTTCTCAACTCAGCTGTAGACACTGACCCCATTACTGGGGCATAAAAGGCTGCAGGTCTTTGGTGTCAGTGTCTGACAGAATGAGGAGGAAACCCTCTGAGCACCCTGTGTGGTGGAGCCTGAGCACCCTGTGTGGTGGAGCATTTCACCTGTTACATTGCATGGACTTTTGTGTTGCTGTTTTGTGACCTGACAAGCTGAGGAGAGATATATACCTTGCAGCAGGACCTGAGCACCCTGCGTGGTGCATAGTGACAGATATTATATGGACTTTTCTGTTTTGTTTGGCTTGGAGTATACCTTAAAATAAAACTGACGTAAGTTTTATTTCACCTTCTAGTCCAGTGTGTCTTTGCCGCCCCACCCCCTGGAGGGGGGCTAATGAACTCTTGATTGCTGAAATTCTGACCTGTTTCCACACTTGTGAATGCTGAACTTCTATTAATATATGTGCAAGCTTTGTAACCACTACATTTAAACATTCCTAGCAATGGAGTTGACTTTAACCAAGTAGCACTGACAGATAGTGGAGTCAAACGGCTATGGAGAAGGTGGTCTTGTAAGCTTCATCCCTTTCTATAAATTATTAGCGATCTGCTTGGAAGTCTATCATGTAAGGCCGAATCAGCTGTCAATATTGGCCGGTATTGCTGTATTATATCCCAGACATTGCTCGCCTGTTGATCAAAATTTCCCAGTATGCGTATCTTATTTTTCTCCAGATTTCTGACCCTCGGGATCCACAGGTCCTTTCTAGTCTGAGATCGGTCATGTTGGTGCGCTGTCTCAATTATATCAATAGGATACCCTCTATTTCGAAACTTACGAGTCATTTCTGATGACATTTTTTTCTAATTCTTCTTCTTTAGTCTTTAATTTTCAGAAAACTGACTGTTCAGGATACCTTTACGCAGTGGTTTATGATGATGTCTCTCCCACCTCAATAGGCTGTTTGTTGCAGTGGGTTTACAAAATATTGTTGTTGAGATCAAGAAAGGTTAGAGCAGGCTTTTTTATTTCGAATGTGAAGGATAAACCCAGATCATTGATATTAAGATGATGGACAAAGCTTTCAAACGATTCTATCATACCAGACCAGAGGATGAAAATGTCATCAATGTACCACAACCACAATGTAACATTATTGGTCTTTAGTTCATCAGCTTCTGTAAACACTAAGCTGTTCTCCCACCAGCCCAGGACCAGATTAGGAACTTGTTCCTATAATTCTGTAGGAACAAGTAGTGGCTAGGAGAAGTCATCATTGCGATGTGGACCTGGATAGAGAAGAAAGGGAAAAGAGAACTACATCAATCAGAGAAGTCATCACCTTTGATCACTGGAGATAACTACCTGTCATCATTATCACTGTGTAGAGATGCTATCTATTATTTTACTAGGTATAATATTACTGTGACTGGGTCAGTGGAAGTCATTAATTACTGTGGAGAGGTCACTAAAGGGTACTATTACTATGAAAGGTACCAAGGACATGGCTTAGTGTGAAGGGTGTATAGCATAATGAAAAATTTGACACAGCCCCAAGAAGTTTTCCCCACTTTTTGATGTTCAGAAGTTGAGGGGTATGATGTGACTGCGTCTTTTTTTGGCCCCAAAAAGAAGCAGTGGCACAATAAGCAGTGGCACAATAAGCCCAGGGGAAGCTGAAACAAAGAATCTGATTTGGCTCATATTTTATAAAAGATTGTAACTCTGAATTACATAAAAGCACTGTTGTGATGGGGGCGGAGGGGCATCATAATTGAATCTGGCCTTGGAAGTGCCCTATTGTGCTGTGGTTTGCCTCTATGGCTGGTAAGCCAGTATGTACTAGCATACTTCTTACTACAGAATGAGTGTTGCCCCGCATTAGCCTCTCATCTAAAATACTCAGAATTAATTTACTATTATTACATTGCGCTATTATTAAAACTATGCAGACAATAAACTCATCAGAATATCGGAAAATGAAAATTGTCATTTTGTGGAAGGTCTTTCACATCTTATAATTATGTTGATTCATTTATAATTTTACAAAGTCACATAGGTCTCACGGTCCCCACTGTCTCAAAATTTAATTTCTTACACATACAAATACACAAATTTCAGAAATATAATTATGTTTTCAGAGTTTAGGAAGAAAGTTGAGCACCTGGGGCAAAAAAAAAAACCAAGAAAGAAAGACGGCCTATCGTACTTCAACTTCATACGCATATTTGTAAAAGGTGCGGAAAAAACTCACCTTAACCTTTAACCGCGGATGTGATTCATTTGTTACGTTCCCGTGGAGTCTCACAGTCTACTACATAGCGTGGTTGAATATTTTGCGCAATAATGAACTGGATGTTTACAATGATTTGTTTTTATTCATTTTCAGGTTATAACTAACTGAAAAAAATGTCGAAATAATCAACTTTTATTTATGTACTTTTGGAATGTTACATAATAAAGAGCGGGGATCATGTGACTCTCGGAAATCGAGAATCGGGAAGGGTCTGTGAGACTCCACGTCCACAGTTAAAGGTTAAGGCCTCATGTCCATGGGGACAGGTCCGCAGTGGGTGTCCCGAACGCGTGATCCACGCCCCATAGGGATGCATTGGACACCCGCAGGTAGTTAAATACCTGCAGATGACATTTTCCCTTAAGGCGTGGATTGCACGTGCGGGAAAACACCCGCAGCATGCTCCATTTTAGTGCGGGTCTCCCGCGGGGACCGGCTCCCGCAGGCTTCTATTGAAGCCTATGGAAGCCGTCCGGATCCGCCGCACACCCGCAGCTGAATTCCTGCTCTCCCGCGCGGGAGAGCAGGAGTTAAAAAAAAAAAAGAGTGCACGGCGCATGTGCGCAGCCGGCATGCCGAGCACATCCGCCGGGCCGCAGAAAGAAGATCCGTCCGCGACGGAGGGAAGATCCGCTGCGTCCCCACAGGTAAGTTATTCTTCTTTTTAGGTCTCATGTCCGCGGGAAGGAGAGACCCGCTGTGGGATTCTGCATGAAGAATCTGCGGCGGGCCTGATTTTCACCGTGGACGTGAGGCCTAAGGGCTTCTTCAGATGACCATATTTGTGCACGTTTTTGCGCTCATAAAATATATGCTTGCAATGCAGAGAATAGAACCCACTGATGTCAACAAGTTGGCTCTCATGAATGTTTTTTGCGTGTGCAAAAAATAGATTTTTCTCTATCTTTCTGCGTATAGCGTAGTAAAGGCCCCCAGAGAAGTCTATGAAGGTGAGCAAATACGCACGCAAAACACAAGAAACAGTACACTGCGCAATTCCATGAAGAACAGAACACATCTGGACCTCATTAGGCTAAATAGCCTTTTAAATCAGGGTGGGGATGTTTTATCCATGCATGTGAACAGGCCCTGCGTGCGCAAAAGGTGCGCACAAAAATATTGTATTGAAGCGTGTGAAATTGCGCATACAGTCATCTGAAAAAGCCCTAAGAATACCGCTGCATTGAGTGTACCACTCCACCGTTTGTAGATGGCCCACCTGTCCTTTCTTCATCTCTCCTTCGGGCAACAGAGAAAGTCACGTGATCAGCCCCAGTGATATTTGTCACAGGTGGCCAGCTACAAGCCGAAGTGATACACTCATTGCTGCCGCTATCGGCTGCATTCTCTTTGTGAGACAGGCTGTACCGCATCACATGCTTGAAAGAGGATCAAGCGCCAATTTATAGCTTCCTATGGCATTACCTTCCCAATTTTAGAACTATGTCTTTGGTGAATCAATTCGGCCTGCTGCAGTAGGAGAGAGCCTGCAGGTAGAAGAAGGCCTAGAGGCCTAGGAAAAAAGTGTGGGAGCAGAAGGAGTATTTCTTCAGCTTGACCAGGCTACTGTGGATTGTACGGCAGACATGAGGCATTAGGTTAATGTGAGCTCTTGTGCTAACAAGAGAGGGTGCAGTTGCCAAGACAAGAAATGAGTGACAAATTAGGCACCCAGGAGCTTGTGTTGCTGGAAAGTTCATGGATATAAAACTTTGCTGTGAGCCAATGGTGTTACTTGAAGCTTCCAATGCAAAACCCGTAAAAGGGCCCTCATCTATAATGCTTTATTCATAGTACTGGGCTCCCTATATGGAGAAGAGAGGCCTTATGGGCCCCCTCAGGCTCCTGGGCCAAGGTGCAACCGCATCCCCTATGGTTATGACAGTGCTGTGAGCATTACCACCTCATAATAGGTGGTTCAAGTGAAAGACAGGTGGGTTCAAGTGTGGGTGCAAGTGAGTTCAGAGGCTAAGAATTGCCATTCAGGGCCCATTCACACGGACGTATTTTATGTCTGCATTGAATTGAATTGATATATTTAGACATGCGTTTTTTATGCAGACCGATGTTGCGTGTAATAAAACATTACAGTGTACCCTGTTTTGGACCGTATTCATGGACCAAAATCACCCATTTAAGTCTATAGGTGTGTAAAAAAAACCGCAGTAAATATGCATTAGCATCCGTATTCAATGTGTTTTTTTTTCTTGCGCACCCAATTTTTTGTGGGTTGCGACAAAGCTGGCATTACTCGGGCCTTCTTGCATATTTTTTTCCCGTTCTTTAAAAACACAGTGAACGCGGATGTAAAACAGATGTGAAAAATGCTGTGTGAATGAGTCCTTACCAAAGCTGTAGGCTGCAAGTCTGAGACAGTGGACACAAAGTAGGCCACTGACCAGGAACTAAGTACAACTGAAGAGAAAGGGATTTACTGACCCGTCACTGCGAGGAACACTGAACTGTACAACCTGTGGAACAAGTAATGTGCCCCTTTGGCTGGAGAAGAATTGTTCCTTTAAATGGAACCGTCACATTGAAAATTCAGTCCTGTCTGTGGGCCTCATGTTATAGAGAAGGCGGAGCCGAGCAGATTCTTATATAATTTTATGAGAAAGATTCAGTATAACTTGTGTTTTATACATTTATATCTCTGCACATTCTGAGCTGAACAGTCCAATGGGTGGAGTTATCAGTGATTGACAGCTTGCATGTACAGTCATACACAGATAGCTGTCAATCACTGATAGCTCCGCCCACTGGACCTCTAAGATCAGAATGTGCAGAGATATAGATGAATAAAATACAAGTTCTACTGAATCTTTCCACATAAAACTATATATCAATCTGCGCAGCTCCTCCTGCTCTATAACATCATGCCTGTGGTTTGGATAGCATGTTCGAGCTGTATATATATGCTAACACAGTATCAGAGGCGTAACTTGAAGCTTCCGGGCTCTGGTACAAAACCTGTAAGCGGACCTTCAAGTATAATGCTTTATACATACTGGGCTCCCTATATGGAAAAGAGAGGCCTTATGTGCCCCCTAGAAGTCCTGGGCCCGAGTGCAACCGCATCCCCTGCATCCCCTATAGTTACGCCCCTGCACAGTATTACTGTGCCCTTCTGTGAACAGATTCTTGGATTCAGTAAAAAGTTCCAGAAAACCGTGTGCTTGTCTCATATGCTTTATTCTCTCCGCAGCTATCCTCGGATGACCTGCCCTCTGGGACTTTGCATATTCATAACTCATAAATCACAATTAAGGTTTCTATATTATGAAGCTATAAACACTGCCACAATATGGTGCCTCCAAGTTCTGAGGGAAAACACATCAGCAAATTGGCATGCATTGGAGAATTTTCACAAATATCTGTGCACCCCTGCATAAAATCAGAGGCACACCGTGCTACAGTATAGGGTGCTGACTATGGACCCATACAACAAGGATCTGGGATACAGTAATTCAGGGACACTATCCAAAATATATGGACCCCATACATAAAGTTTTCAGAGCCGGGAAGGGGTAATCTCTCATCACACATCCTTTATCTTGAACCCTTTTATGTACATTTCACCTTTCTTTTGAGTGTCAATAATGAAATCATTATCTAATATACATAAATTTTTTGTAATCAAAACAGCACAGCCTTTACCTCAGCAATATAAGAAATGAAAGCTGCGCTCTGATTGGTTGTTATGCGCAATAAAGATTAAGACAGTTTTCATAAGAGTGCAGTGCCGGCATACTTTTCCGTGATCCACCCTGTAGATATTATGGTGATGATGAGTGAGCGTGAGGCATAGCGAGTCGATAAAATGAAAGCTGCGCTGTGATTCGTTGTTGGCCAAAATTCAACTAATACTTCGCATTTATTACGTATTATTGACATGCAGTGCGGCTTTTAAACGCCGGGGGAGCCCAGGGTGGCAGTACCAATATGGTCCCATTTTTGAGGTGCAGAGAAGCCCACTGAACTATTATGGCGTCATTAATATGTTGTTGGTCTGCATGGTGGACTACATGTATCAGAAGGTCTGCCACTTTGTATCTACTCTGTGCAGGAGTATACACCAATCAGCCAGTTCCCTCTATATTAAGAGGTTGTGTGAGTGGCTGTCTCATCGGTGTCCAGCACAGGTGCAATTGGCTCCCTCATTTAGCAGTTTAGCAGCCTGCATGTTGAGGGGATGCAGCTATCTGCCCTCTTGTATCAGTAAGTATCTGGCCGTTCTCTGTGATTGTTTGATTTTATATTTTTCTCCCTGTGATACATTTATGGGCAATAAAGACTTTCTTTTATTAGACAGCTGTTAAAGCGTTCTGCTGGGATTTGTTGTTCTACATGGTTTCCAGCAGCGCAGCCCCAGAGTTGGAGGTTGATTGAGCTGGCTGGGTGTGGATTGCTCTAGCCAGCCAATCTTCCAGGTCTGCTGCTCATATATACAAGCTACTTTGATGTGGCTGCTGGTCTTTCCTTTGTTTGTTAGTGTGAACAGTGTCACGTTTCTGTGTGTCTGTGCAACCTTTAGTATCTTCAGTGTGAACAGTGTCATGTTCTTGCAAGTCTGTGTATATGGCCGGACATTTGGTGGGAGTGGGCATGTTCAGTGTGTGGTTTGATGTAATCAGTGTCATGCTCCTGCATGTCTGTGCAGTTTTCCTTTCATGTAGTGTGAACTATATCTTGCTGTGGATCCTTTGTCATTTAGGACGAAGTAGGTCCCTAGGTTCCAGCATAGAAGCGTCCCTGGGGACGATCGCCCCGCATGCAGGCAGGTTTCCTGGGGTTAGTTGTCTCATTAGTGTAGGGACCCACAAGACTACGAGGACCCTTGAAGTGGGTGCGCGAGCTTAAGTATCTTGGCCAAAATTAGAACGAATACCTCGTACATCTGGCTATGCGTGCAGGTATGCAGGTGAGTGTTTTGAGTGCTTGCCAGTCGTTGGTTTATGTATGTCCATGAGTATGAAGTCAGTTTCACAGTTTTGCGGTTTTGTCTGAGGTCGCCAGTCAGCGCATATGGAGTCTAGTTCACAGTTCTGTCTGAACCATAGAATAAAGGTAAAATATCAATTATACCATAGAACAAGTGGTGTAAATGAAAATTAACTATTGTGTAATTTATAGGTTTTTTTTTCATCCACTCCTAAAGCATTTCTAAAAGTTAAACAATAAATTATATCAGTGTTTCCCAATTCCAGTTTTCAAGTCAGCCCAACAGGTCATATTTTCAGGATATCCTATAGTAAGAACACCTGGGGCAATGTCTGAGGCACTGATAATTACATCACCTGTGTAAGGCTGAAGTCACAAAGGTGTAAGCGCATTTCTGCGCGCATTTGTCTTGCATATTTGCATGCGCAATTTTACAAGCTTTGCACACAAAATATGCTGTACTAATTTTCCATAGGCCCCCATGTTGCCGCTCACAGATATTGCTCGAGTTACACGTGCAAAAAAAAGATCACAACATTTTCTATCTTGCCGGGCATTATGTCTGCATACATGCCAAAATAGTGGCGATTGGCAACATGCAGCAAGTGTGCAATATCATTGTGTACTTGTCATGTGTATACCTTGTGCGCCGCACACAGTAAATTATGCCGATGTGAAGCCGCCCTTATATGTACCGCAAAGTGGTGTGATTAAAAAATAAAATATGGTTCTTGGAATGTAACCAAGACAAAAAGGTGCACAATAGTCCAGTCACTCAGGAGTTAAAGAGCCATTTACTGTGAAGTACACCCATCTGGAAGTTGCACCACAGTTGTGTGAAAAATAAAACTAAAGTCAACTATTCGACTATTACAGTTTGCAATCATTTCTTTAAGGAGGAACCTGCACCCACCTTGACCACCTTCTTAAATGCTGAGTGGGTTATAAATAATGCCACAACAGAATGAAGAGCTGAATCTACAGTATTGTGTGAAGCAGGATCAGCAGGAAACAGACAGTAGATCAGATTATGGTGAACTAATGATTTATTCTCTCTGACCTGCTTGTCTTTGATAACATGACCACACTCTGTCATATGGGTCTACAAGTATACAATATGAGAGGTTATATGGCAGTGTAGATGCAGTGGACATCCAGTAACCTACCTCCTCCGAGCAGATTTATGGGCTTCATCTACAGGGTAGGTTTTCTAAGCATAAGAAAAATTCAAACATCCTGTGATGTAATCTTTAGGGCATTTAGTATGTTTGACAACTTAAAGCAGTGCAGTCAGATCTCCTGTATTCGGGAATGTATAGTTTTCTATTATTTCATTTAGTAATTTTATGTGAGAAGCTGCGCACAGTGATTGACAGCTTTTCCATAAGACTTTTTGGGGTACTTTCACAAGGGGTGTTGCAACAGGTGACAAGCGGGAAGAGGCCTGCACTCTCTGAGCAGTTTCTAAGATGTGGCTGAGGAGCCGTGTCATGGTGGCAATGAGTGCAGCACGTTTTTTGTAATCTTGTGCACAATTGAAGGTATACAACAGGATCTGGACAACTAATGGAATTAGGTGATCGTGATGCCAGTGCCTGGATTAAGAGCACCTGGTAGCGAAATAAGACTAACACACATATGTAGGTAAATGACAGGCACACCATTTACTTTCAGGCTTGTGGTTGTCTGCATTATTCTTATACACAAGAAATTGCATATACAACTTGCATTACACAGTTTAAGGCCTCATGTCCACGGGGAAAATCAGGCCCGCTCCGGATTCTCCTGCCCCGCGGACATGAGGCATAAAAATAAGAATTAACTCACCTCTCGCCCACTCCAGATCTTCCCTTCGCCGCGGCTTCATCTTCTCTCCGTCGCGGCCAGATCTTCTTTCTTCGGCCCGGCGGATGCGCAGGGCACGTCGGTTGCGTGCCCCGCGCATGCGCCAGCCCGAATAAAAAGGATCCGGCTGCGACGGAGAGAAGATGAAGCCGCGGCAAAGGGAAGATCCGGAGCGGGTGAGTAAATTCCGATTTTTGTCTCCCGCGGATCCGGACGGCTTCCATAGGCTTCAATAGAAGCCCGCAGGAGCCGTCCCCGTGGGAGACCCGCACGAAAATGGAGCATAGTCCAGATTTTTTCATGCTCCGTTTTTTAAAAATCACTTTTATTGACCATCCGTGGGTATTTATCTACCCGTGGGTGGTCAATGTATCCCTATGGGGTGCGGATTCGCGAGCAGAAGAGTTAAAATCCGCTGCGGATTTTAATTCTTCTTTTGCCCGTGGACATGAGGCCTAACACTTTATACAAGGATAAACAAACTTTGAGGGGGCAGCACCTGACCCAAGGAAGAGCTATATAGAAAGAACTGACAAGAAAATACTTTTTATAAACCCCACTAACAGTTTTGCCCTTCCTGAAACACTGTGCTCAAGTGTTCTTTTCTACTCACAAACTTCTATGAAGATTCTTTACTTGTTTGAAGATTTGCGGCTGCATTGCTGTCCGGTAGAAAGCAGGGCTGGCTTGAACGGACATCAGGTTTGGGCAAACAACCAGTTTCTCAGCATTCGTCCAGGTGATTTATGGGCTGCTGCGCACAGGATTGCTTTAAAGTTTACATACCGACTCTCTAATGACAGCAGAACAGAGGAGGAGAAGAAACTGAGTCTTTACATGGCTGTTAGTTTCCTCCGGTTCCATCTGGGGTCCTCTCTCGCCTGGCTGACTGAATTGCTCACTGCCTCACTCCATACTCCCTCCATACTGCCCTTCCTTTCCTTCTTCTAACACTGTTATCAATTTCTAAGTGTCCAATAGAAAATGAGCAGGAAGAAGCACCTCCTTTTTTGCCTCACTTCCTCTCTCAGGAAGCCTGTCACTAACTGATATACGACGGTGCCTAAAACCTTAACTCTTTAGTTTCCTGACTCCCTCTTCTTATTAAATAAATTCCAGCCTGTTAAATGAACTGGTAGAACAGTTGCTCTTAACTTGCAGGTAAAGTACTTTTATCCTGTAGTGCTAGTCCAGGTCACTACAGTGTAACATACTGCTATAAAATCATAGAATGGTAAAGTTGGAAGGGAACTCCAAGGTCATCGGGTCAAACCCCCTGCTCAATGCAGGATCACTAAATCATCCCAGACAGATGTCTGTCCAGCCTCTGTTTGAAAACTTCCATTGAAGAAGAACTCACCACCTCCCATGGTAACCTGTTCCACTCATTGATCACCCTCACTGTCTAATATCTAATCTGTGTCTCCTCCCTTTCAGTTTCATTCCATTGCTTCTAGTATTTCCCTGTGCAAATGAGAATAGGGCTGATCCCTCTGTACTGTGACAACCCTTCAGATATTTGTAGACAGCTATTAAGTCACCTCTCAGCCTTTTGTTTTGCAAGCTAAACATTCCCAGATCCTTTAATCATTCCTCGTAGGACATGATTTGCAGACTGCTCCCCATCTTGGTAACTGTTCTCTGAATTTGCTCCAGTTTGTCCATGTCTTTTTTAAAGTAGGGTGCTCAGAACTGAACACAGGTCTGACTAAGGAAGAGTAGAGGGAGATAATTACCTCATGTGATCTAGACTCTATGCTTCTCTTAATACATCCCAGAATAGTGTTTGCATTTTTTGCTACTGCATTACACTGTTGACTCATGTTCAGTCTATGATCTATTATTATACCCAAGTCTTTTTCACATGGGCTGCTACTTAGCTCAATTCCTCCCATTTTGGATGTGCTTGTTTTAATTTTTCTTGCCCAGATGTAGTACTTTGCATCTCTCCTGGTAAATACCATTCTGTTAGTTGCCGCCCACTGTTCAAACTTGTCCAGATCTTTTTGAATCCACTCTCTCTCTTCTCCTGTGTAAGCCATCACTCCCAGCTTTGTGTCATTGGCAAATTTGATCAGTTGTCCCTCAATTCCCTCCTCTAGATCATTTATAAACATGTTGAAAAATCCACATGCTATACATGTGGATTATGACTGGAGCTGTTTATTTACTTTCTCTTTTCTTCACCATCCAGCCCAGACCACCATGACGACCTTTCCTAGACACAATCTGTGTCTGCAGAATTTGACATACAGACATCTTTGGCTCCACAATTTTTTATCAACTTGCCTTTGTATTCCACACCTCAGTAACAGTATGCCTCTTTTTGTGCCCCCTGTAGGCCACACATAATAAGTTTCCCTTTTAGTGTCGCACACATAGTAAAAGTGCCCCCACTCCATGACAATCACTATTTATGCCAAATTCAGGAATAAAGCCGCCTTGTGCCCCCACTCAGTAATAATACCTCCTTATGCCCCCAACTCAATAATAATGCTCCCTTTTTTCCTAATTCAGTACTAATTTCCCCTTATATACCCCAATTCAGTTAAAATGCCTCCTTATATGCCTGCACTCAGTGATAATGCCCCTTTATGTCCCCATTTGGTAATAATGTCATCACTCAGTTATAATGCCCCCTTTTGCTCCCATTCAGCAATAATGCCCTGTATATGTTCCTTTCATGTATAATGCCTCCTTATATGCTCCATTCTGATTTATCCAGAATGTACTTATCGAATATTCATAGTCTTGTACTTTGTATTATGAACTTCTTTGTATGCACATTATGTAAACTTTGCTGCCTCAATAAAAATATTGAACAATAGAAAGGATATTAGGACATGTGGCGAAGCGACAATACTTGCACAGTAGGATTTAGTGTTGTCATACTGTGGGGCATTACTGTTTAAAGAAAAGTGTGTATATCTTTAAACCTGGCAGATAAATACAGATCTCACCAAATAAAAAACAATACGATAAAAAAAAATATGTTAAAGCAGTAAATATCCATGAATAAATGAAAATGTATCTCCCTGAGTTTTTCGTACAAATTTCCGCATTTAGAATGTGTTAAGTTTAAATAGCCACATATTCTAAATTATGTGATGTCAACATCTGTGGAGCACCTGCTGTCTTATTAAATGATTCCCAGTGGGTGGGAAGAAGCTGATTCTTCCATGTTGTGAACGTCTAAGAACCTCCCTTATGCAAAATTCAATGTAGGGCTTCAGCTAAATGCAATATTACACACTCACAGACATAATTACTTACATTGTGGTATGTGTGGAAAATCTATTTATATCACATCTATCTACCTACCTACCTATATCTCATTATCATCTATCTATATCTCACTAGCTCCCTATCTATCTATCTATCTATCTATCTATCTATCTATCTATCTATCTATCTATCTATCTCATCTATCTATCTATCTATATGTCATATCTATCTATCTATCTCGTCTATCTATGTCTATATCTATTAATTTCTATATTTATCTATGTCAATCTATTAATATGTTATCTATCTGTCTATTTATATCTCATCTATCTTTTTATCTATCTCACACAGTGATTGACAGCTTTTCCACAAACAATACTTTTTAGGGTACTTTCACAAGTGGCATAAAGTTCTGCCACTCTGAATAGAAAATGGTAGCGTTAGAAGGGACCAGGGTCATCGGGTCCAACCCCCTGCTCAGTGCAGGGTTCACTAAATCATCCCAGACAGATATTTGTCCAGCCTTTGTTTGAACACTTCCATTGAAGGAGAACTCACCACCTCCGGTGGCAACCTGTTCCACTCATTCATCACCCTCAATGTCAGGAGGTTTTCTCTAATATCTAATTTGTGTCTCCTCCCTTTAAGTTTCATCCCATTGCTTCTAGTCTTTCCTTGTACAGATGAGAATAGGGCTGATCCCTCTGCAGTGTGACAGACTTTCTGACATTTGTAGACAGCTATTAAGTCTCCTCTCAGCTTTCTTTTTTGCAAGCTAAACATTCCCAGATCCCTTTAACTGTTCCTCATAGGACATGATTTGCAGATCGCTCAGCATCATGGTAACTCTTCTCTCAACTTTTTCCAGTTTGTTGAAATTTGTTTAAAAATTGGAGTGCCCAGAACTGGACACAGTATTCCAGGAGGGGTCTGACTAAGGAAGAATTATCTCGTGTGATCTAGACTCTATGCTTCTCTTAATTCATCCCAGAATTGTGTTTGCCTTTTTGTCTGCTGCATCACATTGTTGACTCGTGTTCAGTCTGTAATCTATTAGTATATCCAAGTCCCTTTCTTTCTTTCTTTCTTTCTTTCTTATCTATCCACATAAACTCTCTTTGGGAGTGTTCTCAGGAATAGTATTAATTTAGGAAAATGTGTATTGTATTCTATTGTAAAATGAAGATGGAAAATATTAATGAAATGTATTTGTTGCACTAATCTTCCTGTAAATGTATTAATCTTTGCCCTTTTACCTGTGCACGTTATTATTTTCTCTACCTCGGTGATTATGATTTCATTTTCTCTTAACATTATTATCTGAATTCCTTTTATTCGACAACATTTTAATAATAATAGGTCATGCTGTGATGAACTTCAGATTTCCAACTCTTACCCTGCAGGAGCCAAGAAGCCATCAGCTATTGTTTATGGCGGCCCGAATTCTACCAGTCCTAACTCACTTACATTGTAAGGTCAGGTCACCTTAGAACACTATGTGTGGCGGACCCCCATGTGCGAGTGGCATAAGAGATGGAGTAGGGAATTCAGTAGACGACAATAAGCTTTACCTGGCGGTTGAATCACTGATAGTTACTTGGTGCGTACATTCACTTGAACTCGACACGCAGTTTTAGAATGCTGTGACACAGATTTGAACACTCTAGCACTACTGTCTTTGGTAATGCTGCTACGGCTCACCAGCCTAATCAGGAACGAATTTCATACTCCTTTAACTTTAGTCAGATCTTACAAGGCTTCATGGACACACAAAAAGTTAGTCTTTTAACACTCACAGTTATTTTGATGGAACCCTCTCTTGCTTTTAGTATCAGTGGAATATGACCGAACATGACATTGATGGTTTCATCGTTCCTGCAGTCTGATATAATACCGTAGTATTACATTATACCGCGATCTCACAGGCATGGCTTGATAGGCAATCTGCAGTTGAAAACCTGCTGGCTTTCAGAAGGCTCCCTGTTGCCATGGCAACCAAACAGCACTTTGGTGAGATTGTGGGAGGCCGTATCAAACTCCAATACAGTATTTAAAGGGTTAACAGCTACACCTACATTGAATGGTATAACCCCCCCCCCCCTCCATACAAACCCTGAACACGCAAAACATAACTATTCGTCCTGCGCCACTAAGTGGTTAAAAATGCAAATTTATCAGCATTTCATACATTTGTCAAATTTTTAACTGGAGAAGGGTAAAAAAAAAGCTAAGAGAAAACTGATATAAAAATTGTGCTGTCAGAGCCTGTCATCTATTTCCAACAAAATAGTTACAAAGTTTCTCAAATTTTTATGCAGATTATAGCATATATAAACTCCAAAAACTATGAAGAATAAACTGCACTGCCAATTGTGTCCACAAGGTGGGGTTACATTCAAACTGAATAATATGGCGTTGTTCCGTGTAATTTGTTTATTATATTAAGCAGGAAGACGTTATACCCCATCATACCTCACGGTTTATGTGCTTTATTGGTTGCGTAAAAAAGTCAGACAGCTGTTCCTGTAGAGGCAGAACATAAGGTGACCAAATTACGGATATCTGATTTTATTCAATGAAAACCGACAATTTCAATGGGATCTGCTCTTCACACGAATCTAATGCATGTGCAATATGCCATGACTAGAACCCATTGATTTTAATGGATTCGCACACATATCCGTATTTTGACTGCGCATTTCGGCTGTGCGAATAAAAATACAACATGTTCTATTTTTCTGCATATTTGTGTGCCAAACGTACACATGGAAGTCAATGATGGATGCCCAGGTGTGCACGGAATACGCAAGGAGATGCGTGAAATGCCGCATAATTCCGCTGCAAAAAGAACACATCTGGAACTGAATAGATGAGTTGGCCATTTCAGGGCATCCGCAGGTGAGCGTTTGCAAACTGCAGACAATAGAAACCGTTGATTTCAATGGGTTCCTTCCCATTCTGCATTCTTTTTGCTCAATTTTCGCGCATGAAAATTTACGCGGCATGCTCTATTTTTGACACACCCAAGAAACCATATGTTTCTATGTTGTTAATCAATAACACCTGGGACTAATTAGGCTACACAGCTGTTCAAATCACAGCATGGGCGTGAACAGTCCCCCGCTGCAATGCGTTCGAAAACATGTGACGGCACTCCAGCAATTTGAATTTTAACCTGTCTAATCCAAAGAAAGTGATGCCAGAGATATTTTCCACCCACGTATCAGACTTCCCTGTTTCATATAATGGGCATGTTTATGGGGGAGTCAATGCTAATAATTTGGCTAGCTGCTATTGAGCTTCTATAAAATATTCAAATATTTGTATCCTAAGAGGTGATGCCAATCAGAGCGCTGTGGGTCAACACACTACTGATATCTATGTCTACATGGTATCTACATGAGATCTATTGTGCATTACTCATCATGCTCCATGTAAGTTCTATTTCTGCACCCCCTATAGTTATTTCCAGTAAGAAGCGATTATTGGAATAATCGTCTCTTGTTGGGATTGGCCCAATTTTCCAAAAATAATTGGGAATTAGGAAGACCCAATCCCAATTCCCACTAAAGTCAATGGGAATAAAATTGGGTTCATTAATTTGGCCTTGAGAAGGTTTCTAATGCAGCAATATAATAAAAATTCCTCCTCTGCTCAGCGGTTAGCATTATAGCCTTGCAGCTCTCAGGTTCAAATTTTGCAAAGGACAATATCTGTATGCATTTCTTCATAATAATAATCATCTTTATTGGGGCTCACAATTGATATTTACTCCACATAGAGGTTGTTCTTGGGTGGATTGGAACCCGGCACTAAACACTAAGCTTTTTCTTTAGATTCCTGCTCCTCCTCCCCCATATATGTGCTATATAAACAAAGATCATTATTATTAAGAAACCCACAGAGAACATACAAACTCCATGCAGATGTTGTCCTTGGTCTGATTTGAACTCGGAACCCCAGTGCTTGAAGACAACAGCACTAAACACTGAACTACTTTGCTTGGTCTTCCTCCTTTTTTCCAATTCCCCCTACTTCTCCCTCCTCCTGTGTAACATATATGTTCTATGTATATAAAGGTCATCAATATTAAGAAACCTACAAAGAAAATACAAACTCCATGCAGATGTTGTCCTTCGTCAGATTTGAACCTGGCACCCCAGTGCTGTAAGGCAACAGCACTAACCACTTTGCTTTTTCTTCCTCCTTTTTCAAATTCCTCTTTCTCCTCCTGTATAATTTATATCTGCTATATAAATGAAGGTCATTATTATGAAGAAACCCACAAAGAACATACAAACTCCATATAGTTTGGACCTGAGGGCTGCAAGGCAGCATCACGAACCACAAAGTCACCATGCTTTGGGAAAAGGAGGAATTTAGTTTTTTGGGGGCTGGGTTCTTAACATAATTGCTAATTTGCCAATTTTCCCCAGATATTTACTAAAAATTGGGTTGGTTTGACCCGATCCAATTTTACAAAAATTACTCTGATTTTACCCAACAGTCAATCGTTGCGTAACGCCAGTTATTTTCTTGCAAACTGCAAAAGGAAAAGCCTTAGAATATCATGCCCATCTAGTACAATCTTATTAATGACTGTACTTGTGTTAAGTTGCAAGGAACTTATGGACTTGCATGAGACTTGTTGTGATGAGTAACAATCTACAGTTGACCATGTATGAGTACAGAAGATTGTGGCTGGGTGCCAATTTTCTCCAAATACATAAGTGTAGTGCAGCACAGGGGAGTCACAGTTATGAAATGACGCAGACACCGTTCAGTTGCAGCAGATAGCAAACTTTAAAACCATGTCTTCCCTCTTTCTCAGCCTTAACATCTCCAAAACTGACCTCCTTGTCTTTCCGCCCTCAACCAGCTGACCCCTCCCACCCCAACATCTCCATATCAGTATCTGGCACCACCATAACCCCCAGACAGCACGCCCGCTGCCCTGGGGTCACACTGGACTCTGACCTTCCCTTTACCCCCCCACATCCAATCTCTGGCCTGAAAATGCCACATGCACCTGAGAAATATTGCTAAAATCCGTCCGTTCCTCACCACAGACACGCTAAAGACACTCGTTGTCACCCTCATCTACTCCTGACTCGACTACTGCAACTCGCTGTTCACTGGCCTTTCCCACACCAGACTTTCCCCTCTCCAATCCACACTAAATGCATCAGCTAGGCTCATTTTTCTATCCAGTCGTTTCTCAGAGGCCTCTGCATTATGCCAGTCGCTGCATTGGCTGCCCATCCACTGCAGAACTAAATTTAAACTGCTCACCCACAAAGCTCTCCATGGCACCGCGACACCATACATCACGTCCCTCCTGACCGTACACCACCCAGCCCGCACACTTAAATCTACTAACACACTCAGACTAAATACCCCTCTAATATGAACCTCACATGCTCATCTACAGGACTTCACCAGAGCAGCACCGTTTTTATGGGACGCTCTACCCCAAGGCATCCGGACAATCCCCGATGCGCAAAATTTCAGCCACGCCCTAAAAATGCACCTCTTCAAGGAGGCATACCAAATCTCCTGACCTAGTCCCGTGTCCCTTCCCATGGCTCCCTACACCTTCCACCCTGCCCATCACATATGACCTTTACCCTTGCACCTCCTTACCGCCCCACCCCGTTTGCTTCCTAATAATGTAATTCCTGTACTGCCTGTGTTTCCCCTGCCTCATCCACCCTCCCCCTGTACCTCCTGTATCACCCCACCCCTTCATTTCAAACTGATTGTATATCACATGTAATCTGTTGTATTTGTTTGGGTTCTCCTGTGCTTGAAAGCGCTCCGGAATAAGTTCTACAAATTAAGATCATTATTACTATTGGGTATGGCAGTCTATCAGAACAGTCTTCTGTAGGAGTGATGGCATCTCATCAATGGTGCACCAAATATATACAGTTTTGATGTTTCCTTGATACAATTTCCTTGATATTGATGGCTTGTTTGGCTTCACAGTTATGTCTGCTTCCTTGGTGTGCATTGTCTTCCTTGTAGCAAAATAAATCCAGTTATTAAGACCTGCAATATGGTGCCAGGATCTATCTTGACACAAGATCCCACTATTTGGCTTCTTACTTTCTGGGAAGAGAAGGTGCACCGGACAGAGCATACACTCAGGCAAGCATCAGCTGACCCTCCTCTATCTTACTGTGTCACATAATTCTCTCTCTGCCCCCTTTGCTCAGGGGCATTGTCACTTCCTAAGGGCATCTTCCCCAACTACCCCTTTGGCAGAAAGAGCATGTCTCAATTAATGCATGCCACCAGATCCATGTTAGGAACACGGCACATAAACACCTGCATTCTCAAGATGTTGTGGGCCAATCACCACGTAGATCCCCACTAATTATGGCCCCTGAGCAAAAACATTCCCCAGCATCATGTTGGTTGGCCAAATATAATGCTCAGGAAAACACGCCATGCCTTATAGTAAAATCATTTAAAACAAACTCAAAGGGCCAAGTTATAAAGTTATTCCCTATCCATAAGCCAGAGGATAATGTTATAATAAGTGGGTGTCCGACCACTAGGACCTCCACTAATACTGACAGTGAGGTTCCAGTAGGTCCCCTAGAGAATGGAGCGGAGATCACACAGGTGCGCTGCTTCTCCAATCACTTCAATGATAGCCTTGGAGCTTACTGAAGCGTTTGAACGCAGTAATATCCAACATTGTCGTCAAAGTTATTGGAGCGGCAGCACACCTGCACGACCTCTGCTCCATTCACTCGAGGCCAACTGGACCTCCATTCTCAACATCGCTGGGGGTCCCAGCAGTCAGACCCCCACTGATCATAAAGTTATCTTCTATCCTGTGGATAGGGAATAACTTTATAACTTAGTTCAACCCCTTTAAGGGGCCATGTAACTATAGGTCCTGCAGCATGTACTACAATGCAGTAACAGTCAAATGCAGTTTGGCCACAAGGTGGTAGCACAGCAATGGCAATATATACATAATAAAATAGTCTCCACTGGTTTCAACCTGGGAATCTGCTCCACACCTGACAGGTAGATTACCATGCCCAATCCTATAGGTGATCATCAAGATAAAAATCAATGTTTTTCATGTATAGCTAAACACATTAACTTAAGGGTCTTGGTCTCAATGCAAAATCTGTACCAGAAAACCCAAACTATAATGTACCATTTACTGGTATTTTATGTGGCAGGGGAGTTTTTTGAATGTAGGAGCTATCTTTGTGCCCCCCCCCCCCCCCCCCTCATAGTTGTATTGTTGCATGCTACAATATCGCAAATGGATAACCCTGGCATTGTCTCTTACTTTAGAGCCTTGTCACACCTTGCATTTGCAATCATTCAGATTGTTTATCAAGCTACTAGTTTTATAAAAAACAACAAAAGGGAAAGTTGAACAATGGATTTAATTTCACGGATCTTATAAAATAGGATGTCTCCAATCAAATGTTGCCAGTCAGCAATGAAGAACCATCACAGTCCTATAATCTATGCGTAAACATCTTTAGAGGTCAACCTCTGCCATTCACGTCTTGAGCTGCTGTCCGTGTCTTCTCTGCATTGAAGGAGCATCTGGGGCAGGTTAGTGTTATAAGACCAGGAGTGTGCTGCCCCTGTCTCTCACCTTGCCTGCTTTCTGCATATTACTGAAGAGAGTTTTAGTCTTTGCCGCTGTCAATCTATCAGCTGTCATCAACGTAGAATATAATATATGTTCTTGGCGGAAAGAACCAAGCACAAAAAAATGTTACATAGAAAATTTCTGCATAATTTCCTACTTTGTGTCACTAGAGGAAAAAAAGATAGATGATCCTTTGCAAGCCCAGACCTACAGAAAACCTCCCTTGGCAGCACTATGTGCTGAGTAAAAACAATGCACATCAAATGCAGAAATGGTCCAATATCACACTCCGCACAAAGACAACACAAGAGCAGTGTAGAACATATAAAAATAGTAGTGTAGCACATCGCAAGTAATTAGGGTACAAACTGCGCAGTCATCGGCTTTTTCTAGCAATACTACCATAAGTGTAAATGTGATGATGTGGAGATCTCTCAATATCTAATATACATAATAGTGCTAAATGTAACTGTATATTAGCATGTTTACCCAGAAAATCGCTGCAAAAAACATAACATGGTATTACCGGGTGGTGTGCCGAATAACGAGCTGTTACACTAACAAACTCGGTTCTGCTATTTCTGTAAAATTTACTGATACCCCCTACTGTGCTTCCTTTAACACTTTCAGCAATGCCTAATGCTTCCGGATAGGCATATGACTGTATACTGGAGTTCATCATTTACAGCAGGACATGGATCTTCCCTTAAAGATTTAGATACAATTAAATACATGATTGCAATGATGGGATAATTACATTTTTAGTTATTGTATCTACAACTTTATCAATGGTAGGACTTTCCGGTATTATTGTATCTTGATGCCACCGGAAGCTAGGTGTTTGACAGGAAGAATGCCCCTCTCACACCCCTAGTTCCAGATAAGGTCAATAGGTTAAGGTCCTGGAAGGTGAAAAACTTCATATCTGTGACTGAGCAGCTTGCGCAGCTTACCAGCAGTCCCTCGTCCCCGACACTGTGGCCTCCCAGCTGTCCTCCTGCTGTATGCGGCAGCAGCCTGTACGTGTGTGTCAGTCGTCCATGTAGGCTCTCTGCTCTCCTCCTGGAGTGTGCGGTGGATGCATGTCAGGGAGTGAAGCGCCCCGCTGCTGGCTTCTTCCTGTGCTCCTAGTGTGTGTGGAGGCCTTCTCTGACTTAGAGGACCCCCGGCGCTGTGTTCCTCCGTGCTGCCGAGCGATCTTCAAGGCGTCTGTGGGGGGGTGCAGCGGCTTCTGCGGCTCTGCCGGCAAAGATGCTTGACAGCAATTTGGCCTCAGTCATGCGGACCCCGCTCTGCTCTTCAACACCGAGCGGGGTGCTGCCTTCTGAGCCGCGGCCGGGGAAGGGCCTTTGAGGTGGTCCCTGAAGTTAGTGATGTCAAGGGTGCCTTCAATAGCAAGAACTTGCAGCTGCAGCGTTATGTTACTGCGTTACGCATGCTGCCAGGACCTTCATGCAAGCCAGCTGTGCAGCCAATCAGGTACAGGGGGCATGACCCCCCTGTCAATCTTGACTCCACCAGGACTTCCTGGTGACATCAAGATACAATAATACTGGACTTTCCTAAGGCTGCCAATGCAACTTAAACAACTGTTGGAGTAACAGCCCTTTTAAACCAAACTAGATCCTCACGATTCTCGTTTGCCTAAATAAATGGGCTAGTGATGTCATCACCAGCTCATTCACGCGCGTGCAGCCTGCAAACCATTGTTGGGAACCTCCAGTTTATTTCTTGTTCAGTATTTCACATTCCTATGTGCGACTTTGAATGATCAGTATTTAAATTCAATGAGAAGCCAACAATGATTTTTACCCTGGTTGAAACTGGACGACGAACAAGAAGCGAACGATTCTCGGTCATCATTCAGTCGTTGGCTTTCATTTAAACTGAACGATTTTTGTAAAGGCCCATTTAGACACAATGATTATCAGTCAAAATTCCCTTAAAAGCTATCTTTTGAGCGATAATCATTGCATGTAAATGTGCCTATCTCTCACTTTCTTGCCAAACGATGGATTTTAGTTTGGCATGAAATCCATCCTTTGGCAGAACAACTGATAAGCAGGACCGCATGCTGTGTTCTGCCCAGGGAGTGCTGATTACATTATCTCAGCTGTCAGCCCCCTGGCAGAACAAAGGGAATTTATTCAGAGAACAGCGGGTGGTCTGTTCGCTGAATACAGCTCCCAGTGGCTCACACACTACCAATTGGTCCTGTCTAAACGCACCTTAACTATTGTTTGTCCCAGAGCTGTTTCTAATATTTGCTGCATACACATGAACATTTAACTTGGCCAAACCTTTGTGTGTTTAGATAGATAAGCTCTATAAGTCCAACAGATCAGGCTGTGGTTTATCTTTCAGAGAACAAAAGGATCAGGCATTGGAATTCAACTTCTGCAATTCTTAAGCCCCATTTACACAAAATGATTATTGCTTAAAATTCACTCGAACAATGTGTTTTGAGTGATAAGTGGTGCGTATAAATGCTACCATTGTTTGCTTTTCATCCGAACAATGATTTTCAGTTAAGTTTAAAATCCATCTTTCCGATGGAGAGCTGATAGCAGGGATCGCAGGCTATGATTCTCCACGGGAGCGCTGATACAATTGTATTCAGCTGCAGTCCCACAGCAGAACAAAGGGGCTGTATGCAGAAAACAGACCACCTGCTGTTCTCTGCATACAGCTCAGGGTGGCATATTTACATGCAAATGAAGCTAATAAGCTGCTGATGGGATTAGTGCCCATTAGCAGCTTATGCAAAATAATCACTTATACAAGCATCAGACAAGCAGACATATTATGCTGCATTTTTGTTTGGTACATCTGTATGAATGGAATTCATATAATTAAAGTGTATTTTAACCCCTTAAGGACCAGGCTGTTTTGGTCCTAAAGGACCACACACCTTTTAGGGATTTTACCCAAATGGGGGTTTAACTGCCCTATTTTTTTCTTCAGTTACCAAAATTATTTTTGCTGCCTTTTTTATGTGACATATAGGACTATTGTTTTAATATCTTTTTCACTGACTTTTTTTTCCAGTTTTAGTTTTAAAAAGCTATAAAAGATTTTTTTTTAATTTATAGCTGTTTATTTTTAAAATGAGTATATTTCCATTAAATAAAGTCTGGGAACGGGTTTCTCATTTTGTTTCAGACATTTTGATATATAATATGTATAGTTTTGGATTACATGGCTAATATGGCGACGGTTTTGCTTGGCGTCGGTCGTGAGTTATTTTCTTTTTTTTATATATTTTTATTTTGTAATTTTTTTAAACTTATTTTTGTAACAATTTTTTTAACCATCTATAACCCCCATGATGTCATTTAGGACCTATATTGTCATTCACATAGTCTTTTTTATTTCACACTTTTCCATTGCATCTATCCGCCACCCGTTTGCACCACAGAACTGATCTCTGAAAGATTCCTCTGAACCTTTTCCCACCCGGCCTCAATGTTGGAAGAGAACTCATTCGCTCCTGGTACCTCCGAAACCCATTTAGGGGCCAAAACATGTGTGGAATCCAAAATTGCAAAAAAAATGTGATGTCTCCATTGACTCCAGCGATCTATTTTTTAACACAAATTCAGGTAATGGTAAGAACCCCGACCAGTCCTCCTGGTTTTTCGAAATGTAACCGCGTAAATATTGTTCCAGGTTCTGGTTACATCTCTCAGTTTGCCTATTAGTCTCCAGATGGTATGCCAAGAAAAACTACAGCTGAACACCCAAACGAGAGCAGACCATAAGCTGGAAACAAATTGTACCCCACGATTGAGATTATATTTTCTGGTAATCCATGTAATCTGACGATGTGGGAAATGGATAATTTGGCCAAAGTTTTAGCATTCGGCAAACCAGATAGTGCCACAAAAGGACACATTTTGCTAAAATGATCCACTACCAGCCAGACAACCATGTTATTTACAAAAGGTGGCACTAACTTTCCACCAGCAGGATTACCAGGTGACTTTGCTCTGGCACACACCTCACAAAAAGAAACAAAACTGACCACATCCTGTTGTAAGGACGGCCACCAAAAACTTCCTGAGAGTAGTTTACAGGTATTATTAATTCCCGGATGACCGGCCAATACGGAACTATGGAATTTGGATAGCACCTCTAACCTCAGATGAACTGGAACAAAAAGCTTTCCAGCAGGAGGCTTCAATGGGGCTAAATCCTGTGCTCCACGGACTTGCTCCTCTAACTCTAACGACACTGCTGACACTACCACCCTGTCTGACAGGATGGGAACAGAAGGTTCATCAGAGACCACTGGAAGAAACCTTCTTGAAAGAGCATCGGCCCTCATGTTCATCCAACCCAGACAATAGGTAACTATAAAGTTGAAACAGGAAAAAAAAGCAACCACCGAGCCTGTCTTGGATTAAATTTATTAGCAGATTCCAGATATATAAAATTTTTGTGATCCGTGAAAACCATTACCTTGTGTCGCGCCCCTTCCAAGAGATGATGCCACTCCTCAAATGCCCACTTAATCGCCATAAGCTCTCTGTCCCCGATATTGTAATTTTGTTCCAAAGTAGGAAACTTACAAGAAAAGAACGCACACGGGCGAAGATCTTGTAACATCACCGTATCTTGAGACAGGACCGCTCCAACCCCAACCTCCGAGGCATCAACCTCAAAAGGTTTATAAGAACCTGGCTGCACCAGAACCAGAGCCGTAGCAATGCACTTCTTCAACCTCTGAAATGACTGCAGTGCTCTTGCAGACCATTCAGCAGAGAAACATCCCTTCTTTGTTAGATCCATAGGAGGTTTAACTACCACCGAAAAACCTCTAATGAATTTACGATAATAGTTGGCGAATCCTAAGAACCATTGAAGGGCTTTTACATTCTCAGGTAGAACCCAGTCCTGAACCGCTCAAACTTTCTCTGAGTCCATCTTGAAACCCTCTCAAGTAATAATATGCCCCAGAAATGTGAAGACCTGCACCGCAAAAACACATTTTTCTCTTTTGCCAAACAAACAATTCTCGCGCAAAACGTGGAGGACCTAGCGAATATGAAACACGTGTGAATCAAAGTCAGCAGGAAAATATCTGAATATCGTCCAGGTAAACCAACACAAATCTGCCCACAAATTCGTAGAGAAGCTCATAGATGAAGGACTGAGAAACCACAAGAGCATCAGTGAGAACAAAAGGCATCACCAGATTCTCCTAATGCCCCTCAGGGGTGTTAAACGCAGTTTTTCACTCGTCCCCCTCCTTGATCCAAATCAAATTGTACGTCCCACGTAAGTCCAATCTAGAGAACCAGTTGGAGCCATTCAACTGCGAGAACAGGTCGGAATAAAAGGGAGAGGGTATGAGTTATGCTTAGAGATCTTGTTGTGTCCTCTAAAATCGAGACAGGGACATAAACCGCCATCTTTTTTCTTCAGAAAGAAAAACCCAGCTGCTAGCGGGGAGCTAGAATGCCGTATATGACCCTTTCTGAAACAGTCCTGGATATAATTTTTGAGCGTCAGTCTCTCAGGGGCCGATATGTTGTACATATAACTCTTAGGAAACTTGCAGTCAGGGAGAAGTTCAATTGCTCAATTCCCCCTTCTGTGCGGTGATAGTTTGTCTGCCCCCTCCTGGGCAAACACATCAGCGAAGTCAGCAATAACTTCAGGTAACTCTTTTACCTGAACAGAAGACACCTTAACAGACATGCAACAAGAAAGACAAACAGGACTATATTGAGTGATGTCCCCCCTCTCTCAATCTACTACCAGGTTATGTAAGCATAACCAAGATAACTCCAAAACTACTTGCGTAGGAAGGGATTCCATGACATATAATGTAATCATCTCCGCATAGAACAACCCAATCTTTAAATAAACATCTGGCACACAGAACCTCAGACATTTCTGAGATAGCGGAGAGGCATCTATGGCGGACACAGGAATAGGAGAATCCAGAGATTTCATCCCCAAGCCTAAATGTTTGACCATATCCTGATGTATTGAATTAACGCCAGCTCCACAATCCAGAAAAAACATTTATGGGACAGCTGCGGCTCCATTGAAAACAGGTGGGGAGGAGAGGGTCAAGATTTTCTCGAGCACCCAAGCACCGCGTGGTGCTCGGCTTGAGTAACAAGTACATCGAGCAGGCTAATGCTCGCTTATCTCTAATGATGCCTCTCCCTGATCCGTCTCCCAACTTTAATAGCCAGAGACATAGCCTTGTCTAGACTGTGGGGTACCAGATATCCAACTAGTAAGTCCTTGATCTTATTGGATAGACCGCAATGGAACTGTCTTTTTAAGGCAGGGTCATTTCACTGAGTCTCCGTAATCAATAATCCTCAACAGGGAAGTCTTCCTGTCGCAAACGTCTGAGATTTCCCTCAGCAAAAGATACTTTATCAGGATCATCATAGATTAGACCAGGGCTACAAAAAAGCTATCAACTGAGGCCAACACCTCAGAGGAAGGCGGCAAGGAGAAAGCCCATGCCTGCGGCGCCCCTTGTAGTTAAGAAATTGTGATGCCCACCCACTGGGCGTCATCACCCAAGGACCCCAGACACAGTCTAAAATACCTTGCAGGTCTCCCGAAATGATCCAAATCTCCGTTTGTCCCCAGAAAAACAATCGGTTAAATCTAGTTTTGGTTCCTTGCTGGGAAGCTGCTGAGTAAGTTGTCGCTATTTCACCTCCACATCCTCAACAGCCAGTGCCACTAGCTGCTGCGACAGGACCTCAATGGGATTCATAATAGACAAACAAAAATCTCACTGAGTATGTAAAGGTCAGTCAATCTGTTACATCCTAACTGGATGAGCAGGGCAAAAAAACACAAAGTACTACTTGTAAAAACTTGGTAGTATACTACAAATTGCTTGGTTCAATATGGAGACATAAGGAAAATTTGTGATCACAGAGGCAAAGCAGTCTACAAGGTTATTTTGAATTTGCGAAGGAAGAGCTGTCATTTACTGAGCAAGTGGAGTTCATTAAAAACCTAACTACAGGGTGTCTCAAAAGTGTGGAAGCACCGATAAAGAGTGAAAATGGTTTGGTAGACAGTGATCCAATTTTGCATACAAGCTATGGGGGATGGGGGAAGCCTGTTAGACTATATCGCTAAAATGGCAGCTATTTTAAATGCCACCATATTTGGTTCAGCTTTTATTTTTCCAATGGGGAGGTAAGTTTGTAATATATCAAACTGTCAAAAAATAAAAACATAAAAGCACTGTGTTAACATGAGAATGACTAAAGTTATGTCAAAATGAAGTCCACCATTTTTTAAAGAATTTGAAAAGGTTGGCAATAGCATTATTGTTAATGGGAGGTGATTGGGTGGTTTTAATTGAAATCTGCTATGATTGCCATATGTGCTTCTTTCACCTGAAATAAGGATGATATAAACCCATTTTGCTTGACATAATGCCATCATTCACATTGCTTGTAATGAAAAAAAATCACTGTGTTAACATGAGAACGAATAAAGTTATGTTAAAATGAAGCACCCTATTGTTTTTCTGGTGAAATTCTCTGCCAGTTTGATATATCACACACCTACCTTCCCAATGAAAAGAATAGAGTTGAATCCAAGCTGGTGGCATTCAAAATGGCCGTCATTTTAGTAACACAGTTTTCCTCTTCACCTGAAGCTTGTATGCAAATTTAGATCACAGTCTGTCAAACCACTTTCATTCTATATGGGTGTTCCTACACTTTTGAGACACCCTGTATATAATTTTACTTTCTACATACAGGTGGGTACAGTATTTCACACGGGTGAACAAATGAGCGACTATAAGGTTTCTTTCAATGTAATGTATTTGGGTATTTAACACATAATTTTATTGTACTGTGTTTCCCGAAATATTCGTCATGAGATTATTTTAGGCGTCCATTGTGCAAAAAATGACCCAAAAATATGTTCTAGGCAATCATTCTATTGATACGGCAGTTGTTTGTGCCTCAGTTTCACAATGAAACAAGCTTCACCGTCTTCCACAGATCGACTCTATGGAGATTGTGTCCTTGAGGACTGATGAAGGCTAATGCTCACTGTATAGGATATAGTAGTCATATGAATTTCTTCTGGCTCCCTCACACTAGGATGAAGAGTTCATCTTCTGCTTTTCTAAAATTGATCTGGAGCTCCTGTCTCCTCTCTGATCTATGACCAGACTTGGGTAATAGTTCATTTGCTATATCAATGTCATTGAGCGACCAGACCAGGCAATGGGTCTTAAGAAAAGACCAGTCATTGCCGAATTCAAATAGGAAATCCTGAGTCGCCCCTTCACAAAACTAATAGTAAGTTTTGACCTTGTCTCAATGATAAAGACTTATTGAATCCTTTTGCTTTCAGGGTTGGCAGCCAGCAACTGTAATTTTGCATTTGTTATTCATTTGTCTGCGTGCCCTGTAGAAAATGCTACGTTTGAGATAAATCTTCTCAAGACAGATTCCTCATAAAAACATCTTCTCCTGCCCCAGCCTGTGACTTTTTAGGGAACTAATTTAAGCCATGGGAATATTAGCCCTGAAAGAAGAGGCTGTGGTTCCAGAATAGGTGAAGCAGCCTATGGGAGCTGTTCATGTTATAGCAGTCACTGTAATTTATACCGTAAGAACATAACTCTTCCCGGAAATGTGTAAAGTGACCATTCCATCACAAGGGCATTCCGCTGGTGTCTAATGTAACATAGAAGCCTTTCATTGTGGAATTCTTTAAGGTTGAAGTGCTCCCACTTTCTACTAAACTTTGTAGAACTTTTTAAGACTTTTGTGTGACTGACATCTAAGTGGCATTTAGAGCCATTATACACTACAGAAAGCTGAACACGATTCACATTCTAGCAACATTTCTTGTGTCAGGATTGTAGATTATCTTATCAGTTTAATGCATTCTAAACATTCAGATGCTGAGAGTTCATTTTTTTTTTATACAGAACTTTTTAGGGTTCAAAAGTGTCTTAAAGGGGTATTCCGTAATGTTTTCACTTATTGTCATTATTCCGAATGTCCATCTAAATAGTCAAGCTGAATTCCAGTGCCATTTTTTGCCACCACTGCTTTCCGAACAGCTGCAGATTTCTACATTTTAAATGACTACCCAGAAGTTCAAAAATGACATCTCCCACAATGCCCCATTTTACTGACGAGTGTCCATTCATAATTGTCCAAAGTGTGCCGCCATTTACAGAGTATGAATGCACTGAGCATGCCTGACCAGTAAAACAGGAGCATACTGGTCATAACCATTGGATACCAATGTAGAACTAAGCAGGGGTGGGGGTTAAATATCTCTACAGATTTGTAAAACAAGTTATTATATTGCAAAATTATACTTTATTGCCTTATATAGTATATAACTTTCAATCACTGGAATACTCCTTTAAAAGGGATTCTATCACCAGGTTCATGCTGTCCATGATCCGGGCAGCATGGGCAGCATGAACCTAGGACAGGGATGCCGGTTGCCCTGTGAGTGTTTTATTCTGAAATGCTGCTGTATTTCAAAATAACTACACCTAAAGCCTTGACTCAGAGCTAAACTTCAGGCCAGGAGGGCGGGCCATGCCAGCCTCTCTCCGCCTGCTACATTAAGACTGGCAGCTCCTCTCCCTGCTTGTGTGTAGGGAGAAAGCTGTCAATCTTCATCCAGCAGACAGAAAGTCAAACTTCAAAGTGTTGAGCTGGATTATGGTTTTCTCCAGCAGGTTTCGGGGTATTTTGTAGCTTCCAAATTGTATAGTGTGCACACATCATCGACCAGATCAGACACAAATGCTGGTCTAAACCGTGAGAGTCTCTACAATATGTAGAGGCTCAGGCTTTTTATTATAACACATGACACCTGCCCTTTAATGGGCGTGCAACAGATTACATCAGTAACATATAAGATTCTCATTTGTCGGATCATATAGAATCTCCCGCCTCTCTGCCCACCCTTCCTCAAGCCCAATGTAGCTTTGACTTTGTCTTCTTAGCATGCAGGCAACCTTAAGCAATGTCTGTGTGCGTGGCAACTCATTGTTTAAATAGTGTCTGTGTGGGGGGGTGGAAGAGGGCTAGGAAAACACTCAGTATTGGACGAGTATACATATAACACTATGACCTTTAACTCTTAGAGGCTGTTTGTGCAACTTATGTACTCAGCTAACATTACACCACACATCTTTCACCATGCCATTGTCTAGCAAATACCATGATGAGATTGTGTGGCCTTTAACCTCCACTAAGTTAAAAAGTCATTACAATAGCATAATACATTTGGTTTATACAAATCAATAGACATTTTATACTAACTAATCATCATGTCTATCACAGTGTATTAACTCTAAAATGCTACAATGTTTCAGAATAAGATGCTCATGGGGGCAACAGGCACATTCCTGCCCAGGGTTTATGCTGCCCTTGGTTCGGGCAGAATGAACCTAGTGACAGAGTTCCCTTTAAAGGAAGCACCTATACTAACAGTCATGTTTAAAAAGCCTTACCATTTTTTGTGTACAGCATCTATGCAGATGTATGTGTCTTATAGTAACTATAAAAAAACATCTTCATACTCTTCATACTACATCTTCAAATGGTAGTGCTCCCAGGGGGGAGCTGCATTTTGTGAAGGTTTGAGAGTCACCCTATTGAGGACTCCCAAATTGAAAAATCCAGAAACGGACAGCCCGCACTTGGAGATGATGCACATAAAACACAAGGATTTATCTACAAAGCTCCCAATGTCTACAGCAAAGGTTGAGGCAATGTTTCCGGCCAAAAGACCTTTGTTCCTGAAGGGACAAGAAATGGGAGCTAGGATTGGAGACTGCATACATAGAACAGTTGTAGCTTTCATGTCTTTTATTAAGCACGTTGATTAAATATCTACAGTGCAGGGCAAAAAAAGTAAGTGAACCTCTGTGTTTATGATGTCTTCAAGAGCTAATTTACAAAATATTTTTAATTAAGGAGATGAGATTGCATGTGTGGGTTTCCCAGGTGATTTGCCCATTAAATAAAGGCACACAAAGCCTACTTACTAACAAATCTGTTCTTCTCAAGAAAGACTGGTTAGTATGAAACATGCCTTAATGCAAACAACTTTCAGAAGACCTCAGAAGATGCATCAGGCTAATTTCACACGGGCGAGCAAAACTTCAGGGAAGTAGATATCCTCTGGTGCGGCAAGTGTTTCCCATTGTTTTCAATGGGAAGCCTTGCATTGCATCACACATGGGTGCACCTCGCGCACCGTGCATTTTTTTTTCCGGTCCTATTGGAAATAATGGGCGAGGCTTTGTGAGGGAACGTGCGATTTCCCCACTGGGAAGTACCCGCATCGGAGGATCGGCAAGTGTTTCTTATTGTTTTCAATTGAAAACCTTGCACCGCATCGTGTGCACCTCACATGCCGTGGAATGTTTTTCCACGCCCCATCGAAAACAATGGGCAAGGCATTCCGAAGGAACGCCCAAAGACAAGACATGCCACGGTTTCAAAAGAATATTCGTGCGAGATTTGTGCGTCTTGCAACACATTAATCTCATGAGATTTTTTTTACTAGAGACTTGGGTAGACAAATTATCTACAAATTGAGAAAATTTAGGACTGGCGATGCTAATGGGAGATACACAAGTTTTTAAACTCATGGGTTCACTAACTTTTTCTCCTTGCAGCGGGAATGTTTTTAATAAAAGGCACAAAGAGTACAACTGTTTGTGTGTTATTATTTCAGTTAGATTGTATTTGTCTATAACCGTGACTTAGGTAATCTCATTTTATTATTAATCAGTACAGAAATACAGGTAATTCCAAAGGGTTCACTTATTTTTTATTGCAATTGTAGACTAAAAAAATTATACCTATACCTACCTTACTGGCTATTGTTGCTCAACTGACTAATACGACTGCAACAGAGCACTCTCTGGGTGTCCAATACATTGCACAGATTGTTAACTGGGCATGTGTAGATCTGAGCGCCATTGAACGAAAACGTTGTGCTCAGATCAGTGGGTGTTGGAGGGAGGGAAATTTTTGTGTATAGGTAATTGTAAAGCCCGCTTTTTCCAGAAATATTGCCACAACTCTCCTCTGTCTGGTACTGCAGCTGAAGTTTATTGAAGTGAATGGGGTTTAGTTGCAATATCTCACACAACCACTGAATAGGTGTGGCGCTGTACCTAGATGAAGTCAATGCATGCAGATATGCAGGGTGGAACTACAGTATGAACTTCAATACCAGTTGCTAGAACCTTAATGGAGAAAATACAGGGTGTCTCAAAAGTCTGAAAACGGTTGCTGTTTTGCATTCAAGCTGCAGAAGAAGGCTTGCAGGCCATGTCACCAATGTGACAGCCATTTGAATGCCACCATCTTGGATTCAACTCAACATTTTCCAATTGGAAGGTAGGTATGTGATATATCAATCTGGCAGAGAATTTCACCAGAAAAACAGTGGTGTGCTTCATTTTAACACAAGTTTATTCCTTCTCATGTAAACACAGTGATTTTATGTGAAATCAGAAAATTCTTATCTTTCAATAAGGACTTATTTACAAAGTCAAGTTTCCCGTGCAAGTTTTGCGAAATGCACAAAGCTTGCGTGAAGACAGAAACCATTACTTTGTGATCTCTCGCAGTGATGCTACGAGATGGAAAATTCTATTTTTCAGGGAGTTGGCAGAAAACTCGCCCATTATGTCCTATGGCTGAATTAAAAATCACATTGCACTCTCATACAAAAAACTGCAATTTTACAAGCGCAATATCGGCCAGAGTTTCTTGGATGGATATCACGGTTGCCCATGTAAATAGTACCTTATCAAGAGATTCTCAAACATATACTATATGAATAAGCCTGACTAAGAGGTCCTTGACTTCATGCTTAGCGCACCTACTGTGTATTCTCTTGTGCATTAGTGAGGTTATACATCTGCATTAGCTGTGGAATATGTTAACCATATTAATGACAAGGACAATAATAAAGCAATTTCCACTTTGTGCATCAAAAAGACATATTGATACGAGTCCTAAAGGACACACAGAAAGCTACATAACTTAAGGGATGGCAGGAGAGACTAGACATTTATAATGCTTTGATCTATTGCCTGCTGCCAGCTTTTGAGTCATTGCTTCTGGAATTCAGCCATGTTGGCACCACTAGATGCGGTGGCAAAGAATGGAAAACGGATTAAGGCCAGGTAAAATTAGGATTGTCAATACTTTTACTAACTCCTTTGAAAATAAACTGAGGTCACCTTTGATGATAGTTTTACAGGAAAATACAGTTATTCAGATTTTAGATGGCGAGTTTTGTGTTTCACAGTTTGTATTATATGACTACAGACTTCTAGAATAAAAAAAAAAAAGTTACATTAGTTTAAAGGGAATCTATTAGCTTGATCCAACTGCTCAAACCGCAGGCATGATGCTATAGAGCAGGAGGAGCTGAACAGATCGATATATAGTTTTATGGGGAAAGATTCAGTATAACCTGTATTTTATTCATTTATATCTCTGCACATGCTGGTCTTAGAGGTCCAGTGGGCGGGACTGTACATGCAGAAATAGCTGTCAGTCACTGATAACTCCGCCCACTGGACCTCTAAGATCAGAATGAGTAGATATGTTAATGAAGAAAATACAAGTTATACTGAATCTTTCTCCATAAAACTATATATCAATCTATTCAGCTCCTCCTGCTCTATAACATCATGCCAGTGGTTTGGTCAGTATGTTGAAGCTGACAGATTCCCTATAACATCTCAGACTAAGGGTCCATTCGGATTGGCGTTTGCAGTTTTGGTTCATGAAAATCATACGGTTTTCATTGCGTGCACATGTGTGTATTTAATGCATATTTGGCGCGTATGCATTGCCTTTGCAAGTGTACTCACTGCATTTTTCACACGTGCAAAAAAATGCAAAAAGGGCTTAATTGATGTCACTTTTTTTTTTATACAGTTTCTTGGCTTCATGCATAAAAACGCAGTGAAGACGCATTTAACATGTCTTTTCACTGTGGTTTTTTAACGCTCCCGTAGACTTGATTTGGCTACTTTGGTTCATATTGAGGACCGAAATAGGAAATTGTGCAATTTCTTTCACATGCCTATTATGCATGTGACATGCAGGTTAGAATACACTGGAGACCAGTTCTATGCTGCCCGTATTACGTCTGCAAAAACTACAGATGTCATACAGATGCAAAACACAGCCATGTGAATGAGTCCTACGGTCTCATGCACACAACCCTATTACAGATCTGTAATAGACATGTATAGTCATTTTAGTTCCCATACTGTACCTCCATATACCTCCAACTTCACATGCTGATATTCTTTCCTAGAAACATTTCTAAGCGCTCCTGCAGACGAGCGTAGGCGTAGCTACACTTGCGATAGCGTGTTATAATAGCGCTGTGAAGGGAGCACTATCGCGAACTATCGCGCACATATCTGTGCACTTTACTGCACTTTTCTGTGCTTCTGGGCCTGTTCACATCAGTGTTATCGATTTCCCCATGAAATTACACACTTTAGTGCACGATTTAGTGCAGATCACATGAGCATTTACGGATATGGTGTCTCACAAAAAAAGAGGACGTCACACATATTTTTGTACACGCGAAATTGAGTGCAAAAATGCAGAATGTGCAGCCCTTATTAAGAAGAATATGTTGTTTCACGGGTCACCATGTGGCAGTATAGTACATAGAGTACTTAAAGCCTCATAATGACAGCTGTAGGGACTCATATAGAATCCATACACATGGTTCTGTGTGTAGCTTACCTAGGGGCTCATTACTCCGTCCATATTTTCAGTCATTTTGGGAGATGGGGAAGACTTTTTAGTTATTTGTACTGGGATCTTTTCATGTTTTACAAGAAAAGTTGTCACTTGAGCCAAAAGTGCAAACGTGTGAACGAACTCTAAGAGTTTTGCTCGTTTTTTTAGAATTGTTAGTTTTTTCTACTTTGTGCAATAGTTCCCATGTATATCACACTTTGCTGCACTGTTAAAAAGGTTTCAATACCTTTGTGACCAATTACATTAGTTCTCCAATGCAAATAAAGTGAAAAATGAAGCCACTGTTACAACAGAGGCGGACACCAAGCACTTTGTCCGGATTGGACCTAATAGTTGTCCTAGAAGGATGGATATGCGCACAATTCAAAGATGCAGAGAATCAAACTACTAATAATGAAACTAAGCAGTGGGAACCCGATCAAACTAATAAGAGAAAACCCTACCTAAAAGCGGGGAGATCACCCTGGCAAAGACAGCCCCATATCCGAAGCCTGGGTGCAACTAGGCTGTCCCTAGATGGCAACAAAGGGGTGACAATTGACAGATATAAATAGCAAGTCACAACAGTACATGGAAGCAGATGAAACCCTATAAATAAGTAAAACATCAGGGATTTATCTGAAAGTGAGATGACACCAGAAGGATGAGAACCAAATGAGAGCTCCAGCTTGCAGAAGAATAACCAGCGCCCTCTGAGAGGAGGGGCTGGAATAAATGTACAGCACTATTGGTTGATTGGCTGGCTGTGGGAACCACCTCTCGACTGACCAATCAAGCTTTACACCAGCCAATAATGTGTATATGGGGCTGAATGACATGGAGCATACACCAACGCCATGGTCACAGGGTGTTTTTTTAGTTTTTCATTTGGATTTTTAAAATTTTAAATTATATTTACAGTATGTTTTATTTTACTACTGTCTCTATTTTTAGTGTTTATTCTACACTATACTTTTCCACTGTAAGGTCAGCTTCACACGATCGGATTTTACAGCGAAGTCCGTGTTCGGCATCTGCACAGAGGATGTGCAGCAAATAGCATGCTTTGGAATGTATGTAAAATCAATTTTTCCCTCACACTTGTGAAAATGAATTGCGTATTCTGCGAGCGGAGGAAAAATTGCAGCATGCTCTATTTTGCTGCGTATTCCACTCGGATGGCTTCCATTGAAGACACTGGAAGCCATCCAACCCACAGCCCATTCGCAGTTGACTTTGTGGTTAGGCTGTGGGTACCCACATCATCGCCTAGCCACAGTGCAGGAAGAATAAATATTTATTTATGCTGGGCAGAACTGATGGGGAGCATCCGCAATACAGAAAAAGCAAGTAGGCGGTATCTATCCATCCAACTCATATCTATCTATCTATCTATCTATCTATCTATCTATCTATCTATCTATCTATCTATCATCTATCTCATATCTATCCATCTATCTCATATCTATCTATCTATCTATCTATCTATCTATCTATCCCATATCTATCTATCTATCTATCTATCTATCTATCTATCTATCTATCTATCATCTATCTCATATCTATCCATCTATCTCATATCTATCTATCCCATATCTATCTATCTATCTATCTATCTCATATCTATATATCTATCTCATATCTATCTATCCATCTATATCATATCTATCTATCTATCTATCTATCTATCTATCTATCTATCTATCTATCTATCTATCACCTATTTATCTATCTCCTATCTATCTATCTATCTCATATCTATCTATCTCCTATCTATCTATCTATCTATCTATCTATCTATCTATCTATCTATCTCATATCTATTTATCTATCTATCCATCTCATATCTATCTATCTATCTCATATCTATCTATCTATCGATTTATCTCATATCTATCTATTTATCTCCTATCTATCTATCTATCGATCTATCTCATATCTATCTATCTATCGATCTATCTCATATCTATCTATCTATCGATCGATCTATCTCATATCTATCTATCTATCTCATATCTATATATCTATCTCATATCTATCTATCCATCTATATCATATCTATCTATCTATCTCATATCTATCTATCTATCTCCTATCTATCTATCTATCGATCTATCTCTCCTCTATCTATCTAACTATCTGTCTCTCGTAATCTATCTATCTATCTATCTCATATCTATCTATCTATCTCATATCTATCTATCTATCTGTCTGTCTCTCGTATCTATCAATCTGATATCTATCTATCTATCTATCTATCTCATATCTATCTATCTCATATCTATCTATCCATCTATATCATATCTATCTATCATCTATCTATCTCCTATCTATCTATCTCATATCTATCTATCTCATATCTATCTATCCATCTTTATCATATCTATCTATCATCTATCTATCTCCGATCTATCTATCATCTATCTATCTCCTATCTATCTATCTCATATATATCCATCTATATATCTATCTCCTATCAATCTATCTCATATTTATCTATCTATCTATCTCCTATCTATCTGTCTCTCGTATCTATCTATCTATCTCCTATCTATCTATCCCATATCTATCTATCTATCTATCTATCTCCTATCTATCTATCTATCCCACATCTATCTATCTATCTATCTGTCTCTCGTATCTGTCTATCTATCTCATAGCTATCTATCTCCTATCTATCTATCTATCTATTTATCTATCTGTCTCTCGTATCTATCTATCTATCTATCTATCTATCTAATCCATATCTATCTATATATCTGTCTCTCGTATCTGTCTATCTATCTATCTCATATCTATCTATCTATCTCATATCTATCTATCTATCTATCTATCATCTATCTCATATCTATCCATCTATCCCATATCTATCTATCTATCTATCTATCTATCTATCTATCTATCTATCTATCTATCTATCTATCTATCATCTATCTCATATCTATCCATCTATCTCATATCTATCTATCTATCCCATATCTATCTATCTATCTATCTATCTATCTATCTATCTATCTATCTATCTATCTATCATCTATCTCATATCTATCTATCTATCTCATATCTATATATCTATCTCATATCTATCTATCCATCTATATCATATCTATCTATCTATCTATCACCTATTTATCTATCTCCTATCTATCTATCTATCTATCTATCTATCTATCTCATATCTATCTATCTCCTATCTATCTATCTATCTATCTATCTATCTATCTCATATCTATTTATCTATCTATCTATCTCATATCTATCTATCTATCTATCTATCTATCTATCTCATATCTATCTATCTATCTATCTATCTATCTATCTATCGATTTATCTCATATCTATCTATTTATCTCCTATCTATCTATCTATCTATCGATCTATCTCATATCTATCTATCTATCGATCTATCTCATATCTATCTATCTATCTATCTATCTCATATCTATATATCTATCTCATATCTATCTATCCATCTATATCATATCTATCTATCTATCTCATATCTATCTATCTATCTCCTATCTATCTATCTATCTATCTATCTATCTATCTATCGATCTATCTCTCCTCTATCTATCTATCTAACTATCTGTCTCTCGTAATCTATCTATCTATCTATCTCATATCTATCTATCTATCTCATATCTATCTATCTATCTATCTATCTATCTATCTATCTGTCTGTCTGTCTCTCGTATCTATCAATCTGATATCTATCTATCTATCTATCTCATATCTATCTATCTCATATCTATCTATCCATCTATATCATATCTATCTATCATCTATCTATCTCCTATCTATCTATCTATCTATCTCATATCTATCTATCTCATATCTATCTATCCATCTTTATCATATCTATCTATCATCTATCTATCTCCGATCTATCTATCATCTATCTATCTCCTATCTTTCTATCTCATATATATCCATCTATCTATCTCCTATCTATCTGTCTCTCGTATCTATCTATCTATCTCCTATCTATCTATCCCATATCTATCTATCTATCTATCTATCTCCTATCTATCTATCCCACATCTATCTATCTATCTGTCTCTCGTATCTGTCTATCTATCTCATAGCTATCTATCTCCTATCTATCTATCTATTTATCTATCTGTCTCTCGTATCTATCTATCTATCTATCTATTTATCTGTCTCTCGTATCTATCTATCTATCTAATCCATATCTATCTATATATCTGTCTCTCGTATCTGTCTATCTATCTCATATCTATCTATCTATCTCCTATCTATCTCTCCTATCTATCTATCTAATATCTATCCATCTGTCTATCGTATCTGTCTATCTATCTATCTCATATCTATCTTCTATCTATCTATCTATCTATCTATCTGTCTCTCGTATCTATCTATCTATCTATCTATCTCATATCTATCTATCTATCTATCTATCTATCTATCTATCTATCTATCTATCTATCTATCCCATATCTATCTATCTATCTATCTCATATCTATCTATCTATCTCCTATCTATCTATCTATCTATCTATCGATCTATCTCATATCTATCTATCCTCTATCTATCTAACTATCTGTCTCTCATATCTATCTATCTATCTATCTATCTATCTATCTATCTATCTATCTATCTGTCTCTCGTATCTGTCTATCTATCTATCCCATATCTATCTATATATCTGTCTCTCGTATCTGTCTATCTATCTATCTATCTCATATCTATCTATCTATCTCCTATCTATCTCTCGTATCTATCTATCTATCTCATATCTATCTATCTATCTATCTATCTATCTATCTGTCTATCGTATCTGTCTATCTATCTATCTCATATCTATCTATATATTTATCTACTATCAATCTATCTCATATGTATCTATCTATCTATCTATCTATCTATCTATCTGTCTCTCGTATCTATGTATCTATCTATCTATCTCCTATCTATCTATCTATCTCCTATCTATCTATCTATCTATCTATCTATCTATCCCATATCTATCTATCTATCTATCTATCTCCTATCTATCTATCCCATATCTATCTATCTATCTGTCTCTCGTATCTGTCTATCTATCTCATATCTATCTATCTGTCTCTCGTATCTGTCTATCTATCTCATATCTATCTTCTATCTATCTATCTATCTATCTATCTATCTATCTATCTGTCTCTCGTATCTATCTATCTCATATCTATCTATCTATCTATCTATCTATCTATCTATCTATCTGTCTCTCGTATCTGTCTATCTATCTATCTCATATCTATCTGTCTATCTCCTATCTATTTATCTCTCGTATCTATCTATCTATCTATCTCATATCTATCTATCTACATGTCTATCTATCTATCTCTCTCATATCTATCTACATGTCTATCTATCTATCTATCTATCTATCTTTCATATCTATCTCCTATCTATCTATCTATCTATCTATCTATCTATCTATCTATCTATCTATCTATCTCATATCCATCTATCTATCTATCCCATATCTATCTATCTCCTATCTATCTATCTATCTATCTATCTCCTATCTATCTATCTATCTATCTATCTATCTATCTATCTCTCTCTCTCATATCTATCTATCTCCTATCTATCTATCTCATATCTATCTATCTATCTCATATCTCTCTATCTATCTATCTCTCTATCTCATATCTATCTATCTCATATCTATCTATCTCCTATCTATCTATCTATCTATCTATCTATCTATCTATCTATCTATCTATCTATCTATCTATCTATCTCTCTCTCTCTCTCTCTCTCTCTCTCTCATATCTATCTATCTCCTATCTATCTATCTCATATCTATCTATCTCATATCTATCTATCTATCTATCTATCTATCTATCTATCTATCTATCTATCTATCTATCTATCTATCTCCTATCTATCTCATATCTATCTATCTATCTATCTATCTATCTATCTATCTATCTATCTATCTATCTATCTCCTATCTATCTATCTATCTATCTATCTATCTATCTATCTCATACTATTTTCTATTCCACCTCCAATGTATCATCTACCTCTCTACCAATATCTTTTATCTCCATCTATCCATAATTATAGGCTCTGCCGGCTGTGCTGATATTCCCTGTCCATGGTGCTGGGTGCTGCACTAATGTTAGAGCCTATGATAATACATTATCTGTAGGAGACACTTACATCTCGTCACTTCTTCATTAATAATGAATAAACTTGCAGTGTTTAACAGAAAAGCCTTAGAAAAACCAGTCATTTATCTATTTCTCCACAGGTTGCTTAACTGCAATATACGGTACACTGTATATTCGGTGCCAGTCAGTATATTATACTAT
The DNA here is from genome assembly GCF_035609145.1 of Eleutherodactylus coqui. Classification (NCBI taxonomy): domain Eukaryota; kingdom Metazoa; phylum Chordata; class Amphibia; order Anura; family Eleutherodactylidae; genus Eleutherodactylus; species Eleutherodactylus coqui. The sequence continues at coordinate 474,625,344 of NC_089837.1, read as the reverse complement.
AACTGTACTGTATATATGTCTTATAATTGTAATATATATATATAGTGCCAATCTGTAAAAGATGTTATAACTGTAACATATATATCCAGTGCCAGTCTGTATAAGATGTTATATCTGTCACATATACATCCAGTGCCAGTCTGTGTAATGTGTTATAACTGTAATGTATATATCTGGTGTCAGTCTGTATAAGGTGTTATAACTATCAAATACATGTCTGGCACCAGTCTGTATAAGGTCATACAACTGTAATCTATATATCTGGTGCCAGTCTGTATAAGGTGCTATAACTATAATGTATATATCTGGTGGCAGTCTGTATAAGGTTTTATAACTGTAACATATATATCCAGTGCCAGTCTGTATTAGGTGCTATAACTGTAATGTATATATCTGGTGGCAGTCTGTATAAGGTCTTATAACTGTAATGTATATATTTGTCTGTATAAGGTGTTATAACTATCAAATACATGTCTGGCACCAGTCTGTATAAGGTCATATAACTGTAATCTATATATCTGGTGCCAGTCTGTATAAGGTGCTATAACTGTAACATATATATCCAGTGCCAGTCTGTATAAGGTGCTATAACTATAATGTATATATCTGGTGCCAGTCTGTATAAGTTCTTATAACTGTAATGTAGATATTCGTCTGTATAAGGTGTTATATCTGTAATATACAGTTCTCTGTAAAGGTTTTAGGTGGGTGTGGAAAAAATGCTATAAGGTAAGAATGTTTTTCAAAGATAGAAGGTGTCTGATTCCAAATTTATTGTTCAGTAGGGCAACAACCCCAAACATCCAGCCAATGTCATTACCAGCTATCTACAGCGTAAAGAAGAACAAGGAGTCCTGGAAGTGATGATTCGGCCCCACAGACCCTGAAATAATCACCATCCAGTCTGCCTAGGATTACATGAACAGACAGAAGGATTTGAGCAAGACTACATCCACAGAAGATCTGTGCTTAGTTCTCCAAGATGTTTGGAACATCCTCCCTGCCGAGGTCCTTCAAAAACTGTGTGCAAGTGTACCATTAAGTAATTATGTCGTTTCAGAGACAAAGGGCTGTCACGCCAAATATTGATTTCATTTAGATGATTTAGATTTATTTTTGGTCACTTAGCATTTTGTTAATTGACCAAAAAAAACAACTAATACTTCTATTTCTGAAAGCATTTTTTCCACACCTGCTAAGAGGTTGGCCCAGTCTGTACTAGCTGCTACAGTATAACTGTAATGTATATTCCTAGGTCCAGACTGTATGAAAGAAACTGCAATTATCTAACTAATGCTAGACTTTCTAAGTTATGGTTACCCAGTGAATAGCATAGCAGCCTGCATCACTACTGTAGCTGTAATTTATGCATTCAATACCTAAGATAGATGTATTGTATCCACGCATCCCTAGTCTACATTAAGTAACTGTGATGATTTATCCAACACCAGTGTATGTAAAATAAAGGAATGCATATTGTATATCCATGATTGTATACAATGTCTGTATGAACAAATTACAACTTCTATTCAATGCCAGTCTGTGAAAGGTAACTGTGAATACATTCTTCATTGCCATTTTAAATGGATACATTGTGATATAAAATTCAATAATACTATTTATATATCCATTACTTGTGTATAATGTATATATTTCATGCCTGTATAATGTATCTGTAGTGGAAATATCTCATACTAGCCTACATAATGTGTCTATATTACATATATTCCAAGTCAGACTTTAGAATGTGCTTGTAATGCATGTATTCAATGCTAGTCTATATAATGTGTCTTTAATGCATATATTCCATGCCAGTCTGTAAAGGCCTGTTTCACATGGGCAATGTCTTTTTACGCTGGCTGCTGGATGAAAAGGAAAAAGCTGTGATCGAGTCGCAGCCAAAATTCACGTTTTTTCACCCATTCACACGAGCGGCTACAGCATATTCGTGAAAATATATGCTCCAGCCTGGAAATCCCTCAGTCGGCATACAACCTCGGGGTGACATCTAATAGCCTAATAGAGCCAGCTGTAAGCGTTTCGCAGCAGTGGACACTACTATACTCCCTCCCCCTTCCTTTTTTAGCAGCTTCCATAGGAATCTATGGGATGCGCCAGGGTATATCAGTTGAAAGATACGGCAAGCCCTATCATGTATAAAATCAACCGCCATATTCAGTCGCCAATATCCAATCTTTACCGTCATAATATTTTTGCGCAGGAAAAAATTGCTCATCTGAATTAATGCACTGGAATCCAATATTTCATGTTTAAATTTTTTTATACGGCCAAATTAGCGTAAAAATGCTGATGTAAATATGTTATGCGTCCAGATATATTTTTCTTTAGCTTGATTTTTAACGCGATGTGATATCATGGTGTGCCGTGCTATCCGGTTGAATTTACACCTTGAATTGCTTTCCAATGGGTTTTGATATGAAAGCAATAGGTTTTCAATGCGTTAGAATAATTTTCTGCGCCGTGCTATCACAATCAGGGCTCTTTCACACGAGCGCTGTCCGCCCGCAGTATAACCTCATGGAAAGCTCACATGAATAGGTTAATTCAAACTACTTTGAAGCAGCCCATTCACACGATCTGAGGTGTGTGCTTTCCAGCTCCCATAGGAGTCTAGGGAAAGCAGGCAGCACAGATAGGACAGGCCCTATATTTGCGCGCACCTCTAAGCTGACATGCGAGTTGGCACTTGCATGTCTTTCTTTGCTAGATGCGCAAATTCCTCTAACAATCGTTCCTGTGAACGCTTCTATTTGAACCCATTGATCCCTATAGAAGCGCTTCCTGTGCGGACCTCTAATGCGTGCCCACAGCGCTCGTCTGAGCAAGCCCTCAAGGTATAATTTGCTGCATCTGTATGTTCAATGACATTCTGCAAAACCAATTGAGGTTTTGTAGCTATAACCCTTGCTAGCTTGCAGGGCACGGCTACAAATGTATCGAAAGTGCTGGGATTGATACAATTCATTACAACGCTAATGTCCTGTAAGTGTAATGTCCAGCTGCACATAGCACATATCCCATTACTTGTACAGGATGACAGATCAGATCCTCAAGTGTTAACAATCTATAATATTTTCACTTTTTCGCCATTAACATCAGGGTCTGGAACAGAAAAAAGCTTTTAAATCAATGACAATGTGATCAGGGGGATAACAAGGATACAATAGATCCAATAATATCATTCCTTGTCTCTGGTGCTGTAATCACACTGACTCTTTCATGGGAGGTGAATTGACTCATTTGCCTTCATAATTACTTGAGATGTGTATTCATCAGGAGGACTCTAATGTCCTGAGCACAGAGAAGCTGCCTTTCTGCTTAATAACATGAGCATTGTGCAATGCTGGATTTATTATGCAGAAGGTACAGTGCAATCTAATTGGTCTGAGCTGACAGAGTCACATTAATTTATCCTCTCTGCCCTGGATGGGGATCAGGGAATCACATCCTAAAATATTATTCCAGGGATCAACAGTAGATTCTTCTTATTTCCTGGAGGGAGAATAAACCTCATTATTTCCAGAAATGAAGACTGTCTTTTGCTAGTAGTGAAACCTATAGACAAATCTCATTGACTCTGTAATAGATGAACATTTGCCTCTTGTCTGAGCCATGTGTCATAATAAAGATTGTGCTGTGTTGGAATCCCCTGTAGGGACAGTTCGGTGCTGGGGAGGACTTGTGCCTGTACTATGTAGACAGCTGGATGTCCTCTGATACACATTATCCAGTATTGCAGGCTGTGTGATTCAGTCATCTGATACATTTTGTTACATTTGTATCAGGAACGAACAGATTGGGTTCAAGATCGATAGGATTCATGCCTGGAGCTAAACTTATTTCTATGCTATTACTTTCCTAATGTGCAGATAGTATGGTTAATGCGGTGACTTAACACAAAGGGGGGAAATGCTAATGCAACAGGCAATGAAAAGCTGGCAGGACAACTTCATTGCAAAGACCACAGCCTGTGGCTAAAGTATTGCAATGCCAATCCTTTAGTATAATACACATTTACAGATGCACAAAATGTTAGCTGTAGCAGAAAGGCATCTTCTGTTAACCCATTCCAAAGCTATTGTTCTCTTAACACAACAAAAGCAATGTAAAGTGTAATTACCCCCCCCCTCCCCATATCACATCTCATTAATTAGTCAAGTTAAAGAAAAATCTATCTGTACACATCCATACGTGTACATGTTACATATATGTTGCTCCATGTGTCACAGATGAGAAGCAGGTGTGCATGCCAGTCTTCTTCTCCATGTGTGATGCTATGATGACTGCTGCTGGTGTCAGATGTTCTGCTCCTTAACGATCGTCTCAGCTCCTATTCTCCCTATTTCCATCATACAGTAGCTGCTCCAGGTACAGAGAGCAGGGTGTTTTCTGGCTGACTGAGTCCACAAATGTTCAGTACTACTCAGACAATACAGAGATGGGAGGGAGCAGGGGGCTTGGATAAGCCAGTGCCAGGCAGAGGAGGATTGGAGGAATATGCAATGATAGAAGGAGGGGGTCTCTCCTGCTCACCACTGGAGGGGCTGGGGGTGGCAATGGACCTTGAAACTCGTTCCGTGGACTTTCTCCTGTAACACATCACATTTCCACATCCTCAAAGCAAGTGGAGAATCTTATACTTCCCTTGTTACCTTTCTTTCTTGTCCAAAAAAAAAAAAACAACTAAAAACTCCAACACCTTACCTTTTCACTGTCCTAATTCTTACCTTCACCATAGACAGAAAGTGGCTGATTCAATGGGGGAAGGTTTTATACCTGCTTTAGATCCAACAATCCAAACACACTGGACAGGTCACTGTTCCCTGAGCTAGGAAGACCCTGTTTGCATCTATTCCTTAAGTGGAGAGCAGGTCCTTGTTGTGAGAAGAATGGATCTCCTCTGCTTGGCTTTTGCTATCTTCTGCCAGTGGATTCTTCCCAAGGTAAGGAAGACTTTCTGTAGGTGGTGGTGATAGAGAAAGTATGGAAGATGCAGTGATGGAAGGGTTAATAGAGTGTGGGAAACAGACGGCGATCACCTTGTTTTTCTAAATGCATGAAATAATGTAACAGCTCCAAACTTGTTGGAGAAGAAAACTAGGAGCAAAAGCAGGAAAGAAGTAGGTGGGGGATGCAGCCTCCTGCCTGGAAGTCTTCAGTGTGTGGGCTGCTGCTGAGACTAAACACTCAGCTCTGGGTACATGAGCTCAGGCTTATTGGCATGGGATGTACTGTAGTACTTGTTTGCTAGTTCAATGTATAAGAGGGGAATATTCAGCTAGTTTGTGACTACTCTGCTGACCCTGCAGACCCTACAGGGCAGAGAAGTGCACTTTTTTAGCAAGCTGTGCTCCTATACCTGAAGCCCTATTAAAGCAACAGCGCAACTAAAGTCTCATCTTTTACCTATGCACTTATATGCAAGTGAGTCTGACTAGTGGTCTTAAATGAGATTAGTGACAGGATGTCTAAAAAATGTCTGCCCCATGACACTACTTGATCTGAACCTACACACACATATATATATATATATATATATATATATATATATATATATATAGCAGCACTGCTTCCCACTGTTGTTTTCATGCCCTTTAACTCTTTTATGTTCAAAGTTGCACATTGCTGCAAATTTCGTTATTTTTTTCTCTCTCTATTACTCTGAATAGACCTCTTTTTGCCACATATGAGAGTTGCAGGTGCTTTCCTATGGCTTGTTAGGTCTCCATTATCATTATTGTAATGTATTACTCATTGCACATGCTCATTTTTGCAGTGTAATATATGGTATGCATCCAAAAAAATTGGTAAAGTAAAAGTGCTACTGTTACATAGTAGTCCATTCTAAGCCAAAGTCTGTGGCGAATCAAAGAAATGTCTGCTAAAACTAATCCGCAATCCCTTGGGAATAAAGAGTTAAAACTGTACCTTGTGTCCTATTATAATGAGTGAATTATTCATAGTAACTGGGTACCACCTGATACTGGACATGCATTCTGATAAGATACTTATTAACTCCTTGGCATGAAAATATGGTAGATCAAACACTTTGAAGGCCCACGGGGCACAAATGACTGGAGACTGTATATTGTATAAAAGGTGTCTTTGTACCCAGAGCTCATTGTGTCATATGAAGTTTGTTCTGATCGCTGTGGATTGACCATTAGCTTTACAGTTTTCAAGGTTATTGAGATTTCATCATCCATAAATGATCAAAATATAGTCTAAATATTAAAACTCTGCTCATTCAGATGTGAGTGTAGGGTACCCCCAAATCCTGCTTCTCCCAAGTCACATGAAGCTGAGGGATGGACCATTACATTGGTGAGCTGGAGTTGATTTTCTTTAACCTGACATACAAAGCCGCAGCCTCGTAGGGTTAATTATTTTTAATTTATTTTGTTTAACCCTGCTTAGTTTTGGTAGAAAGTCAACCGTTCCCAACCAGTATGAAGACTCTGTCAAGTACGGTAGCTCTCCATATGTCAGCTGCCCCAACTCCTAAGAATGTGCTAAGGCTTGGCAATGGGATGGAGGAGTTAACTGCACTTACAATTGAGAGTTCAGTTGAGTTTCACCATAATTAAATGGGATACATATGAATTGGCACTTGTTATATAGTATCAATTTTATACTGGGGTTACTATACATTTCTGCAATACATATTGCCATATATATATATATATTTACTGTATGTTATAATTGTCATGGTTGGCTCTATAGATCCATAGTATATGATCACTTATTCATTTCATTCACAGTGTATGAGGTCCAACGCTCATCCGTCAAACATATTGCCAGTCCTAAAAGTGCATTGGACATGGTACATAGCCACACAGTATATCTGGGTTTACGTCAAGTACGCAGCTCTCATGATATTAAATCAGCCCTCATTTCAGGAGCGGCATCAGTATAACTATCATGAAAATAATTTATATTCTCAGTGAATATAAATTATAAATTAATAGGATTTCTCAGAGGCTGTGCGTACGCTGTCTTCTGCTGCTACATGCTTGGATTCTGCTGTAATAATAGGCACATCATTAACAGCCATTATCTTTCTATAGATCTATTGTCCTAGATCCACAGGTTACAAATGGCATCATTGCTGCTAGGATACACCAACCTTACCTTTTTTATGTTATTTACTGTATTTCTTACCATAATTTGTCTGGACTAGTGTTATATCCATATAATACATTAATCTCCCATAGATCGTCAGCTCTTGGGGCGGTCCTTCATTCTAATCCGAATCTGCAAATAACTTACTTTTAAGATCCGACACAATTGTATTACTGTGATGACAATTTAGTACTGGTTATGTCTACTGCACAAACTGAATGGTGAAATTGTGCTTGGACTATAAGTAATTATTTAAGTCCATTGATATGAAGCCTATTAGTGATTCTGGGTCTTCTACTGCATCAGCAATGGCCGCTAGTGTGCATGTCCTTCATATACTTCATGTCACGGCCGTATTTCATCCATTTTATGTCCACCATACATGTTGCTGACCATATATTTCTTCTGCTGCTCGTACATGGTGTTGTCCATCCTACGTATCCCGTTCTTCATAGATGCCATTAGTTTGCATCAGTTGTATACGAAGAAGAGAATAGTTCCACCAGGAATTGTTTTCGGAACATAAGTAAAGATAATAGATCAAACCAAATGGATTTTCAAATATTTTTTCGCCCATTGTAGTTGATAGACATAAATGTGCTTTTCTTATGAAGTGATGGAGTGCTATGGAGCTATATATATATATGGAGTATGAAGAAAAGAAAAAAATCTTGGAGAGAATCGTGAATAAAATCTTTAATTTTCTTGTGAAAAATAAGTTCATGCTCAATAAATTACCCTATAAAGTCACGTAGAATCAACTTACATTACCATTGTCCCCCTTGTACTCTATGGGCAGGTATCTGAATATCCTATCGAGAATTTCCGATATATAGTAATAACAACGCAATTATAAATCTGAACAAATGTAGGTTAATTAAAGCCGGGCTCGGACACCGGGCAACAAGAGAAATGTGTAAATACCTGGTATGATTGGACGGCATTGAAAGACACCATGATACCAGAGGAGACGTGTAATTCGTTTTTTACATACTACATGGAGTGACCAATCACTGAACCCTGAAAACCCTAAAACTCCCCCCAGTCCTATTAACCCCACTTTGTCATTCGTCTACTTAATCTATTCCCCGCTCTCCCGTTTCATATTTACGGTTGCGATATTGACTATGTCTCTTAATGTTAGGTCAAGGATTTTGTGCGCTATAGTTTTTTTTGGGTAGTTCAAAAAAGTAGTCCATGAGCTGTTGGATGGATGTATTGGATGTGCTTTGCATTTCTTCATATGTTCTTTATTGCACCTTAAAGTTAATAGAAGCAGATTAAAGAAAACGTGTTTAGAAAATAAGGTAATATGACTCCTTTCTTGGAAATATAGCGATTTATTAACAGTATTTCAAGTATAACCTTTCAAAGATCTTAAATGGTTTCTCAGGTTTTCCAGTACTCGGGAGGCATCTTCTTTCTTTAAGAATGGCGTTTACATTCCTCTTGATGTATTTTTTGAGAAAAAACATTTGCATACAATAAATACATTCACAAGTGGGACATGTAATACAGACAGTTCTTGTGTCTTATCAAGTCTAGCAGTTTGAATGATGGTTAAAGGCATGAACCTATGTTGGTGCCAGGGTAGACTTTGATGGGTGTGATCGTAAAGTTTAGCCCGGATTGAAATGGATGGATATGATCTTATAGCGGTACCAGGGTAGACTGGAAATAGAGTCTTCATTGTCTTCAGCATAAACATCTCTTTTTCGTTAAGGTTCCTGTTTATTCCAAATGGTTTCTATTTAATAGGGTTAATGTTCATGTTTTTTCAAAATGGATTATTCTGCGGCATGTAGGTTCAAGGTCAATGCTAATTCCAAATGGCTTCTTAGGGTTAAGGTCTGTGTTAAGTCACAAAGGATTATTTTGCGCCATGTAGGATTAAGGTCCATGCTAATTCAAAATGGCTACTTCTTTGGCATGTAGGTTAAGGTCCATGGTAATTCAAAATGGCCTCTACTTGATGCACGGTTAAGGTCCGTGTTAATTTCACAATGGCTTCTATATTATGTAGGGTTAAGGTCCATGATGACTACTTTGATGACTTTTAATGCCATATCTGGCATTTTTTATGTGATAATCTCTTCAAAAAAATAAGTAAACATATAAATAATGATGGACAATAACTTGCACTTATATTAGCGAAAGGGTTAATACATTTTAAAGAGCACAGCACAATTCAGTTTAGTTACCAATTGTTAAATAACACAAATAACAATATAAATGCTCTTCTTAGACTTAACAGTAAGGAAATGAAGGTAAAATATATGGATATTACCACTCCACCTTTTCCGTGCCTCCTCTATGTACAACTTGAACACAACTGAGTTTTATAAACTCTTTAGGCTGCATCATTTGTCCATTATAAGGTAACGCTGCAGGGTTATTGCAGTCCTATGGTAAGATACAGACAACATATCATGGTTAAAGTTAGATCTGCTAAATTTGTAATGCGCCAAATTTATGCTTTCTATTAATTAAAATAATTAAAAGCTGATATGTATCCTTAGTTGTCTAAACTCCTTTTACAATTTTATCAATATTTCGTGAAAAACTGGAATAAGCGTATTTGTCGTGCGCCATAGTTATCACAAAAATGTGACATTTATTAAACCAATTTTTTAAAATATTGACAAGAGCCATCCTTGTGATCTGGTTAAGGAGAGGCTTGCTTGTGCAGTCATGCAGAACGCCGTCTAGCGACAGAATTTTGCCTCGCATTTCACCACCAATACATAAATTGGAAGTGACCATGCAACTCTCTAAAAGTTCAAAGAGTAGAATGCAAATATAAATGTATTAAAGGAGATGTCTCGAGGAAGCAGTTAAAATTTTTTTTTGCCCAGTCCCCCCCATTAAACATACATTACTAAGCCCCCCTGTAAATGACATTTCTAGCTGGTTCGTACTTACCGTTCCAGCGTTTCAGCAACTTATATAAGTTTCCTCAAGATGGCCGCCGGCTCTTTCCCCGTCGCTCGCTGCAGCCCGACGTGCGCGCTCCCGAGACGCCGCCAGCTGTGTCTCCATGGCAACCGGACGCATCGCAGCCGCCGACCAGACGCCCCGCAGCCGCCGACCAGACAGCAGGTAACCGGCGCTAGCCCCCGGCTCCCCAGCGCTAGACCCTCAGCCCAGGTGAAGGCCCCGGAGCCCAGCGCTAGGTTCCGGAGCCCAGCGCTAGTTCCCCCGGCCTAGCGACAGCCCCCCCGGCGCAGCGCGGCGCAGCGGCAGCCCCCCCCGGCCTAGCGGCAGCCCCCCCGGCCTAGCGACAGCCCCCCCGGCCTAGCGACAGCCCCCCCATCGCAGCGGCAGCCCCCCCCGGCCTAGCGGCAGCCCCCCCCGGCCTAGCGGCAGCCCCCCCGGCCTAGCGACAGCCCCCCCATCGCAGCGGCAGCCCCCCCCGGCCTAGCGGCAGCCCCCCCGGCCTAGCGACAGCCCCCCCATCGCAGCGGCAGCCCCCCCCGGCCTAGCGGCAGCCCCCCCGGCCTAGCGACAGCCCCCCCGGCCTAGCGACAGCCCCCCCGGCCTAGCGACAGCCCCCCCATCGCAGCGGCAGCCCCCCCCGGCCTAGCGGCAGCCCCCCCGGCCTAGCGACAGCCCCCCCATCACAGCGGCAGCCCCCCCGGCGCAGCGACAGCCCCCCCGGCGCAGCCCGGCGCAGCGACAGCCCCCCCGGCGCAGCCCGGCGCAGCGGCAGCCCCCCCGGCGCAGCCCGGCGCAGCGGCAGCCCCCCCCCCCGGACAAATCACTTACCTGGGAGGCTTCTCGGGGCTGGTGGCTGGGCTTCTCCGCTGGGCAGCTCCAGTTTCTGCACCTTCCTCTAACAGAGGATGGTGCAGAATGGCCGCTCCAGCGCGCTCCCGAGCAGTGACAGCTCGTCTGCGCATGCGCAGAAGAGCTGTAGCGGGGAGCACACTGAAGCGGCTCGTGCTGAATGGAGAAGACCGGACTGCGCAAGCGCGTCTAAAAAAGCAAGCTGCCGGCGAATTTAGACGGAACCATGGAGACGAGGACGCTAGCAACGGAGCAGGTAAGTGGAATAACTTCTGTATGGCTCATATTTAATGCACAATGTACATTACAAAGTGCATTAATATGGCCATACGGAAGTGTATAACCCCACTTGGTTTCGCGAGACCACCCCTTTAATAGAAATGTACGTCCAAACTGGGTGCGAAATATGTTGTGAACTCAACCTTCACCTTAGTTTGTACTGACTGATAATACGTCATATTGTTCTTATGTGATAATTTGGAAAATGTTTAGCTAGAAGATTACAGTAGATCGGAATAGAAGTTGATGCAGTGGAGCCACATTTGTCACCTCTAACTAAATAACTACCTGTATAGATGTACCTGTAAGCCCAAGAATATCCAGTTGAAAGACTATCAAACTACTAATGACCGAGTGTCAGTTAGTATGTGAGTGCTTCTGAAGCTCCACTCCCGGTGACATCATCGCTCCGCCCCCTGGTGACGTCATCTACAGTCCTACAACATATATAAAACTCAGGCTCTTGAAAAGGGGAAGACAAACATAACAAAATGAGAATACAACTAAGCCGTTATTATCTCAGACACAACTCAGCAGTCCTGACAGGAAACACCGACCGACCGTCACCTCAGAGATCTGGTGGGCTGAAGCACCTGTGGTGACGTCACTGCTGTGGGAGGAGCCATTGTGCAGTTTGGTAAAAGAGATCCAGTGGGCTGAAGGACCTGCGGTGATGTCACTGCTGCGGGAGGAGCCATTGTGCAGTTTGGTAGAAAGTACTGTATACTGGATAAACCAACAGCAGCTACTACCAGGACTTGTGATGACATCACCGGCATGTGATCACCTGTGTGGGTGGAGTCAGAAATAACATGACATGGGGTGATCGCTGTATCTAGGAGTCTGGTGATGTGTGGAATAGTAGAGCTGTGTGTGTGATGTGCGTGAATTAGAATGTGCAGAGCTGTGTGTGTCATGTGCTGTGTGTGTGATGTGTGGGGTCAGGATAGATGTAAATGGATGTATAATGTAGGAGAGCTGTGTCTGTAATGTGCTGTGTGTGATGTGTTGGGTCAGCATGCATGTAGTAGAGCTATGTGTGTAATGTGCTATGGGTGTAATGTGTGGGAATCAGTATGGATGTAGTAGAGCTGTGTGTGATGTGTGGGAATCATAATGAATGTACAGTGTAGCAAAGCTGTTTGTAATGTGTGGGAATCAAGATGGATTCACTGCAGCTGTGTGTGGCATGTAGTAGAGCTGTGCGTGTAATGGGGTATGTGTGTAATATGTCGGGTCAGGATGGATGTGGTACAGTTGTGTGTGTAATGTATGGGAATCAAGATGGATGTATTACAGCTGTGCATGGCATGCAGTAGAGCTGTGTGTGTAATGTGTTGTGTATGTAATGTGTGAGAATCAGGGTAGATGTAGTAGAGCTGTGTGTGTGATGTGTGGGGATCATAATGCATGTACCATGTAGCACAGCTGTGTGGCGTATTGCGCCACCAGACACACTGGTACTATAATTTCCTAATAATTACTAGTGATACCATATATATAGCACCTGTATATGGACAACCTTTCCCGTGCCTTTATATTTCCTTCAACAATCATTTGAATGTTTCTATCCTTCTATCAGTATGTAGAAGAGTTGTACTATACATAATATACATTTAGGGGTGAGCCATTGGTCACGCTTGAAGGTGAAATCTGCAAGGTGAATGTGACAGACAATGTCATTTGTATGTTGAGCAGGAAGCTTGAATGATGTTGTGGATTTTCGGTGAAGCTGGGACTCAGCATGTTCACACTGCACACTGTGACTTGACTCTACGACTTACTTAGTATGCTACGGGTATCTGTTACTTGTTCTGTTCCCACCATAATCGTATTGAAACGGTAATGTAATAAGGTCCTCCGCTCTTGTGGTGCGACCACCATATTGTGCCGCCTGGAGAGTCAGCATTATATTACACTGAAATGTGTTGACTGCGTGATTATTGCCGTGATATAGGGGTTTGGGGAATCGTCTCCTACAGTCAATCATTGATGTTATTAATATCCAGCTGTTGTAACCGTTCTAAAATATACTTTATCAAAAAGACAGTGAACGTGCGTCATGTCGTAGAACCGTCTGCAGCCAGAAATTGGTCAAAAAATTTGGGAAATGACAAACCATCAGTTTTGCTGAATTTATTGTTGCGGACCTGTATACGGCTCAACATTCGTTTTCCTTCATTAATATGTAACTTGTTCGGTGCCTTACATTGGGCTTATACCAGCTATATATTACACATACTGTAATACTGTTGTATACTGTAATTCTAGCAAATCCAGGCCATTTTACCTTAAAATATAAAGCATTCTAAAAACATATTTTATGAGTTGTCTTTTATACAAATAATCCATTAAGACGCTTCCTCTACAGTAGTCGTAGATCTTGCATGACAACCAGTTATGATGTTAATTTCTAAAGAGGTTGCCACCAAGCTTTTTACAGACCCCGGATGGTATATAAATTGGTATAGTTGTGCAGTTCTTCATGCTCCTTCTCTCTGACAGCTCAGTATCTATAAGTGACCATTCATGGACCAGGAGGCGCAGGATGAACAATGTTATAGGGGATAATCCAACGTATAGAAATGCAAGCCGGTTGCTTTATCGTCAGATAGTACTACTACATCCATAAATCTATACTTGGGGGGGCTCCTAAAATAATGCTTTTAGGAAATCTGCTAATTCTTTATACATACAATATACAGTATTGTGCAAAAGTTTTAGGCAGGTATGGGAAAAAATGCTGCAAAGTAGAAGTTTTAATAAGTTTTTTTGTGAATTAACAAAATTCTAATTAAATGTACAAAAGAGAAAAGTAACTCAATATTTGGTGTGATCACCCTTTGCCTTCAAAACAGCATCAGTCCTTCACGGTACACTTGAATGCAGTTCTTGAAGGAACTCGGCAGGGAGGATGTTGCAGACATCTTGGAGAACTAAGTACAGATCTTTTGTGGATGGAGGCTTGCTCAAATCCTTCTGTCTCTTCATATAATCCCAGACTGACTGGATGATGATAAGGTCAGGGCTCTGTGGGGCCATATCAGCACTTCCAGGACTCCTTGTTCTTCTTTATGTTGATGATAGTTCTTAATAACATTGGCAGGATGTTTGGGGTTGTTGTCCTGCTGCAGAATAAATTTGGAGTCAAGACACCTTCTATTTTTGAAAAACAATTCTTCTTCATTCTTTCCCCACACCTGCCTAAAACTTTTGCACAGTACCGTAATATGCAATAAAGTCTGCCTTTAAGGCATATTCTAATTTGTCATATTTTTATTTGCACTGGACTGCGTATAGCGTACAATGCTGTTTCAGATGCCTGTAGTAATATACTCCGTTGGAAAACTGAGAACGTGCTCTGTGAGATGCATTGGAGAGTGTTGTAATTTTAATACATTATCTCTATAGTATATATGTAAAGTGTCACAACCATTCTGAATCACTGAACATTAATATCCCTGCAGAACGCAATACTATAGTTATGTAACATGTCCTACAGCTATTCTTGTATTTTATGGACTTTTACTGAAACCATTATAACACAACTCATGTGATGTAAGACAAGAGCAGAAGATTCAAATACAAAATCAAGAATAGTATTTGTTATCCCTCTTAAAGGGACTTTCATAAATTAGAATGAGTGACCAAGATCAAAGTCTCATAAATACAACCCCTTCCAATTGCTTTATTAGTGCCTATTAGAGATGAGCGAACGTACTTGTTAATGGCGATTTCGCAATTGAGCATCGCTATTTTCGAGTTCCTGACTACTCGGGTTAAAAGATTCGGGGGGCGCCGGCGGTGAGCGGGGGGTTGCAGAGGGGAGTGGGGGGGGGGGAGAGAGAGAGAGCTCCCCCCTGTTCCCCACTGCTACCCCCTGCTCCACCATGCCACCCCCTGCCCCCCCAGAATCTTTTCACCCGAGTAGCCAGGTACTTGAAAATGGCGATGCTCGATTGCGAAATCGCCCTTAACGAGTACGTACGTTCGCTCATCTCTAGTGGCTATGAATGTTCTAGATGGGGGTCATCTGCTCGGGACCTATTTCTATTAGTGAGAGCACAGAGTCACTAACAAATAGAAGCTGTCAATCTAATGGATCCTGCTGTCCTTGTATTACATGGTCCTACATACACTGAATGGCCATATTATAACAGACACCCATCTAGTAGTGCCTTGGACTTCTTTGCCCTTCACCACCACACTAATTTTCATGGCACCCATCCACAGGTATCAGAAGACCCAGCGTGTGCCAAAAAAACATTCCCAACATCATTACTCTACCTCCACCAGCCTGACACCACCAACCAACCTGTTGACACCTGACAGGAAGGGTTCATCCATTAATTCAACTTTTGCCAAATTCAGACCCTCCCATTCATCTGGCCAGGTGATGTTTTTTGTCTGCTCAGTGATCCGATTTTTGTGCTTTTTTTGCCTTTCTGTTAGACTGCAATGCAGGTGAATTGGTCATCTACTGTTATAGCCCATCCGTGCTAAGGAACAATGAGTTGTGCATCGGGACATATTAGTTGGAGCGTCAGCATTGGAATCACATGAAATTTGCTTGACTGTGCAGCATTAGAGATGAGCGAACATACTCGTCCGAGCTTGATACTCGTTCGAGTATTAGCGTGTTCGAGATGCTCGTTACTCGTGACGAGTACCACGCGATGTTCAAGTTACTTTCACTTTCATCTCTGAGACGTTAGCGCGCTTTTCTGGCCAATAGAAAGACAGGGAAGGCATTACAACTTCCCCCTGCGACGTTCATGCCCTATACCACCCCCCTGCAGTGAGTGGCTGGCGAGATCAGGTGTCACCTGAGTATATAAATCGGCACCTCCCGCGGCTCGCCACAGATGCATTCTGACATAGTTCAGGGACAGTGCTGCTGGTGCCGGAGCTGCTATAGGGAGAGCGTTAGGAGTTATTTTAGGCTTCAAGATCCCCAACGGTCCTTCTTAGGGCGACATCTAACCGTGTGCAGTAGTGTGGAGGCTGCTTTTTGCAGTGTTGCACTTTTTTTTTTTTTGTATATCGGCCGTGCAGAGCATTGTGTCCTGCAGTAACTTTACATTGTCCAGGGCCAGTAGTGGTGAGGCAGGGACAGAAGACATATTTAGTGTATATAGGCAGTGGGCCTTTCCAAAAACATTTGGGAAAAAAAAATCTATTTGGGCTGCCTGTGACCGTCCTCAGTGTACTGGGTCTCTGCTGGGGGTAGTTATCCTAATTCATACGCAGCCAGCTAAGTGTTACAGCAGGCTTGCGCAAAATTCTTTCCTGCCTCTGTGTTGCCTCTTACATCACCACTGTATTCCTGTCCACAAGTGTACTGGGTCTCTGCTGGGGGTAGTTGTCCTAATTCATACGCAGCCAGCTAAGTGTTACAGCAGGCTTGCGCAAAATTCTTTCCTGCCTCTGTGTTGCCTCTTACATCACCGCTGTATTCCTGTCCACAAGTGTACTGGGTCTCTGCTGGGGGTAGTTGTCCTAATTCATACGCAGCCAGCTAAGTGTTACAGCAGGCTTGCGCAAAATTCTTTCCTGCCTCTGTGTTGCCTCTTACATCACCGCTGTATTCCTGTCCACAAGTGTACTGGGTCTCTGCTGGGGGTAGTTGTCCTAATTCATACGCAGCCAGCTAAGTGTTATAGCAGGCTTGCGCAAAATTCTTTCCTGCCTCTGTGTTGCCTCTTACATCACCGCTGTATTCCTGTCCACAAGTGTACTGGGTCTCTGCTGGGGGTAGTTGTCCTAATTCATACGCAGCCAGCTAAGTGTTACAGCAGGCTTGCGCAAAATTCTTTCCTGCCTCTGTGTTGCCTCTTACATCACCGCTGTATTCCTGTCCACAAGTGTACTGGGTCTCTGCTGGGGGTAGTTGTCCTAATTCATACGCAGCCAGCTAAGTGTTACAGCAGGCTTGCGCAAAATTCTTTCCTGCCTCTGCTGTGCGTTCCGTAAGCGAAGTCAGCCTCCAACCACAGGCCAATAAGCGGCACATTTAATTACAGCGTTCTGTTTCTGCACTACTTGTAATACACCATGCTGAGGGGTAGGGGTAGGCCTAGAGGACGTGGACGCAGCCGAGGACGTGGAGGCCCAAGTCTGGGTGTGGGCACAGGCCGAGCTCCTGATCCAGGTGTATCGCAGCCGACTGCTGCGGGATTAGGAGAGAGGCACGTTTCTGGCGTCCCCACATTCATCTCACAATTAATGGGTCCACGCGGTAAACCTTTATTAGAAAATGAGCAGTGTGAGCAGGTCCTGTCGTGGATGGCAGAAAGTGCATCCAGCAATCTATCGACCACCCAGAGTTCTGCGCCGTCCACTGCTGCAGCTCTGAATCCTCTGTCTGCTGCTCCTCCTTCCTCCCAGCCTCCTCACTCCATTACAATGACACATTCTGAGGAGCAGGCAGACTCCCAGGAACTGTTCCCGGGCCCCTGCCCAGAATGGCCAGCAATGGTTCCTCTCCCACCGGAGGAGTTTGTCGTGACCGATGCCCAACTGTCAGGGTAATATATTCTAAGTACAGCACCAATCAGGCCCACCCCACTTGCCCCGCTGCCGGCGATAAGAAGAAAACACCACATGGAGGTCTGGTATCATTCCTCACACGGGACATGGCTCTCGCTGTCGTGCTTTATAACAGATTACATGAGATCTTATACCCTTTGTCCCATCACCAGCAAGGGGTGATGGGCTCATAACCATATATCGTAAGTCAGGATTTCCGGCCTGAGATACTGAAAATCATACAACATATTTGAACAGTCGTTATCTTGTTCCAGCGCTTCTGGGAAAACGGCCAAGTACACGCGACCTTGTGTCTGGTTCCGTATCTTCTCTGAATTTCTAGAAACATCTTGTCTTCGCCTTGCAAAGCCTTAGGAATATCTGATTTAAGGCGACATATAAGTTTTTTCTCTCATTTGGAATTGAATAGAACTTGCATACAGGTATAAAAGCATAAAAAACATTTGGCAATATATATATATACCCTCACACAACCTTTGGAAAGTTCCCGGGGTCCGGGGGATGAGGCTGGGGACTTCCGCCAACGGTCTCAAGAGCTTTCAGTGGGTGAGGAGGACGATGACGATGAGACACAGTTGTCTATCACTCAGGTAGTAGTAATTGGAGTAAGTCCGAGGGAGGAGCGCACAGAGGATTCAGAGGAAGAGCAGCAGGACGATGAGGTGACTGACCCCACCTGGTTTGCTACGCCTACTGAGGACAGGTCTTCAGAGGGTGAGGCAAGTGCAGCAGCAGGGCAGGTTGGAAGAGGCAGTGCGGTGGCCAGGGGTAGAGGCAGGGCCAGACCGAATAATCCACCAACTGTTTCCCAAAGCGCCCCCTCGCGCCATGCCACCCTGCAGAGGCCGAGGTGCTCAAAGGTTTGGCAGTTTTTCACTGAGAGTGCAGACGACTGACGAACAGTGGTGTGCAACTTTTGTCGCGCCAAGATTAGCTGGGGAGCCACCACCACCAGCCTCACCACCACCAGCATGCGCAGACATATGATTGCCAAGCACCCCACAAGGTGGGACGAAGGCCGTTCACCGCCTCCGGTTTGCACCGCTGCCTCTCCCCCTGTGCCCCAACCTGCCACTGAGATCCAACCCCCCTCTCAGGACACAGGCACTACCGTCTCCTGGCCTGCACCCACACCCTCACCTCCGCTGTGCTCGGCCCCATCCACCAATGTCTCTCAGCGCACCGTCCAGCCGTCGCTAGCGCAAGTGTTGGAGCGCAAGCGCAAGTACGCCGCCACGCACCCGCACGCTCAAGCGTTAAACGTGCACATAGCCAAATTTATCAGCCTGGAGATGCTGCCGTATAGGGTTGTGGAAACGGAGGCTTTCAAAGGTATGATGTGGGCGGCGGCCCCGCGCTACTCAGTTCCCAGTCGCCACTACTTTTCCCGATATGCCGTCCCAGCCCTGTACGACCACGTCTCCCGCAACATTGTATGCGCCCTCACCAACGTGGTTACTGCCAAGGTCCACTTAACAACGGACACGTGGACAAGCACAGGCGGGCAGGGCCACTATATCTCCCTGACGGCACATTGGGTGAATTTAGTGGAGGCTGGGACAGAGTCAGAGCCTGGGACCGCTCACGTCCTACCCACCCCCAGAATTACGGGCCCCAGCTCGGTGGTGGTATCTGCGGCGGTGTATACTTCCTCCACTAAACCACCCTCCTTCTCCTCCTACGCAACCTCTGTCTCGCAATCAAGATGTGTCAGCAGCAGCACGTCGCCAGCAGTCGGTGTCGCGCGGCGTGGCAGCACAGCGGTGGGCAAGCGTCAGCAGGCCATGCTGAAACTACTCAGCTTAGGAGAGAAGAGGCACACGGCCCACAAACTGCTGCAGGGTCTGACAGAGCAGACCGACCGCTGGCTTGCGCCGCTGAGCCTCCAACCGGGCATGGTCGTGTGTGACAACGGCCGTAACCTGGTGGCGGCTCTGCAGCTCGGCAGCCTCACGCACGTGCTATGCCTGGCCCACGTCTTTAATTTGGTGGTTCAGCGCTTTCTGAAAAGCTACCCATGCTTGTCAGACCTGCTCGGAAAAGGTGCGCCGGCTCTGCGCACATTTCCGCAAGTCCCACACGGACGCTGCCACCCTGCGCACCCTGCAACATCGGTTTCATCTGCCAGTGCACCGACTGCTGTGCGACGTGCCCACACGGTGGAACTCTACGCTCCACATGTTGGCCAGGCTCTATGAGCAGCGTAGAACTATAGTGGAATACCAACTCCAACATGGGCGGCGCAGTGGGAGTCAACCTCCTCAATTCTTTACAGAAGAGTGGGCCTGGTTGGCAGACATCTGCCAGGTCCTTGGAAACTTTGAGGAGTCTACCCAGATGGTGAGCATCGATGCTGCAATCATTAGCGTCACCATTCCTCTGCTATGCCTCTTGAGAAGTTCCCTGCAAAGCATAAAGGCAGACGCTTTGCGCTCGGAAACAGAGGCGGGGGAAGACAGTATGTCGCTGGATAGTCAGAGCACCCTCCTGTCTATATCTCAGCGCGTTGAGGAGGAGGAGGAGGAGCATGAGGAGGATGAGGAGGAGGGGGAAGAGACAGCTTGGCCCACTGCTGAGGGTACCCATGCTGCTTGCCTGTCATCCTTTCAGCGTGTATGGCCTGAGGAGGAGGAGGAGGATCCTGAAAGTGATCTTCCTAGTGAGGACAGCCATGTGTTGCGTACAGGTACCCTGGCACACATGGCTGACTTCATGTTAGGATGCCTTTCTCGTGACCCTCGCGTTACACGCATTCTGGCCACTACGGATTACTGGGTGTACACACTGCTCGACCCACGGTATAAGGAGAACCTTTCCACTCTCATACCCAAAGAGGAAAGGGGTTCGAGAGTGATGCTATACCACAGGACCCTCCGACAACGCTAGTGGCCGAAGGCGCAGTTCCGAGGGCCAGGTAGCAGGGAAGGCGCAGAGATCAGGCAGCATGTACAGCACAGGCAGGGGAACATTCTCTAAGGCCTTTGACAGCTTTCTGGCTCCCTAGCAAGACTGTGTCACCGCTCCCCAGTCAAGGCTGAGGCGGCGGGAGCACTGTAAAAGGATGGTGAGGGAGTACGTAGCTGATCGCACGACCGTCCTCCGTGACGCCTCTGCCCCCTACAACTACTGGGTGTCGAAGCTGGACACGTGGCCTGAACTCGCGCTATATGCCCTGGAGGTGCTTGCTTGTCCTGCGGCTAGCATCTTGTCAGAGAGGGTGTTTAATGCGGCTGGAGGAATCGTCACAGATAAGCGTACCCGCCTGTCAACCGACAGTGCCGACAGGCTTACACTCATCAAGATGAACAAAGCCTGGATTTCCCCAGACTTCTCTTCTCCACCAGCGGACAGCAGCGATACCTAAACAATACGTAGGCTGCACCCGCGGATGGAAGCATTGTTCTCTATCACCATCAAAAACGTGGACCTTTTAGCTTCATCAATCTGTGTATAATATTCATCCTCCTCCTCCTGCTCCTCCTCCTGAAACCTGACGTAATCACGCCGAACGGGCAATTTTTCTTAGGCCCACAAGGCTCACTCATATAATTTTTGTAAACAATTTTTATACGTTTCAATGATCATTAAAGCGTTGAAACTTTCACCTGAACCAATTTTTATTTTAACTGGGCTGCCTCCAGGCCTAGTTACAAATTAAGCCACATTAACCAAAGCGATTAATGGGTTTCACCTGCCCTCTTGGTTGGGCATGGGCAATTTTTCAGAGGTACATTAGTACTGTTGGTACACCAATTTTTTGGGGCCCTCGCCTACAGTGTAATCCAATTAATTTTTTGCCCACCTGCATTAAAGCAGACGTTACATCAGCTGTGCTGGGCAATGCAATGGGATATATTTATGTACCGCCGGTGGCTTCCTGGCACCCACCCATGCTGTGGGTCCACAGGGAGTTGTAACTGCATGTGTCCACTTCTAAAGAGCCCCAGTGTGACTGGGGCATGCAGTGTGGGCCGAAGCCCACCTGCATTTAATCGGACATTACCTCAGCTGTGATGGGCACTGCAATGGGATACATTTATGTACAGCCGGTGGGTTCCAGGGAGCCACCCATGCTGTGGGTGCACACGGAATTCCCATTGCGGAGTTGTACCTGCCTGTGGCTATTTATAAAAAAACGCGGTCTGACTGGGGCATGCAGACACCTTGACAGAATGAATAGTGTGTGGCACATATGTTCCCCATTGCTATGCCCACGTGTGCAGCTCCTGATGGCAGTGGCACAGGATTATATTTCTCATTGCTTCTGTACAGCATTGTGGGCTATCGCCCCGCCCCTTTTAAAGAGGGTCGCTGCCTAGCCGTGCCAACCCTCTGCAGTGTGTGCCTGCGGTTCCTCCTCATGGCAGATGCACTTATAAATAGACATGAGGGCGGTGTGGCATGAGGGCAGCTGAAGGCTGCGCAGGGACAATTTGGTGTGCGCTGTGGACACTGGGTCGTGCAGGGGGGGGGGGGTTGAGCAGCATGTAACCCAGGAGAAGTGGCAGCGGAGTGTCATGCAGGCAGTGATTGTGCTTTGTTGGAGGTAGTGGGGTGCTTAGCTAAGGTATGCATTGCTAATGAGGGCTTTTCAGAAGTAAAAATTGTTGGGGGGGGGGGCACTCTTGCCGCTATTGTGGCTTAATAGTGGGACCTGTGAACTTGAGATGCAGCCCAACATGTAGCCCCTCGCCTGCCCTATCCGTTGCTGTGTCGTTCCCATCACTTTCTTGAATTGCCCAGATTTTCACAAATGAAAACCTTAGCGAGCATCGGCGATATACAAAAATGCTCGGGTCGCCCATTGACTTCAATGGGGTTCGTTACTCGAAACGAACCCTCGAGTATCGCGATAATTTTGTCCCGAGTAACGAGCACCCGAGCATTTTGGTGCTCGCTCATCTCTATGCAGCATGTTTTAATCAGGATGATTCTTGACATCTTCTTCTGACTCCTTTTCATTGACATCGCCTTATTTAGGTCCACAGGAGCCCCTCTTTTTTTGCTGGGTGTTTTTTCTCAATCACATCATACTGTTGACATAGCTCCATAAGAATACCCTACAAAGTTGGCAGTTTTTGAAATCCTGCACCAGCTAGTCTAGCGCTGATGAACATGCCTCATTCAGAGTCGCTCAGATTGCTGGATTTTCCCATTCGAATGTGGATTCACACTGAAACTGATCCATGGAAAACATGTCACTTGATTTTATGCTGCACTCCGGGGTCACAGGTGCAATTTCCATACAGGGATGTTCCAACCATGCAAGGGCTGCTATCTCTAGTGAAGTGACCATTTATCGTAAATTTCATTATCTAGAATGTAAAACTAGATTTCCCCAGAAGTGGGCGCTGCATTGGAAATATGTGGCCAGCTTCCACTTCCACTGATCACCACTGATGTCTTGATTTTTTTTTAGTTAGACCCTTAGCCAACAACAAATCATCAGGAGGCTTTAGTTTGAAAAGATGTTTTTCTTGGTGGGAAAACCCAATCTGCACTATTTTTTAGTGCACATTTATAAAAAGTTCTATATAATGTTCCTAGTTCTATAGCACACAACAATAAAAATGCCAGTATGGGCTCTATTAGTAGATCTTTTACAAACTGACTTTCAGTTGCAGAATTGAAGAGACTTTTGTAGTTTTCCAATTAGCGACAAGTGAACAAATAGAACTCTGAAGAATCAGACAGACGCTTCTGTTTTGCAGCATTTAACAAACAGGCGAACTACTAGTTAAAATATAACTTCATGGCATATTTGTTGCCGATTTGGTGCCATATTTGCTCCCAGCTTTTTTTAAGGTCACAATATATAGCTAATGTTGCCTGTAAGCATATGCATCTACTTTTACAGTCTCCAATGACTTATATGAGGCAGTCAACAATTCTTCAAATTGAAGTCAGTGGCCCACATTTCCTAAAGAGTTTACTCCGGTTTATGCTGTGAACTGTGCCAAAAAACAGCAAACAGAACTTAAAACAAACTGGTGTACATTTCTTTCCACTTTTCACATCACCTGACAATAGTGCAGGACTCCGACAATCCTGTCATCAACTGTGAGCATAAGTAACCTGTAATCAACTATAAGCACTGTAAACTTAGGGCGCATTTACATGCAAACATAATCTTTCAAACGACTGAAAGATTGAAAGATTTTGTGATCTATTTGCATAAAGTGTTAATGGCCATTAATAGCCCTTAACATTTTATCATCCTCATTTGCATGCAAAATTACCTCCAGGAGCTGTTTGCAGAGCCCAGCGTCTGATTAAACACACGCTCAGCTGTGCAAACAGCTGCATTGTTCTCCTTGCGGCTGACGGCAGATTACATTGTTATCTGCCAACTCCCGTGGAGATAATAGTCTATTGAGAGATTAATGTGTTTGCAATATCTCTCAGTAGCTGAACAATGGATTTTAAGTTCACCTTAAAATCATCGTTCAAACAAAAAGTGCCCGATGCCCATATTTATAAGTAACGATTATCGCTCCTTTTTGGTCGTTTGAACGAATGTTGAGCGATAATTGTTTCGTGTAAGTGGGCATTAAGTTATGGTGCTTATAGTTTAGGTGACGTGGAGTATGGAGTCTGGGAATCTGTGTCTTATACGCACCCAGTCCCCCGTTCCTGCGGTATCCCATGAGACGTCAGCATGAGCACAGTGAGCATGATTCTTTTCAGAAGGCTGTTCCCAGGCATTCCCTTTCATCTCTATGGGAGTGCACGCGCACAGCCTTCTGAAAAGAGTCAAGCTGCTGTGTATGCGCTGACTTCACCAGGGAACACCGCAGGAGCGGGGAACCAGCTGATTATAAGACACATCTCCCCAAACCCCTTGTCAGCTGAGCTCTAAGCACCATAACTTATGGTGCTCATAGTTGATGGCAGGTTCCCTTTAAAGTATTTTTAATATGTATTCAATACACATGTGTAGAAAGATCTGATATAAGACCTCAAATGGTGGTTGTCCAATGATATGAAGATACTTAGCGGGCAATCACATGCTTTGTGACTCTTTAATATTCGGACTGATGTCACATGTATGCACCATCGTCAGTCCGGCCGGAAAAGAATTACCTCGCATGTGCTTGCTTTCTCAATGTGGCACAAGGGTAGTGATGCTAAATGCACAATGCCTCTATCGGGCTGAGCTGAAGATGTCACGAAGTACTAAAAGGGAGTGGTCTCATCTGCGAAGGACAGGGATACAGCCAGAGCATGGGCACAACAGAAACGCCCTTCGGATGGTACTACCCTAATTTGCTTAACGCACATGGCCCAAAGACCGAGCTACATCGGGCGAGTGGCGTCACACTGGAAAATAAAAAAAAGGCACCATATACTCTTCCTATCATTGGACCTCTACCTGTCTATTCAGTTGGTTGCCCAACATCTGGTGACAAAGTTCCTTTAAGAAAATTAGTTGCCATCATTACTAAATGGAGTTATCAGGTATTTGGAGGATCACATGAATGGTTGCCTAAGTAAATCAAGGAGAATTTATTATATATAGTATATTACCCAGTAATAAATGATGCCTTTTAGTGTAATTACCTTCTTGAACACGTTGAATGTGTGTGCATTTGAAGCATTTGCTTTCAATGAATATCAATTCCCTCTCTCTCTTATAAGCCTGCCTTCATGATATATTATTTTAGAAGATCTACTACTCTATCCACCAACAGAGCACTTTTCTTTAACACCCATAGGCAAAAGCAAAGAGGAAGGTGAAATTTAGTTGTCTAAATTACCATTTCATGCCTGAAATATGGAAGAGACAATTTAACATAGTGTAATAAAACTCACATGGAACGTTAGCATTGCAGAAGCCATTACATTAGGTTTCATTTCAAGACAAGTGTCATTTATGCTCATTTTCAGATGAGAAAATGTGTGGCATGCAAATCTATAATCTGTGATAAATAAACAGAAAATGCCTCTAATAAATGGCGACCAGCATATGGACTACAGCTTGGAAGAACATTTGGTCTGGGGTTGAAATCAGCTCTGGCTATTGATATGTTCTGATCGGAAAAGTACACTTGGTCACATTTACTGTTGGTGTTCCGCCAAAATTCTGGTGTGAGTTGGACTTCTTTTTGGCGCAAATCAGGTTGAACAAATTTGTTATTGATTTGCATCAATGGGAACAGATGTTAAAAGGGGGGTCTGAGTTAAGAAAACTCCTGTCACCCAGTCCCCCATGCATTAAAATAAGTCAGTGGACACTCAACTTTTTACACTCCCCGTTCATTCCCCACCGCCAGCTCCGGTCTAAACTGTCTTTGTTTGCAGACTGCTGTGATGTCCCGTAAGCCTACTGTTTAATAGTCAAACATATGATATATTTCAGGACACAGTTACCTTTTCAGTATGAGAAAGGGTAGCCTACTATATTTTCCAATACAAACCCCCCACCACCTCTTTAATGGGGTTGAGTGGTAGATGTATGCAACTGGGCAGACCTACGGTTCCATATGTTTTTGGCATGTATACGGTAGACTTTTCTGAAAACTGTAGGGTCCATCAGGAACAGTTGGCACTAACAGTGCTCATCTGAATAATTCCATCTCTGGAATACTATAGGTGGTACACAGAAAATGAAGTTCAAAAGTGAGCACTGAAATGGGAAACAAATGCCTGACTAGGGAGGTAGAAACCAGCTAAGAAGAACAAAGTGAGAAATTCCATGGAATCACTAAAAACATAAATCATACATTACTAATCCATATTAAACAGCATGGAATACAGCACACTTTCCACATTGGGCCATTTCAATAGGTTTAATATTTTATTGGAGCTACTCATCAGTATAGCCTGAAAAAAAGGATCGGAAAAGGGGGCATTAGTGTTAAGTGAACTGAAAGAGCCAAACCTTGTTTTGGGTCATACTTTGCTTAAAGTTCAGCTCAACACGAACCTAAACCTCAGGCGGTTCATTTCAGCCGAACTCACTAAAGCGGCATTTATGACATGGCAGAAGGGAGAAGGTGGAAGGTTCACATGACTTCCAACAAGATGACATCCAATAGAGAGAGAACTGGGAGCATAACCGGATGTAGTGAAGAATGTTTTAATGCCCCATCACCACAGAAGCGACGTTACGGCCGCAATGGCCTTCTTCAAGCTCATCTTGAAGAAGGCCATTGCGGCTGAAACGTTGCTTCTGTGGTGATGGGGCAATAAAACATTCTTCACCACATCCGCTTATGCTGCCAGTTCTCTCTCTATTGGATGATTTACATTTTGTAATTTCCCTGGTTTGAATTGCTTTTCTGGCTGCTGCATGTTCTAGCCTGACCCAGTGTGGGATATATTTGGCGCTGCTGGTTGGACTCTTTTTCTTCCTACAAGATGACAGTGATGATGATGACGACCATGATAAGAACAATCATGGCAATATAGTGCAGAGTTAGAACCAATTGGGTCCTTGGAGATGCTGGTGAGGAGCTGTATGCTTCATTACTTGTGTGTTTACAGCCACAATGTTAGCATGAAGCAAAGAGAGGACTTAACTAACCTGACATTCAGGATATCTAACTATGCTCAATAGCTGACCTCTCCCCTACCAATTAATCCTTGGACCAGAGGGGTGAAGGCAGGCCTCAGTGGGGCGGCTTGGAGCCGCTTGTCAGCTGTGAGGGGAAGAGTGCTATATTTTTTGATTTCGTGGCATTAAGTACCATATTTGCCCATACAGGTAAGAGTTTATGTTTGTTTAAGAGAAAAAAAAAAGACATTAGCAACCCTGTACCTATATAGCAGCATATGTCTGACATTAGCTTCCATAAGAAAAAAATGTATAACTTAAAATAAGCTATATGATTTTTGGGTTCTAAATAGTGTAACAATTTGCACTCTTAACCCTTTGCTATCCAATTTTGGATTCAGGGTTTCCTAGGGGGCTTTCTCTTTCTGCCATTATACAATGGCGCCACCTAATGGCTAGAGCCAGTACTGCAGTATTGGACATGCTGGAAAGGCCCCCAACAACAGAGCGGCCAGTAATAAACATTAAGAATACCCTGCCGGACGTCTTCCGACATCGGAGCTGTACAGCCTTCAATCAGAATGTCTTTAGATGTCAGACAGTGGACTGGAAAGATTTAAACCTTCTCAGATTTCTCCTTTAATGCAGAAAATCGCACCACGGTGAACATTAAAGGGATTTGTCCCGTTATAATGACGTTTTTTAAAATATGACCCAAATGGGTTATAACAATAATACAAATGGGTACTTACCATTACCAGCCCCGGCAATCCAGAGCTGCAGCACCACAATCCTTCTGGTCTTTGATGACAACGAAAGTCAGGTGACCACCATCTGCCAATCAGAGGGAACAGCATCACCGTTTCAAACTTACAGTACCCAGGATGTCAGTGCTGGTGCCAGGGGAATGGGCGGTGATGCTGTGGTCGCAAATGGGCAGGCAGCCAACACCTGACCTCCGCTGTCCTCAGAGACCGGGAGAATCATGGTGATGCAACACTGGATCGCGGAGCAGAGGAGAGAAAGTATTTGTTTGTTTGATTGTTTTTACCCATTTTGCTTATATTTTAAAAAGTTCATTGTAACTGGACAACACCTTGAAAGTTTTGCATCTGAAATTGAAATAGGCAGTTGGCTCTGCTTTTCCATACAGTGTACATACTGGCCAAACTTTAAAGGGGTTGTCCCGCAAAAGCAAGTGGGGGTATACACTTCTGTATGGCCATATTAATGCACTTTGTAATGTACATCGTGCATTAATTATGAGCCATACAGAAGTTATTCACTTACCTGCTCCGTTGCTGGCGTCCTCGTCTCCATGGTGCCGTCTAATTTCAGCGTCTAATCGCCCGATTAGACGCGCTTGCGCAGTCCGGTCTTCTCCCTGGTGAATGGGGCCGCTGGTGCCGGAGAGCTGGTCCTCGTAGCTCCGCCCCGTCACGTGTGCCGATTCCAGCCAATCAGGAGGCTGGAATCGGCAATGGACTGCACAGAGCCCATGGTGCACCATGGGAGAAGACCCGCGGTGCATCGTGGGTGAAGATCCCGGCGGCCATCTTGCTAAGGTAAGGAAGAAATCGCCGCAGCGCGGGGATTCGGGTAAGTACTAAACGTTTTTTTTTTTAACACATGCATTGGGTTTGTCTCGCGCCGAACGGGGGGCCTATTGAATAAAAAAAAAAACTTGTTTCGGCTTGAGACAACCCCTTTAAGTATTTACTACTTTAATATTTAGTATTTTCTGTACAGCCAAAAACCACATTGCAAAGCTGCAACAATTCCTGATAAAACTGTCTGTGTGTTGATAATGGCTGTTGCACACTTGTGCTATGTGCATGAACACCCATAAAGTTTGCTTTTAATGTGGCTTTACCTAGGCAGTTAATTGCCGTGTCTTGCAGATAGTTATTTGACTTTGATTTTTTTTAGATTTAGCAGTTTAGTCATTATTAAAAATCATATATAATGATTTGTGGTCGTCTCATAAAATATTGTGCTAACAGTTTACAATCCCTTTGCAGTCATTCCGTAAAAGAGAGTAAATAAGCAGCAGCATAGTAATATATAAAGTACAACATTTGCAATTACAACTCAATCAAATCTTCCCGTACAGCGGCTGGGCTATAAATTTAGGCTAGAGAAGAGTCCATGGGACCACAATAGGAAATTAACAAGCTAACTTTATTTTTGCCTGACTACACCTGTATCTGCTAATAAACCAGTCTGAAATGTATCATGGATTATAATAAGTGCGCAGCTACACTCTGCGGTTGATCTGTTGTAATCGCATGCTGATTACTGCTAATTTGTGGATGGCACAAACATTTGCCAATTGCAACAATAAGTCCAGGTGCCACCCATCAATTAATGATGATCCACATGTGGTTAATCAAGTGAATCAACTGCAGTGTATATGGGCACGGTAAATAAATTAAGTAGAAGTCAGGTCAACCATCAGCTCATTGCAATACATTTGGCTTCCATGATCAGATGTTAAGGCCGAGGACACAAAAGGGCAATATAGAATTGTTCATGTGCTGTTTATATGGACAATTGATCGTGTAATACAAAGACTGGCTAGGACAACAGAGAGCGAGGGGTGGTCTCTTTAATTGACTTCCTCTGTAATGCCGATCAGTCCTAGTAGAGCAGATAGAAAAGATTTGTTTTCGTGATTTAAGGGGTTGACCAGTTATAAAATATTGATGGCATATCCTTGGGATAGGTCATCAATGGTGGATTAGTTGGGTTCCATCACCTGCTAATTAGCTGTTCACCTGATCAGTGTGCTTTTGCGCCAAGCTAATTTCCACAGGAAGCAGACAGCTCCATTCCCACAGCAGTGGCCAGGCTTGGTATTACAGCCATTCACTTTAATGTGAACGTTGTCTGTAATATCAAGCCTTGCCACTGTCTGCTTCCTACAGAAATCATCTCAGTTTACAAGCACACCAGCCCAGTGAACAGCTGATTGGAAGTTCTGGGTATTGGACCTTTGCGGATCTATTATTGATGACCTGTTCTCATGATAGGCCATCAATAGTTTACAGCTGGACAACCCATTTAAATTAGAGTTTTAAAGAAAAGATACCCATACACCTTCAGCAGCTGTTAGCCAAATGCTCATTTGTCCGACAGCTATTTCTCTTGTCTCTCCCAAACACATTAACTCTTAGTTCAGTCGACCATTCATTGGTCTTATATAGGGACAGAGAAAAAGCCACCGCCAAGCAACTTCCAGGGTAACAAAAGCATCAGGTATTGAAATTCAACATGCCCCATCCTTCTTTCCCCTGAAATCACCTGTCAGAGGAAAATCATAGCAATATAAGAGTTTTTCGGTCCTGCCGAAATTGGTGGATTTGGACAAATATTGCCTAGTATATAGAGAGGGCTAATGACCTATAAAAATACAGTACTATGCATTTTCATGTATTTGCATAGATCAGATAATTGGTTTGGAATGATGTTCTCTAGTTCTCTATCCTTCCCTTTAAAGCCACCAATGTTGATCTCGAACATTTTCACAAGATATCTTCTCCGATTATATATCATTTCTTTGGAGTCATTCTTACAGAATGACCCACAGTTGTTTCTCCTCCCAAACAAATATTCCCTAAAGCTTCCATTCTACTCAAAGCTTTGCTCAAAGCCATCTAATAAAAGTGTCAGGATTGGAAATCGCCTTTATTTTTTCCGTGGGATTTGTGTTATGATAAGACACACCATATGGAAATCTAAAGCATTGGTTAGGGTTAATGCCATATGTGCTGCATTTTATCATCACATGAGCATCTTTCTGGATAGAAAAATGATAACATATTAAAGTTTTATAATTTGGCGTGTTTGGGAATATACATTTATTTTCTGAATAATCATATAAGCATCTTAATATGGATATTTACATGAACCTTAGGTGTTATAGGGCGCTATAAGACATGTATGTAAGATCCAGGTTAGAAGACATTAGTTCTGATTTTTATCATGACCGGTGGACCCTGCAAGTCCTTCACGTCCGGTGTTGTGTACCTGATCCTGTGCAGTACATTTCCTGTTGGGGGCCTTAATGTTGGAGAAACAGGACAAAAACTGAAAGTGAGAGTGAGGTCTCATCGTCAGACAATTAATGAAAGAAAAGTAGAATTACCTGTTGTTGAGCATTTTTCTAGTCATGGACACAACATAGAACATATGGAACTTACCATATCAAAAGGCAATTTCAAGTCACAAAGCCATAGAAGAATTTGGGAGTACAAATTTATAACAACTTTTGACACTTTCAACAGAGGCCTAAATTCTTCAAGAAGATTCATGTGTGATTGGGAAGTATGAAACATCCATACCACAGATAACACTCTGGCCTGGTGACCCCCTAACTAATTCAGAGACCATAAAACTTTCATATCTTTATCAGTGGACTATTTAAGTAATTATTAATTTCTCTACTCATCCTGTCCTGGTATTTTTTTTTTAACTAGAAATTAATCACATCATGTCTGTGCCTTTTCATATGTATGTGTGCATATACATGCATGCCTCTTCAGATCTATCTCATTATACCTGAGGAAGAACCCTGAGTAGCTTCGAAAGCTCGCTAAAACATCCTGTATTTTTGTTAGCCATTTAAAAGGTTTCATATCTACAAGGTTACTTGGTTTCTCTTGCTAAGAACGATCACATTAAGTAAAAACAGCCATATTGTATTTTTTGTCGGGCCTGTCTTCTATTGTTTAAGCACCTCAATCCTTCTATCTATACATAAATAAAATGTATTAACTGAGCTACATTTTGGAGGATTGGGAATAAAACTGCCAGACAAACAACGTTAAGCTTAAAGGCGTTGTCCAGAGTAAGAAAAATATGTCTGCTTTCTTCCAAACATGGTGCCACTCTTGTCCATAGGCGATGTGTATGGTATTGCAGCTCAGCTCTATTGAAGTGAAGACACAACCTATGGAGAAGGGTGGCGCTGTGTTTGAAAGCAAGCAGAATACTAATAAACCTCCAAGATTTATTTACCTCATTGCTGTTAACCACTTAAAGGGGTGTTTCCAAGCATGTCAGGCATAACCATAGGATATGCCTTAAATATCTGATAGATCCTGGAATCAACACCTACTGTTTGTGGAGAATGGGGGTCCTCTGATAAAACCCTGTTTAACATTCTTATGTCATCTCAGTGTGTATCTAAGTAGTTTGGGGTATTTCAAGGCAAAGTTAATGAAAATAAAGTAAAATAAAGAAAACAAGGAAAAAGAAAGTTGAATGAGAAGGAGAAGAAAGAAGGAAAAAGAAGTTGAAGGGTTCTTTTTACTTCTTTTTATTTCTCTTTTTCTTCTTCTTTTCCTTCTTTTCCTTTTTCCATCTTCTTTTTCCTTCTTCTGGAAAGAACGTTCAACCCAAAACAGGTTTCCACTGTTCTGGCTTAGTCACCACTATCTAATATCTCATGCGCTCAGCCATATTACAGCTCTGTAAAAGCTTTAAGCTATAGGAAGCCGTAAAACAGCTACGTGGCTTTACTGCACCTCTGTATGTCTTTTAATGGAGGTTTTTTCTTTCTGGTTTACATGTATTTGAACAGAAAAAAGTGTGTGGCTTATGTCATTAACCCTTTCCAATCCACTGTCTGACCTCTGAAGACATTATGATTTAAAGCTGTATAGCTTCGATGTTGGAAGACATCTGTTGGGGTTCTCTTACTGTATATTGCCATCGTCTATGCTGTCAGAGCCTATCCAACGTATCACCTCATGCAGTACTGGCTTTAGCCAGCAGATAGTGCCGTTGTATAACGGAAGAAAAAGAGTGAGCCCCCTAGGAAAACCAGGATACAAATTGGATTGGAAAAGGTTAAATGTAATATTACAGGGCTAACTAATATAGTACCCTACAAATGCACCTTATGGCGGCATATGTACTGCTCTCTGGCCTTTATATAACACCTATCCAACTTAATGGTAGTTCGGAGATGTCTAACTGGCATCACCATTGGCCACAGGAATGTAGATTTTTACTTATTCTTTAGTCAATCACCTTAAAGTCAGAGTGGTTGGTCCTCACTGGTAGAAGCACTCATGAAATAAATTCCATCTCCCATGAAAGTGGTTATTTTACAGCACTTAGGAGGACATCTAAAGCTTAATATTGTTCTAGAATTGGTGTTTTTGTTGTGATGGCATTGATATATGGCTCTGTGGATGTAATAACATGAGAAACCGTCCGGTGCTTCCGACTGCAACAATAGTGCCATAGAATGTTAAGAAGGCTTATTAACAGCCAAATCTCATTTTCTTTTATTTCTCTTGTAATGAATACAGATCCAATTAACACTTACATGACTATGAATGATGAATAATATAGATGCAAAAATGTAGGCTCTGAATATAAAATACAAATTAGGTATAAAATAATACAGATGCTTACCATTACCTTCCTAATAAACTACAAAAGTGACACTGTTAAATATTAATATCGCCCTTTAGTCACTTTCTGTATTAGTTCTGAAAATGGTGCCTGCCGTATTAGCTGGCAGTTTAGTTTATATAAAGATAATAAAAAAGTATTTTGCATAAAGAAGGGTTTCGACTATCTCTTGAAGAGGTCACGTTGTAAAAAAGAGTAAAGTTTAGCGGCTTCAGTTGTGAACAGCTGCAACATTATGATGCCCACGTAAGATCACATTTGCTAACATTGTCGGTGATCCTGGCTAGATACTAAAAGATGTTCAAAGATGCGTCATCCACTGTGCTTTTCTATCCAGCTCTAAGGACTGACAGCGATGGAAACATTGGGTACCCAAAGGTCTCTGCTTCACGCATTAAAGGCTATGGTTCAGTCTACATTTCCGTTTTAATGCCATTTTTGGCATGCGAGATGGAAACCTGAGATGGAGAGTGGGGCCAGCCCGAAGCAGAGTGTGAAACAAGCTTTAATTAGCCTTAAGGTGAAAGTTTGTAGCAGCTTTGTAAATATCACATTCAACCGAAATGCTATTTTTTAGCTGTATTAGATAAGCCGAAATGTCCATCATTGGCTATCTGTGCATATCAAGCAACACGATATTAAACATTTTTAAATTTGCGACCAGGAACTGAAGGAACATGGTGTAAATCCATATTCTGTCTGTATGGAAAAACTATACCAAAGGTGTCATTGGGGCAAGAAGGTGTGGGCGGAGCACCGTGAATACGATAACCGTGAGACCATATTTGAAGTGAGAATTTCAGAGGCACTTAAATACAGTATTCCACCAAAAGTGATTGGACACCTGAGCAAAAATCAAAAGTAGTACTTATGTATATATGTTAATACTTAGTGGGGTTCCTTTGACCCTAATGACATCAGATATTTTCTCTAGCATACTTTTTACTAATGTCTGATACACTTCAGCTTGTATTTCCCTCCATTCTTCCTGCAAACATGTGGCAGTTCTCTCAATGAAGATGGACAGTGTTCATATTTCATGACTCGACGTTCCAGTTTGCCCCAAAGATCTGCGATAGGGTTCAGGTTGGGCCTTTATGCAGGCCAGACCAATCGTGGAACATTCATATCCTCAAACCAATGTAAAAAAGCATTGCATTTGTGACAAGGTGCGTTGTCTTATTGGAAGTACTGCAGACCATTCCCAGAGTATTGCTACATTGTTGGCAGCACATTATTGTCTACAATGCCAAGGTATACCTCTGTGTTCATGGTTCTTGCCACTACAACCAAGGGACTGAGAACATGTCACATAAGACATCCCCAGATCATAACAAAATATCAGGGGTACTTGAAGAGGTATTCTGGTGATGTGACTTTTTTCAGTTTTCACCCATCCACTAGTGGCTCCATTCCTCTCCATTGAGAGAAAATGGAGCCACTGCTGTGCATGTGCGACCAATGGCTCCATTCCCCAATACACTACAGAAGGGACAATGTATCTTGAATATTGAAATAGGGGGCGGGGCACGGGTACTTCATTCTCAGGATAGATGGGGGTTCCAGAGATCAGATGCCTGCTGATCAGTCAGTTTTCACCCATCCAGTAGAAAAAAATGTGTCAGTGCCAGAATACCTCTTTAACTGTTGGCACAAGACACTGAGACAAAAGGCGTTCCTCAGGCATCCTCCACATCCAGGTAAGTCCATCTGATTTAAAAATAGAGTAGCATGAGTCGTCACTCTACAGAACATTCTTCCATTGCTCAGCTGTCCAATGACAACGCTCCTTGCACCATTGTAGACGGCCGATGCATTGCGCTTTTTGATGGACGACTTGTGTGCAGTATATGTCCGATAGCATGCAGTTCCAATCATGAACTATGGCTGACACCTCCAAGGGTCTGCATCTTATGTAGCATGGACATGTGACATGCTAATTAGTAGAGATGAGCGAGTATACTCGCTAAAGGCAATTGCTCGAGCGAGCATTGCCTTTAGCGAGTACCCGCCCACTCGAGACCAAAGGTTCTGGTGCCGGCGGCGGGCAGGGAGCTACGGGGGAGAGCGGGGAGGAACGGAGGGGAGATCTCTCTCTTCCTCTCTCCTCCCCGCTCCCTCCTGCTGACTGCCGCTACTCACTGCTCCCCAGCATCGGCACCCGAACCTTCTGTCTCAAGCAGGCAGGTACTCGCTAAAGGCAATGCTCGCTCGAGCAATTGCTTTTAGCGAGTATACTCGCTCATCTCTACTAATTAGACAAAATCCTTTCTACGGATAAGAGTGTCCAAATACTTTTGGTAAGATAGTGTAGGGGATTAATGAAAAAAACATACTGTATGTACACTGAATAGAGTGCAAAAACGCCAAGAAAGTAAATTTTCCTTAAATTGTATTTAAATTCATTATTATAGAATCACATGCACAATTCAAAAAATGGCATTAGATGATTATTCTGAAATAACAGATATGTAAAAAGGTATTTGTATGTTAGATCAATGGCTGATAGGTCAACGGCTGTCAACAGAACTCCACTTACCAAATGAAGAAAACAGTTCCCTTTTGTAAAATCTTGCTACATTGTAAGCAGTTCTTCCAACTATTTAGGAATAGTCACTCTTACTTTTTCACTATTCCTTATCTATTGTATTTTGAGTTGTTGGAAGTACTTTGGAGGTAGTTTGGATAATATATTAGAGAATTGAATTATGAATACACAATTAGACAAATTAGTTTTGCTGCAAGCAGGAACAATTAGAAAAAAAGAGAAGGAAAACCACAGGGGATGAAAAGTATAACTAATTGGACCTGCAAACCGTTGGCTAACTCAATTGATGGTTTGCCTATGGGACGCAGGGTATAGGTTATGTATAACCTGCTGATAATGAGTGCAAGAAGGCCAGGGAACATTTATGTTTCCTACAGCTTCCATATTTCCATGTTTGGACTTCTGGTAGTAAATAGCTACATATTAGGATCAGATTCATTTGAAGAATGTATGCTTCAGGGAAAACGCACCATAGAGTTGGACCATGCAGTTGCTGTGGCTTCCCTGGTGATTGGGGGGCTGATTACCGGTTGCTCTCACCCCCACTTTAATGAGTAGTGAGAGGCTGTACATCACAGGTGTAGCTGGAATCTGCTGGGGTTCGATGCAAAATCTATAATAGATGCCCCCACTATGATGCTTCATTTATAGTACTGGTATTTGTATATGCGAGAGAGACCTCATGGGCCCCCTAAGTCTCCAGCGCCCGGGTGCAGCTACATCCTCTGCTCCCATAGGTGTACCGGCAGGGGGTGCCGGGGTTGCAACGGCGACCCGGCCCTTGCGCTTGAGGGGGCCCCCCTCCAGCATATACTGCTTTACTTTCACTTCGCGCTGTCGGCCGCCGCTTGCTAAGTTAGTGCGGTCCGGCCGGCCGACAGCACGAGCCAGAGAGTAGAGTAGGAGAAGGGAGGGGGAGGTCTTGAAGAGAAGACAGGGGAAGAGGAGGGGGGATGGGGAAAGAGCAGAGAGGAAACAGAAGCAGACTCACCGCACACGGGCACAGCACAGCAGGGCATCCAGTGGGGCAGGGATGAGGTCATCTCCCTGCTGCTTCAGTCCTGCCGACAATGTGTACAGCTGCTCTCCTCAGCAGAGAGGTAGTCCGGGCACCAGGGTATGTACCTGCTTGTCTGCCTGTCTGTATGTCTTTCTATGTGTCTGTCTATCTATCTTGCCTGGTCTCATATCTATCTATCTCATATCTATCTATCTATCTATCTATCTATCTATCTATCTATCTATCTATCTATCTATCTATCTATCTATCTATCTCATATCTATCTATCTATTTATCTCATATCTATCTATCTATCTATCTATCTATCTATCCATCTCATATCTATCTATCTCCTATCTATCTATCTATCTATCTATCTATCTATCTATCTATCTATCTATCTATCTATCTATCTCATCTATCTATCTATCTATCTCCTATCTATCTATCTCCTATCTATCTATCTATCTATCTATCTATCTATCTATCTATCTATCTATCTATCTATCTATCTCCTATCTATCTATCTATCTATCTCCTATCTATCTATCTATCTATCTATCTATCTATCTATCTATCTATCTATCTATCTATCTATCTATCTATCCCATCTATCTATCTATCTATCTATCTATCTATCTATCTATCTATCTATCTCATATGTATCTATCTATCTCCATAT
Source organism: Eleutherodactylus coqui (assembly GCF_035609145.1). Classification (NCBI taxonomy): domain Eukaryota; kingdom Metazoa; phylum Chordata; class Amphibia; order Anura; family Eleutherodactylidae; genus Eleutherodactylus; species Eleutherodactylus coqui. Next base: position 474,587,435 of record NC_089837.1, on the reverse strand, counting down.
CTATCTATCTATCTATCTATCTATCTATCTATCTATCTATCTCATATCTATCTATCTATCTATCTATCTATCTATCTCATATCTATCTATCTATCTATCTATCTATCTATCTATCTATCTATCTATCTATCTATCTATCTATCTATCTATCTATCTATCTATCTCCATATCTATCTATCTATCTATCTATCTATCTATCTATCTATCTATCTATCTATCTATCTATCTATCTATCTATCAATCTCCATATCTATCTATCTCTCTCTATCTATCTATCTATCTATCTATCTATCTATCTATCTATCTATCTCATATCTACCCATCTATCTATCTCCATATCTCTCTCCTATCTCTCTCTCTCCTATCTATCTCACTCTCCTATCTCTCTCACTTCTAGGCCACATGCCCACTTGCACGCATGGATTTCAATGCTGAATCCCGCAGTGAAATCCGTGCATGCCCGCGGACATGGAGAGGGAAAATACATTATACTCACCTCTCCGGACGCTGCGGGGCTCCCCTCTGTGCAGGCCTGATCTTCTTTCTTCCGGTCGGCGGGCGTGCTCGGCACGCCGGCAGCGTGCCGCATGCATGTGCACCAATATTTTAAAAAATCTCCTGTTCTCCCGTGTATCCGCAGCACAGCACAAAAACAGCTGCGGCTGTGCCGCAGATACGAACAGCTTCCATAGGTTTCAATGGAAGCCGCGGGAGCCGTCCGTGTGGCAGATCTGCAGGAAAATAGAGCATGCTGCGATTTCTTCCTGTGCGTGTGACCCGCACTCTGGGAAGGAATCCCATCTGCATGCTTTTAGCTGCCCTAGCAATGCCAATGCATCCCTATGGGCAGCAAGATGCACGGATCTCTCGTGCGGGTCCACATGCGGATTTGATGAATAAAATCCGCACGTGGACATTGGCCCTCAGGCATAGCTACGGGGCGAGGGGGAAAAGGGCCTGGGGAGGGGGGGGGGGCCCGAGCTGAACTTTTGCACCCGGGCCCCTGAGCCTTTAGGTACGCCCCTGTCTGCTCCTATTATAGTAATGCCCCTGCTGTACATGAATGTAGTTCTCACAGGTACAAAAAAAGGGGGGAAATGTACTCTAGTCGTGAAAATGCTGTGTGTGTCCCAGGACCTACTATTACGGGTATTTATGAGTGTAATGGTATGAAGCTGAAATTCGTATCTTTGCAATGAAGCATATTTCATCTATATATGTCACTGTGTACACTTATTTAGCTTGGGCTCTCACCTAATGTAGCTAAAGTACACCAAGGGAGAAGTGGAACAGTTCCCGGTAACAACCAATAAAGTTGAAGCTTTCATTTTGCAAAGTACCTTTGACAAATGAGAGCTGGAATCTGATTGGCGGAATTGGTCATAACTTTACTTTGTTGCACTAGCTTTAATAATTCCCTATACCAACCTCCTTTCTGTGTCTATGTTCAATTGTGTTTTTGTATCTGTTATTAATATTGTAACAAAAAGGTGAAGATAATATTAGTATATGCATAAATTACAAAAATAATTTCCATGGTGATCCTGTCATCCATCAATAAATAACTAAATGTAATTACGCACACGAAGTATACAGTATTATTAGCACTGTGTGACACACTTTTTGTTTTCAGGTTCTAACACTTAGTTCCTAATGTAGTATGTCACAAAAGTTTAGAGCAGTAGCGTTAAACTTTGGGTTTGTGGGCAGAAAAGCAATTTATTTAAAAATTGCTATTATGCAATAAAACCTGTGATCTTTCCTTATTCTTGTTTGCCTAAAATCAGTAAGCGCAATTCAATACACAAAGATCACTAAGTTGGGGCAAAAACGCATGGTTTCATGCGCAACTACGTTGGCTGCTACGGAGCTTAGTTGCGCATGAACGTTTTTTTTTAAATTCTCCGAGTATTCAAATTCCGTGCTACAGCGTGCGAATTTGAATAAAACAGTGGGAAGATAGTTTCTGACCTAGTAGTATTAACTACTTGTGGGAAAGATAGGGCAAGTCCTATCTTTTCTCACCCATACTATTAACGACCAAGAATACCGCTAATGAAAACAGAGAAGCACTAAAAAAATATATCCTACCTATACTCTATGCAGCAAATCACTTCATGCATCACACCCAGTCACAGTAGATTGCAATCAAAGATATCACTGTGCATGATGCTTGTTTTTGTAAGTTTGGAAATATGAACTAGGGTGAATGCACACGGGCAGCAACTCCGCAGTGGGATTTCCCGCAGAATTTCCGCATCCTGCTGCGAGAATTCTTGCAGCGAGATCCAACCAGGCCATCTGCTTGGGCCCTTAAACTTTCTTTGTCTACAGGAGACAATCAAACAAACAAAGTATGCACATTGGTTTTTTCATAGCCTTCAGAGGTTACAAATATTTATTTGCAACCTCTTGAGGCCATGGGAAAAGCAATGTGGATAATTTGGTGGTATGATTATCTGCTGCAAAAAATAAAAAGTATATAGCAATCCCTATTTCCAAACAGCTTCAGACTTGCAAAAACAAACAGATTGTAGCATCTCTGGTGCTGGGTTTGGTATGGAGCCACGGGTGTAGTTACCGTACAGGTCCAGAAGGTAGTCAGGAAAAAGCCAGAGGTTGGTATCAGGTGGTCATAGGTTTGCAGTACAATGGAGGAAGTGGGTATTGTTGTTGGGAGGAAAGCCAGAGGTCAGTATCAGGTGGTCTCAGGTTCGCAGTATTATGATGGAGGAGGCGGGTATCAGTGTCGGAAGAAAAGCCAGAGGTCAATATCAGGTGTTCACAGGTTCGCAGTACAATGGAGGGGGTGGGCATCTTTGTCAGGAGGAAAGCCAAAGGTCGGTATCATGTGGTCTCAGGTTCAGAGTACAATGGAGGAGGCGGATATTATTGTCGGGAGGAAAGCCAGAGGTCAGTATCATGTGGTCTCAGGTTCAGAGTACAATAGAAGAGGAGGAGAGGCGCTTGATCACATCTGAAGCACAGTTATTATTATCTCTTTCCATAGAATATCTTGGTTTACATCATCAGAATACTTCCACAGCAATACGGAAACTACACATTTCAGCAAGAAATTGAATTCTTGTTTGCCTTTCTTCCTTGATAGCAGAAGTATAGCCTGGAGAACGCAGTGAGTAAAGGTTAGGGTTGTGTAATAACCACATCTCCCCGCATTGCTGCTATATATTTATGTCCATACGTTGGCATATCACATAACTTGCGTCACATTGATGAAATAGATCGGGGTTTGTACTTGCATTGAGGTAAGATCTTATGCATTGTCACTCATTCATAGCAGGCAAGCGGACGCTATAGAGTCGGTAACTGCACACTCAGCACCATTGTGTGCAAATGATGAGGAATTGGAAATATAATTGGGAGAAAACACAATGATGGATATCCACAATTCATCATACAGCCGACTGCTATCTGAAGTAGGCAGCTCTATCTAATTCAAACAAAGGCTGACTGGGTATATTTTAATGCTTCTGCTGCCGGAGAAGCTGTGTGGTTTCTTTGACAGAAAGAACTTGAATGCTTTTCTATCCAGTAACAAGGAGAAAGGAAGAGAAAAGCTTACCGCCCGTCAAGTGTACAAAGTATTTTAATGGTGTGGTTATGAATGTGTATTGTGTACTAAATATGTCAAATCCACATGGCCCAGCGCTGATTTGTTTAGATGTTTTAGGCGGCTCCAGACTTGAAAGTTGATTTGGGATTTTAGAAAAGTAGATGCAAAATAATCAATTTCTAAGCCATGTTTATTTTCGGGAAAGTACGGGTCATGTACTCCTACTTGGACAAATATTCTGATTTCTATGTAATTATGCTAAGTGGAGTTTTGATGTAAAGTAGGAAGCATTTGCGTCAGGGAAATATTGACACCGGTAGATACAATATAGCATTATTAGCTTATCAAATACAGCAAGTAAGGAAGAGAAGGGGACAGAGGGATAGCATACACAAAATTGCCTACATCGAAGTTATTTTGTGTCTTCTACTCCTTGAAAACAGTCTCCATGCATTGACTTTGAAGTTTAACAACGTCTTGGTTTTAGGTTGAGTGATCTCCTGTCTAATTGTACGCTTCCCCCATATAGTGAAGAATTAAATATACTATGCAGTATAAATTACTGTATGGCCCAAGTTACAGTGCCATAAAGATACATGACCAATATAATATATTGCACAGTACTAGAGATGAGTGAGCGTACTCGATAAGGCAAACTACTTGAGCGAGTAGTGCCTTATGCGAGTACCTGCCCACTCGTCTCTAAAGATTCGGCTGCCGGCGCGGGTGACAGGTGAGTTGCGGTGGTGAGCAGGGGGGAGCGGGGGGGGGGGAGAGAGGGAGAGAGAGATCTCCCCTCCGTTCCTCCCCGCTCTCCCCGCCCCCTGCCGGCACCCGAATCTTTAGAGACGAGCGGGCACTCGCATAAGGCAATACTCGCTCGAGTAGTTTGCCTTATCGAGTATGCTCGCTCATCTCCACACAGTACCTAACTAACAATGCATTGCTCAAACAATACCAACATAAAGTGCCCAAAGAACAGCTCCATGCATGAAGTAATCCAACAACTTTCAGACAGTTATATACTCGATTAGTCTATCATTTGCCAGCTCTACTTCTCCTCCACTTCTTCTTGCTGTTGGATTTTTATCAGGGTTTGGTTTTAGGTCCTCTTTTTCGTCTTCATGGCCCTTGGGGGACAAACTATGGGTAGGTTTAGTTTTCAGTACCATCTCTACACTGCCAACACCCAATTATATACTTTTTCCTGAGTCATTACACCCTCACTACTACAAAGCACCAATGATTTCCTATCCGCTGCCTCTAACATCATGTCTTCTCTCTCTAAAAGTGAAGCTTTTAAAAATGGAATTTCTTGTTTTTCTGCCATCTACTAACTGACCAAAACCTGATATTTCCATTTGAGTCTGTAGTACCACCATAACTCCTAGGCGGCACGTTCGCTGTCTTGGGGCAATATTTGACTTTTCTTCACTTCCCATATTTAGTGACTCACACGCTCATGTCACTTGCACCTCAAAAACATTCAACAATGCCTGTCCACTATAGAATACAATTTAAACTCATCACCCTCATCCATAAAACTCTCCACAGTGCTTCACCACCCTATGTCTCCTCCCTTATCTATGTCTACAATGCTACCTGTGCTCTCCCCTCTATTACTGACCTAAGACTAAGCTTATCTTACTGCTGTGTCTAAGACTTTTCCCGAGCTGCACCAGTTCTCTGGAATGTGCTTCCCCAGACAATCAGGTTAATTCACAATATCCAGTTTTAAGTGTACCCTAAAAATGCATCTTTTTAGGAAGAGCTACCATATTCCTTAATCTAATTCTTCTCCATTTACCCCACTTCGATATTTACCCTTGAAAACCTGATTTCTTCGACCCACACACCATAATGCACTTCATATCTGTATATACACAGATACTGGCTGGTGAGCAGCTCATACAGCTTTATGAAAAAGATGGCTTGACCATTGTACAGAACAAGCACTTGTACCTCTTGTGTGACCCCTATTTGCTCATAAAATGTAAGCTCTTGTGAGCATGTCAGCAGGGCCCTCACTTGTTCAGACTGTCTATAGGTTTAATACTGCATGTTATGTCTTATTTTGTCTATGTTCCCTCTGATTAGTTCTTCTTGTTCTTCTTATATCACTGATATTGTTATTACTGATATTGCTATACCGCACAAATCACACCGATCCCTAAGGTGATCTCGGAATAAAGTGCTGACGACATTCCAGCGGGCACACCTGCCAATTCTGATGCCAATGTCTTTTCCAAGTAATCCATTCCAAGATATCCCTCAAATAAATCTTCAAGTTGATAGAAACTTCTTAACATTGGAGCCAAGTCCATACAATCTGTGTGGTACATACAAGTCTCAGTGGTATCAGTCTTGATGTAAATCTTCTTTTAGTCAACTTTATTTATTGAAGAAGATTTAGTGACATTGCTTTAGGTAGTGATGATATCATGATGAGCTAATAATAAGGTATGTATCCAATAATAATAGGTGTATCCAATAACAAGATATGTATATGTATCCAATAATAAGTAAAATATGTATCCAATAATAAGATATGTATTCAGCTAATAATAAGATATGTATCCAATATCTTATTATTGGATACATGAAATCTAAAGCTACCACTAACATAATGCTGGTTGCAGATATTATGGTTTTAGGTGTTCATTCTTACAGGAATTCCAGCTTTCTTCATTATAATAATCAGATGAACACTAAGCAAAAAGAAATGAGGCCACATTAAACATAAAATACTGTATCATACAGGTATTGACACAGAGCGTTTATGTCATAGTTTAGTTTGACATAGCTTCAAGGATCCTTCAGTAGATACAGACAGACAAAGAATGCATATTGACATTAGTGTTTTCAGTGGTTGAAACTGTTGTTTGCAGTTTTTTTGGTTATGTTGGTGGCCTCTCTTTTACTTATATCCAATCACTCATGTTCCAACTTATTCCAAAGTGCTATCCAGAGGTTCTCCTAGGCCCCTATCTTAAGTTAGCTCACCATTAGAGATCAGCGAGCATACTCACTAAGGACAATTGCTCGAGCGAGCATTGTCCTTAGCGAGTACCTGCCCGCTCAGAAGAAAAGGTTCGGGTCCCGGCGCGGGTGAGCGGTGAGTTGCGGGAGTGAGCGGAGGGGAGAGAGGGAGAGAGAGATCTCCCCTCCGTTCCCCCATGCTCTTCCCCGCCGCTCCCCGACGGCACCCGAACCTTTTCTTCCGAGCGGGCAAGTACTCGCTAAGGACAATGCTCGCTCATGTCTACTCACAATCTAATCACCCTATCTCAAACACACACATAGACAGTAGGGTCAGTTTCATAGCATGTCAGTGAACCTGTCAAGATGTCTTTGATATGGGATTAAGCCAACATTAATTCCGAGGAATTAAACTTGAGAAACCTATACAAACATAAAAAGACTCCATGCAGACGTTGCCTGTGTTCAGATTCAAACCCAGAACTGCAAGGCCAGAGTGCTTACCACTGTGTGGCTGTATTACCCTTCTGAAAGTGTTCTACAAAGAGCCATGAGATGAAATTATTAAATCTTAGCTCAGAGTGCACTATCAAGACCACAGAGGTGCAGTTCTCTCACTATCTCTTCCCGATGACTATTGCAAAAAAATTAAGTCATGCACAGCCCCACAAAACACAATCAAAACTTCTACATACAGTAAAGAGAGATATAGCAAACAGTCCAGAATTGTTACTCTAACAAGAGTCTTATTAGAAGGTTCAACGAAACAGCAAAGCCACTGTACATGCAGCGCGTCTCAAAAGTGCAGAAACAACCATATTGAATAAAAATGGATTGTCAGGTGGTGATCGAATTTTGCATGCAAGCTGTGGGTGAAGGGCCAAACTTCTTAGGCCATTTTGAACACCACCATCAGCACTCAATCCAATCACAGCACTTGCTTGCTGGAGGTGGGGTATTCAAAGTGCCATCAGCAGAAAGAGAGTGCTGTGTCTACGCTGAGGATACTGCTGCCTGCCGCAGCATCGGAGACCAGTGCGAGGGACTCAGACGCTGCCGGCTAGGTGAGTATTGCTGTTTTTTTTTCCATGTAAAGTAGCTAGAGCTTATTTCCGGGGAGGGCTTATATTTCAAGTCCTTCCCCCGAAAATCAGGGTAAGGCTTATTATCAGGGTAGGGATTATTTTCGGGGAAACACAGTAAGAATAAAACAGTATTATAAATGCTACTTAGGAGGTCTAGGGACCTGTTAAAGATTTTGCATTGGGGCCTAGGATCTTCAGCTTACTCCTCAGGATATTACCAAGGAGTTGGGATGCCCACTGGATCATGGAACTGGAGAGGCTGTACTGCTCTTTAATTCGCCCCAATTCCTTCAGTTGTCATTGAAGTTTTTCAAAATGAAGAACCTTGAACACAACTTTTTGTTCTAGTCATTGTTTGGGGTCCCATTTCATGGACTCCTACAGATATCTTCTGAAATGTATCAAGATGACTAACTTAGTCATTTCCTTGAAGGCGGTGCATGCATTTACTTTACCTTGAAAAAACGTTGATCTTTTTATCATCTGTGCCCTATGCTAAGTTGTAGAGCATACTACATAAACGCAGCGCTGTAGACAACACCTAAAAATAAAGCGGAATGAGCACTTCCTTTTACCAGTGATCTGTGAGTACAAAAGCTCCCAAGGATCACACAGCTATCATCTTTTCTCCAGAGATTATGCAAATAGTCGTCAGTAATTGTATATTCAATTTTGCCAGGCTTATCATTAAAAGATATTCAAAGTAACATTAATCTTCTGTTCCTTAAAACCTGTTGATAAGCCTAAGAGAAAGGGGGGAAAAAAATCAATTTTCAAAGTTTGTATTAAACAAAATGTATCAATGTAGAATTGGCCTCTTCCACCCTAACAGTATATGATGTCTGAGTCACAAGCCTGCTGCTACTTATACCTCGTGGTCTGAATTGCCTTTTCTATGGCTATTCTACAGATAACAGACATTAGAAAGATTTCAATTCTTCGAGGTAGTGGCCAGATATAGACATTAAAGGGGTTGTTCAGGCGCACTCTCCTATCCGATTTAGAACTGAGCATTGGGAGATTGGTTACCAGGCAGCTGCCTGACTCCTAGAGGGTATTGTGCATTAGTTCAATTAAGTAGAATAGGACCCGCACACAATACTTAGTGGCTGCCATATGGGTTACCCAGAGGCGTAACTTGAAGCTCCTGGGCCCCAATGCAAAAGCTGTTGTGGGGCCCCCAGCTATAATGCTTTATTCATAGTACTGGGCTCCCTGTATGGAGAAGAGAGGCCTTATGGGCCCCCTAAGGCTCCTGGGCCCGGGTGCAACCACATCCCCTGCATCCACTATAGCTAAGCCCCTGGGGTTACCTTAGCACCCGGACTGTCCAGTGTGGAGTTGCGTCTCTCAGAGCCTGATGTCGGGTGGAAGAGTACTGGAACATAGTTGATAAGGTTGAAAATAGATACAGCATAATCAATACCAACCTATAATCCTAGTGGAAGGTAAACCCATATCAATCAGATGCAAACTGCACCATAAGAGGAAAAATTCCTTCCCAACTCCACATATCAGAATCAATATAAATCATTGGATCAATGTCTTATCTCTGTCAATCTAGTACCTATGGCATCCGGCCATGACAACCTTTTTAGTTGTCAATACAAAAGACTCTAAATCTATATTGTTGATACATAGTGGGGCCGAGTTGCTATTATAATTGCAACAGTTTTCTGGCACAAATCAGAGGCGTAACTTGAAGCTCCTGGGCCCCAATGCAAAATCTGTAACAGGGCCCCCAACTGTAATGCGTTATTCATAGTACTGGGCTCCCTATATGGAGAAGAGAGGCCTTATGGGCCCCCTAAGGCTCATGGGCCCGGATGCAACCACATCCCCTGCATCCCCTATAATTATGCCAGTGTCACAAATTGTGCCAGAAAACTGTTGAACATGCTTGGCACCGCATTTATTACATGTTTAAGATACTTTTAGACACCTTTTTTGCTCTGACTAACAGGGATGTTCCTTAGTAGAAAAGGAGACATGGCATAAGTGCAACACTATGTGCCTAAAATTGCATCAAAGACTGCACCAAAAAATTGTGCAATGTTTGGCATAAACTGAGCCAACTAATAGCTGGTCTAAAATGAAACTACCGGTAAACACTCTAAAATTTGACAGATTTTTGCAGAGCCATTTTGATAAATCTGGCACCTTTTAGGACTGTTCAATCTATGTATGCCCTGTTTAATTATTAGACAGTATTAGTAAATCAGCCCCATGTATACATAAGGGCATTGTTGCATCTACTACAACAGACACAATTATATCGGTTTAATTACTACTGTATCATTATACTGATGAGCTAAAGAGCCCACCAGAGGCATTGCTTCCCTATGATTAAGGGTGGGTTCACATGAGCGTTTTTTGTGCGTACATACGCACGCACAAAAACACGCTTCTATTTACAACATTGCATTCCCTATGGTGTGTGCACATGTCCGTACTTTGCAGGTGTGTGCCTGCAAAGATAGGACCTGCATGCACCATAGGGAATGCACACATTGTTTTCAATGGAGCCGCGGCTGCTGCCGGCACCCCTGCATTCTTTTTCTGGGAAGGGCTTTACATATAAGCTCTTCCCTGAAAAAGAAAAATTTTAGTGTAAGAAAAAAAAAGATACAGTCATTCTCTTCAATGGAGCCGCTGCTGCTGCCGGCGGTTCCATTGAAGACAACAGCCTGCCGGCACCCCTAAATTATTTTTCAGGGAAGAGCTTTACATATAAAATCTTCCCTGAAAAAGAAAAATTTTAGTGTAAAAAAAAAATAAATAAAAAATATACTTATCTGTCCGCCGCTGCTGTGTCCCCTGCGGGGATGAAGAACACATCTGCCGCATTTGGTAGATGTTTCCTTCATCCCTGCTAGTTAAAAGAATTCCCTGCTGCTATATCTGCCTTATCTGTGACAGATGCAGCAGAGGAATTTTTCAATTCTCTACCGCAGCTGTCACACGTCAGCTGCGGTAGAGGATTCTGCTGCCGGCAATTGATTTCAGGAAAGGGCTTTAGATATAAGCCCTTCCCTGAAAATCAAGTAAAAGTGGTTTAAAAAAAAAAAAAAATAGATACTCACCTTGCTTCAGCTGCCTGGGCTCAGCCCTGTCTTCTCCTGCTGTCCCCTGCACTGTGGTGCTGATCTATCAGCAGGTGGGGATTTAAAATCCTCGCCTGCTGAAAGAGCTGAATGTGATTGGCTGAGGTGCTCAGCCAATCACATTCAGCTCTTTCAGTAGGCCGGGATTTATTTATTTTTTTTATTGTTTATTAATTTTTGAAACAGACATGAAATACAGTGTTGGTTCAATGTATCTGGTAAACTGAACTATACGGCTGTGTTTTTAATATGGTTTCATCCAGGAAGCAATTTTGTGACGTTACCTGGGGAACTCCAAAGAAAGCCTGCCGATCTGAAGCTAGTACTACACCCTGCCAATTGCGATGTTCCATGTCTGTTTTTATACCTCTGTACCAATATTAGATAAAATGGACTATAAAAGCTTTCCTTCACCACCTCTGTTCCCTATTGGATCTGAATCTAAATGTTTGCTGCTCATGTAAAGATCATGCCTAAGGCAAAAATGTCCCAAGGTGCTTACCTCAGCCTTTATTTAAATGATCAATGTACTCATATATAAATGTAATTGAGATGTAAACGTTCATTAAAGTTTATAAAAAAGATTTTAGACAGGTGTTGCCTGTAATAATAATGAATAACCAATTACTTCTATATATATATAATATATATATATATATATATATATATATATATATATATATGTGTGTATATATATATATATATGTATATATATATATATATATATATATATTTGTGTGTGTGTGTGTTGTGACAGGGGCATTTAGGCACTGTGTAAAAAACTGCTTTTAACTTGACACTGTACCCATATAAAATGTGACAATTGTGATTGATTGCAGATCATTGAAGTTGCTATACTGTATTCACTACCATAAAACTCTATAGCAGTTCTGACCTGTTTTACGGTAGGCCCATATATAGCATCTACATGTAGCGTAAATGTAAGGAAGAAGCCCAAGTTTGAGTTTGTGCTGTAATGAGCTCTGTTATGGTTCTTACAGTTATGTCATTTGGATGGTATAAGGTCGACCTCTACTGGCTGTCATACATTACTGCAACCTGAGTATTTCTACATGAAGTGTTGTTTGATACTTCCCATTGGCTGCAGAGGTCAGATGGGAGATCTGGAGGACTTGAGATCATAAAGTGCTGCAAACTGGAGAGCAATTCCAGGGATACTGAGCCTTAAGAGAGACTGCATTGCCGGGACAAAGAGCTGACAGAGGAGTGAGGAGTTAGTTGGCTTGTGAAGCTATGTGAGATGTGTCTTGGAGAATCTTTACCTGTTAGAGAGGGACAGTGGTAGTTGGTATTTGAGAAGCACAGTTCTTTAATATTGCAGAACCGACATCGCTGAGAAAATAAAGCATCAGGGACTACAGCTAGAGAGACTGCTACAAAGGATTCACATCATCCTGTAGGTCTGCTAATTGGGGTACCCCAACAGATATTCAAAGATGTGTCACCTACATTGCAGTACCGAACATGCTGGAGATATGTAAGTGAGGTGGGCCCTCAGGAAAAGGACTGACATGTGCACATAGATTTTGATTTAAATCCAGGCCTGCTATGTGAAACGTCCCTGCGAGAGCAAAAGTGCCGTAATATGTGCAAAAATGCCCTGCTCATGGCACAAGTACGCTGCGCTTACGCGAGCATTTTTGTTCGTGTGAAGGGGCCCTAAAAGCAATTTTTTTGTGGATTTCATTGAGATATGGCATATTAGGTAACTATTTAATATACTTTATTCACTCTTTCCTCCAACACCCTTTTCCAGAGTTACTACTTGTCTGTATCGAGCTGTTGCTCTGACAAATAGGACTTCTAAGCAGGCCATATACAGACTTCACTCACTGTGTATGGAGGAGCTAGCTATGGTTATAACACCAATTAATTTGCTATATTTATGAGCTGAATGGGCATTAATTTTCCAAGCTAACATGATATCATTAGTCCACTGGCAAAGTGACTACTAGTAATGTTGTCCTTCAACCATGACTATCATCAATGTACATTCAGCTAGTATTCACATGGGCTTAAATCTATACTCTAACACATATGGCCTGTGTATGAAATTTGCCATATTGTTGTTTGTTCAGGAATCTGGCTCATATGTTCCACTGGGGTAGTGATGGACATCAATGGAAAATTTTCCTCTACAGCTATGAAAATATACCAGAACTTCATAATACCATCTTCATGCTGGTGCAGTTTTAAAGGTTTTCTTAAGTTTAAATGGGTAGTCTAGGCTCATTTCAACTGATGACCTATCCTTTGGATAGACCATCAGCAGTTGATGGACTGGGATCCACCACTAGGGACCCCTGTCCATCAGCTGATTGTCTGACTCGCTGTCCAGTACAGCAAGCCAGACACGTGAGGACGTGGGAACATTGCATTCACTCCCATTGAAATCAAGGACCTCTGTGCAGCTATTCTACTCCTGCTCCTGTTACTGACATTCTTTTCTGGTCAAGAAGTGGAATATCAGCATGCAGTTTCCCTTAATTTCAATGGAAATGTAGTCAGTGCTCCCACTTCCTCACAATGTCTGGCCTGCTGATTTGGACAGCTGGCCAGAAAATCAGAATAATGAGAATGCCATGCTATCATTCCACTTCCTGCCCAGGACGGGATGTCAGTAACAGGAGCAGGAAGTGGAATAGCAGCGCTCCCATTGATTTCAATGGGAGTGAAGCCAGCACTCCCACTTCCTCCCCTGTTCTCTGATGACAATGTCCGGCCCGCTGCACTAGACATGGGTTCGAACAATCAGCTGATGGACAAAGGTTCTGAGTAGTCCAAACTACTGATGTACTATCCAGAGAAAAGGTCATTAGTTAAAAAAGAGACCAGAATACCCCTTTAGGCATCTTCTCCGAGTTTATCAAGCTATGCTATAAACCTACATCGATGGTGATCTGAGAGTCGCCCCCATGCACTATATAGTAAATATGTGCACTCAATAATCTATTTCATGAGTATCTTTTTTTCTTCTTCTTCTCCTCATGCCACATCTATCGGCCCGTTAAAGAGCTTGTATTGGGATCTCCCTGCAGTGCTTTAAGGCCGGTTGTAATCCACGTTAAATCTGTCCTGCCGATCTGATGGTTAACCCTGGGGGAAAAAAATTGCAAAAGCCGATATTAACAAGCTGACTTTAGAAGCGATTGGGTTCTTAAAAGGACCAACGTGAATGAAATGTGCTAACATCCGTACGCCCTGGGTGTAAGCAGGCTTCCTGATCTCATCAAAGAGCCGCAGGATTTCATTAACCCTTTTTACTTTAAGCCAAATAATCCAAGCGACTCTAGTGGGTGATTAGTAGTAAAAGGCTGCCGTGTCCTCATGCTGTGCCAGCCAAGTGCAAAACTATTTTAGTTCATGTTTGTGGGTCGCCAGAGACTGTGTTCCAACAAGCATCCTTTTATTGTCCCGCTATTTGTAATGATAGCGTTGTCTCTAGATGGGCTTATGTAATAGTCAAGAGTGCAGATACATAATGTGGTGCAGATTACAATTGGGCAGTGAGGGAGTAAGTAATGATAAGTGCCTATTGTCACTTTTGTACGCAGAGAGAAATCAAATGAGCCTTTGCATAATGTTGCTTTAAACAGCGGCTACAGAATGACTCATTCCCTTCCATCCGGCTCAGACAGCGCAGTCTATTCCCGCGGTTTTCTAGCGCTGCAACTACGAGCTCAGGATCACTGATTTCTAATTAAGTCTTTCATTGTTTCATAGTGCGGTGTCATTGCTCCGTTACCGCTTAACATCACCGTTTGTGGTCTGGAAAAGTGCCCATTCAAACCACAATATTGCCAAAGATAATGGGATAAATGGGGATAAGTGATCCTGTTGTCCAATGAGGTTAACTAAGTGGCAGATGGAAAACATGGCTGACAAATGATTGCCGTCGGCATATCTAGCACTATGTATACCATCATATTCTATTATAGAACCATCAAACTGGGGTGGGGACTGCATCAAGTCATTTATCCACACGCAGTTCAAGGTTTACTGCCAAAAAGATGGAGGATTTTATGTATATTAAGTATTGGAATTTACAAAAAAAAAAATTCACAGTGGAATCTGAAAAGATTCTCCCATGAAAACTGTTCCAATAGATGCAAAAACAAATTTTGGCAAAATTTTTTATAAACGTGATGAATACAGCAAAATGGCTGATAAAATGTTGTGACTATCTCTGGCACATTTTGTAATAATTTTACAAATCATTTTTTGTAAATACTCGAGTATTAGCCGACCCGAGTATAAGCTGAGTCAATAAGTTTTACCACAAAAAACTGGTAAAACTTATCGACTCGAGTATAAGCTGAGCTATACTAGATTATATACTAGGTAAAAAAAATGCAATACTTAACTCCCAGCCAGCTTTTGTGTCCCTGGCACGATGGTCTCCCCAGCGGTACGCAAGCTGCTTGAGAATTATCCCCGCTATCATCTCCCTGCTCGGCTTTGAATTCTCCCGCCGTCAGCGCTTTGTAAGTAAGCGCTGTGATTGGATCGAGCGCCAGCCAATCACAGCCGGTGTTCGATAAACCAATCGCAGCCATTCAGTGATGCCATCTACTGAATGACTGTGACTGATTGAGCGCTGGCTGGGATTGGCTGGCACTCGATCCAATCACAGCACTTACCTACACAGCGCTGACTGCGGGGGAATTCAAAGCTCCGCAGGGAGATGATAGCGGGGAGAATTCTCAAGCCGCTTGCCGCACTGCCGGAGAGACCATTGCGCTGGGGACACAGACGCAGGCTGGGAGGTAAATATTGCAGGTTTTTGGTTGTTGTTTTTTTTTACCTCACTCGAGTAGAAACCGAGGGGTGCTTTTTCAGCATAAAAAAATGTGCTGAAAAACTAGGCTTATACTCGAGTATATATGGTAATTGTATCTATCTATCTATCTATCTATCTATATATATGTATATATATATATATTTTATACTGACACTTGACCATTTTATCGAGCAGAATGGGTCCAGTGTGTATATGTATATTGTTTTATGATATTTGACTTCTTGTTATGACTACGGCCAACTCAGACGTATTGGTCGGGATAAATATATACGAGGGGGTACCCAAAAGATGCAGGAATCTTCTTCCGGTTGGTGTTACTAGTACAGGCTTGTGTTCGTAGGTGAATGTCTGCAGAACCCTTCTGAGCTGGTATGGCAGCCAATGCTGTTGGGGAAAGTTGCTTTCGGCTCCTGTGATTTTTTTTCAACAAGTTCATTTTTTTGTTGATTTTATGATGGCTGATTCATACGAACAACATGCAGCTGTGAAATATTGCTTCTATTTCCACTGCTCAAAGTGTTTGTAGAAAAACAAACGCACGAGCAAATATAGAGGGTGAGGCAAGGGTGTCATGCCGTTTCATCTAAAACTGCTTAAAGGGGTTGTCCCGCGCCGAAACGGGTTTTTTTTTCTTTTTTTAAACCCCCCCCCCCCCCCCGTTCGGCGCGAGACAACCCCGATGCAGGGGTTAAAAAAACCACCCGCACAGCGCTTACCTGAATCCCGGCGGTCCGGCGTCTTCATACTCACCTGCTGAAGATGGCCGCCGGGATCCTCTGTCTTCATGGACCGCAGGGCTTCTGTGCGGTCCATTGCCGATTCCAGCCTCCTGATTGGCTGGAATCGGCACGTGACGGGGCGGAGCTACACGGAGCCCCATTCAGAAAAGAAGAAGACCCGGACTGCGCAAGCGCGGCTAATTTGGCCATCGGAGGGCGAAAATTAGTCGGCACCATGGAGACGAGGACGCTAGCAACGGAGCAGGTAAGTATAAAACTTTTTATAACTTCTGTATGGCTCATAATTAATGCACAATGTACATTACAAAGTGCATTATTATGGCCATGCAGAAGTGTATAGACCCACTTGCTGCCTCGGGACAACCCCTTTAACACTAAGTGCTGTGTGGGCAGGAGTGTTGTCATGATGGAAAAAGCAAAAAAGTATTAAAAGTGATATAAAATGCCACAAAAAAACAACCAGCTAACATCTGTCTACAACTTTTTTTGAAAAAAAAAGAGAAAAAAATGTTTTTCCAAAAAAAGGCTGTGGAAAACCATCCTGTTGGGCCATGTTCACTTTTTCTCTGGCACAAAATCTTGGATGAAATAGCACAGCATGCTATACTATGTTGTCCATGAAAGTTTCAGGCGGCATGCCAGAAGTCGGATGGACACCACTATAGGTCTGTGGGGTCCATCTGGGGTTGTTCGGGCTCAGCATGTGCCAGATCCAACACTTCTGGCAATTACATTGTTCGCCTCCTATAATGGGGCTAAGCAATAGAAATTACACCAGGGGCTTGAAGGAGGGGTGAATGTAACCTTGCAGATGATGACTTTATGCTGGGACAGAACGTCCTGTTTTTCGTGGGGCAGGCGATTCCCTGAATATCTCTAAATTGGATAACCTAGAAAACAAAAACAGTACTCTAATCTCTGCAATAAAATGTGCAAGGTTGTATTCCCTCGTAGTTTTACAGTAACATTTCAGCTACTCTTTGAAGACATTTTAAAGCTTAAATATGGCTCCAATGAGGATCTGGAACATTGCTGAAAAACTATGAGGAAACAAAACCTTGCACATCTTATTGAAGACTAGCTGATATACCCGGCCCGCATTTATTTGGTACAGGTGTCTACCTGTTGTTCACATGGAAAATTTTATGAAGTCGTGGTTACTTCAGAGGAACCAAGGAATAAAATATGTATACACATAGAGGAGTGTTAGATTCTCCTCAGGCTGTATGTACTGATGTCCCTCTGCAGAATGTGCCACCCCCCACTGCCCCTTTTTATTCAAATTTAACC
The DNA here is from genome assembly GCF_035609145.1 of Eleutherodactylus coqui. Taxonomy (NCBI): domain Eukaryota; kingdom Metazoa; phylum Chordata; class Amphibia; order Anura; family Eleutherodactylidae; genus Eleutherodactylus; species Eleutherodactylus coqui. The sequence goes on along the minus strand of NC_089837.1, from coordinate 474,569,841 downwards.
CCAGACTGAAGGTTCCTTTTTAGCCTTAAAGACATGCTCCATCCCTGCAGTCCATGGCCACTTCCTTATGTACTTTACAGCCTTTCAGTATATGCACATAAAGGTCAGTTAAATTCCCCTCAATATATACACACAGAGGTCAGTTAGATTCTCCTCAGTATATACACACAGAGGTCAGTTAGATTCTCCTCAGTATATACACATAGAGGTGAGGTAGATTCCTCTCAGTATATACACATAGAGGTAAGGTAGATTCTCCTCAGTATATACACATAGAGGTGAGGTAGATTCTCCTCAGTATATACACATAGAGGTGAGGTAGATTCTCCTCAGTATATACACATAGAGGTGAGGTAGATTCTGTTCAGTATATACACACAGAGGTGAGGTAGATTCTCCCTAGTGTATGCACATAGAGGTGAGATAGATTCTCCTCAGTATATACACACAGAGTTCAGTTAGATTCTCCTTAGTATATACACATAGAGGTGAGGTAGATTCTTCTCAGTATATATACACAGAGATCAGTTATAGTCTGCTCAGTATATACACACAGAGGTCAGTTAGATTCTCCTCACTATATACACACAAAGAGTTCAGTTATATTCTCATCAGTATATACACATAGAGGTGAGGTAGATTCTTCTCAGTATATATACACAGAGATCAGTTATAGTCTGCTCAGTATATACACACAGAGGTCAGTTAGATTCTCCTCACTATACACACAAAGAGTTCAGTTATATTCTCATCAGTATATACACATAGAGGTGAGGTAGATTCTCCTCAGGATATACACAGAGGTTAGTTGGTAGATTCTCATCAGTATATACACATAGAAGTGAGGTAGATTCTCCTCAGTATATACACATAGAAATCTCTTATATTCTCCTTAGTATATACACATAGAGGAGAGGTAGATTCTCTTCAGTACACTAATCATTTCCCTAGGCTTTATCTCATGTATTACATATTTTTGCACAGTTTTTCACACTTAGAATTGAATATTGAAGTTGCGACCCCTTTACTTTTCCTGCTTTCTTGAAAAATGGTTGTGCCAAATTTCAAGTTTGTGCGGTACAGATGTGTGTTATTAGCTACATCGCATAGGGGGGGGGGGGGTCACTTCTTTTTGTGCTTAGAGTTGAATAATCAAGTTGCAACTCCTTTACATTTCCTATTTGGGACCTAATGAATGGTCATGCCAAATTTCATGTTTGTACGACACCAGGAATTTAGAGAATTAGATTGGGTAAATAACATAGGGGGTCACTTACTTTTGCATTTAGCATTGAATAATCTATTTGTGACCCCTTAATTTTCCTATTTAGGATCTAAAGAATGGTCACTCCAAATTTCAAGTATCAACTAAATAAGGTAGGAATGCACCACAAGGTCTTCAAAACTGCGAAGGAACTTCACAAGTACCGGATCCACTCGTTATCAGGAGAGCTGCAGGACGTTAAAAAGGGTTTCCCTTATAAAGGGTAACCCTCACAGAGAAATATATAATACAATGGTGTTAGAAAAAATATAACTCACCGCGCTACGTGGTACTTGTGTTATGTGTATAGGTGCTTTTTCTCTTCCTTCTAGCGGTAAGCATAAAGGTGAGTAATAGCAAAAGAAGGACACTTACTGGAAAGGAGGGGGGGTGTATTGCAGAAGCCCCCTCCTTGAAGTGTTGACTCCACTCACTAACTCCAATCACTGACGAAAAGTACATACCAGTGTACAGGATAAAAATCCAAGATTTATTTCTGATCCACCGATCGTCGGATCAATCAGAGGCACAATATGGCACTACCCATGTACTGACTAAGCTTTCACTTTCATTATAAATGTGAGTATGCTTTATATGTTTTTTTGCTTGATTTTATTTGCTTGAGAAAGGTGTTATTCTGACACCGAAACGCGTTGCCTTTGATTGATCCCAAGATTGGTGGATCAGAAATAAATCTTGGATTTTTATCCTGTACACTGGTGTGTACTTTTCGTCAGTGATTGGAGTCAGCACTTCAAGGAGGGGGCTTTTGCAATACACACACCCCCCTCCTTTCCAGTAAGTGTCCTTCTTTTGCTATTACTCACCTTTATGCTTACCGCTAGAAGGAAGAGAAAAAGCACCTATACACATAACACAAGTACCACGTAGCGTGGTGACATATTTTTTCTAACATCATTGTACCTATACAAAATGTACCTATATAAATTTCAAGTATGTATGACAATGGGAAGTTAGAGAATTAGTGGCGAGTCAGTCAGTTAGTCTGTCAGTGAGGTCTTTTGCCTTTATATATATATTAGATATTAGAGCGCTGCTTCTGTTTTCCTAAGTTGTTCTAAATTGTGAACCTTGAGTCTGGTCCTTGGAAGCTCTACATCAACCGTTAGCATCACTGTGCTGTTCTAACTGCCAGGAATGGGGAAACCTCCTTTCCTTGCTGTTTAATCCCTTACATGCTGCAATTATAACAACTGCAGCATGTAAGTAGATTACAGGGAAGGGGGTTCTTCTCGTCACCCATCAGCCCCCCGCAGTGCAATCACAAGTTACCAGTGGGTTCCCATGGCAGAGTCTAATAGGCTGCTGTCATAGGCTTAGCAGAATGCACTGCATAAGTGAAGCAGTGTACTATCCTAGTGATTGAACAATCGCATCTTCAAGTCCACTTCAGGGACTAAACACATTGTGTCAAAAAAAGTTCAATAAAGTTTGATTTAAAGACAAAAAATCCAGTTAAAATTTTTTTTAATATGGATTGCCACGTTTGTAACAACCCAGACAATAGAAATATTTTATTTATCTCGCATTATGAACGCTGTGAAAATAATTTTAAAAAGTAATGTCAGAGTTGCTATTTTTCTCTTGTTCGCTTCTCAAACAACGTAATAAAAAGCCATCCAAAAATCATATGTAGCTCAAAACAGTACAAATAAAAACTACAGCTCTTCCTGCAAAAAACAAACTCTCACATCGCTCTGTTCCTGGAAGAATAAAAATGTTATGGGTTTTAGAATGTGGCGATTCAGATTCAATTGTTTTTCTTTAAAAACATATTTTTATTGTGCAAAAGCAGTAAAAAATAAGGAAAATCTCCATAAACTTGGTATCATAGTAATCGTGCTGATCCATATAGAAAGTTATCGTGTTATTTTTACCGAATGCTGAACGCTGTAAAGACTAAACCCGAACATTGGCAGAATTTCTGGACATTTTTTTCATCTCACCTTCAAACAAAGGCAATGAAAGTTCTACAGCACATTATATGTACCCAGAGTGGTGACATGAAAATATACAACTCATTAGAGATGAGCGAGCATACTCGTTAAGGCGATTTACTCGAGAGAGCATCGCCTTTTTCGAGTACCTGCTGGCTCGTCCCTGAAGATTCGGGGGGGGCCGCAGGGGTGAGCGGGCGGTTGCAGAGGGGATCAAGAGGGAGGAGAGAGAGATCTCTCTCACTCTCCACTCTGCTCCCCTCCGCCGCCCCGCGCAGCCCCCCCGAATCTTCAGGGATGAGCCAGCAGGTACTCGAAAAAGGCGATGCTCTCTCGAGTAAATCGCCTTAACGAGTATGCTCGCTCATCTCTACAACTCATCCTAAAAAAAATAATGAGTTGTCGGCTCGTCACGTCACGTGGCTATGTCAAGTTCTGGCTTTTGCAATACGATGATGAAAATCGGTTGGTCCTTAAGGCACAATAGGCTTACTAAGGGGGTTCTGTAGGCCAGTTGATAGATACCCTTTCAATAGCAGAAATTTGAATTTTAAAGGTTTTCTGCACACAGGTAGTATAAAGGCTAGTGTAGTATAAGGTAGTATAAAGGCTACGCCAGTCTGAAAGGGGGTGGGGGGTGGGGAATTAATATGACGGATTATAGCCCACACAACTGAATATCAGTATATCTGGCCCGCCATCATTCACAGTCTTTAACACTCTTCGAAGAGGAAAAGTGGCAGAAAACATTTAGTAGTGACACTTGGTATAACTGTACACCAATTTAATCCTGACACTAACATGAGAGTCAGTAAAAATGGTCAGTGGCCATCAAACATTCGAAGTTCATGCCATTTCATCAATACAAACACAGAAAAGTACTGCAGCTCTATGCACATTTCCGATATGTGAATGATCTTCTTCTGAAGGGACTAACTTTTAATGTAACCATAATTACTTGTCAACACTTTCCAGTGATGGATAAAATAGTCACAGCTATGAGCTGCTCTGGCTGTATATGTTAGAAGTATTTCCACCCACTTATGGATACAAGTATGCAACCAGCGGGTTACATAGCATTAGAAGTGATTTAGACAAAAGCATTTGTCAACATCCCAAAATTATAATGCAAATCAGAGAATATGACTATCTCTAGTCATCAGTAATGTTAAAGGGGTATTCCAGGACTTTTACTACTGATGACCTATCCTCATCAAAATAATCGGTGAAGGTTTGTCTCTTGGGATTCGCGACAATTAGCTGATCATCCAACCTGTCAGTGCAGAAGGCAGGATGTTGTCACCGGTGGTCAGGGCCAGAAGTATAATAGACAGTTTGTTCCCTTTAAAATCAATTAGAGTGATGCCTTCTATTACACTTCCAGCTCTTTCTGCAGTGAGGAGCCCGAAATGTAATAGGAAGCGTCGCTTCCATTAATTTTAATGGGAGTAAAGTTGATGTAATTGAACGGCTGTGATTGGTTAACACAGCACCAGCTTTCATTGGCTAACGCAGCGCTGAGTTAACCAATCAGAGCATTAGCTTGCTGGAGGCGAGGCATTCAAGCCCCGCATCCAGAAATCAATTCTCTGTGGAGAAGGGAGCAACAGCCTGCAGCAGTGCCACAGACCATCAGGAGGACGAAAGTGGAGTATAGTTTCCCCCCTAAGCCTCAGCTTCTGAGTTTTTTGATTTGCAAGTAGGCTCGTACCCCGAATTTTTGCTCATAAATTAGAGCAAAAATTCGGGACAGAGCCTGCTTACAAGTAAAAAAACCGCAAGCTGAGGCACTTGCATCCCGAGGTACCACTGTATTTTAATGCAGCCTGTCAGCTCAAACGTGCCGTCCAAACTGCAGGCAGCATCAAACTACTAACGACCACTTATCAGTTAGTATGTGAGTGCTTCTCATGCTTTGCCCCTGGTGACATCATCATTCGACCCCCTTGTGACATCATCAAAGGTCTTACAACATATATAAAACACAGAGCCTGACTGACAGAAGAACAACGAAGTTAGGGCTCTTGAAAAGGGGAGTACAAAAATAACACAAGGAGAATACAACTAAGCCGTTTTTATCTCAAAATAGTGGAATCCAATGAAGGAAATGAAGCTGATTATATTGAAAAAGATATGCCTTGCTTTATTCCAAACGTGCCATTACATATCCAGTTTAAAACAGACTAGGATATGTTTTGGTTCCCGTCAGAACCTTGGTCACTGTTATTATCTCAGACACAACTCAGCGGTCTGGACAGAAGACACTGACCTACCGTCACCACAGGGATCCTGTGGGTTGAAGGACCTGCGGTGATGTCACTGCTGTGGGAGGAGCCATTGTGCAGTTTGGTAGAAAGTACTGTATACTGGATAAACTGACAGTAGCTACTACCAGGACCTGTGATGATGTCACCACATGATCAGGGGTGATCACTGTATCCAGGAGTCTGGTGATATGTGGAATAACAGAGGAGTTTGTGTGATGTGTGTGAATCAGGATGTAGCAGAGCTGTGTGTGTGATGTGTTGGATCAGCATGCATGTAGTAGAGCTGTGTGTGTAATGTGTGGGAATCAGGATGGATGTAGCAAAGCTGTGTGCATGTTGTGTGGGCATCATAATGAATGTACAATGTAGCAGATTTGTGTGTGTGATGTGTGGGAATCAAGATGGATGTAGTACAGCTGTGTGTGTAATGTGTGGGGTCAGGATAGATGTAGTACAGCTGTGTGTGTAATGTGTGGGAATCAAGATGAATGTACTACAGCTGTGTGTGGCATGTAGTAGAGCTGTGTGTGTGTAATTTGTTATGTGTGTAATGTGTGGGGTCAGAATGGATGTAATAGAGCTGTGTGTGTGATGTGTGGTAATCTTAATGTATGTACCATGTAGCAGAGCTTTGTGGCGCATTGCGGCACAATAAAATACTGGTACTATAATTTCCTAATAATTACTAGTATTATAGATCAGGAGGAGCTGAGTAGACTGACATATACTTTATAGGGATAGATTAAGTATAGCTTGTATTTTTTTAATTTAAACCTCTACACGTACTGTGCTAAGTGGTCCAATGGGCAGTCCTATCAATGATTGACAGCTATCTGGGAATGACTGTACATACAGAGGTAGCTGTCAGTCACTAATAGGACCATCCATTGGACTGTTTAGCTCAGAGGTAGTAGCTTGAATTTTTTGTGCATTCACCTCCCATAGAAATAAATGGTACATGCACATGCAGAAAGAGTCAAGCTGCTGCCAAGCACGAACGTCATAAGGACACAGCACTGGGATAGAGCACCCACTGAGTACGAAAGATACCTCCCAGGACTCCCCATTTCCTCACCTATGAACCCCATAACTTAGTTTATGAGGTGCAAAGGTGATGACTGTGTCCCTTTAACTTTCTGTTGACCAGCACTGACAGAAAATAAACACACTCCAACTTGCAGGCCAATGCGGACGCGCAACACCACCCCGAACTCACGACAGTTCGCCAGCCACAAAGTGACAAGTTGGCTGTCAATGCAACTGAACTGCAACACAAACAGATTATTGGGATGGTTAGAAAAACCTTTATTTCCTTTCCCACAAATAGGGCCACTTTTGTCCATTGACCCATTGAATGGGTCTGACGTGCAGCACAAGATGCAGCCCATGGACAAGACTGGTGCTGTTTCTGGAAAAAAAACAGACTCTTTTTTTTCTAAATCGGGCGACCTCATCCATCCTTTGTAATAAAAATATAAATGAGATTTTTTTCATATTAGACAACATGCTTCATGTAGTACAATTTACAGCTTCTTTCCTGTTTCAGCTTTAGCCACTGTGTCTGGATAATATCATTATATATCAGAGATGATTCTAGGACTGTTATATAGATGTCATGAATTCTTTGATGAATATATTGGAACATGTTGCTTACAGCTAAAGGCTCACATTTGCAGTAGTTGGAAAAGCCGTCATCCTCTGATTCTTTATTAGATCAGGCATAACTGAAAGTCAGAATACATTTCTTCTTCATCTTTTGCACATACTTACACAAGTCTCCACACAATCGATACTGTCTATATGAGATTAAACAACCTGAATCTATATATATATATATATAGAGAGAGAGAGAGAGAGATAGATAGATAGATAGATAGATAGATAGATAGATAGATAGATAGATAGATAGATAGATAGATAGATAGACCTCTCCAGCTATTGCTATCAGACTACTATTCTGGAAAATGCTGTTAAGGTCTTGAGCAGAGATCAATGCAGATATTATCATAAGGTGATAGTTTGGTTACAGTAACAGAAATGCATGTCTCATCAGCACTCAAATCCATTTAATATTTCAAAAAATTGCACAACTATTGTTTATACTAACTGCATAAAAATGCAAGTTCCTTAGCTCAAAGTTTGATCAAAACATGTGGGCCCATCTGCTAAATCTAGGCTTACCTTATTGGATGGGTTCCTAACTCTAAAAGACACCTCTCTTCGGGCAAAAAGCCTTGAAAACAAGTCAGAAAAATCAGGATACCCAGCTCTCATTGAAGCACCTAGGACATATGGATGAATGAAGTGCATGACAAAAATGTAGGCAGCAACTCCTGCACAAATGCACATGCAACAAAAAGTAGTCAGTTATCCTGCTTTCCCTGACTTAACTTAGATACCTTTGATCCAAACAGAACTTCACCTGGACGTGTCGTATGGGCCCCCATGTTTTGATCAAAATATGAGCTGAGAACCTTGCATTTTTTATGCTGTTAGTATAGACAACAGTGTTGCAAATTAATCAGATATTCCATGTGTATGAGTGCTGAGGAATGCATTTCTCGTTCTGTAGTTGTGGCAACCTTGGCTTATCTGCACCTTCTTGACCTGCAGGCATTGTTTTGTTATCTGTAATGAGGGATTCATTATTCCCCATATTAGGTGCATTTTGGGGCACTGAGAACAAATGACTGATATGGACAGTACTTTAGGGTAGTGTTTCCTAAAAAAGTCCTTAAGGAACCCAAACAGGTCATGTATTGAGGGGAAGCCATCTTTACTATAGTACATGATGGCGCTAGACCCAAGTTTTCCATTGTAAGCTGATATTAGTCTTTGTACAATTGCAAATGTAGCTATTACCCAGCATTAGTATGCAATAGGTGAAAACAGATACTTGTACTCATTTAACAAACTGAAATGAAAACTGAGCAAATCAATGCACCCCCTGAATCCTGTTATGTGAGGAATCAATGTATTGGCAAATCAGTTTACTACTCTATTTGCGTAAGCATTATCATTTGTAGAATTTATGTTAATTAAAATACGACATTCCAGCTATTCACATATGTAGCAATTCATGGTTCATTGGAAAATAACATGCATATCCCAGTGTTTTGCACTGATAATGGTAACCTCAGCTATTATGCGATAGTATGGCCACCCCTCAGAAGACCACTAGAGTGCAATATTGTCATAAAACCACAAGATGAGGGAAAAGCATGAGCACACAGTCTTTCTGGATCAAAGGCAGCAGGATGTAATAGGAATTATGTGGCTTAAATATACGGTATAAAAGAAATAATAAGTCTCCCTGAAAATGACAATGTCACACCTCTCACTGTTATTCTGATACCAGGATCTGTTCAGAGGATCAATTCACTAACGCGTTGGGCATTCAAGCTAAGTAATTTGGCATAACTGTATGGGTGCTATTACCTGTGCATTAGTCGCCACGGGTAGCACTTATGGTTTACTAATTGCCAGGTTGCATCTGGATTTGCTATTATATCAGGTTTACATAAATGCCAAGCCAAAATGCTTTTCATCTGATCAGAAACACACCAGTCATACAAGAATAATAGTCTTAAAAAGTGTGGAAACACCCATATAGAATGAAAGTGGTTTGGCCGACGGTGATCCAATTTTGTATACAACCTGTTAGACCATGTCACCAAATTGACAGCCATTTTCAATACCACCATCTTGGCTTCAACCTATTGATTTTTTTCAATGTGAAGGTAGGTCTGTGATATATCAAACTAGAAGAGAAATTTACAAGAAAAGCCATGGTGTGCTTGATTTTAACATAAAATTATTTCTTCTCATGTTAACACAGTGATTTTTCTTCATTACAGGCAATATGAACAATGGCGTTTTCCCAAGCAGAAAGTGTTGAGATCGATCTTAAGTCAGGTGAATGAAGCACTTGTGTCATTGCGGCAAATTTCAATCAGCACCACCCAACCAGACCTTATTTGGTTCTATCACGGAATAACCAAAATCTGGACAACCAAAAACTGTTACTAATAAAACATTAGCAATCACTCATTCAGCAAGGGCCCACAATGTAGCTATTGTCGTCTGTTTCAAGAATGTGGGCTTAGCTGTGCCTCCATACAGTGAACTTTGTCTACCCAAAAAGAACATCCTAACAAATTGCAGGTGCTGCAACACCTGACAGAGGGCGATCTCAACATGTTCTGCTTGTGATAACAGCATAATTCACATTGCTTGTCTGCAAATTTGAATCTCCCTCCTAACTTGCTGTCTACAGAAGAGACCGAATGAACTAGAAAGGGGGAGGGGTATGTCTGTATGTTAAAGCGTACTTAAAGCCGAGACTACGGGAGAATATAGGAGTAGGAGAAGAACAGGTGGAATCTCTGTGGGTAGAAATACAGGGAGAAAAAAATAACCACCAAAAGCAACAGAAGAAACTGAAAACTTACTATTAAGGCAGATAGAAGAGGTGTCAAACCGCAACAAAGTAATTATCATGGGGGACTTTAATTATCAGGATATAATATGGGAGAACGAAACCTGCAAATCTCACAGGGGTGAGAGTAATTAAAGATAATTACCTGAACCAACTTGTGCAGGAACCAACAAGAGGGAGGGCCATTCTGGACCTAGTACTAACTAACAAACCGGAACGTATAAAGGGGGTGCAGGCTGAGGGGCTCTTGGGGAACAGTGACCACAATATAATCAACTTCCAGCTGTCATTCAATAGAAAGCCTTATCGGGGAGCGACAAAAAAACTAAACTTTAGTAAAGCAAAATTTGATCAGCTCAGAGTTACTATCGGTAACATTAATTGGGACAATGTCCTCAAAAATATCAGTACAGAGGACAAATGGGAAAAGTTAAAAGGATCCTAATCACCTCATGTGAGCAGTTCATTCCCTTTAAAAATAAAAGAATCTCAACTAAAAGGAAACCATTGTGGCTCGACAAGACGGTAAGAGGGGCAATAAATGAAAAATAGAAAGCGTTCAAACTACTAAAGCAAGAATGCAGCGAAGAAGCGCTAAAATCGTACAGGGAAAAAAAACAAAATATGCAAAGATAGGATCAAAATTGCCAAGGAGGAGGCAGAAAGACGGATCGCCAAAGAGAGCAAAAGAAACACGAAACTATTCTTCAACTATATTACCAGCAAAAGGATTTGCAGGGAGAGCACTGGCCCTTTAACAAATAATGCAGGAGATATCATTGGAGATGATGGAGGGAAGGCAAATCTTTTAAATAGTTTCTTTTCAAGCGTATTTACAAACGAAAAGGAAATGCCACACGAGATGCATGGGAAAAAAAGGAACCTCTCACAAAATATGTCATACCTAACGCAAGAGGAAGTGCGGAAGCGATTAAAGAAGATTAAAAAAAAAAAAAAAATTCGACAAATCGCCAGGCCCAGATGGAATACACCCAAGGATACTAAGGGAATTAAGTGATGAGATAGCTGGGCCGCTATAGCTAATATTTCTAGACACTATCAAGACCGGTGTAGTACCTTTGGATTGGCGCATTGCCAACGTGGTTCCAATTTGCAAAAAGGGGAACAAAAGTGAGCCTGGTAACTACAGGCCAGTAAGTCTCACTTCAGTAACGGAAAAAGTTTTCGAGGGGATTCTGAGAGACGCCTTCGATGAGTACCTCAAGGAGAACAAGGGAATAATTCCTCACCAGCATGGATTCATGAAGGGTCGCTCATGTCCGACAAATCTGATCAGTTTCTACGATGAAGTAAGCTCTAGGCTGGACCTGGGAGAGTCTATTGATCTCGTATATCTGGACTTCTCTAAAGCATTTGACACCGTGCCACATAATAGGCTAATATACAAAATGAGGCAGCTCGGATTGGGTGAAAAAGTGTGATATTGGGTAAAGAATAGCCTCAATGATAGAAAGCAGAGGGTGGTAATAAATGGTTCGTACTCTGATTGGACCACAGTCACTAGTGGGGTGCCACAGGGCTCAGTATTAGGCCCCATTCTGTTCAATATATTTATCAATGACCTGATAGAGGGGCTGCACAGCAAAATATCAATATTTGCAGATGACACAAAATTATACAATATAATTAATGCAATGGAGGACAATGTGCGGCTATAAACGGAACTAGATAAGCTGGGGGCTTGGGTAGAAAAATGGCAAATGAAGTTCAATGTTGAAAAATGTGCAGCAAAAATGGATGTCACCAATATACACTAAATGGGGTACTGCTAGGGAAAAGTGATATGGAAAAGGACCTGGGGGTACTAGTGGATTGTAGACTAAACTGGAGTAACCAATGCCAGGCAGCTGCTGCGAATAAAGTCTTGGGGTGCATTAAAAGAGGGATAGGGGCGAAGGACGAGAACATTATCCTCCCACTATATAAGGCACTTGTCAGGCCCCAAATGGAATACTGCGCACAGTTCTGGTCACCGGTGCTCAGGAAAGATGTTACAGTGCTGGAGGGGGTTCAAAGAAGAGCAACTAAACTAATACATGGAATGACGGGACTGGAATACCCAAAGAGGCTATCCAAATTGGGATTATTTACTCTAGAAAAAAGACGGCTAAGGCCTCATGTCCACGGGGAAAATCAGGCCCGCTACGGATTCTACATGTAGAATCTGCAGCGGGTCCCTCCTGCCCCGCGGACATGAGCGCTGAAAATAGAAATTTAAAAGAATTAACTCACCCGCAGCGGGCGGGGAAGGACTTCTCTTCCTCACGGCCGGATCTTCTTTTTCGGCCGGCGGATGAACTCGTCACGCCGGTGGCACGTCGCCGGCACATCGCCGACGTGCCGCGTGCATGCGCCGGGCACATCCGCCGAAGCAAGAAAGATACGGCCGTGAGGAAGAGAAGACCTTCCCGGCCCGCTGCGGGTGAGTTAATTCTTTTAAATTCCTATTTTAGGTCTCCCGCGGATCCGGACGGCTTCCATAGGCTTCAATAGAAGCCCGCGGGAGACCCGCACGAAAATGGAGCATGGTCCAGATTTTTTCATGCTCCATTTTTTTTAAAATCCCTTTTATTGACCATCCGCGGGTATTTATCTACCCGTGGGTGGTCAATGCATCCCTATGGGGTGCGAATCCGCGTGCAGAAGAAGAGTTAAAATCCGCTGCGGATTTTAATTCTTCTTTTGCCCGTGGACATGAGGCCTAAGGGGTGATCAAATAACTATGTATAAATACATGAGGGGACAATACAAGGATCTCTCCCATGATCTGTTTATACCCAGGACTACAACGGTAACAAGAGGGCATCCGTTACGTTTAGAGGAAAGCAGGTTTCATCACCCACATAGAAAGGGGTTCTTTACTGTAAGAGCAGTTAAACTGTGGAACTCTCTGCCTGAGGAAGTGATATCTGAATAAGTGAGCGCCGCCTATCCAACTCTTTGACTGTCTGAAGTGGTGATGGCAAAATCCATAGAGGAGTTTAAAAGGGGACTTGATGTCTTTCTGGAGAGGAAGGATATTAAAGGTTATAAATCTTAGGTTAATTGTTAATCCGGGTTTACATGCAGGTAGGAATTTTTAGGGGTTGATCCAGGGAACAGTCTGATTGCCATTAGGGAATCGGGAAGGAATTTTTTTCCCCAAAAGGGCTAATTGGCTTCTGCTCTTGTTTTTTTTTTTGCCTTCCTCTGGATCAACAACACAGGAGGATAGGCAGGCTGGACTAGATGGACATTTTCTTCATTCGGCCTTACGAACCATGTTACTATGTTACTGCCTACTGTCATATGCCTAGCAGAGATGGGCCCATGGCAAAATGGGGTGGAGGAGGGAGACATCTTATTGAACTCCCCGATGTCTATGAGAGCAGAGGGAAGAGAGAGAAGGAAGTATGGGGAGGAGGGAGGGACTCACATAGAATTGGCTTCTAGAGCTATTGGTTAGTTACCTGCTGTTGCTTATTCATATGTACATTGCTCTGTACTACTGTATACTGTCCTACATGATGATGTTATGTCCATATGTGTTACAGACCATAAGAAAGCAGAATCTGCAGTTCTCTGTGCCCTAATCTATAGCACACACAGCACAGCAGCAGGTTCCTCCAACCAGTTCTGAAAGAAATGCGAATCAGATATATAGGCTGTAGAGGGAAAAAATACAAGCTATATAATGGCCAAAAATAGAGTTATTCCTCGTGCACACACATGGCAGCTTATTCTAAAAAGTGAGTTACACTTTAAGAAGACATAAGTTTCAGTAATGAGCTTCTCTTTATTTAGCAGAACCAAGTTTATCGATTCCTATTCCAATGTCGAAATCAATAGGAAACATCCGGAAGATCTGACGAAAAAGTGTGACATCCAGCAGTTTATATAATTTCCTTGCGTGGCAGTGTACATTTTTGAGATGGACTCCATGGCTGTGGCATGTGTCCTCAATTCTTCTATTTATGTGCATGTTAGATGGAAAGGATTTGTGCGCCTTATGAATAAAGCTGATTATATGTGTAAACGTCTTAGAGTATTGCTATTTCAATAGTAGGAATAGAAAATCTTTGAACCATGTGATTTCATATATTGTAAGACCTTTATGTATTATTATAGCAGCCTGTCTAAAATGATTTCACTATGAGGCTGGCTTCACACAGGTTTTATGGTAGTTTTTCATGCAACTTTTTTGAGCCAAAGTCAGAAATGGATTCAAAAGGATATGGGAAATATAAAGAAAGAACCCAAACTACTTCCTGCTGGATCTACTTCTGACTTTAGCTCTAAAAACTACATCAAAAACTGCCACAAAAATATCCTTAGGGCTTAGTCACACGGGTGCATCGGCGCCCGTGTTACTGCAGGTAGGAGACGGCCGCACTTCAAGACGGATGTCTCTTTGCAGCGCCGGGAGAAAGAACATGTGACCGGCTTCATTGCCGGTCATGTGTTCTTTCTTCAGCGCTGTGGGGAGTCATCTTGAAGTACGGCCGTCTTCTTCCTCCATTAAGGGCTCAGTCACACGGGCGCATCGGCGCCTGTGTACGGGTGCTGATGTGCCCGTGTGACTAAGCCCTGAGGGTGATTTTCACCCATGATAGCTGACCGATTGCGATGTAGTCAGGTATCGCATGTAAAAATGACCAATTAATTTCAATGATGGTCCAAGATAGAAAAATCGCTGCATGTCCTGTTTTTGGCCAAAAATCCTATGGCGGGTAAAAAAAAATTGCATTGCACTAACACATACCATAAAGATTTCTTTATCTTTACTATTGAAAAAACATGAGATTTTCACGCTTGTGAAAATCACCCGTCTAGTGATGCAATGTGTTTTTGCCTGGTTTCACAAATAGTCTCTTTTGGCAAAAAAAAGGTCAAGTTTTTGTCATTTTGATATATTGTTTTTTTTTTTTCTTCAAAAAAATCTGTGTCCAGATGTTTGCTGTATGTTAGTAGTAAAATATAAAAAACCCTACAAACATTGCCCTGCCCCTTCTGCAAAGAGTCCCCTCCCCTCCTGTGACTTCACACCTATCAGTAGCATCTCCATTCTGGACAAGGTGCTAGGCCAGAGGAGAAGAGGAGCCAGGAGGGCAAGCTTACAGCTCTCCTTGACTTACATGCTGTCATCACTGCTTTTAAGCTCTCCGCCTGCTTGTTTCCACAGATCGGCAGGTGAACAGCAGTGCTGAAGCAGGGGGCCCTTCTGGAGGTACAAAACTCTGGACAACTGCCCAGTTTGGCCCTCTTACACTGGCCCTACTCCTAAACAGCACCCTCTTTGAGAAGACCATCCTGATCTAGACCAATTTCTTTTTCAGATTTTTCATTCTCTTATATCCTGTGTACATTGGCCCTCTTTGAGAACTCCTCAAGAATAAGTTTTTTCTCTTAATTTCTTAGTAAAGTATCCCCTATTCAAACAAGCTGCATCAAACTACTGCCAAGACTAGGACTATACACACATACAATAGGTTGACTACCTTGCCATTTGCAAGGCAATTTTGAGCGATTGTCTAAAGAGGTTTCAATTAATGTTCTTTCATAGGAAAATGTACTTTCCTATAAATAGAGACTAGCAAATATACCGACCGTTGCCCCGGAATACTTTGATGTCTGGACTCTTTCCCTCTCTTTTTGAATTCTGGCCTTATTCTGTTTTAGTGTCTCTTCACCCCTTGATGTAGTGGCTCTTCCTGCAATACTTGAAGTTGGGTCTCACACTATTCTGTGGTTTCTGACACCCTTGATGCAATGGCTCTTTTCCTCTTTTTTGATCTCTGCAGACCTTGATGTCCTGGCACTTTCCCACTCATTCCTAAGTTGTTGGTCATGTTGCTTGAATGTCTCACTTGTTTGCAGCAATTGTACATTCTTTGCTCTCGGCTGGACTTGTCCAATAGGTTTTTTTTTTTTTTTTGGAGACATTCCCGATCCAGCACATGTCTATCTTTGGATAAAAATAAAATAGCTTTCTGCTGCCATGTTCTATCAGCCAGAACTTTTGTACTTTTCCGTTTTGCTGGATGATCTGTGGTTTATATTGGTATCATTTTGGAGTTCATATGACTTTTTGATCCCTTTTTTATTACATTTTTTCTTGGAGATGAGGAGACCAAAAAAGTACGATGGTGGCATTGTGTATTTTTTTTTACTGATGACGTCCACCACACAGGATAAATAATGCTTCACTTTGATAGATCAGACTTTTATGGACGCAGCAATACCAAATATATTATTGGGTTTCTTTGTTTTTATTATAAATATGGGGAAAAGGGTTTTAAAACTTTAATTTCCTTTTATTTTTTCTAATTAATAAAACTTTTTTTTAACTCAATATTCCTTTTTTATTACACATAGGGTACTCAAACTTGTGATAGAGTATAATGCAATACCATAGTATTGCATTATGCTGCATTCTTACAGGGAGTCTATCGAGATGTGCCACAGGCATTGCTTGATAGGCAATCAGCCACAGTAGCCCAGGAGGACGTTCATAAGGTCCCAGGCTGCCATGGTAACTGAATGGCACCCCATAATCCCATTGCTGGAGGGCCATATGAGACCCCCAAATACAGATCAGGGCATTTAAATGCTTCTGCAAGAGCTGACAGCGGCAGTCAGAAAGTTAACATACAAAATCAGCATGAATTCTGATTGCAGCTTTTACGGGGGGGGGGGGGGGGGTGTAAGCGGTCAAAGACAGCCGGCACTGCCGTATATGGAGTGAGATCAGCTTACAGTCTTGCTCCATACAAACCCTGAATGCCCAGGACGTTGTGAGGCATGTAAGAGTTCAACTACTGTAGTAAAATGAAAGCTGTGCTGTGATTGGTTGCTACTGCTTCTTGATTGGCGCAAGAAACAGTTGAAAACCCGCCTCTGCTGGTATTTTAAGTTGGATCATGAAGAGTATGTGCGTGCCAAGCTTGGCTGAGATTCATCAAGGCCTGTAGGAGCCTCTGAAGGCACATTTTTCACACCCACCAACCTACATATATACATAAAAAATAATCAAAATGAAAAATGCGGATTAAAAGAGTTATAGGTATGAGAATAAACCATACTTGTGTGTATATTATGTGTATATATATATATATACATATATATATATATATATATATATATATATATATATATATATATATATATATATATATATATATATATAGTTCACATCTAATACCTATAACTTTAATTTCTTTAATTTGCATTTTTCCATTCTATTATACTTCTGGTTTTAATTACAGCAATGAAACAGCGTTTTAGATGATACGTTCCCACTGCACATTACATAAGTCATTGCCGTCAGCTTTACTTTAGCATAGCATGGCTCAGGTGGTTTGTACATTGTAGAAAAGTCTTTTGTAAACTACACTATTGTGGCAAACCGAAACACAAAAGCTGAAAGATAAAGCAATCCATGTGTCAGGGGCTCATTCCACCAGATCAGCAAACATAATACTGCTGTCTGAAGATGAGAATCCCTAAACAGCCTTGAAATAAATGCTACCGAGAGAAGACTCAACAGCTGCCAAGTTCCTGCCAAGCCTTTGATATGTTTACTTATTACTAGGGTTTCCCAATACATTGTTCCAAGTCTTCCGAAGGAAGCAAAACAAAAAACATGAATTAACAATTGGACCACCATGGACCTCAATATTATCATCCTTTCTCTTTTTTCTGATAGGATTGTCCATTTTCTTTTCCAACGAACTGACTTTTGCTTCTTTCACCTCTCTACTCTTTCCACTGCACGGCCCTTTATAGCCCACATGCCAACTCTACATCTTCGATGGCTGTAAATGGATGGTGGAAATAAACTATTTCAAGCTATCCTCATCCCTTTCTAGGGTCAGTGAGATCAAGCTTCTGTAGATACCGTTGGCGTTCTAGAAGTAAAACAATGTAATCCTTAGTGGATCAATGATGTGGGTAATCTATATTCATGTAGCAGCCTTGCACATATTGAATATAGGATTATTTATGGTCAGAATGCTCATCGGTATCTATTCTTCCTACACTGCCAGACAGTTATGGATAATCATCTTCTTCTTAAGTAGACCCTGCTTACAAGTAAACTCCTTTAATTGTGTATGTGCGGCGTTACATTCCCTGCTCGAAATAGCACCATAAATAGTCTGCTTATTACTGCAAGATATAACCTGGGAACTCATCTATATTAACTGCTATGTGTTCCATGTGGAATATTTTACTATGATGCTGCGTGGCACAGCATTCCAGCCCATTCCGAAAAGCAGATGATTAATGCCCATAGTATAGAGGAGGAAACCAATGGCAATTTGCCTACGGTCTTCAAATTCAGTTGAGTTCTGATAGCTATTTTACAATTGAAAAACAGCTACAAAGGTTATACAACCGTTTCGTAGAACTACAAAGGTTATACAACTGCCTTAATTGATTTACAATTTCAGTGAGTCAAAAGGAACTAGTCAAAAAGAAGTAGGAAAGTCGTTCGAATAAAGTATTATTTGAAAACTTCATTTCCGTTAGCAGCAGTAGTTATGGAAAATTAATGATGATATGTTAAATAAACGGCCATTTCTATACATGAGAAGTGCAGTCAACTACTAAGGCACAGTGATTCTTGTTAACAAGTATTTACTCACAAAGCCGCGGATCAAAGAAATCACAACCACATAAAAAGAGCAATTAAGTCCCACCACTGTGTAACATCTAGAAACCGTCACAGATCATGGATTGCTAGCGCTCGCTTTTACTATATATTTTATTGGCACGCGAATACTACAATAGCAAATTGCTTCTTGCACATAAAAAATATCATAGCATCACAACACAGCCAGACGAGTCCCAAAGTAGGTCTTTTCTAAAGCAGACAAAGATTTTTTGGGAGCCACACCAAGGAGCGAAACAAAAGAATAACTCGAAACTAGAGCAAATGTCTGACTTACAGCAACTAAAATTTGGGCTATTTTTCATTTAGTGGGTTAATTAATAACTGGAGGATCATATTTTATGAGATGATGCCCTGAACCTCTGAAAATGTAATATAAGGCGTTCACACCTGCCCGCTTTGCAGCCAATAATAAAGAATAAAATATTGTTTAAAGAATAACTGTCCTTTTTTGATATTTCATCTGTGAAAAAGTACATTTTTGTAATATATTTTAGTAAATAATTTATTATACCATACTTTAGTAATAACATTCCAAAACCCTTTTTTCAGTGCTGTCAATTCCCTGTCAGCATCAGACTGTTTCTATATGAAATCCGTACACTCCATCTATACGGTTTATGGACAACACTACTTGTGCAAAGGGGAGGCAGTTAATCAGAGCTCCACTGTTACATCAAAACAGGATGTGCTGGATCCGTAACCCTGAGATACTCCACACATACTAAGCACCAAAGGAAAACAGAACTATTGAACTGCGAACGGGACTTGCGAGTAAACATGACACAATGACTGACAAACACCCAAAACACTTGTCTAGCATACCTGCATGCATAAACAAATGGAATTGCTACAGTACGTACAAGGTATTTGTTCATATTTTGGCCAATATACTTAAGCCCACAAACCCACGACAAGGGTCCTCATTGTCTCATGGGTCCCTACTCTAACAAGACAACTACTCCATGAGTCCTGCCTGCAAGCAGGGAAATTGTCCCAATAGGAACGGCCCCGCCCTGGAACCTAAGGGCTTGGCTCACATTAGATAAAAAAATGATCCAAGCAGAACAGGACACAGTTCACACCAACAGACAAGGGAATGCATACCACATGGAACAGGACTGTTCCCACTACATGTCCGGTCACCTGCACAGAACCACAGAAGATGTCACTGTTCACACCAATACACACTCAACAGGACTGTTCACCTCGTGTTCGGCCACCTGCACAGACACACAGAACACGTTGCTGTTCAGACCAATAAAAAAAAAATGCATGAATTCAAACAAAGGTATTATGAGGGAGCTGAGGAAACCAGCACCCTCAAGCCAGGGGGGCTGATATTTATGTGCCGCAGACCAGTGGTGATTGGCTTGCTAGAGAACTCCACCGCTAGCCAACTCAAATATCCCATACCTGTGGAAGTGTCCTCCTGGAAAGCCATAGAACTACAGACCCTAGGAGCACAACCTGACATCCATGTTCCAGACATAGGCTACCCAATTTCTCATCTGGATTGAGTGATCTGCATCTGCTTGGTAGCTAAGCTAGCTCCTGCACCTATGCCACCTTGCATAGAAGTGGTGTATGGATTTCCCAGAGAAACTGTCCAATGCCAATGGAAAGGAAATGACAGTGAAAGAAGGGTTTTGGAGTAAAAATACTTTAAATATATTACAAAATTACTTTTTTTCACATATCCAAATGAAATGTTAAAGAATATATGTACTCTTTAGTTACAAAAGGAATTATTGGATACATTTATGGAGTAGAGTTTAACCATATGCCTCTCTGAATATTGTGATATATTATATAGAGACCCAGAACTGTCACTATATAATAATAGTTACATTTGTGGGACTGTATGTGCCTTTAAATGTTTTATATATTTGTATTGATGTCGTGCTTTGAAATTGGTGGCTTGAGAAGAGTATAGTACAGAGAGGGATTGAACAGCTCAGTGACTCAGCCCCTTACAGAGCAACCAATCAGCACTAAGCAGTAAGTGGAGTAGGAGTTATAAAAGTTGTAACTTTCTAGAAAGTTCAGAAGAAGAGAGTAGACTGTAGTATCAAGAGGTTATGTTGTTATCAGGGGACTGTGTCTCACAACACAGCCATTCTTGGATCTAGTCCCTGCAGTTGACATGGTGTATTGGGGAAGCGGCAGATGAGAAACCCACAAAAAGAGCTACAGCCTGCCTACGCACTTTAGGGCCATAGTAAGAAACCCACATTCGCAATATGGAGCAGAGAGGGTAGAAATTGCTTAAGCCACCATTCTGATGACTAGAATCTGAAATTGGATTACAAAGTTTTGTGCCTTAATCTATTGAACGTTAAACCATTGTGCTTGTACCTTTATCCTGACTCTCATGGGAGGCCTTGCACTACACCTTATCAGCATACCAGGGAGAAGAGACCAGCCCTTTTTCCACCAACTTTCCCCCCCATTTCATTGCTAGTAGCCAGTTGGGGAGTAAATTGCACAGTAAAGGTTTCTGTAAACATTACCCCCTTCCCAGTTACTGCAATTTATAATGTAATGTGTCTGAATGAAGACGTCTTTGAACCCAAGGGAAAGCCCACTGGAGCTATTACCAGAGCAACCACATTTGGTCTGCAACAAAATAACCTAAATGTTCAAGAACCATCAGGAATACTATAGTTTGAGGTCTGTTAAATCCCTTGTGCTAAAAGATTGAGATGGGCTCCTCCATTTTTCGAAGAAAGGAGAGACAAGCTCACAAAAATACCCTAGGCCAGTGTTCCCCAACTCCAGTCCTCAGGGCCCCCCAACAGGTCATGTTTTCAGGATTTCCTCAGTATTGCACAGGTGATGTAATTATTGTCAGTGCCTCAGACATTGCCACAGGTGTTCTTACTATAGGATATCCTGAAAACATGACCTGTTGGTGGTCCCTGAGGACTGGAGTTGGGGACCCCTGCCCTAGGCTGCAAGTGAGCAATGCAAATAATACAGCTGTAATGTGTTAAAACATTGAAACTAGTGGCATAATCCCTACAAAATTCTCCAAAACAGCCATAACGTGCACAAATAACAGCACTAGACAGTTTTCAATTATTACACATACACTATGCAATTCCCATGATGATGCCACTCCAGTATCCAAATAACAGTGATTTGGCATCTAAATAGTAACGCCATACATTGAATAAATAACAATAGTGCTCAAGGCCTAGTAGCGGAATTCGGGTACCAAATCCTAACAGTTTTTAAAGGTGTAGTTGTTGCAAATCTTCCTAATGAGGATGAAGGAAAGCCGTAGAGGTCTAAGGGAATCTGTCCCTTTTGCCCTACCTGTGAGCTGGCCTCATTGTGGTTCAGCTTCACTTGTTTATGAAGTCCCATTATGTACTCAGGAGTAAAGCCCTTCAGAGCCCAGTAATTTGTAAGTGGAATGCTATAAGGTTTACAGCTATCATAAACATCACAAATGGGTTCACAAGTAAAGCGGTGTAAAATAATTGATTAGCGAAAACGCTTGCACTTGCCCCAGGTTCCAAATGGCCAGTCTATGCCCGTGTTCTTCAATTAAAGCCAGTGGGACTTATTTATGCTAAATCATTCAAAAGAAAAGCGAACCTGTTATCCATAATCATCTATCAGATCCCTGCTGCAGGCAACGTCCCAAGTATTATTACTGTATAATTGCATAATTGTCATGCATGTTATAACGCATTGATTAATGACAATGAACCGCAGAGCAAAATCCATACATATAATCATCTATGTTGAACCAAGTAGATATACTCCATGATTGCAAACTATGTAATCTTATAATTGGCATAAGTGATTCCCTGCAATACAATACATATCCATATGTTCACGTATCATTCGTACAACAACAGTTTTATGACCAAAGGAGATGCCTGCCAAAGCCTTACTGGCATCAGTATTAGAGATGAGCGAGTATACTCACTAAGGCACATTACTCGAGCGAGTAGTGCCTTAGCCAGGTATCTCCCCGCTCGTCTCTAAAGATTTGGGGGCGGGGAGTGGCGGGGGAGAGCAGGGAGGAACGGACGGGAGATCTCTCCCCCCCCCCCCCCCCCGCTCCCCGCCGCAACTCACCTGTCACCCGCGCCGGCCCCCGAATCTTTAGAGATGAGCGAGGAGATACTCGGCTAAGGCACTACTCGCTCGAGTAATGTGCCTTAGCGAGTATACTCGCTCATCTCTAGTAGATTGTCAGGACAAATGCCATTGTCAATGCTTCATGTTTGAAAATACAGTGGTTCTTTTGCGAAGGCAAATTGTTAATATTAGTCCTATAGCTTGCTAAATTAGAAATCTTGCACGCAATCTCCATTTCTCATCAGTTTTGAGCACCATCTTGCAGTTGGACTTTAAAGCTAAAACTTTTTAGATTCAGATGCTTGACCGCCATGTAATACATGAATGGCTCAAGTCTGCTTTAGCAGGAACTGGCTACAAGGCATCTCTCCGCTCATCTCAGACTGGTGTACTAGTGGTGGAGCCCCTCTATGGTAAGCCATATGGAATCAGGTTGTCTTCATGAAACAACACCTTTACACAACTAGTATCAAAATGCTCATACTTAACTATAGAAGGATAATGTTTTCTCAGCAAATAGGGGGAGATGAGCAGTTTAACCCTTTGCAATCCAATTTTGGATTCAGGGTTTCCTAGAGGGCTTTCTCTTTCTGCCATTATACAATGGCGCCATCTGCTGGCTAGAGCCAGTACTGCGGTATTGGACCTGCTGGAGAGGCCCCCGACAACAGAGCAGCCAGTAATATACAGTAAGAATACCCTGCCGGACGTCTTCCGACATCGGAAGCTGTACAGCCTTCAATCAGAATGTCTTCAGACGTCAGACAGTGGATTGGAAAGGGTTCATGGAAGTATTGTTTAAAAGGTGCTTTCCCACATTTAGACCATTACTGTAAGATGGCCTCTCTAAAGCCTCTAAAGTATGAAATCTAGTACAAAATATTTCATTATTTATTAGAAAGACATAAAATGTAGAATAAATTATAAATCAATAACTAATATTTTGCCCGCAGTAACATAAAGCTAAACTAAAGCTTCTTCATAATCACCAATTCAATTTAATCTATTTCTTATAGTTTTTGTCTTTTTTTTTTTGCCTTTTGTTGAGGCAGTAATGAACATTAATGATCTCCTGCTTATTAGGAGGACAGAAAAAGATTGACTCATACATGTATCCCATTCTCTTTTTAACTACTGCTAAACACCTTCCTTTGCATAAAGAAATCTATTGCAAATAAAGTGTTAGCAGAATTTCATTAGTATGGCAGTTTCCCACATCTTTTAAGATAACTATCTGCAGAGAAGATAACAAAGTACCACAGGGAATCAATGTGCTTGGTTTGGAATAGTGTCCAGGGCCAGTTAGCAGAAAGATGTTGTAACAGAATAATGTAATGGTCAGGAATAGGCAAGAGAACATGTGTAAAATGAATGAAAAATAAGAGAATGAAGAAGGAACATAGAGCAGTATGAAATAACTGAGGAAGGCCAACAATATTGTTATGGTACATCCAAGCTGGACGCTAAGTCTGGATCGGACGTAATTAGTTGTCCAAGAGGATGGCTATACAAACAATATATGTGGAGAACACAAAATATGGGTAACTAAACCAAAAGTAGGGAAAAGTAAAATCTGATCCTAACTACTAATACAATGAGACCTTACCTAAAAGCAGAGCACTTGTCGTGATAAGGGCGACCCCATGCCAAGAACCTAAGGTGACCCTGACTTTCCCTAGTCGGAATAAAAGAATATATCAACTACAGGGAATAACAAGAAATAAAGTTTAAATGGAGGCCTGGACAAAATGAACCAGGTGAAATACATTAGCAATATAGTCAGGAATTGAATGTCTCAGCACCCCGAATATCCTAAACACTAAACAAGCTTATCTGACAATGGAGCAAAACAGGCTGCCATGTATAACAAGCATCTTCGATGAGGAGGAGTCAGGATAAATAAACAGGCGCTGATTGGCTGGGACACACGCCTCCCAGCCAACCATTCATCCACACAACCTGTTCATGTCGACATGACATTCAGCATGTGTTGGTATGTGAATCACATGGGCTGGGGCTGACTCCGTGATGTAACCACAGACTTGACCCAACACGTAACTGAAGTCCAGTGCACTCTAGGGACATCTATCTATCTATCTATCTATCTATCTATCTATCTATCTATCTATCTATCTGTCTATTTATCTGTCTTTACTTTTAACTTTGCAGACGTTATTCTGCATTTACTACCCTTTTTGCCAATATTTTCTGATAACATGACCAGGTTTGAACCAAAAAGAGTGTTTTAAGATTCACAGTTCTGGTCAGATGATCTGGATAATCTGCCGGTAGTAGGGCCCCAGCTGTAAGAGTTGGAGAGGTAGGAGTTGCCTGGAGCCCAAGGGGAGCCAAGTGTCCTCTGCCAGATAAGAAGACACCAGTATTGTAAACAACACATGGTAGGTGTGGGGTATTGCTACAGATTTGGCAATTAGTGAGATTGGTTAGATAGTATCACTGTAGCATAAAAAGAAGTCTTATTATAATTGATTAATAATTCGATCAAAATGTAAACCACGGCACCATATTTCCATTCTTTGGTTGTTTCTCCTTAAAGCTAATGGATCCCCTAAATTTTTGTTTATTAAATTAAACCAGAAGGTGATACATTTTCTATATGACTATGGGGTGGCCATCTTGCCTTTGCTGCGGTTAACAGCCTTGAGAAATGCTTCACAGCTGAACTCATAGGCCATAAACACAATGGATGTGAGCTGACCTCTTGACTTCTATAGAGGAGTGTTATGGAATGCTTTGTGACCAATGCAGGGGTCATCGAGCAGGAATATATATGTCACATTTCATTGTAATATGGCCTGGGATTATAATTAGATGAGCACTGAAAAGTTTTCTCCACAGAACAGGAGGTATCAGACTATTATTAGGCTTAGTGGTTAGTGTGAAAACTGCAGAATATTAGGATTCTTCTAACTATAGA
Organism: Eleutherodactylus coqui; assembly: GCF_035609145.1. Classification (NCBI taxonomy): domain Eukaryota; kingdom Metazoa; phylum Chordata; class Amphibia; order Anura; family Eleutherodactylidae; genus Eleutherodactylus; species Eleutherodactylus coqui. The sequence continues at coordinate 474,544,207 of NC_089837.1, read as the reverse complement.
TCATGATGAGATTGAAAATGTAAAAAAATTTCAGCCCAAATTCTTTAAAGATACGTGTAACAAACATACAGTATATTGATTTATACAATAAGGCCTCATGTCCACGGGGAAAATCAGGCCCGCCGCGGATTCTTCATGTAGAATCCACAGCGGGTCCCTCCTGCCCCACGGACATGAGGCCTAAAATCAGAATAAACTCACCTGCTCCGGACGCTGCGGGTCTTCCTTCCTTCGCAGCCGGATCTTCTTTCTTCGGCCCAGCAGATGTGTCCGGCACGCCGGTGGCGTGCCGCGTGCATGCGCCCGGCACATCCGCCGGGCCGAAGAAAGAAGATCCGGCCGTGAAGAAGGGAAGATCTGAATCGTCCGGAGCAGGTGAGTTTAATTCTGGTACGGGTCTCCCGCGGATCCGGACGGCTTCCATCAGCCTCAATAGAAGCCTGCGGGAGCCGTCCCCGTGGGAGACCCGCACGAAAATGGAGCATGTCTATTTTTTTTCCTGCACACGGATCCGCGCCTGACGGGAAAAATGACATCCGCAGGTATTTAACTACCTGCGGGTGTCCAATGCATCCCTATGGGGCGCGGATCCGCGTGCGGGAAAAACGCTGTGGATTTACAATAAACATTTCCCCGTGCACAGGAGGCCTTAGTCATTTACTGATGACACATTCCCTTTAAAAAATTAACTATTGACATTGAATGTAAAAATGTCATCTCGAAAGCCCCTTTTACTGCAAATGGCTATCAGAGTGTGCTTACAATCAACTGTCCATGAGAAAACTGCTGAAAACAAGGCTAGAGGGAATAATCTGTATAGACCAGTAGCTTTAGGGCACATTTCTGAATTGACAGCCAAAGAAATCCTATGTACTCCTTGCGAGCATATGCATTTTGTCACCAAGTGTCTCTTGCTGATACTAAAAGTTCTATGCTCTAAATAATTGTGTGTTGAAAATATGCTGGTGGAAGGTATAAATACACATAGCCCCATGACAATTAATCACAGTTTTACTAACTCTACTGTTTTTATTTTCCATGTAAGAACTCTATAGTGAAAGAAAAGCAAAATTATGGTCTTAAAATTATATGTAAGTCATACCTTGTCGAGATTGCGCTTTACTGCTATTCATACTCTTTAGACTTCCTTCCCTTGGCTACTTTTTGGCTCAACAAAATGCATGCTGACTTTGGCCGTGGCAGGGGTTGTGTGACCAAACATTCGACCTTGCACTCTCATTGAAGACAATGGGGTTGTAGCAAGACTCGCAAGTTGCCATGATAGCAAAAAAATGCAACCTCATGATAGAGCATAAATGTCTTCATCGCTGGAGGTCCGTCTGCTGGTCAAGTATGTGCACCGTCAATCCATTCATATGGTGCATTTGGGGTGTGCCATGGTGGATAGGGAATAAGTGTCTTTAGTAGGAAAACCCATTTAAAGTCTCATGCACTCAAGCATACCTGTATGTGGGATCCATGTCACGCAGGCTCTGAATAGGTTCTCTCTATATTTCTGTGGGGCTTTGCCTACCACCATGTAAATGCCTAGGGAGTCTTCAAAAGACTGCAGCATGCTCTTTGATTTAGGTTCTCGACCTATGGTACATATAGCTTAAGGAGTACATGTAATGTATCGATGGGGTACTTGCACTATGGTATGCTGTGCTTTTAATAAGCAGCATAGTGTATGATCAGAGTCCTGAAGGCACATTATTGTATATGGTTTGAGAAGGAGATACTTTATTTGAAATGTTGAGAATTAGTGCTGTATGACATTTTGTATGTTGGACCAAGTTCTTCCCTAGAATCACCGGATTGAAAGAGTTCCTACAAGAAAGATTAATGCATGAAACGGAAACTCACTTGTAAGTGACTACAATAATTTTGTGCAGTGCAATTCCATTTTGCACTCCATATTACGAACCAAAATTCAAACTCTTTTGTGCATGACGCTGTGATAGTCACTATACTGCCACTACACTGCAGAAAGCCTAGTGGTGTTCATTGATGACATGTCAGCATAATGTCTGAACTAGAGATGAGCGAGCGTACTCGCTAAGGCAAACTACTCGAGCGAGTAGTGCCTTATGCGAGTACCTGCCCGCTCGTCTCAAAAGATTTGGGTGCCGGTGGGGGGCGGGGAGGAACGGAGGGGAGGGAGGGGAGATCTCTCTCTCACTCTCTCCCCCCGCTCCCACCTGCTCACTCCCGCAACTCACCGCTCTCCCCCGCCGGCACCCGAATCTTTTGATACGAGTAGTTTGCCTTAGCGAGTACGCACGCTCATCTCTAGTCTGAACCCTACAAATTGGGAAAGAAAATTATGTAAGTCTCAAGAAATCAAAATAAGTTTCTAGTTTTTACATTTATTTTATGAAACAATTGTTATATAAACATTGGTATCTTCAGGCCAGAAATACAAGTAGATGTAGTGTGACTGTATTAATACGCAAGGGCTTGGAATACGACAGAGAAAGCAGAGGCATGAAGACACAGTGTGCAGTAATTCCTATTTAGTGATAAAAAGATTTGGAATAAAGAGATTTTGGCAGTGATTTAACAGTGAGTCAAACCTGATAGCTGTCACAACCAAAATATCCCCAAATATTGGACACACACTACTATCTAGTGATTATAATAGCTAAACAGTACACTGCTCGATCAGGTTAGTATACTTTCTCTATGATCAGTCCATTTATATCATCGTCAACAATATGGACAAATTTGAGTCCCCACAATATTCAGTCTCAGAATGTATCCTCTCTTAGTAGCTGGGGTGTCCCACGGGGCTTAGGGAGTACTCTCCAGTACACAGCAAGACAAATGAAGGCAGTACAGTTCCAAGGTCAAAAATGGTGGCGCTTGACCACTTGGAAGTAATAGTTTCTCCTTAGTTGTTATACATTATTGTCCTCACCTAGACACTGGTCTCTCGTTAAACTTACTTTAAGTTCATCTTCTGCAGAACCAGCATTGGCATTTTCTGTAGCATTTGCAGGTTCCTGGAAGTGATGTATGGCATCACTGTATCTTTTCTCTCCAGCAGCACTGACCCATCCTCTCTGAAAACACTGACGACCTACTGTCCTTAGCTGTTTTACGGAGCGATTCTTCCCTACTGTCAGAAGCTTCCTATCAGCTCAGGTAGCTGTCTCTTTTTACTCATAGGGTAGACTTGGGAAACTTGCACTCACACCTTCTCAACTACTAACCACATCACCAGTCCTCTCTGAGCACACTCCACAACAACTAGATACCGCTGTAACAGGAAGTTTTACTTTAGGCTTTATAAATTTGTCAGGTATAACAATTACTTGTGCATTTTCTTCACACATCCCAACAGGGTAGCCCCCTTAAATAGACCTGTAGTCCTGTTTGAGTCATAAAACTACTGCAATGTAATCTGAATGGCCAACAAATTTGCATGAAATCTGGCCAATGTTGCAAAAAAATCCCACATCCTTGGATTTTTTTGGGAACCATCACAAGATTGCTAGCAATTCATTTTACTAATAAAAGCCACTGAGGTTGCATTGAGGTAGTCATGTACTTGTATAACAACTCACATGCAACCACAAGTTACCGTGCAGTCTTGTCCTAATTCAAATGTGTGCATGGGAACTGGCATTCCACATAAAAAAAGAGAAGATCATGCAAACTTTGTCTATTTGTCTGGTCGGGTATTCAGAGAGTTTAGTGTATTGTCAACTATTACCACAACCTTGATAGAAATGAACATACCACTAAGTATATGTCAGTGATTTCTGAGCTTCTTGCAAATACAAGTCATATGTAAAACTAATTCAATGGCATATATCAAACATGATGTGCAAGTCTGAACGGATGATTAGTCATTTTAATGACATCGTTTTTTAAAAAAAATTCCTGCATATGCATCACAAGCAGAACGCAAAGACAGTAAGAAATATGCACATAATTCACAAACAGGGCTCAAATGGGCACCAGCCAAATAAAATTGAAATACAGCTTTTTCTGAACTTCAGGTACATTTTATGGATCATGCATCACTTTTACTGTCTCAACTACTAAAAATGATGCATATGCACCAAACTTTTCTTTAGTAAAATATTTTAGCAAGCGTAGCATTAACACTATTGGAGAAAATGAAGCGTGGGAATCATAATGGAGAACATTCTTATTAAATATAATAGAAAAAAAGAAGGAGTTAAATAAAATGATTACCATTGGATTAAGTTTAGATTAAATGTAAGAAACACGTAGATGTAAAAGGAATTTCAACTTATATAATAGATTGGTTTAGAAAATATGACATAGTGTTATTAATGTAGATCTCCAACCGGGGTAAATAAAACCCACCATAATCCCTGGACAATGCTAAAACCATGGGCTCTTACCGCTGCATTTTCTCACCTGACCGCCAGCTGCGATAGTATACTTTGATCTTGAATTACTTCCTATTATATACAGTAGGTCCCATATAATAGATCATTGTGGTGAAATATAAGGCTTACACTCTTATCTATTCTTGTAATATATAAAAAAGCCACTTGCTTTTAATTGTAAGTCAGGTCTGGTCCCCGGGCGACCGTCTGAAAGCCTCTCATTTTAATCTGCAAACGGTATCCAATATTTTTTAAAACTGAGACATAGTTTCCTAAAAGGATACAGCCACTTTTGTAATTATTTTTATCGCTCCAAGGCACCTAAAAAATGACGTAACCTAAATAGAAGATTGAAAATAAACCTTACCATTTTGTGTCTACAGCTCCAATGCAGAACTATGCGTCTCCGTGGTTACAAACCACAAATAACTCTTTGTGTTGTCTGAGCTGCAGTCATGTGTTATACTGTATTTCTTCTTCCAGATTTTTTGCTTTTAGGGCTTCGACAGAGGAGCGTGGTAGGCAGTATGCTCACTCCTGCGCAATTTTTTCGCACAGTGAGCAAGTATATCTTGCGCTCATGCCTGCGCAAATACTGAGAGTATTTGCACAGGCACAGCTCATTCACATGGGCAGGGGAAGCTAATTAGCCTATGGCGCTGTGTTTAGAGCATTCACGTGTGGGCAGATGTTTGTTTTTGCACACCTCCCATAGACCTCAATCACGCAGAAGAGAGCAGGTCCTACTTTGTTGCGCCCCCCAAAAAGAAGTAAGAATGAACCAATTGAAATCAATGGATTCTATTCTCGGCATTATACATGCAGGATTTTCCCGTGCGCAAAATTGCGGAGTAACTCGTTCATACGTTTATGCCCTTATGTACAGTAGGAAAGAAAATCGCTAGAAGCGAATAACAGATGGCTGCAGGATCAGACTGTATACAGGGTTTGTTTGTGATCTGTAAAACTGGACACATAAAGACTAGAGATGAACGAGCATACTCGCTAAGGCAAACTACTCGAGCGAGTATTGCCTTATGCGAGTCCCAGCCCACTCGTCTCTAAAGATTTGGGTGCCGGCAGGGGGCGGGGAGCGGCGGGGGAGAGCGGGGAGGAATGGGGGGGGTTACTCTCTCTCACTCTCTCCCCCCCCCCCCGCTCACTCCCGCAACTCACTGCTCTCCCCCGCCGGCACCCGAATCTTTAGAGACGAGCGGGCAGGTACTCGTATATGGCACTACTCGCTTGAGTAGTTTGCCTTAGCGAGTATGCTCACTCATCTCTAATAAAGACCAAAAAGACTATAAAACGTTTAAATTGGTAATCCAGGCAGATTTTTTTTTCAAAAGCAGCTCAAAGTGGTGGCAAAACATGAAAAATGTCATACTCACTTTAGCCGATCCTCTGTTCTGCTGAGCAAACCAAACCTCAAACAGTTTGCTTCTGCCAAACCAGTGGTGGTACCTCTTCAATGGATGTAGCTCAGTGGTTGGCACTATTGCCTTGCAGTGTTAGGGGTTCTAGGTTTAAATCTGCAAAGGACAACATCTGCATGGAACTGGAAAACTCTGTGCAGATTTTGACTTTGGTCAAATTTGAACATAGGACTCCTTCATTGCAAGGCAATCTCCTATTTTCTAAGGGAGCAAAGGATTGGACATGTTGAATTATATACCCTTTTACATGTGCTGATAATCAGGAATGACTTCCTGATTCATCTGCAAGTAAGAAGACATGTTGCTGTGTGCTGGTGGCAATCAGGAAGTGGAGCTTGAGGTACATCATGATATCAGCCCCAACCTATGTTACCACACTTTCCGCGCATGCATCCTGTCATTCAGCGCTGGGCACTTTCTTCCTGTCACTGCAGAAGGTCCCTGAGGTGTCGTATGTCAGAAATTCCTCAGTGTACAGTGTGCCCTTTTTGACAACCCTGATACAACATCTCCTGTATAAACTGATTGGCCAACAGAGAGGTCTTTCCCCTAGACGGTCAATCAGCTATAATGCAAGTGTATTTATTCTGGACCCGCCTCTACATGGGCACCGGTTACTGTCCTGCCTGAGGTGCTTGGTGAGGCAGCACACTTCTTTCAGCTAAATACCTGTGGCTATTTATTCTGTGTGCGGCTTATTCACTTTTACCTTAAACTGTGTTATATACATTGATCTTCCCATCTGCATTAAACATCTTCCCTATCACCCATCTAGGGACAGACTAGGCCCCCTGGATTCCTGATGTGGGTCTGTCCTTATCAGGGTCTGCCACATCGAAGTTGGTTAGGGATAGCGGTCCCATTTCTGTTACCGTTATTTGTCCTGTTTTGTGTTTTCCACAATTTGGTGATATTATATATGTCTATCTTGGTTCATTGTAAACATTAATTAAGCCTTGGACTGACGTGTTGGTGATGCTTGTGAGGGGTGCTGTACTTGCACCCTGCATAAACGTAACAAGATGCCAGCAATCAGCTAACAAACAAGCAGACATTCATTTGTTAAGTGACTGCATTTTTTATGTGTCACCAAAAATCATTGATTGTTAGCAGTGCATTGCCCTGTGTAAACTGGGATAAGCTGCTGACAGTAATGGAATGGTATAATCCTGAGCAATCTCACTAACAACCCTTTGGCCATACACAGTACTCCTGATTGCTGTGTGTATGAATGCTGATCGACTTGCAAAAACGTTGATCGGTGTTGATCAGACTACACAGAGTTGGATCGTAGTCTGATACCATGGAGGCACATAGGACCGTTAAGAGCTGTAGACTCAAATCAGTAAAAGATCTTTTACAGAATAGGCCGCAAAATGCACGGCAAGCTGTGCTAAACGCCACAACAAAATCTGCAGGTTACCAGCGGATTTTGATGCGGAATTAAGATTGGCTTAAAACCTGCCCGCAATTCCACACTGGTGGATTTTGGTGTGGAATTCCACAGCTGCGGATTTGGCTGTGTTCCGCATTGTAATTCCGTCCCACGTGAAAGGTCTCTAAGGGTCCTTTTAGACGAGCCGATTCTTGGCTTTGAGTAAGAGACTTCACTGCTAGATTGTTCGCTCTCATGCAGCCTGTTTAGACAGACAAATGCATTGTTGGCTTATTCAAATGAGAACTGTTCAGTCTTTCACACTCGCTCTATAAAGGCCCATTTTCTCATGGCTGACCGCAGATTACAGTGTTATCTGCCGACTCCCGTGGAGATAACATCGTGCGGTCTATTGAGAGATGTTATCTCTCACTAGCTGGACAATCGATTTTAAGTGCACCTTCAAATCATCATTTAAACGAAAAGAGCACAATGCCCGCGGTTACATGTAACGATTATTGCTCATTTTCGGTCATTTAAACGAATTTTGAGCAATAATCATTACGTGAAAATGGGCTTTAACCCTTTGCAATCTAATTTTGGATTCAGGGTTTCCTAGGGGGTTTTCTCTTTCTGCCATAATACAATGGCGCCACCTACTGGCTAGAGCCAGTACTGCGGTATTGGACATGCTGGAGAGGCTCCGACAACAGAGCAGCCAGTAATATACAGTAAGAATACCCTGCTGGATGTCTTCCGACATTGGAAGCTGTGCAGCCTTCAATCAGAATGCCTTTAGGCGTCAGACAGTGGATAGGAAATGGGTTAATGCAATGTGAAAGACTGAATGATTGCTGTTTAAACCCAAAGACAAGCGAATGAGCTACCAATGGACTTCTTGTTTTTCGCGTTTAGCCTGAACAAATATCGTTAATTTTTGCCTGTTTGAATGACTTTTGAGTAGAGATGAGCGAACACCAAAATGTTCGGGTGTTCGTTATTCGGAACGAACTTCCCGTGATGCTCGAGGGTTCGTTTCGAACAACGAACCCCATTGAAGTCAATGGGCGACCAGAACATTTTTGTATTTCGCCGATGCTCGCTAAGGTTTTCATGTGTGAAAATCTGGGCAATTCAGGAAAGTGATGGGAATGACACAGTGACGGATAGGGCAGGCGAGGGGCTACGTGTTGGGCTGCATCTCAAGTTCACAGGTCCCACTATTAAGCCACAATACCGGCAAGAGTGGGCCCCCCCCCCTCCCAACAACTTTTACTTCTGAAAAGCCCTCATTAGCATGGCATACCTTTGCTAAGCACCACACTACCTCCAACAAAGCACAATCACTGCCTGCATGACACTCCACTGACACTTCTCCTGGGTTACATGCTGCCCAACCGCCCCCCCTCCCCCCCCACAGCGCACACCAAAGTGTCCCTGGGCAGCCTTCAGCTGCCCTCATGCCACACCACGCTCATGTCTATTTAGAATTGCGTCTGCCATGACGAGGGACCGCAGGCACACACTGCAGAGGTTGGCACGGCTAGGCAGCGACCCTCTTTAAAAGTGGCGGAGCGATAGCCCACAATGCTGTACAGAAGCAATGAGAAATAGAATCCTGTGCCACCGCCATCAGGAGCTGCACACGTGGGCATAGCAATGGGGAACCTATGTGCCACACACTATTCATTCTGTCAAGGTGTCTGCATGCCCCAGTCAGACCGGGCTTTTTAATTCATAGACACAGGCAGGTACAACTCCCTATTGTGAAGTCCCTGTCGACCCACAGCATGGGTGGCTCCCTGGAACCCACCGGCGGTACACAGAAATATCCCATTGCATTGCCCAACACAGCTGAGGTAGTAATGTCGTGCTTAATGCAGGTGGGCTTCGGCCCACACTGCATGCCCCAGTCTGACTGGGGTTCTTTATAAGTGTACAGATGTAGTAAAAACTCCGTGTGCACCTACAGCATGGGTGGGTGCCAGGAAGCCACCGGCGGTACATAGAAATATCCCATTGCATTGCCCAACACAGCTGAGGTAGTAATGTTGTGCTTAACCCTTTCCAATCCAATTTGTATATGGTTTTCCTAGGGGGCTTACTCTTTTTCTGCTGTTATACAACGGCGCTATATGCTGGCTAAAGCCAGTACTGCATGAGCTGACACGTAGGATAGGCTCCGACAGCAGAGAGGCTGGCAATATACAGTAAGAGAACCCCGACGGACGTCTACCAACAACGGAGCTGTACAGCCTTAAACCCTAATGTCTTCACAGGTCACACAGTGGACTGGAAAGGGTTAATGCAGGTGGGTTTCGGCCCACACTGCATGCCCCAGTCAGACTGGGGTTCTTTACAAGTGGACACATGTAGGTTAAACTCCCTGTGGACCCACTGCCTGGGTGGGTGCCAGGAAGCCACCGGCGGTACATAGAAATATCCCATTGCATTGCCCAACACAGCTGAGGTAGTAATGTCGTGCGTAATACAGGTGGGCTTCGGCCCACACTGCATGCCCCAGTCAGACGGGTTCTTTAGAAGTGTACAGATGTATTAAAAACTCAGTGTGCACCTACAGCATGGGTGGCTCCCTGGAACCCACCGGCGGTACACAAAAATATCCCATTGCATTGCCCAACACAGCTGAGGTAGTAATGTCGTGCTTAATGCAGGTGGGCTTCGGCCCACACTGCATGCCCCAGTCAGACTGGGGTTCTTTACAAGTGGACACATGTAGGTTAAACTCCCTGTGGACCCACTGCCTGGGTGGGTGCCAGGAAGCCACCGGCGGTACATAGAAATATCCCATTGCATTGCCCAACACAGCTGAGGTAGTAATGTCGTGCGTAATACAGGTGGGCTTTGGCCCACACTGCATGCCCCAGTCAGACGGGTTCTTTAGAAGTGTACAGATGTATTAAAAACTCAGTGTGCACCTACAGCATGGGTGGCTCCCTGGAACCCACCGGCGGTACATAAAAATATACCATTGCATTGCCCAACACAGCTGAGGTAACGTCAGCTGTAATGCAGGTGGCCTAAAAATTAATTTGATTACACTGTAGGCGAGGGCCCACAAAAATTGCTGTATCAACAGTACTAATGTACATCCCAAAAATTGGCCATGGCCAGCCAAGAGGGCAGGTGAAACCCATTAATCGCTTTGGTTAATGTGGCTTAAGTGGTAACTAGGCCTGGAGGCAGCCCAGTGTAACGAAAAATTGGTTCAAGTTAAAGTTCCAATGCTTTTAAGCGCATTGAAACTTATAAAAATTGTTCTGAAAAATTATTTGAGTGAGCCTTGTGGCCCTAAGAAAAATTGCCCGTTCAGCGTGATTACGTGAGGTTTCAGGAGGAGGAGCAGGAGGAGGAGGAGGAGGAATATTAGACACAGATTGATGAAGCAGAAATGTCCCCGTTTTGGATGGTGAGAGAGAACGTAGCTTCCATCCGCGGGTGCAGCCTACGTATTGCTTACGTATCGCTGCTGTCCGCTGGTGGAGAACAGAAGTCTGGGGAAATCCAGCCTTTGTTCATCTTGATGAGTGTTAGCCTGTCGGCACTGTCGGTTGACAAGCGGCTACGCTTATCTGTGATGATTCCCCCAGCCGCACTAAACACCCTCTCCGACAAGACGCTAGCCGCAGGACAAGCAAGCACCTCCAGGGCATACAGCGCTAGTTCAGGCCACATGTCCAGCTTCGACACCCAGTAGTTGTAGGGGGCAGAGGCATCACCAAGGATGGTCGTGCGATCCGCTACGTACTCCCTCACCATCCTTTTACAGTGCTCCCGCCGACTCAGCCGTGACTGGGGAGCGGTGACACAGTCTTGGTGGGGAGCCATAAAGCTGGCCAGGCCCTTAAAGACTGTTGCACTGCCTGGGATGTACATGCTGCTCGATCTACGCACATCCCCTGCTACCTTGCCCTCGGTACTGCGCCTTCTGCCACTAGCGCTGTCGGCTGGGAATTTTACCATCAGCTTGTCCGCAAGGGTCCTGTGGTATAGCAACACTCTCGAACCCCTTTCCTCTTCGGGAATCAGAGTGGGCAGGTTCTCCTTATACCGTGGATCGAGCAGTGTGTACACCCAGTAATCCGTAGTGGCCAGAATGCGTGCAACGCGAGGGTCACGAGAAAGGCATCCTAACATGAAGTCAGCCATGTGTGCCAGGGTACCTGTACGCAACACATGGCTGTCTTCACTAGGAAGATCACTTTCAGGATCCTCCTCCTCCTCCTCCTCCTCCTCAGGCCATACACGCTGAAAGGATGACAGGCAATCAGCCGGTGTACCGTCAGCAGCGGCCCAAGCTGTCTCTTCCCCCTCCTCCTCATCCTCCTCATGCTCCTCCTCCTCCTCCTGTACGCGCTGAGAAATAGACAGGAGGGTGCCCTGACTATCCAGCGGCATACTGTCTTCCCCCGCCCCCGTTTCCGAGCGCAAAGCAGCTGCCTTTATGGTTTGCATGGAACTTCTCAAGATGCATAGCAGAGGAATGGTGACGCTAATGATTGTAGCATCGCCGCTCACCACCTGGGTAGACTCCTCAAAATTACCAAGGACATGGCAGATGTCTGCCAACCAGGCCCACTCTTCTGAAAGGAATTGAGGAGGCTGACTCCCACTGCGCCGCCCATGTTGGAGTTGGTATTCCACTATTGCTCTACGCTGCTCATAGAGCCTAGCCAACATGTGGAGCGTAGAGTTCCACCGTGTGGGCACGTCGCACAGCAGTCGGTGCACTGGCAGCTTAAAGTGATGTTGCAGGGTGCGCAGGGTGGCAGCGTCCGTGTGGGACTTGCGGAAATGTGCGCAGAGCCGGCGCGCCTTTACGAGCAGGTCTGACAAGCGTGGGTAGCTTTTCAGAAACCGCTGAACCACCAAATTAAAGACGTGGGCCAGGCATGGCACGTGCGTGAGGCTGCCAAGCTGCAGAGCCGCCACCAGGTTACGCCCGTTGTCACACACGACCATGCCCGGTTGGAGGCTCAGCGGCGCAAGCCAGCGGTCGGTCTGCTGTGTCAGACCCTGCAGCAGTTCGTGGGCCGTGTGCCTCTTATCGCCTAAGCTGAGTAGTTTCAGCACGGCCTGCTGACGCTTGCCCACCGCTGTGCTGCCACACCGCGCGACACCGACTGCTGGCGACATGCTGCTGCTAACACATCTTGATTGCGAGACAGAGGAGGAGGAGGAGGAGGAGGAGGGTGCTTTAGTGGAGGAAGCATACACCTCCGCAGATACCACCACCGAGCTGGGGCCCGCAATTCTGGGGGTGGGTAGGACGTGAGCGGTCCCAGGCTCTGACTCTGTCCCAGCCTCCACTAAATTCACCCAATGTGCCGTCAGGGAGATGTAGTGGCCCTGCCCGCCTGTGCTTGTCCACGTGTCCGTAGTTAAGTGGACCGTGGCAGTAACCGCGTTGGTGAGGGCGCGCACAATGTTGCGGGAGACGTGGTCGTGCAGGGCTGGGACGGCACATCGGGAAAAGTAGTGGCGACTGGGAACTGAGTAGCGCGGGGCCGCCGCCTCCATGATACTTTTGAAGGACTCAGTTTCCACAACCCTATACGGCAGCATCTCAAGGCTGATGAATTTTGCTATGCGGACGGTTAACGTTTGAGCGTGCGGGTGCGTGGCGGCGTACTTGCGCTTGCGCTCGAACACTTGCGCAAGCGACGGCTGAACGGTGCGCTGAACTACACTGCTGGATGGGGCCGAGGACAGCGGAGATGAGGGTGTGGGTGCAGGCCATGAGGCGGTAGTGCCTGTGTCCTGAGAGGGGGGTTGCATCTCAGTGGCAGGTTGGGGCACAGGGGGAGAGGCAGGGGTGCAAACCGGAGGCGGTGAACGGCCTTCGTCCCACCTTGTGGGGTGCTTGGCCATCATATGTCTGCGCATGGTGGTGGTGGTGAGGCTGTTGGTGTTGGCTCCCCGGCTGAGCTTTGCGCAACAAAGGTTGCACACCACTGTTCGTCGGTCGTCAGGCGTCTCTGTGAAAAACTGCCAGACCTTAGAGCACCTCGGCCTCTGCAGGGTGGCATGGCGCGAGGGGGCGCTTTGGGAAACACTTGGTGGATTATTCGGTCTGGCCCTGCCTCTACCCCTGGACACCGCACTGCCTCTTGCAACCTGCCCTGCTGATGCCCTTGACTCCCCCTCTGAAGACCTGTCCTCCTGAGTAAGCGTTGCACACCAGGTGGGGTCAGTCACCTCATCGTCCTGCTGCTCTTCCTCCGAATCCTCTGTGCGCTGCTCCCTTGGACTTACTGCCCTTACTACTACCTCACTGCAAGACAACTGTGTCTGATCGTCATCATCCTCCTCACCCACAGAAAGTTGTTGAGACAGTTGGCGGAAGTCCCCAGCCTCTTCCCTCGGACCCCGGGAACTTTCGAATGGTTGGGCATCAGTGACGATAAACTCCTCTAGTGGGAGAGGAACCGCTGCTGCCCAATCTAAGCAGGGGCCCGAGAACAGTTCCTGGGAGTGTTCCCGCTCCTGAGCAGGTGTCATTGTAGTGGAGTGAGGAGGCTGGGAGGAAGGAGGAGCAGCAGACAGAGGATTCGGATTTGCAGCAGTGGACGGCGCAGAACTGCGTGTTGACGATAGGTTGCTCGAAGCACTTTCTGCCATCCAGGACAGGACCTGCTCACACTGCTCATTTTCTAATAACCGTCTCCCGCGTGAACCCATTAATTGGGCGATGAATGTGGGGACGCCAGAAACGTGCCTCTCTCCTAATCGCGCAGCAGTCGGCTGCGACACACCGGGATCAGGAGCTCGGGCTGTGCCCACACCCTGACTTGGCCCTCCGCGTCCTCGGCCGCGTCCACGTCCTCTAGGCCTACCCCTACCCCTCAGCATGCTGTATTACCAGTGATTTGATTTAACAGGCAGGAAATAAATTGGCGCAAGACTGCAGGCCAAATATAATTTTTGCCCTTTTGGGAAAACGAAAGGCCCCACTGCCTCTAGTGAATGAATAATCTAAGTTTAATAACTGTGCTGTGTCCCTGCTTATGTGTCACAGAACGTGAGGGTAGCAGAGTTATTATAACTCTGGCAGAGCAGGTATTTTTTTTCCCAATTAAGGAAAGCAAATGGCGAAGCCAGCAGTAAAGCGTAGCTGGGTGCGTATGATTTAGCAATGTTTTTCACGCAGCTCACACGTGTCCACAGGCGTTAGGACGGACAGAGGCTGGACAAATAGATTTGTTTTCACTTGTTTTTCCACCAAAAGGCAGCACTGCGTATATTCAATGAACATGAGAAGTTTAATAACTGTGCTGTGTCCCTGCTAATGTGTCACAGAACGTGAGGGTAGCAGAGTTATTATAACTCTGGCAGAGCAGGTATTTTTTTTCCCAATTAAGGAAAGCAAATGGCGAAGCCAGCAGTAAAGCGTAGCTGGGTGCGTATGATTTAGCAATGTTTTTCACGCAGCTCACACGTGTCCACAGGCGTTAGGACGGACAGAGGCTGGACAAATAGATTTGTTTTCACTTGTTTTTCCACCAAAAGGCAGCACTGCGTATATTCTATGAACATGAGAAGTTTAATAACTGTGCTGTGTCCCTGCTAATGTGTCACAGAACGTGAGGGTAGCAGAGTTATTATAACTCTGGCAGAGCAGGTATTTTTTTTCCCAATTAAGGAAAGCAAATGGCGAAGCCAGCAGTAAAGCGTAGCTGGGTGCGTATGATTTAGCAATGTTTTTCACGCAGCTCACACGTGTCCACAGGCGTAAGGACGGACAGAGGCTGGACAAATAGATTTGTTTTCAGTTTTTTCCCACCAAAAGGCAGCACTGCGTATATTCAATGAACATGAGAAGTGTAATAACTGTGCTGTGTCCCTGCTTATGTGTCACAGAACGTGAGGGTAGCAGAGTTATTATAACTCTGGCAGAGCAGGTATTTTTTTTCCCAATTAAGGAAAGCAAATGGCGAAGCCAGCAGTAAAGCGTAGCTGGGTGCGTATGATTTAGCAATGTTTTTCACGCAGCTCACACGTGTCCACCGCCCGTAAGGACGGACACAGGCTGGACAAATAGATTTGTTTCCACTTGTTTTTCCACCAAAAGGCAGCACTGCGTATATTCTATGAATAATAACTGTGTTGTGGCCCTGCCTACACAATTCTTTCCCTGCAGTATCAATGGAGGGTGGAATGCTCTGCAGAGGCGATTTTGAGAAGCCCAAAAAAAATGCAGCACAGCTAACAGCAGCCTGGACAGTACTGCACACGGATAAATATGGCCCTAGAAAGGACCGTTGAGGTTCTTGAAGGCTACACTCACTCCTAACACTCTCCCTGCCTATGCAGCACTTCTGTCCCTAATGCCAGGTGCAACGCTCTGCAGAGCCGATTTTGAGAAAAAAAAAAATTCCACTGCTAACAGCAGCCAACACACAGCTATCAGTGGCCCTAATAAGGACCTTTGGGGGGTCTTGAAGCCTACACTAACTACCAATTCTTTCCCTACAGCAGCTCCGGTATAAACAGCACTGTCCCTCATCTAACTCACACCGCATCTGAGGCGAGCCGCGGGAGGGGCCGACTTTTATATTAGGCGAACACCTGATCTCGCCAGCCACTCACAGCAGGGGGGTGGTATAGGGCTTGAACGTCACAGGGGGAAGTTGTAATGCCTTCCCTGTCTTTCAATTGGCCAGAAAAGCGCGCTAACGTCTCAGGGAAGGAAGTGAAAGTAACCAGAACACCGCATGGTGTTCGTTACGAATAACGAACATCCCGAACACCCTAATATTCGCATGAATATCAAGCTCGGACGAACACGTTCGCTCATCTCTACTTTTGAGCATTAACCGTTCTGTCTAAAAGCACCTTAAAGAGTCTTCTAATCAATGTCAATAGGTTTTTTTTAAGGATGCATCGAGACAATAGCAAAAATGGTTGCAAATGTAAACAACAATCCTGCTAGAACTTGCATATCCACAAAAAAAAAAGTATTTTACGTAAAGAAGCAGAGCAAGAAATACTCTCTAATATGATAGCTCGCTCTGCGCACTTTACAAATCTTCTTAGATTTAACTCAATTTGTTGTTGTTTGCTTCTGGACCTAAAAAATACTGTATATTACTTTTTAATGTGTAGACCTTAATTGCAAACAGATAGTATGAGATATGCAAGAGAAGAAGTAGAAGAAATAGCCAGTTCCTTGAGATAATAGAAGACCTAAATATGTCTATGAGAAAAATGAATGGTTCTTTGACAACATAATTTAAGGAATAGTTGTTCTTTATTATCGCAAGTACTTTAAAGAGAGAAGTAGTTGGAAGGAGAAGATTGCTTTCTACCTAAGGCGTTCCTATTCTAATTAAATCTGACCAGCTTTAAGTGCAGCTCACGTTATGTGTTTAGGGATGAAATACAACATCTTTAGGTAGCTTGTCAAATGGGCCCTTGCTGGGAGGAGGAACGCCGGAGATGAAGCAAGAGCTAAAATGAAAACCTCAGTTCACACACAGACTTTAGGGGGAAAAAGCTGCAGTTTTTGGGCCAGTTTTTCATACATTTTTTTTTTTAAGCCAAAGGCTTCCTACACATGGGAGAGACTCGGCCCCATATCGCGATCGCGAACGTGCGATTTACCTGCAGATGCAAGGCGACTTTCAGGCAAAATGCCATGCATCACTTTTGTGAAATTGTGATCCTCTTGGTCAAGTTTTACGCGTGATACAAGAGGATTGCAAGTGTTTCCCACAGCATGCAAGAGCCATGCCATGTATAAAAGGTCCCGTAGAAATGAATGGGCGATGCGTTCCAAAGAACGCAAAAAGATAAAGCATGTCACACTTTTTTCCTGCACTGCATCACTTGTGTATATGACTCCATATAAAAGAATGGAGTTCATGTTTGTGTGAGATTTGTGCAATGCACAAATCTCATATGAGTTTCTTGGCCATGTGAAAGTGGCCAAAGTCAGAAGTGAATCCAAAAGGAAGGAGAAGTATAAGTCCTTCCTTTACAATAGCCACAACTTCTGAATCACTTTCTGGCTTTGACTCAAAAAACTGCATGAAACCACCCTAGTCTGTTAATGCACATTTCGGGGTATACACTTAGAGCCCATTTACATGCAAAGATAATCGTTCAAAAGATTGTTTTGCATAAACTGCTAATGGACACTAATATCCATCTGCATGTAAATGAGCCTCCTGAACCTGTATTCGAAAAACAGCAGGTAGTCTGTTCTCTGCATTTAGCTCCTTTGTTCTGCTGAATACAATGTAATCAGCACTCCTAAGGAGAATACAGCACTATGGACAGCAAACATGGCATGTGGTCTGTGTTATCTTCTCCCTGGCTGAACAATTGATTTTATGCTCATCTAGAAATTATCAGTCAGCCGAAGAGTGAAATATGGGAGCATTTACACACAACGATTATCGCTCAAGCGATGGCTTTTGAGTGAATTTTGAGTGATAATCCTTGGAGGTAAATGGGCCTTTAGTGGCCAGCTAATTCCTAGCACCTTAGCATACTTTGTTGGACAATTATAGCTTCTCCCTATTCATGCTATTGTAAGCTAATTTAAATTGTCCTAATCTAAAGCCCCATTTACAGTGACAAATGTCAGGCAAGCGATGCCCGGCACTTACCCTGTGTGTACTCGCTCCCGTGCTGTTACACAGGAGCGAGTATCGCTGGCTCTCTGACAGAGCGGCCAGCAGAGGAGTGGGGTGGCTGGAGGAGATTTAACTCTTCGCTCTCCCCTGCCCCTCTCCATTCACTTAACACTTGGCCGTTCAGTACTGAGCGATCATCCTTCAGGATTTTATGCAGCTTAAACAATGGACGATGATCTGAACAATGATTGATCAGTATAAACAGCAGTCGTTCAGTACTGAATGGCCGCTGTGTTAACTGAATGGGAGCGAGTACGTGCAGAGGATGACCTGTGAGGCACAGATACCCAACAGGCCATCCCCGTGATGATCGTTCCAGTGCTTTTACATAGGAAAGATCATCGCAGGGGAATGGAGGCGGAGCAGATGAATGACAGCCTGTTTACACGGGTCAATGATCATTCAGTTTTTATGCATGCAGAAGCTGAACAACAAAAGTTGTTAGGATTCTTGCCGATAACAATTGGTTTGTTCCCATTTTCCTTTTTTGCACAGCATTTTGCGCATGCAGAAAAAGACGCAGCATGTTCTATTTTTCTGCATACTTGCAGCCCAAGGGTCCTCATAAAAGTCTTAGGGCGGTGTGCAAATTCACGCTCAATGCTCACGCAAATGTGCAATACGCTGCGCAATTTCCAAGAAACAATAACACATCTGGACCTCACTAGGCTAATTAGCCTTTCAAATCAGGATGAGGGCCTGTGAACAGGCCCTGCATCCACAAAAAGGACAGTGAAATGCACTGATACACATGCAAAGCTACCTGTTTCATAGCGCAAATATGTTGCGCTGAAGCGTGCAAAATTGCGCATATGCCCGTGTGAAGGAGCTTTAATAGAGCATATAAACAGGGGTTATCTCCATGAGATGCGGCGCTCGACAGATCCTGCTCCAAGGGCTTATTCAGATGGCCGTAGGTGCAACTGCGCCTGAATGAGGGAGATTTCTTCTCCCTCACCGGCAGTTCAAACTCCGTGCCAGAGCATAGGAGTTTGCAAAAAGAGACGGGAAGATAGCAGCTGCCCGTATACACTGGTATTTGCTAAATGCAGGAAAGACAGTCCTAACTTTTTCTGGCCGTACAAATCACGGCCGGTAAAAGAGGTGGTGAAAACGAAACCACCGAAATCCCAAAGAGATCAGTGGTTTTGTTGTGTCCCATTATACGGCCGTAATTATTATGGGGGACAAAACCGCGCTTGTCTGAATCCGCCCTAAAACAATGGAACAATTCACAAGTTTAGAGGTTTAGCCCGCACACACATAGACGTGCAGAGCTATTCAATACTGACTAATGGTGTGCAGTCTGAACAGAAGAGCAGCTCAGATGGTGGAATTGACAGCTTGACAAGTCCACTTCACAGCTGATTATTCCATTATTGGTCCAGGGTTTTCCCGCTCCTTTGCTATAGAAGGCTTTGTCTATATTTAGTGCCCTTGTGCTAAAAAGAGGTTTTCTAACCTCTAAATTTACGAGTCAGTAAGTTCAAAATGGGGGGAAAAAAGTAAATGTAATACATGGAATTCGGCCTTTTAAATTCAGCCCATTAATGACCATGCAGTACTGATAGCATATTATTCATAGTGACTAGAGATGAGCGAGTATACTCGCTAAGGCACATTACTCGAGCGAGTAGTGCCTTAGCTGAGTATCTCCTCGCTCGTCTCTAAAGATTCGGGGGGCGGGGAGCGGCGGGGGAGAGCGGGTAGGAACGGAGGGGAGATCTCTCTCTCCCCACTGCTTACCCCCGCTCCCCGTCGCAACTCACCTGTCACCCGCGCCGGTCCCCGAATCTTTAGAGACGAGCAGGGAGATACTTGGCTAAGGCACTACTCACTCGAGTAATGTGCCTTAGGGAGTATACTCGCTCATCTCTAATAGTGACATCACAGTGATGAACTACCACAGCCGTGTGGGTATGGACGTACCTTCATTACCTTGTAGTGACTACAAGATGAGGCAAGGGATCAGCGGTTTGGGAACAGCACGAAATGTAAAAGTTTACCATCTTACTATTCTTTCTAGGTATTTTAAACATGGGATATTTTTAGGAGTTGAAAAATCACTTTAATTGTCATTCCAGGCAGATTAACCCCTTAATGACATGGCCTATTTTGGCGTTGAGGGCGAAATGATTTTTGGTATTTTTTCATCTCCATTTTCCAAAAGCCATAACTTTTTTATTTTTCCATCGATGCGGCTGTATAAGGGCTTGTTTTTTGCGTGGCGAACTGCAGTTTTTATTGGCACCATTTTTGGTTACATAGCCTATATTGTAAAACTTTTATTATTTTTTTTATGATCGTAGGGAGAGAAAACGCATCAATTCGCATCACTGGCTACTAGTGACAGCCGGCTCCCGCTGCGTGATAGTGCGAGATCTGCTATGATCTCGCGCTATCCCTATGACGTAAGGGTACGTCATTTTGCGGGAAGTACCCCCCTCTGATGACTTACCCTTACATCATGGGGCGGGAAGGGGTTAAGGTAACCACAATAAGTGTTCTCGATTCCAAAGGGGGCTTCCTGGATTAATATTACTCTTTTTCATATATTCGGGTGTTTAAAGGTTAATAAATAACACGACTGGTGGTCTAAGTGGTTTAGAGCTTTATGCTATTTATTAAAGTTTCCAAATCTTGTTACAAATAAAGCTACTTATCACTTTGGAATTTAAGCCGCACTTCTATTTTGCAGTTTCTAACATCTGTGAATGCAGTCAGGAATGTTAATAATCAGCATTTCTTTGTAATGTTTGCCATGTCTATAACCAGGACCATGTATCATTGTATGCACAAAAAGGCACTAGCTACACATGCTAAATTTAAATAAACATGTACACTATGTTACATTGCGAAGGTTAAAGGCTATGTACACCTCTGCAGTCTTTTTTTCTTAATCAATGTGTTTTTGGAAATAAAGACTTTTTGTAATTGGTTTTCAAAAAGATTTCTGATTGTTTGGTTTTCCAAAGCACTGCAGACTGGAGAACTAACTGACTACTTCCCTAGCCTGCTGTTTTGAACGTACATTCAGTGCCTTTTCACTGAGCTATTACAGAGGGCTGCATGGCAGGGGATAGTGGAGGAGCTCAGGAGGACAAAGAAAAAACAAAGCTGCAATTCACTATGGGTGAATTTTCTGCTTTTAAAAGCAGTGAGGAGGGATAGCCAACAGTTAATTAGAGAGCAGATGAGTTAAAAGAGAGATAGCTGTGTAGTATTGAGTGGGTGCTACACAGCCTCTGAAAGAGTAGAGGGGAGGGGCAGCTGAGCTTACATACATTCATGAGACAAACCAGCTGATCAGTGTTTGAAAAACCCCATAGCCAGAAATTTGAATGTAAAAGAGCCTGCAAACAAATTATTTAATTTTTTAAATGCATGAGAAAGAAAACTCAATGCAAAAAAAACATATAAGTGCATCATTTTTTTTTCAAGGACCTGGTAAGACATGCGTATATTGATTTTTCATATGCAAATATTTCTATAGTCTTTTATAAACCTATAGCTGTTTTTCCTATAAAAAATACAAATAAAAGAAAGATTAACGCTATGTATGATAATACAAATATTCCAAGACATCACCAGTGCAACCAGAAATGAAATAGATTGTTTACATTGCTTGCTGTATTCTGAGAATAGTGAAATGATCCACAATGGAAATATGATTTATGTGTACAGATAGAACAATTTTATCAATAAAACATTTACTTTCATTGTACTGGTGATGTATGGAGGTTAAGGGATTCATTATAGTCTTTGTCTTTAGTAAATATCCAGTGCTGAATCTACAGTATGTCTACAATGGATCTAAAATTAAAAGTAAAGCAACTTTGTAAAAACTTTTGATTAAAAAAAAAAACTACAGTGTTGTGTATACAGCTCGTACGGAGCTCCGCCGGGTGCCGTATGTCATACATATTGACCCATAGAAGGAATCCTTCTAGGGAAGAATAACTCTGGGACAATGGTACAATTTGTTCTTTATTCACTTTGTGTGAAGTCCAACAGAAAAACAACTGGGTATAAGGCTGAATCCACCCGGCTGCATTCAAGTCAGAAACTTGCATCAATATTTGTCAACCAGAATTAGGACAGCCTCCAAAAGAGTTGCAAATCTTTCCATTATACTTTCTCTCTGTAAGTTTCACTCCCGGTTTTGGTTTACAAATACTGACCAGAATACTGACATCTGAATGTGGCATTAGTCACGTAAATGGTTGGTCAACAGTACACACCGTACCTCTTAATGCAAATGAGGGAGGAAATTGCAGGGTGAAGTATGCACGCTCCTAATGCCGGATGTAGATCCACAAAACCGGACGCCAATGCAAACCAAATGGAATGAAGACAGAGCAGCATCCAGGGAAATTCTTTATAAACAAGCCTTTATTCTGCCCATAGTCACATCAACGTTGATGTGACTATGGACAGAATGAAGGCTTGTTTTAAAGGATTTCCCTGGATGCTGCTCCGTCTTCATTCCATTTGGTTTGAATGTGGCATTAGGGTGGCTTTACATGGTACAACTATCTTCCAAATAGTTGCTTGACAGAGCAAATGTGAGCAAAACTTGTTCCACCAACCGGATGACAAGCGAGAATTCATTTACTAGTCATTAGTTGCATTAATTTAGCCCACCTCAAAAATAGTTGCCAGTTGAATAATTATTGTCTATTGTAAGCAGGCAATCATCTGTCCATGACAAGCCCAATGTCCGTTCTCTGTCTTTTTGGCCGCCTGCAGACGGCCAGGTTGGATCCCGCTGCGAGAATTCTTACAGCGGGACCCGACCCGAGCGTCTGCAGAGAGCAGCGTGACACTCACCTACTCCCGCGGCCCCGGCTCTTTCATGTGCCGGCTGCCGAGTCGCGTCAAAAAATCAGACCGAAATGTATAGCACATAAGTGCGATTTCAGCGACAGAAAGTCAACGCTTCCGAAAAATATAGGTCTTGCCCTATCTTGGAACGGAATAAAGCAGGAGGCTGTATAGACTCCTATGGAAGTCTTTGGGAGCCATCAGAAAAAGTTGAAGCATTTAACAGTCATTAAAGGAGTTCTGCTGACCAAGGGATTTTGGGCTACAGTGTGTTTCCCCTGCAGCCAGCCATGTGTGACTCAATGGAAAAAGCATAAATAATAGCCATGACTTGGTTGCGGCTATTGTCCGTTCATATGATTTTCAGCACAGATAGTCACTAACTTCGTCATGAAATGACGCTCGTGTGAGAGGCCTTACTCTGTATGAAATCAGAGGCGGAGTGGGTGTTCAGTAGAGGACTCAACTCAGAGGTTGTATTGAGCCACAATAGGGCAATGTTCAGTGTTGGATAAACCCCTAAGACAGAAAGTAGAAATAAAAAAAGTGTTGTCAGGATGTAATAGTTAAGGAACCTGTTTTCAGTGGCATGCCACCAATTTAGGCAGACCATGTGACTGCTACAGGGCCGGTGGGACAAGGAGGTCCTTCCCACTCTTCTCTTCCTTTCCCAAATGTCTGTCTAGCAACACAAGTCTCCTTGTAACTTACAATGCAGCTGGTCCATGCGCTGCCCTCCCAGTGTAGAGGCTGCTTCTTCCCCCTCCTTCCAGCATTGCTATATTGAGAAAGCAGCGTCAAACCACCTAGACTGTAAGTTGCAGAGAGACTTATGTTGTGCAGCTCACCAGATATTCAAAAGAAGGGCAGACACAGAGTGGGCACTAAAAGCTTCACGGCCCACAAAAGGGATACTTTTATTTTGTTGGGCCACAGAGGGGACACTTTTATTTTGTGGGGCCACAGAGCAGACACTATTTCTTCGGGGCTATAGAAGGGACACTAGTACTAAGGGGTGTGGTGGGAGGTTCATTGCGGTAGAGGTAAGATAAGGAGAGTGTGCAGAGATGAGTTGTGGCTAGAAGAAATCATCATGGCGATCTAGGCCAAGATAAAAAACAAAAATAAAAAAGGACACCACCAATGAGAGGCGCCACCTATGGTCACTGGAAGTAACTGCACTGTATAGTATATGACTATTATTTGGTGACTACATTACTTAGAGCAGAGCTGTAGCATCTAAACCCGCCGCCTTATAGATATGCTGTCTCTAATATACTTTTTTAAGGAGGGGACATTTATGAGGTTCGTTATGGCGCCCCATGAGTTCTATGCGTGCTCCTGCCTGCTTTAATACGATATTATAAAACAGACAATCATAAACTACACTGCCGGATGACTTGAAATTCTTAGGTTCCACCCTTTGTCTTTCCCTGAGCCATCAATGTCTAAAATTTGCTTGAGTTGTGGTTGTAGTCTCCATGACTCAGGAGCTTGTAATGAGAAACTGGTATTGGGCGTGTGTGCTGTTCATGATCCCGCTGATAAGATTTCATAAACACCTCTATGCTCCCTGAAAATTACATTTCCATACCGAGCGCCATAAAAGTGACGTCCTCGGGCAGCAGATTCTGAGGGCTATATATCAGCAGATGATATAATAATAAAGTGGCATGCTGGCAGAGTATGAAATAAGGAGCTCGGGGAGGAATGGGAGCTTGGAGGTTGCCCTATTTCAAGATCTTGACCCTTACAAAATGTAATAAACCTTTAATATAATAAAAAGTGAAAATCGCCAAAATTAGAAATTCTTGACCATCCTCTTGAATAAATACACTCACACCTGAAATGTAACAAAAAACTCTGTGTATGAAATAAATGCATGTAGTAGACCGGACACAATCTACAAGTAAACGAATTATAGAATACCAAACGCCCCAGGCCATACACAGAGTTCATACATTGTAATAAACCCATTTTCTCTGCCTGTTTGCAATGGCTTTAAGAAGCAAATTATCTTGTGGCATTTTTATTGCAATCCTGTTTCATACACAAGCACTGAATGGGTTAATATTAGAGATGAGCGAGTATACTCGCTAAAGGCAATTGCTCGAGCGAGCATTGCCTTTAGCGAGTATCTCCCCGCTCGAGACGGAAGGTTCTGGTGCCGGCAGCGGGCAGGGAGCTGGGGGGGAGAGCGCGGCGGAACAGAGGGGAGATCTCTCTCTCCCTCTCCCCCTCCCCCCGCTCCCTCCTGCTGACTGCCGCTACTCACCGCTCCCCGCACCGGCACCCGAACCTTCCGTCTCGAGCGGGGAGATACTCCCTAAAGGCAATGCTCGCTCGAGCAATTGCCTTTAGCGAGTATACTCGCTCATCTCTAGTTAATATGTTAAAGGTGCCTGCATTGGATAGTGCCAAGTTGCTTTGATATATGAAGAGTCTTTAAATACGGAGAATTCATGTTTGGTTTCTGGTCTTCGAGGTGTCCTCTATTCTTCATTCTTGTGGAGTGAGCTTGCAATGCACTTCAGTTATGTAAGGGACTAAACAGTCCCTGGAGTGGGATTTATAATTTCATACTTAAAGGGAACACTTAAAGAGCCACTCCAGGTAAAACACATTTTTCCATCCATACCCCTTCGCCTGATGGCCTGTCACACTCTGGAAATCTTCTTTGTGCATTGCAACCACTTCCATGCAGTGCAGCCTACTGTCTGATGCTTATCAGGCACCATCGCGATGGTGAAAATTTCACTTTCACTTTCGCATCAATTCCACGATGCATCAGCACAATATTAGCTACAGGTTGTACCATTTCTGCCTGCTAAGTTCAATCATCATTACGTTCTACATTCACCTAATGAAGCTATAGAACATAGGTATGCAGTCAAAATGATGAGCTGTGATCTCCTCTATTATAACTGTGTGACAGTAACTGTGATAGGAATGTATATGCCCCCCTCTTAGTAGCTGCTATGTCATAGCATCACACAGACTGAGAAACTGACAATAAACTGAACACATACACCTAAGGCTAGTTTCAACACAGGTGATTGCGATTTTGCCGCAAGAAAATCATGGCAAAATCACGTCTTTTTTCCCCCGCCATTTTTTGAGCCTCAGCGCTGCTTTTTCTCGCAAATTCATCGCTGCTGCTCGTGATTTTTTTTGTGAAAGTCATCTGGACTTTCTAATGTTAAAATCGCAACGCAAGTTCGTTGCATTGCGAGAAACAGGAGGCTCCATAGGGAAATATGGGAGATTAAAAAAACGCACATCGCAGAAAGATAGAGGATGCCACGATTTTTTTGCTCTCACAACATTGCAAGAGAGAAAACATTGCTAATGGGAAGGAAACCATTGTAAATCATTGGTTTCATAATCTGCTTTTTTTAATGACTCTCACAGCAGGCAAAAATTGCACAATTTTCTTGCCCATGTGAAACCACTCTAAGTAAATATGAGCTGGTCAGAACTGAGATCACATGACCACCTCAGAAGAAGGAGGCCGAGAGTTTCAGATAGAAATAAATAACTAATCAAAGTAACAGTAGTTCGCTTATATATATACTGGGGGGAATAGATACATAATGAATGAAAAAAAAATTGGAGTTGCCTTTTGAATGAATATAAAATTGGAGTAGCCCTTCGAAGAAGCATACAGAATACACAAAACATAAAGAATTCCCAGTACTATCCTCCCTAGGCTCCTCCTTTCCTTTGATTATGTATAATATATATATATATATATATATATATATATACCGTATATATATATATATAATCTATAATCTATGTAATATATATTACAATTAATATATGACCTATTCTCATCCAAGAATAGGGCATTCAGCGTGAAGGGCTCCATGTACATCAACCAGCACACTGACAGTATCTGAATTCTTGGACCACACACAGCCACAATTGTTTGCATAAGTCCTAACAGGATACTGTCAGCAGCAGGGGCGTAACTATAGAGGATGCAGGGGATGCGGTTGCACCCGGGCCCAGGAGCCTTAGGGGGCCCATAAGGCCTCTCTTCTCCATATAGGAAGCCCAGTACTATGAATAAAGTGTTATAGTTCGGGGCCCCATTACAGGTTTTGCATTGGGGCCCAGGAGCTTTAAGTTACGCCTCTGGTCAGCAGTTTTGCTGATGTTATACTGCTGACAGCATTAGTTAGACACAGGAGAGTTAAGTGTAAAAGTACCACTATAGAGGTTCTTAGGGTCTCCAGCAGTCAGAAGGCAACTTTTTATACTGCTTCAGTAAGTGCACTGGAGTTGGGCCGTCTTTCTCAAGTTCTCTTTTCTCTGTCTAGTGAGTTTCCCTAAGTTCTGACCGACAGATGCAACGGTCTCCTGGATGGGCGCTTTTTAATCAAACCTATAGAGCAGCCCGTTAGCCTAAGATGAGAGCACTTGAGCAAGAGGTGCAGGGTACACAGGGGAGAATGGTGCAGTGTAAACAAGTTAAGCTGGTTTATGGATCAATAACCTACAGCAGTCTCAAGATCCTGGCTACTGATGGATGGTTTGTAGAGAAGGCTGCAAACTCCAGGGTTGTGGTGGAAACCATAATAGGCAGTTTGGGGCTCCAGGAAGGCTACAGATTCCAGGGCTGTGATGCAAACATTCCTAATAGGCAGTTCAGAACAACAAAGTAGAAAGAGCTAAAGCCAACACCATGAGGACTGAACTTCAATTACATCATAAAGAATTGTGCCTTCATCAGCTGGATGTTGAACCATTATGGTTTTGGAACAAGTAAAAGTGTTTCGCCCCTCCTGACTCTCTGGACCCTTTTTTGTATTGGGGTTTGCACTACACCAAATTACGACGCCAGGAGGTAGACAAAAGAGACTAACCCTTTACCATCATCCCATATTTTACTTAGTGAATAGTCTTTTGGGGAGTGCCATCACCATAATGCCCACCATGGGGCAAAGAACCATCTCCATCCCAATTTATCACAATATCTATCTAGCTTAAATTCTATTCCCACAGCCCACATAAGCTTGAATAGAAGCCCCACCTCAGTAATTTATGTCTTTGAAATGAAAGAAGAGGTTTTGTAACCTTTCGTAACAAATAGTCATTGCAAACTCATCCGATTGCTCTACAGATTAACAGAAGCAAATATCAGAATTTTTTATAATTATTGAATATACAAATTCTACAAATAGAGTTCTGCAGCCAGCACATTCGCCTACATATATTTACCCCATTACAGGCGCAACCTACCATGTATCCTGAGATGATCAATCCCAGATGTTCTAGTATAACTGGAAGGAGAACTCTAGGCTGAAACGAAAAGCAATGCATAGAGCTTGTACCTGTCATAGTGTGCACATAGCAAACATTCTCTGCTCCGGTTATGCAGTGTTATTACTAGATGGCATCTCGTACAACCATCTACTCACTACAACAAGTATGTGTCAGGTCAGAGTCCATCACTCAACGCAGAGGTCGGAGCGGAAGTCTCCACCCTGACCTCGTATAGTGGCCGGCGCTTGCAACTGCAGTCACGGCTCTCATTAAAATCAACGCAAGCTGTGCCTGCAGTTACAAATACCGGCCGTTACACAGTGGTCGGCGTGGAGACTTCCACTACTTCCGCTCCGAGCTCTGTGTATTTGCCGCGCTGACAACATGCTCCTGCTCAGCTGATCGGTTGGGGTCCCGAGCAACGGACCCCGGTCGATCAACTTTTGATGACTTATAGGTCATCAATAGTATTTCCCTGGAAAATCCCCTTTAATTAAATCGTACATGGTATTAATAAATGAAAGATTCAAGTTGAACATCTTTACAAATGTAAACTGTGTAATTCATTGAGAAGAAGATGACACATTAAAGGTCAATGGAAACCAGAGTAACCAATCAATTGAGGGCTGGGATCCAAATAGCACAGAAAATCAGTTCGCCTGAATTTCATCATGGTTACTCATAATGTGACTCAGTAATGTGTATGGCCACCATGTGTCTGTATGCACTCCCGACAATGTTTGGATATGCTCCTGATGAGACAGCAAATGTTGTCGTCCTAGGGGATTTCCTGCCAGACCTGCATTAGGACATCACTGAGCTCCTGGAAAGTTTGTGGCACTTCTTGGTGGCATCAGATGCAGGGATACAGAATGTCCCAGAGGTTCTCTAAATGGATTGAGGCCTGAGAAATATGAGGACCAGTCAATGGTATCAAAGCATTTGTGTAGCAGTTCCTGGATGACAATCTTGCCACATGAGACTGGATATTGTCCTGCACTAGGAGGAACCCAGAGCCCACTTTACGAGAGCAAGTTCTGACAATGGCTCTGAGGATTTCATCTCAGTACCTAAGGGCAGTCAAGGTATCTTTAACTATCATCTAGAAGTTTGTGCAACCCTCTAAGAAAGTGTCTCTCCAGACCATCACTGACACCACCCACCCACCACCAAACAGGTCATCTTGGATGATGACACAGAAAGCATAACAATCACAATCGCATCTCCGGCCTCTTTCCTGTCTGTTAAAGATGTTGGGTGTGAACTTGCTCTCATCTGTGAAGAGACTGGAGTGTCAATGGCAGACCTGCCAATTCTGGTGTTCTTTAGCAAATGCCAATTAAGTTGCATAGTTTCCAGCTGTGAGCAATGTTCCCACTACAGTTTGCAGGGTCCTCATCCCACCTCAGGGAGTCTGTTTTTGACAGTTTGGTCAGAAGCATGCAGTTCAGTTTTGTAGTAGGCCAGAATGGGGTCAATGCTGTGTCTGATAGGCTGAGTGCTCAGCCAATCACAGGCACCGCTCAGCCATTCATTGAATGACAGCTGAACGCTGCATGTGATTGGTCACAGCGCTCAGCCAATCACAGGCAGCGCTCAGCCATTCATTCAATTCAGTGAATGGCTGAGCACTGCCTGTGATTGGCTCAGCACTGTTACCAAACAACGTTAGTGTGAACAAGGCCTAAGGATAAGGAGAGAAAAGTTGTTTGCAAGCCATTTGCTTTTTGGGGGTTCCCTTGCTATTGTCTCTCCAGTGCATCGGTGGCACTTTCATTTGCCCTAATAAACCCTTAAGGACCGACCCCTTTTCTTTCCATTTTCGTTTTTTCCACCCCCTTTTAAAAAAATCATAACTCTTTTATTTATTCATGAACGTAGCTGGCTGACGGCTTGTTTTTTGTTGGCCGAGTTGTATTCTTCAGCTTTTTAAAAATTCTTAGAGAAGTGAAATGGAAAAAAACGTAATTCCGACATCTTTCGGTGCGTCTTGTTTCTACGGTGTACATAGTGCAACAAAAATGACCTGATAACTTAATTCTATGGGTCAGTACGATTGCTGCGATACAAAATTTATATCGTTTTTTTATTATTTGCTGTACTACTTTTATTTTTTTTCTAAGATTTTTTATTTTTTTAAATTATTTTCTGCTGCCATCTTCTCACAGCTATAACCTTTTTAGTTTTTCGTTAACATGGTTGTCCGAGGGCTCATTTTGTGCAGAACGTCCTGTAATTTCTGTTGGAACATTCTGGAGTACATATGATTTTTTGATTGCTTTTTATTAAATTTTTTCGTGGAGAATGAGTGACCAAAAAGCGCGATTCTGGTGTTCTTTATTTTTTTTGTCTGACGATGTTCACCATGCAGGGTAAATAGCACATTATTTTGATTGATCAGACTTTTACGAATGCAGCAATGCCAAATATGTATTTTGGTTTTAATATGTAGATTCTTTTATTAAAAATATGGCAAAAGGTTTTTTTTTAACTTTTATTAACTTTTTTTTTATATAATTAGTAAAACTTTTTTTTATATAATTTTTACTTTTTATTTGCTCGCTCCTGCAGTATGATGTAATGTCATAGCATTACATCATACCACGTTCTAACAGACATTCTAGCAAGCCTTGCCCAAGGCATTTTGCTAAGGCCTTGACGTTGGCACTTGAAGGGATAACAGCTCCGATGATCGGCGTAGCTTATCGGAGCTGTTGCGGGTGGGTGTCGGCTGTTTCGGCTGTTTGAAACAGCCGACACCCACATTACATAGAGCAAGATTTTCTATTGCACAGTGATCCAATTGACTTGCCTCTTTTGTAGATTTATCAATGTGTTTTTCTTAGACAGCAATGTCACTCAAACTGGTCATCTGCTAAGAAATGATGAGTTGCATCTTAGTTGTATTTGGCTGCATTTTCCTTGACAGTGCACCGCCTTTAAACTACATGTTTTCCTCAATTAAACTATTCTTCATATACTCTCGACATTGTTGTATGAAAAAAACAATAAGGTTTGCAATTTTTGAAATCCTGGCCCCAGGTAGTCTAGTTCTGATGACCATGCCTTGTTTGAAGTCACTCAGATTACTTAATTTTGCCATTAATAATGTGGATTCCTGTTAAAAGTGATCCATGGAAAAACTTGCCCACTTAATTTTATGTTGTAGTCTGGGGTCACGTGTCCAATATTCTTACAGGAAAACTCCAATCTTGAAAAAGCCGGTGCTTGTGAGTGGCCATTCAGTGTGTCTGTGTGTGTGAGATAGGAACTGCACACTATTGAATATATGGGTTATGTCTACAATGGTACTAGGCCTGTTGTCATTCGATAGTTGAGCAATGGAAGAACGTTCTATGGCGTAACAAATCATGCTACTCCATCTTCAAATCAGATGGAGGTACCTGGGTGTGGAGGACGCCTGGGGAATGCCCTTTACCCAAGCATGTTGTGCTAACAGTTAAGTATAGTGGAAGTTCCATTATGGTCTGGAGATGTTTTATGTGGTATGGTCTTGGTGGCTGTAGTGATTAAAACCATGAACACAGTGGTGTACCTAGATGTATTACACAATAATATGCTGCGGACAATGTGGTAATACTCTGGGAATGGTCAGCCATACTTCCAACAAGACAACGTGGCTTGACACAAATCCAACACTGTTTTACTTTGGTTTGAGGATATGGGTGTTCCATGTTTGGACTGGCTGCACAGAGTCCCGACCTGAACCGTACTGAGCATCTTTGGGATGATCTGGAATGTTGGTTCAGAAAATATAGACAGTGTCCATCTTCGTTGAAAGAATTTGCCAGACCTGTGCAGCATGAATGGAGGGAAATACCAACTGAAGGATATCAGACATTACTAGAAAGTATGCCATGGAGAGTATTCAATGTCATTATGGCCAAAGGAGTTCAACTAAGTATTAACATATGTAAATAAATACTATTCTTGGCTCTCGCTCAGGTGTGCAATTACTTTTGGTAGGATAGTGTACAGCATATACAGTATAATCCGTCAAAGCATCAGAACCACTGACAGATGATGAAATGAATGAACAACATTGGTTATCTCATTATGATCTCATTACATTACAATAGTGTGTGTAAATATATATATATATATATATATATATATATATATATTAGAGATGAGCGAGCATACTCGTCCGAGCTTGATGCTCGTTTGAGTATTAGGGTGCTCGAGATGCTCGTTACTCGAGACGAGCACCACGCGGTGCTCGTCTCGATCAAACAAGCACTGACCATTGAATTCAATCAGAGGCAGCACTCACTCACCCATTCATAAATTCATGAATGGGTGTGAGTGAGATCTGCCTCTGATTGGTCAGGCTGTGACCAATCAGAGGCAGCTCATTCAGCAGGCGGGGATTTTAAATCCCCGGCTGCTGAATACTACTCACAGCTGTTCAGAGCAGTTCAGGAGGACTGCAGCCGGCCGTGCTGAACTCCGTCTGCCGGGACAAGGTGAGTATATATATATTTTTTTATTTTTACACATTTCTGGATGAATTGCAGGGAAGGGCATATATATTTAAGCCCTTCCCGACAATTCATCCCGCGATCGCCGGCAGCCCATTGCTTTCAACGGAGCCGGCTGTATTGCCGGCTCCATTGAATTCAATGGGCTAACATCGATCTGCCGGGACAAGGTGAGTATATATATTTTTTTTATTTTTACACATTTCTGGATGAATTGCAGGGAAGGGCTTATATAGTTAAGCCCTTCCCGACAATTCATCCCGCGATCGCCGGCAGCCCATTGCTTTCAATGGAGCCGGCTGTATTGCCGGCTCCATTGAATTCAATGGGCTAACATCGTTCTGCCGGGACAAGGTGAGTATATATATATTTTTTATTTTTACACATTTCTGGATGAATTGCAGGGAAGGGCTTATATATTTAAGCCCTTCCCGACAATTCATGCTGCGATCGCCGGCAGCCCATTGCTTTCAATGGAGCCGGCAATACAGCCGGGCTAACATCGTTAATATTCAATGGGCTAACATCGTTCTTCTCTGCCCCAGCTGTTACAGCTGTGGCAGAGGAGAACGATCTTTACGCTGACAGTGTGTGTGTGGGGGGGGGGGGGGCACTCTTGCCACTACTGTGGCTTAATAGTGGGACCTGGGAACTTGAGATGCAGCCCAACATGTAGCCCCTCGCCTGCCCTATCCGTTTCTGTGTCGTTCCCATCACTTTCTTGAATTTCCCAGGTTTTCACAAATGAAAACCTAAGCGAGCATCGGTGATATACAAAAATGCTCGAGTCGCCCATTGACTTCAATGGGGTTCGTTACTCGAAACGAACTCTCGAGCATCACTGAAAGTTCGACTCGAGTAACGAGCACTAAAGCATTTTGGTGCTCGCTCATCTCTAATATATATATATATATATATATATATATATACACTACCGTTCAAAAGTTTGGGGTCACCCAAACAATTTTGTGTTTTCCATGAAAAGTCACACTTATTCACCACCATGCGTTGTGAAATGAATAGAAAATAGAGTCAAGACATTGACAAGGTTAGAAATAATGATTTGTATTTGAAATAACATTGTTTTTACATCAAACTTTGCTTTCGTCAAAGAATCCTCCTTTTGCAGCAATTACAGCATTGCACACCTTTGACATTCTAGCTGTTAATTTGTTGAGGTAAGCTTGTGAAATTGCACCCCACGCTTCTAGAAGCATCTCCCACAAGTTGGATTGGTTGGATGGGCACTTCTGGCGTACCATACAGTCAAGCTGCTCCCACAACAGCTCAATGGGGTTCAGATCTGGTGACTGCGCTGGCCACTCCATTACCGATAGAATACCAGCTGCCTGCTTCTGCTGTAAATAGTTCTTGCACAATTTGGAGGTGTGTTTAGGGTCATTGTCCTGTTGTAGGATGAAATTGGTTCCAATCAAGCGCTGTCCACTGGGTATGGCATGGCGTTGCAAAATGGAGTGATAGCCTTCCTTATTCAGAATCCCTTTTACCCTGTACAAATCTCCCACCTTACCAGCACCATAGCAACCCCAGACCATCACATTACCTCCACCATGCTTAACAGATGGCGTCAGGCTTTCTTCCAGCATCTTTTCATTTGTTCTGCGTCTCACAAACGTTCTTTGTGATCCAAACACCTCAAACTTGGATTCATCCGTCCACAACACTTTTTTCCAGTCTTCCTCTGTCCAATGTCTGTGTTCTTTTGCCCATCTTAATCTTTTTCTTTTATTGGCCAGTCTCAGATATGGCTTTTTCTTTGCCACTCTGCCCTGAAGCCCAAAATCCCGCAGCCGCCTCTTCACTGTAGATGTTGACACTGGTGTTTTGCGGGTACTATTTAATGAAGATGCCAGTTGGGTACCTGTGAGGCGTCTGTTTCTCAAACTAGAGACTCTAATGTGCTTATCTTCTTGCTTAGTTGTGCAACGCGGCCTCCCACTTCTTTTTCTACTCTGGTTAGAGCCTGTTTGTGCTGTCCTCCGAAGGGAGTAGTACACACCGTTGTAGGAAATCTTCAATTTCTTAGCAATTTCTCGCATGGAATAGCCTTCATTTCTAAGAACAAGAATTGACTGTCGAGTTTCAGAGGAAAGTTCTCTTTTTCTGGCCATTTTGAGCGTTTAATTGACCCCACAAATGTGATGCTCCAGAAACTCAATCTGCTCACAGGAAGGTCAGTTTTGTAGCTTCTGTAACGAGCTAGACTGTTTTCAGATGTGTGAACATGATTGCACAAGGGTTTTCTAATCATCAATTAGCCTTCTGAGCCAATGAGCAAACACATTGTACCATTAGAACACTGGAGTGATAGTTGCTGGAAATGGGCCTCTATACACCTTTGTAGATATTGCACAAAAAAACAGGCATTTGCAGCTAGA
Source organism: Eleutherodactylus coqui (assembly GCF_035609145.1). Classification (NCBI taxonomy): domain Eukaryota; kingdom Metazoa; phylum Chordata; class Amphibia; order Anura; family Eleutherodactylidae; genus Eleutherodactylus; species Eleutherodactylus coqui. Next base: position 474,509,372 of record NC_089837.1, on the reverse strand, counting down.
ATAGTCATTTACCACATTAGCAATGTATAGAGTGCATTTGTTTAAAGTTAGGACTAGTTTAAAGTTATCTTCATTGAAAAGTACAGTGCTTTTCCTTCAAAAATAAGGACATTTCAATGTGACCCCAAACTTTTGAACGGTAGTGTATATATATATATATATATATATATATATATATATATGTTTTTCCAAGCCCAAAAGCCCTTGGTATTCTCCAGATATGTCATCTATGTAGTTATGTGATGACTGGAATTTTTCTTTAGATGTCTTCTGCAATATGCTACATTTGAGTTATGTCTACAGGTCAGCGCTCACATAGCTGCTCACCTTTATGAATTACCTTTCTCATTGTTCTAGGATAGTGTGGGAGTCATGATTTACTAAAGTTACCAATGAGACAAGCACAGCAGATCTGTCACCCTTATCTTTCCCTATTGTGATTTACACTGCCAACCAGTTGTGGCCGTGTCTCACCTTGGCATGTTCAGCTCACTATCTTAGTCTTTTAGACCAATGCCTGCACTTATCCTGTTATCTGGCATTCATTCATGCACATATTTTATTGAGCTTAAGATAGACGGTGTTGTTCTTTAGTTTTATGTAGCACCTAGAAGTCTAGTTCATGCTTTGAGATATTTGATGGAATAGTTCCTTATTTTAGAATATATTTTACAGATAAAATATACCATTGTGTTAAATAAATGTATTTACACTAAAACATATATATATAATTGGTATCAACAGTATACGGCTTGAGCTCATGCAGCTTCTATGAAGCCACTGGAAAAAAGGTCCCCGATTTCCCATTTCTCACCAGCGTGAAAGTACTGAATTATATTTTATGCATTAGTGCCGTGTGCATAACTTTTGTGCCGTGTGCATAGCAAGAAGTACAAGGCAAGAAGTATGAGTAGAAAAGACACGTATTGTAGTATTACTAAAGGGTCTCAAACGCTGATCATTCAGCTTTGTAATATTGCACCTTTGTAATGTTTTACTGAGAGAGAAGTATCACGCATAGTGTAGACTTTCAATTGTTGACTTTGTGGGGGTTGTAACACTATACAATTTCTTGCATTGCAACAATAAAACAGAAGAGCTTGGAAGCAATACTTCAGTGTTTCTTATTGTACTCTTCCCCGATGCATCGTCTATGAATAATTAGTCATACCTGATTTATAGGGCTATGATACCCTTTTATTATCACCCAAATTAATTGATTACTTTAACACCAGCTACAGGAATAAAGCTAGGACAAGTAAGAAGTATGCACCCTAGCACTGATGAACATACCTGAGTGTAGTGCTCAGCTACAGTATGTGTTATGGACAGTGAGTGTGGACCCACCGTGCCAACTAAGCAGTTTGGCTTTGGGCTTATCCTAAGGGTGTCATCTTTACGGTTCCCTTGTTTTCACCCTTTAACCCCTGCAACACACCACAAAACAATCTGAACTACAATCAAAATCCAGTCAAATGTGGGATCAGGCAGAGTACAATCGTAATCCAGGTAGTAGGTCCCAGAAGCAGGCAGACACAGGAGTCAGAAATAGAAAACTTTTGCTAGGTGACTGAGACATTCACACCAATACTCAGGCAAAGAGGAGGATCACCAGCTCAGCTAAATAGGAGGGCAATAGCCTATTACCCTGCAGCTGGGCTGAGAGCACTGGGGAGGATTAACTCCTGCAGTACTGACAGAAAGTACATAGCTATGAGCCCACCCACATAGGAGGTGCAGAAAAATGCCCGCATCTGCCTGAAAAAGCAAGAGGGTGGCAGACACTGGTAGCCGGCCTAACAGTATGGTCCTCAATGCCATAGACTTTAAATGGAGCAGCACACATGCTCAACCATCACTCCATTAAAATACCTCCTAACTGGGGTCTTGTGACTGTGGGAAATGGGATACCTCATTCAGGCAATCGCTGAGAGTCAGAGCAGTTGGATTCCGGTTCCAGACCATAAAAAGTTAGCAAACAAGAGTGTGGTGCATTAGCCCACTGATCATAGGAAGGAGATGTGGACAAAGATGCACAAAATCCTCTAGTCACAGGTAGATATAGGTGGGATAGTGCCAGAAGGGGGGGGGGGTATTTATATCTTGGTTAAGGGATTCGCTCATCTCTACGATGCGTGTGGAAAAGCAAATCAAAATTATTTTTAAAAATCTGTAAAGTTGTCCAAGTCTGTGTGAATACTGAAATTGGTTTTTGGTGCCTCTTAGTCATAAATATGTTTGTTATGTGACGTGTGTGATGTGGCTGTTTGTAGCAGATGAATGAGAATGATATACAGTAATAGGCAACGTTATACAATCATTTCTATGAAAGTTTTGGTGATCAGCCAGCATATCACAACTCATGTCCAATCCTGTCTCAGGCTTCCAATAAACTCTCCATTCCTTAACATGAGTTGGATTATACTTTGCTTTTTTTGCATGTGACTATTTCTGTTTAATAGCTATTAATAATGACCTGTGATATTAGTGTAAATTCTCAGTATAATTTGGTTCGAATATAAGGAGCTCGCCGCTGTATTTCAGTATAGCCAACTTTGTGTTCTCTAATATCTGACTATTTAAAGTCCTATAGATGTTTATTCATATTAAAATGGTATCCCAGTTGCAGCAAATTATGGCATATTGCTAGGATATTGTTCCACTGCACAATCCTTTCAAGATAGGTCCTGAGGGTCTTGGGGCCCCTCCTCAGAGGAAGAGGTACCTTTGTGGCATGCTGTCCATAATCAGGAAGTAAAGTTGGGGTGACATCATGATGTCAGCCCCAACCGATTTAACTGCATCTTTGGCGCATCCTGTCATTCAGCATTGGGCACCTTGAGTCCCTTCTTCCTGTCACTGCAGAAGGTCCCTGAAGTGTTGTATGTCATAAATCCCTCAATTGACTCAGTGTATAATGTATCCTTCTTCACAACCCTGCTACAAACTTTTCTGTGGTGTATCAACTGATTGGCTGACAGGGAGGTATTTTTCCTAGCCAACCAATCGGCCATAATGGAAGTGTATTTATTCCAAGCCTGCCTCTACATGGGCGCCGGTTACTATCCTGCCTGATGTGTTTGGTGAAGCAGTGACTCCTGTTAGCCAAGTACTTGTGGCTATTTATACTGTTTTATATCCATTGCTCTTTCCTTGCCTAAAAAAATCGTGCGGCAAATAGATAGCTCTATAGGCACGATTTCTTGACGCCAAGATTTCTCTCCGTCAAAAGATAGGACTGGTCCTGTCATTTGATGGCACAATGTCGGCGGTTCCATAGACTTCTATGGGAGACTATGCAAGCCAGACAGCAAAGGGATGGGGAGGGAGTTTACAACGGAAGGGATGAAGGGAATCCCCACGGAGATGACGGGAATCCCAGCAAGGATGAAGAGAGTCCCCACCAGGACTCCCTTCATCTCTGTGGGGACTCCCTTCATCTCCGTTGGTATTCCCTTCATTGTTCTGGAGGCCAAGGTATTTCGGGGCTCTGCAAGACGCCTCAGCCAGCCAGGTAAATTTGTAAGAAATTTTTAGAGCTGCTATCGGAGCTCTAAGGCTGAAGGTAAGGAGAGGCGGGGAACTCGGTTGCTTTGTACCCTCTCTATTGCTATGATCTACTTGTTAGTTGAGTACTGCGTTTTGTTATTTTCCTGTCCGATGCCGCGGTTCTGTATTCTTTCTCTGTCACAATGAAGCTCCCAATGGACAGGTGGCCACCTCTGTTATGCCCTCCTGCCAGGATCACTAATTAGACTCCTCGTTAACTGGAGACAATCAGCAGCAATCTGACAAACTCAGCTCGTTTAACAATTCCATTCTTTGGAAATGAAAGCCTTTCTGCACAACAATGCGTAAACACTAACCGCGACTGACTCCCCGCTTTGTACGGAGCAGAGGACAAGCTGATGAAGAAAAGCTGAAATATTTATTAGTCAGGAGCTGCCAGGTTGTTAATAAAAACAGAGCTTATTTGCATATTTATTAATTTCGAGAGAAGCGGTATTTATTTGTTGGACGTGTTGTTTGTTTTCTGTGATTAAAACTTACATGCGAGGTTTCATTTTTTTCTTTTGTTCGGATTTTTCTATCATCCAAACTAAATGGGTTCTTCTCATTTATCAATTTGCAACTTAAAAGGGTTTATTTCAGAAACAACATTTAATACGAATCTAGAGAACAAGTGATAAATGTATTATCGCAGGGGGGCCTGACCGCTGAGACCCCCACAGATCACTAGATTAGAGGGACCGTGCCATCATTCTGGAAGAGTTTGAATGGAGAGATGGTTATGCATGCAGTCTGACGCTCCTTACACTCTCTATGGGAATGATGAGGGTAGCAGCGGACTGTACTATAGAAGTCCATGGGAGTGCGCAAATGCACACGCTTTCCGCACAAACTCATGCACTGAACTGTGCGATTTTGCGGTGTCAATCGTTAACACCGGGGACTAATTAGGCTGTCCAGCTGTTTCAATCACGGTGCAGGCGTATCCCGCACCGATGTAAATGGTGCAAAAAAGTACAGTCACATGAGCAGATACATGCATGAAAGCACATGATAGCGTTCCCCTCACAGCGCAATCACGTCATGCTCTCACATCTGCAGAAGCCCTACGAGTTGAATTTCGCAGCATGAATTCACAACATGTATTTGGAATCCACCGCGTTTTTCAAAAACGTGGAGGAAATGTTGGGTCAATTTTCTGTACCATATGAAGGAGGTTTCTGAAATTTCATTCGCATGGCTTGTACTGTAAATGCCTGCGATACCTGCAGCATTACCGGCTAGTTTGCAGTTGGCCTTAGGCTGGATAATCCCTTTAAGATTTGCGCAGTGAATGGGTTTTTTGGTGCTTGTATATTTCTCTTCCGTTTGGGCAGTCACATGAGATGGCGGAGGTTATTCCTAGAAGAAGGAGTTGGGGGTTTGGGGGTTCATCCTCTGTTGTCCAAGAGTCCCATCCTCTGATCTTCTAAATTGATGAGCATCTCCATCTCCACTCAGTTGAGCTTCCAAAGGGAGATTCTCCTAAACACTCTCTAAAATGTCTTGTGCCTTACCTGGAAATAGCATCCTGACAGGTGGCTATGAAATTACGCTGTTTTTCATGCATGTTTGTGCGTAGTTCGTGCGCAATTGCGTGCCCCAATAGACTACTATGGGGACCTTAGGTGCATAAATGCGCACAAAAATAGAGCATGTCGTGTATTCCCCCCCCCCCCCCCCGATGGAAATACGCATGCAATAATGAGTAATGTGATTGAACCCATTGAAATCAGCGATTTTCTGTTATCTGTGAATTGCGTGAGCTTATTTCCACGCACAAAAAAAGTGCACAAGTATTCCCATTTGAAAGAGCCCTTAGGATAGGTCCTCAATAGTTGATCGTCCAGGTCCGTCATTTGGGATCAATCAGCTGAGTTGGCGCATGACATCAGTGCCACAACTACACAAAGGTCACAGCGGAAGCCTCCGCGTCGACCTCTGTGTAGTGGCCGGTACTTGTAACTGCAGGCACCGCTCCCATTGACCTCTGTGTATTTGTAGCAGAAGCCTCTGTGCCAACCTCCCAAGTAGTGGTCAGTGCTTGTAACTGCCGTGCCGTATTTACGGTGCTGACAGCATTCACCTGCTCAGCTGATCGGACGGGGCCCCCGAGCAACGGACCCTGTCCGATCAACTATTGATCACCTATCCTAATGATAAGTGATGGTCATAAATAATATTTCACTGGAAAACCCCTTTAATCAGCAACTAACAGCGAAGAACACAGTAACAAGATTTCTATATGATTTAATTAGTCATCTTTTGCTGCGTGTCCACGGACCAAAATACATATATATGCCCGTTCGAACGCACCCTAAGTGCAACTTTAAAAGTTTGCATCAATGGATGTTTGTTGTAATACGAATGCACGTCAGTATAGACAGGAAATTTACGAGGAACAAGCAATTATATTCTTCATGATGCAGGAGACACTAGGTGGTAATTAATTATGTGCATTGCGGAGTTTGATGGATGAAAGAGCATCAGGTGGCGGCACAAGGAGGCTCTACATCCTTTCTGGCCACGTGTAACAATGCAATTATCTCTTGCGACTATTTGTCAGAATATTGGTTACATTTTTAACAAGGATATTGAAAGGAGAAAATGAAGGTGGCTGGCATTTGGTATGTAATTATTTTTTGGCATACAGTCATCATGCCCACCAGAGATAGTTGATAAACTGATATTGATGAGTAATTCACATTTTTAGCGGAAGGGCAAGGCACTTTTCTCAACTTCATAATGAAAGCACATTTTAGCATAGCGTATGTGTGGCTGAAAGTAAGAGTTTTCTACAAGCTGTCGGCTGCAATGTCTGCTTTCACGCTTACATAGAAGATGGCTTTTGCTGTCTCTCCTCGCTGTATTGTGCTGCCTGGCAGAATGTGCCCGTTGTCATTAGAAGAATGAAAATATGCCTGATTTTTTGTCTTTTTTTCAACATCCTCAGCAGTGGTTTAGTGGATTAAGATTAGTCCTGACATTATGACCTCTACTGTAAATGAAGGGCAAACAACAGCAGAGGTAATGGAACAGTCTCTGCAATGTAACACAGATATATACTGTACATTATCTACTGCCAACAGCTCAAATGGACATCAAACATCCACAGCAATAACAACAACTGTCAGTTTCTAACACGTACACTAATTATATACCATGGAGCTGCTCCCGGCATGGATATAAAGGAAAAACATATGTCTGTTGCTGTGTTTTAGAAGTAGTCAAACAATTACAGATCATATACAGTGTGTCGAAACATACATTATATATATATATATATATATATATATATATATATATACACACACATTATATATATTGTGGTAACCTAGGGATTACTCGCTCACTGGGATCGCCATCTTCTCCTGTAAGATGGTTGGCACCACTCTCAGACAGACGCTGGACAATTGCATTACTTCAAACTCTGGCTTTTGTGACGTTTATTGCACACAGCAAACGTATCACAGTATCAACACACTGCATATGCACTGGGACATTGTCAGGACAGTGTCCGGGATATGGGGGTCCCTGAGATATCCCGCAACCCCTGTCCCTGCCTACTTGCCCCCCTGGGCTAACCCCCAGGGCGACAACTGGGCGGCGGTCCCTACCCTCACTAGGGAAGCGGGACACGGGAAGACAAACAGACACTGAAGACAAACAACGGTAGAATGGTCAGACAATCCGGGTCGGCAACAGGAGGGTACGCAGTACAGGGGGGTCAGGCAAAAACGTAGTCAAGGTCCAAAAGCAGAGGTCAGGAAAGCCGGGGTCACAAACAGGAGTCAAAAGAATACGCGGGTGCAGCTGGAAGACCAAACTAACACTGGCAAGGCCTGAGAGGAAAACACACCTATTTAAATGCTGTCAGCGCTCCCGCCCCAGAAGCTGATTGGGGCGGGGAGCCTGACAGCAGCAGGGCTAATCAGGGCGGTGCTGGGGGCACGCCCCCAGTCTCACTGCACAGACAGTTACCAGGGAAGCCAGCCTGGTAGTCAAGCGACTAGAAGCACCAGCTGGCTCCCTAGCAACCCGGCGGCGACCAGTCTTACAGCGGCCCGGGGAGATCACAAGAACCGGGGTACCTCTGCGCCGTGCTCCTGTACCCCGGGTGGCCGGACCGGTGGTGCGGGCACGGCGGCCCCGAGAGTTGCCGGTTCTGACAGTACCCCCCCTTCTACGGGGGGACACCGGACCCCCATGGCCAGGTGCGGGCTTAAGCGGGAAAGCCCTGTGGAATGCCTGGACTAGGCGTGGCGCATGAACGTCCCTGGCAGGGACCCACGTCCTATCCTCAGGGCCAAATCCTCTCCAGTGGACCAGGTACTGCAGCACACCTCTAACCCGTCGGGCATCCACCAGCCTTTCTACTTCATACTCCAGTTCCCCCTGTACCAGAGAAGGAGGAGGCGGGTTCTGGGTGGGTAGAACTGGAGTCACATACTTCTTAAGTAAGCTTTTGTGAAACACCTTGTGGACCTTCCAGGGGTCAGGAAGTGCCAACTTATATGACACCGGGTTGATGACCTGAGAAACAGTAAATGGGCCAATGAACCGAGGAGCAAGTTTCAGGGAGGGAACCTTGAGTCTCAGATTCTTGGAGGACAACAAAACTTGCTCCCCGACTACAAAAGGTGCAGAGATGGTACATCTTTTATTTGCGTATTTACGCAGTTTCTCTTGGGAACCCTGAAGGTTCTTACGAACCTGGGCCCAAACTGTGCACAGTTCCTCAGAGGATATGTCGGCGGCCGGATTGTTCGAGACCACAGGAGTGGAAAGCGAGAACCGGGGATGAAACCCATAGTTACAAAAAAAAGGTGACAATTGGGTCGACGAGTTAACATGGTTGTTGATAGCAAATTCGGCGAGAGGTAAGTAGTTGGCCCACTGATACTGGTTATCAGAGACAAACAGTCGCAGATACTGGATAAGTTCTTGGTTCATTCGTTCCGTTTGTCCGTTACTCTCGGGATGGAAGGCGGAGGAGAAGGACAAATTTACGTTTAGATTTTTACAGAAGGCTCGCCAGAAGCGAGCGACGAACTGAACCCCTCTATCTGACACAATGTCCTCGGGGATCCCATGTAACCGAACAATCTCCTTGATGAACATTTCAGACAGAAGTTTGGCGTTAGGCAACTTGCAAAGCGGAACAAAATGTGACATTTTAGAGAAACGGTCTACTATTACCCAGATGACCGTATTCCCCAGCGAGGATGGCAGATCAGTAATAAAATCCATGGACAAATGGGACCATGGCCTGGACGGAATGGGCAAGGGAAGAAGAGGACCCTCAGGACGTCTCCTGAGATTCTTCCCCCTTGCGCAAACCGGGCACGCGGACACAAATACCCGTACCTCCTTGGCCATGTGCGGCCACCAATAGAGTCTGGATACTAACTCCAGCGTACCCCTGATGCCGGGGTGTCCAGCTAGGACAGAAGCGTGTGTCTCCTCTAACACTTTCAATCTCAGTGACGATGGGACAAATAATTTGCCTTCCGGAAGGGCTTCAGGAGCAGATTGTTGAGCGGCGTGAATGAGAGGTGAAAGGTCGGAGGAGACAGCAGCGAGGACCACCCCAGGGGAGAGAATGCTCTCAGGCTCCGGCTCGGCAGGTTCCGGAGAACCAAAGCTCCTAGACAGGGCATCAGCCTTGACATTCTTAGAACCGGGTCTATAGGTAACCACAAAATTGAACCGAGAGAAGAACAAGGCCCAGCGGGCTTGCCGAGCATTTAACCTCTTAGCGGAATCTAGATAGGTGAGGTTTTTATGGTCTGTGAGTACCGTGATCTGGTGATGGGCTCCTTCCAAAAAATGCCTCCACTCTTCGAAAGCCCACTTAATCGCCAGCAATTCCCGGTTGCCTATATCATAGTTCCGTTCGGTGGAAGAAAACTTCCTAGAAAAATAGGCACACGGTCTAAGGTTGGTGAGAGTGGAGGGACCTTGGGACAGTACCGCTCCCACACCAAACTCAGAGGCATCTACTTCCACCAAAAAAGGGCTGGACAGATCTGGTTGTACTAGGACAGGTGCAGAAGAGAACGCCGCCTTTAAGGTATCGAAGGCCCTCAGAGCCTCAGAAGACCAGGTCCTCACATCTGCCCCCTTTCTGGTGAGGTCCGTTAGAGGTTTAGCCACCACGGAGAAGTCTTTGATGAATTTGCGATAGTAGTTGGCGAAGCCGAGGAAGCGTTGAAGGGCTTTCAACGACCCTGGCTGGGCCCACTCCGTGATGGCTTTCACCTTTTCAGGATCCATCTGGAAGTCGCATGGCGTGATGATATACCCCAAAAATGATATCTTTTGTACCCCGAACACACATTTCTCGAGTTTAGCAAACAGCTTGTTATGTCTGAGTCGAGCTAGTACAGTCTGAACGTGAGTATGGTGACTTGGCAAGTCGGAGGAAAAAATCAAAATGTCGTCTAGATATACAACCACGAACACCCCCATGATATCCTGAAACACTGAGTTCATGTACCCCTGAAAAATGGCGGGGGCGTTACACAATCCAAAAGGCATAACTAGGTATTCAAAATGCCCGAGGGGCGTATTGAAGGCGGTTTTCCACTCATCCCCCTCCCGAATGCGGATGAGGTTGTATGCTCCCCTGAGATCAAGTTTAGAAAACCATCGGGCACCAGCGACCTGGTTGAGGAGGTCAGGAATGAGTGGAAGGGCATACTGGTTTCGTACTGTGATTTTGTTTAGCTCTCTATAGTCAATACAGGGCCGGAGGCCCCCATCCTTCTTCTCAACGAAGAAAAACCCGGCACCCACCGGGGATTCTGAGGGCCGGATGTGCCCCTTGGCCAGGCTGTCCTGGATATAGTCCCTCATGGATTCTCTCTCAGGAACCGTAACGTTATAAATGCGGCCCTTAGGAAGTTTGGCCCCAGGAATCAAGTCTATTTTACAGTCCCATTCCCTATGAGGGGGCAGAGCTTCAGATAATTGTTTGGAGAACACGTCAGAAAACTCGGAGAGGTAATCTGGTAGGGGGGTCCCCTCGCAGGTGGAGATTCCCACCTTCACCGCACAAAGGTGGTTGGCACAGCGGGGACCCCACTTTACCAGTTCCAACGTGTCCCAATTTACTACCGGGTTGTGCTCCCGGAGCCAGGGGAGGCCTAGGACGACGTCCACAGACAAATCTCTCATCACTAGAAAGGTGCAGGTTTCCACGTGTAAGGCTCCTATCGTAAACCTTACTTCAGGGGTAACCAGATTAACTACCCCTGCTTGCAGTGGAGTGGAGTCCACTCCTGAAACAAGAATCGGAGTCTCTAAACGTAACAGAACCCCGGACAGTTGAGCAACGAAATTAAAGTTAACGAAATTAGCAGCAGCCCCAGAATCAACGAAGGCTTGCCCAGTACGGTGGAAAGCATGGAATTCTAGGGTGCAAGGCAATAACATTTTGGACAACACAGGGAGTACCTTGGCTCCTAGACAGTCCTCCGGACAACTGCCTAGGAGCGGACGTTTTCCCTGCCATGGCTTCTTGGCGCAGGTTGCAATGCGGTGACCCGGCTCCCCACAGTAGAAGCAGAGGTTCTTCTTCAGGCGATTTTCCCGTCGCTGCTTGGGGTTCATGGCTCCCAGCTCCATGGCCTCGGTGGTGGGAGGTGGAAAAGTCGGGTCAGTAGAAGAAGTGGGCGTGGGGAGTGGAGTGGTCCGAGCGGCGTGTCGGCCCCTCAAACGTCGGTCGGCCCGAATAGCAAGCGTCATGGCTTGCTCCAGGGTTCTAGGCTCTGGGTGGGCCACAAGTAGGTCCTTGAGACCCTCAGACAGACCGGTCAAAAATAAGTCTTTTAGGGCGGCATCGTTCCACCCGGATTCCGTACAATGTTGACGGAATTGGGAACAGTAGTCCTCCGCCATTTTACAACCCTGGCGCAGGGCCAGAAGTTTGGAGACTGCGTAGCCCGCCCGGTCGGGTTCGTCATAAATTTGACCCAGGGCGGAAAAAAAAACGTCAAGGGATAGTCGGGCTGGAGAGCCTGCTGGTAGCGAGAAAGCCCAATTTTGGGGGTCCCCCCTCAGGCGGGTAATTACAATTCCCACTTTCTGGTATTCAGTACCAGAGGAGTGGGGTCGGAGATCAAAGTAGAGCTTGCAGCTCTCTCTAAATGCAAAGAACTGACCTCTCTCTCCAGAGAAGCAGTCCGGCAGCGTGGCTCGGGGTTCTGACATAGTCCCGGGAGCGGAAGGGGGCTGCATGGGACCTGCAGCCGCCACTTGTTCCTGTAGCTGCGTGCGGGCGGTTAGGTCCTGGACCAGGTTAGTAAGGACCTGGACCTGGTTCGCTAACGCAGCCACGGCCTCCATCGAGGGATTCAAAGTAGCCGGGCGGATGCACGAGTCTGACCTACCTTCGGCCAGTGTTACTGTCAGGACAGTGTCCGGGATATGGGGGTCCCTGAGATATCCCGCAACCCCTGTCCCTGCCTACTTGCCCCCCTGGGCTAACCCCCAGGGCGACAACTGGGCGGCGGTCCCTACCCTCACTAGGGAAGCGGGACACGGGAAGACAAACAGACACTGAAGACAAACAACGGTAGAATGGTCAGACAATCCGGGTCGGCAACAGGAGGGTACGCAGTACAGGGGGGTCAGGCAAAAACGTAGTCAAGGTCCAAAAGCAGAGGTCAGGAAAGCCGGGGTCACAAACAGGAGTCAAAAGAATACGCGGGTGCAGCTGGAAGACCAAACTAACACTGGCAAGGCCTGAGAGGAAAACACACCTATTTAAATGCTGTCAGCGCTCCCGCCCCAGAAGCTGATTGGGGCGGGGAGCCTGACAGCAGCAGGGCTAATCAGGGCGGTGCTGGGGGCACGCCCCCAGTCTCACTGCACAGACAGTTACCAGGGAAGCCAGCCTGGTAGTCAAGCGACTAGAAGCACCAGCTGGCTCCCTAGCAACCCGGCGGCGACCAGTCTTACAGCGGCCCGGGGAGATCACAAGAACCGGGGTACCTCTGCGCCGTGCTCCTGTACCCCGGGTGGCCGGACCGGTGGTGCGGGCACGGCGGCCCCGAGAGTTGCCGGTTCTGACAGACATATAACAACTTCAGGGTTCACAACCTCATCTCTTTACTCAGAAAGGGTGCCTAAGGGTGTCCTCCCTGTCAGACTCATGATTCTGGGTTTACAACCTGCATTGTCCTTGTCACTTTTCCCAGCATGGGCGTCTAGGGGGCGTCCTCCCCTGTCAGACTCGTGATGGACACAGTCTGTTCCACGCCAGACCTAAGGCTTTGCAGCTCCAGTAGCTGCCTTCACAGCCTCTCTCCATAGCTTTCAGCAGGGAATTCAATGTGTCTGGAGGTTTTAACTTTTCCAGACACAACCACACAGATGTCCCTACTGATTAGCACACATTAGGCCTGATTTTACAGACCCTGCAGGCCATCCTGTATATTACCTTGCCACTATATATATATATATATATATATATATATATATATATATATATATATATATATATACACATTATATGCATAATCATTTAGGGTGACTTCAGATGAGCATATAAGGGAGCATGCTTGCCTCAGTGCAACATATTTGTGCAGTGAACGAGGACTGATTACGTAGATTTGTGCACATGTCTGCGCATAGTACTGTACTTTTTGCACAGGGCTGGTTCACATGTCCAGATATGCATATTGCGCATTTCCATGCATATTGAGTGCATATTTGCTCACCCCCCATAGACTTCTATGAGGCCGTTGGTGTGCAAATGCACAGGAATATGGAGAAGGACCTATTTTTTTTGCACACACACAAAACATGCTCATGAGAACGAACCCAGAGACATCAATGGATTCTATTCTCTGTGCATTGCGTGCATTTATTTTACAAAAACATGGGCAAATAGGGTCTCTGAAGAAACCCTTTAGAGAAAGAAACAGTCAGTTGAAGCCTTGGTTGGTTGTCACATTATAGCTAATGCCCATTTTAAATACTCCAGTTCACACTGATGACTAAGACTAAGTGAGTTCAAGGGGTTTCCGTATCAAAAGCCCCTGCAATCATTCGAGGACCAGCACAGGTATATTACAAGTCACTCACTGGGCATCCATTGCTTCAACAAATTGGTGAGGTCCCCAAATCCCCAGACTCCACACTTTGTCTGTAACACACATAGAGAGACATAACATTATCATGTAGGAAAGTGTACATTAGCAGTGAGCAGTGTAGATGTGAGTAAACAGCAGCAGATGACTCAACATTAGCTCTGACAGAAAGGCTGGTGTGACTCACTGCTTGCAGAAAGTGAATGACAAACGAGAAACAAACAAATTCTCCCTTGTCATTCAGTCGGAGCACGCATTTACACTGAACGATAATTGGTCAGACTCCCGCTGGATGCTGGAATCTGAAAGCATTTTGAAGAAATGGAAGTTTTGTTGTTTTTTTTTATATTGGTTACAACTGTGGAAATGGGTTTCATTTACTGACATGAGGTCTGAGGTGTACCCATGGTCGCTCTGTTTTGTGACAGAATGACTTGTTCCCTATTACCCTCCCTGTTTTGCCTTCATGCCAATTGCTCTAACAGAGTTGTCATACCCCCCCCCCCCCTTCCCTTTTCATCTCCTCTCCACTCTGCTCTCATAGACATTCAATGAGCACCATGACTCATCCCCCTCCTGCACCCCATGTTTTGCTATGGTCCATCTCCAGTCAGACACATACTTGACAGCAATCAGTGGACAGCAAGTTTGGAGCAAGGGAGACCCATAGTGGCCAGCACTTTAGAGTAATTTTTGAGCATAAAAATGTAATTTTAGGTAAATAAATTGAACTTTTGCTAATTTTCACACATCAAATAATTGTCTAAACATTGGCAAACTCTTGGAAGAACAAGTCAGCCACACAGCTAAATGGCATTAAATAAATGTAATGCTATGCTGGGAAATTGTTCTCATTAACAGTGGGTATGATGTGATATTAACCTGCTGGGATGTAGAAAATGTTAAATTTCTCATGATTTGCCTGTGTTCTCTGAATATATGGCAACATGCTGTCAGATCTGCAGAAAAAAGCTTTATTCACATGGACATGCCTGTGTGCCGTCTGCAAAATCAGCAAAGAGCATTCAACAACACGCAGATACCATGGGTTCAAAGAGCCCTAAACAGTGCAGAACCTCAACTGTAAAAATAGACTGGAACAGGGCATGCTGAAAAACTCTAAATTTACTTCTTTTAGAAATATTGCACCATTCTTGAGATCAGTGATTACCTGCACTCCGTGTGTCCAAAGCAGGAAGGGTCAAGTTTGTACAGTCTTCGTCCTGCTCCTCTTGCTGGATTCCCTGGTCAAGTCTGTGCTGTTGGCCCAACTTTTATCCTCACTCGATTGGCACTTTCCCAACTTTGGCACATGCTCAGAACACTGATATCATCAGTTAGTTCTCGAGATGCTTCCATGGACTCCATTGACATCAGCCTATACAATATAAGATGAGGTCAAGCATACACAGTGAAATGTCCTTTCTTCCCCGACATGCACTCTTACTGTGCATGCTTGGCCACTTCAATGAGCCTGATTTTGCAGCAAGTGTGTGAAACACGTATACCTTGCTTGTGCCAGCAGTATGCAGTCCTAAGCTCTTGCTCATGACCTGATGGTTGGAGGTTCAATCCCCACTTGGTTCAGGTAGTCAGCTCAACATTTAATTAGCCTTCTGTCCTTCATAAGTACCCAGCTTGCTGGGGGTAGTAAATAAATTACCTGAAAGTGCTGCAGAATAAGATGGTGCTACACAAATAACAAGTCCCTTCCCTTCTGAAAGTGCTGCAGAATAAGATGGTGCTATACAAATAACAAGTCCCTTCCCCCTGATCTCAGATTTATTTTATCATATAGCAAACCCTTATAGTTTTAAATCAAAGGGTGTGGCTATCTACCTAGCCAATCAAGTGCATAATGTTTACAAAAACATGTTTATAAAACATTAGTTTTACTTTGTTATCTTATTTTTGCTATTTGAGCACATGCTGCGACGTCGATTGTTTCCTATCAAAGGGGTTTCTACTGGCTGTGTCATCTAGATAAACGTCTAAAGCAGCTATACTAGACTATGCCCATATCTTCTTTGCCGAAAACCACTTAACATAAAATATCTGTCTATAGCTTTTTAAAGCTACACATACAATTTTGATCATATAAAGAAATATAAAGATGGAGTCAGCCTTGCTACACAACTATATATATCTTCTGTAACATTCCCCTCTTTTGTGACTGCTCCTGCTTTGTCTCATTATCCCATACAAACTTCCTATTCTCCTCCCAAACCTATCCCTGTCCTACAGGGGCAGGTTGCCTTACCTAGCACTGGGAGAAGTGTATGAATGCTTCCTGGGTATTTTTACAGGAGTTTCCACCTCTCCGCCCGTACATGTTAATACCCCGTAGGGTACTCCCATGCAGGAACCTATGGGAACTGCACTATCCTTGTTTAGGAGAAGGAGCGGGCATGTGTCACTACGAGACCAGCGGAAACACGATAATTTACAGAGGTGCATAGCCTTTTGCGTGTTCCACTAAGCGGCAATATTAAAACATTCTCAAACACATTTCCAAGCACAGGCCATCTTTGATCAGCTGTCCTTTAGGGATTTTAGTAGGCGATCGTCACTTGCTGCTTTGTTTTATTCAGCTCCATAGAGTATGATATGCATCATGGCGCTTCCTCCTTGGAGATGAGGATGGAGGATTTTCTTTCGCTTTGGTGGTCTTACAAGTCCTGTATGTAAGACACCGATACCACGGTGTTAAAAAATCCCATAGTAGAGGTACAATTAACATAGGGCAGTGATGGCGAACCTTTTAGAGACCGAGTGCCCAAACTGCAACCTAAAACCCACTTATTTATCGCAAAGTGCCAACACATCAGGGGGCGGGGCTTATCACGACGTATGATTTTACCCCCGTCATTCTAAAAAGGACAGGGCCGCTTCAAAATAGACTGCGTGCAGATTTTGACTGCTTTCTGGACGCAGAAATACTGCAGAATGTCCTCAGCGGAAATTTCTGTAGCATTTCTGCATCCAAAAAGTAGTCAAAATCTGCACCCTGTCCATTTTGAAACAGCCCTGCCCATTTCCCCCACCTGTAAACATACCCCAGCGGTAATAGTGACAACCCTCCAGCAGCCCCAGCGGTAAAAGTGACCCCCCACAGCGATAATAGTGACGCCCACCACACAGCAGCCCTAGCGGTAAAAGTGACCCCCTCACAGCGATAATAGTGACCCCCACCACACAGCAGCCCCAGCAGTAATAGTGACCCCCACCCCACAGCGGTAATAGTGACACCCCCCCAGCAGCCCCAGTGATAATAGTGACCCCTACCCAGTAGTAATAGTGACCCCCACCCCCCAGCGATAATAGTGACCCCAACATCACAGCGGCAGCAGCGGTAATAGTGACCCCCACCCCACAGCAGCCCCAGCGGTAATAGTGAAAATCCCCACAGCGGCGCCAGCGGTAATAGTGACCCCCACCCCACAGTGGCCCCAGCGGTAATAGTGACCCACACCCCACAGCGGCCCCAGAGATAATAGTGACCCCCCCACCCCACAGCGGCCCCAGCGGTAATATTGACCCCCACCCCACAGCGGTAATAGTGACACCCCCCCAGCAGCCCCAGCGATAATAGTGACCCCCACCCAGTAGTAATAGTGACCCCCACCCCCCAGCGATAATAGTGACCCCAACATCACAGCAGCGCCAGCGGTAATAGTGACCCCCACCCCACAGCGGCCCCAGCGGTAATAGTGACCCACACCCCACAGCGGCCCCAGAGATAATAGTGACCCCCCCACCCCACAGCGGCCCCAGCGGTAATAGTGACCCCCCACCCCCACCCCACAGCGGCCCCCAGTGCAGTAGTGACACCCCACAGCGTGAAGTCAGTGTGTGCCGGGATCAGCGCAGCTAGCAGTGCCGTTTTTAAATGCCGGCAGGGGAGCCGCGGCCCCTGCTGGAATTCACAAGTGGTGAGTGGCCGATGGGGCGCGTGCCAGTAGGAGGGCTCTGCGTGCCGCCTCTAGCACGAGTGCCATAGGTTCGCCACCACTGACATAGGGTGTAATAGTCATTCCAACATTTTTTTGCAGATTAGAGATGTTTTAAGGGCATGTATGTTTATGGGAAGACCCTTTCTTCCCCTTCCTTAATATACAAATGACATATTTGAATGGACTCTAAACTCGAATAGGTACTAGATGCTATTATTATGTTGGACTTATAATGTATTACATTGTAACACTCCTACGCTGTGCCCTTCAATTCTGCATACATCTATTATAATATCAGTAATTTGTCCCTTGCAGATTGCCTATTAATAATTTAGTTTATAATTATGTGTTCTCATACCTCCTTGGCACATGTCAATGCATCTGGATAATAGATTGGCATCATTTATATGTTGGTCAGTGTTTGCTAGGTAGGTTCTGCTTTCTCTATGAGATGCGATATGAATAGTAGTAAAACAAATTGAGTTATTCTCATTCAGTTGACATTCATTGATATAATGTTCTTATCAGGAAATGGCTGTTTGCACAAGTGATTCTATTTCTTAATGAGCTGTAAGTAATACTAATGGAATGTACTGAACCCGCATTTCAGTTTTAATAACTTATATCATTACATCAAATCTTTGACTCTTCATTCAACTTTCATGACCAGAATGAAATGTCTGTTACTAAGTATTCACTAGTTTATGTTGGCAATATATTCTTCAGGATTGCAACATGAGGGCAAAGTGATTTGTGTATATTAAACATAGATCCTCTAAGAAAGGGCGTATTTATAATCACTGCAGTATAACAGGAAGAAACTAAACTACTGATCTCTATGGTAGTGTCGGCGAGCATAGTTACGGCTACGGCAATGGAAATACACCCTTAGACACGTTGTCAGGAAATGTTCACATGTTGCAGAATTTGCAGTGCTACATAAAGATTTTAGTGTGGATTTTGATACTGAACTTACCCGTCATATGAAGAGGTGAAATCCATTCTGTAAATCCACAGCAGGTGGAAATCCACTCTCGGCGAGATTGTTGCATCTCACACATGCAAGTCGAACACATTCTACTATATCTATAGGAACATGTACAAGGAGGACACATTGTACCATATCTATAGGAACATGTACAAGGAGAGCACATTGTACCATATCTATAGGAACCTGTACAAGGAGAACACATTGTACCATATCTATAGGAACATGTACAAGGAGAACACATTGTATCATATCTATAGGAACATGTACAAGGAGAGCACATTGTACCATATCTATAGGAACATGTACAAGGAGAGCACATTGTATTATATCTATAGGAACATGTACAAGGAGAGCACATTGTACCATATCTATAGAAACTTGTACATGGAGATCACATTGTACCATATCTATAGAACATGTACAAGGAGAACACATTGTATCATATCTATAGAAACATGTACAAGGAGATCACATTGTACCAAATCTATAGGAACATGTACAAGGAGAACACATTGTACCATATCTATAGGAACATGTACATGGAGATCACATTGTACCATATCTATAGGAACATGTACATGGAGATCACATTGTACCATATCTATAGGAACATGCACAAGGACCACACATTGTACCATATCTATAGGAACATGTACATGGAGATCACATTGTACCATATCTATAGAAACTTGTACATGGAGATCACATTGTACCATATCTATAGAAACTTGTACATGGAGATCACATTGTACCATATCTATAGGAACATGTACAAGGAGAACACATTGTATCATATCTATAGGAACATGTACAAGGAGAGCACATTGTACCATATCTATAGGAACATGTACAAGGAGAGCACATTGTATTATATCTATAGGAACATGTACAAGGAGAGCACATTGTACCATATCTATAGGAACATGTACAAGGAGCGCACATTATACCATATATATAGGAACATGTACAAGGAGAACACATTGTACCATATCTATAGGAACATGTACATGGAGATCACATTGTACCATATCTATAGAAACATGTACATGGAGATCACATTGTACCATATCTACAGAAACATGTACAGGGAGATCACATTGTACCATATCTATAGAAACATGTACATGGAGATCACATTGTACCATATCTATAGGAACATGTACAGGGAGAGCACATTGTACCATATCTATAGGAACATGTACAAGGAGCCCACATTGTACCATATCTATAGGAACATGTACAAGGAGATCACATTGTACAATATTTATAGGAACATGTACATGGAGATCAAATTGTACCATATCTATAGGAACATGTACATGGAGATCAAATTGTACCATATCTATAGGAACATGTACATGGAGATCACATAGTACCATATCTATAGGAACATGTACAAGGAGCACACATTGTACCATATCTATAGGAACATGTACAAGGAGCCCACATTGTACCATATCTATAGGAACATGTACAAGGAGCGCACATTGTACCATATCTATAGGAACATGTACAAGGAGAACACATTGTACCATATCTATAGGAACATGTACAAGGAGCACACATTGTACCATATCTATAGGAACATGTACAAGGAGCACACATTGTACCATATCTATAGGAACATGTACAAGGAGGACACATTGTACCATATCTATAGAAACATGTACAAGGAGCCCACATTGTACCATATCTATAGGAACATGTACAAGGAGAACACATTGTACCATATCTATAGGACATGTACAAGAAGCGCACATTATACCATATCTATAGAAACATGTATAAGGAGAACACATTGTACCATATCTATAGGAACATGTACAAGGAGCGCACATTATACCATATCTATAGAAACATGTACAAGGAGAACACATTGTACCATATCTATAGGAACATGTACAAGGAGAGCACATTGTACCATATCTATAGAAACATGTACAAGGAGCCCACATTGTACCATATCTATAGGAACATGTACAAGGAGCCCACATTGTACCATATCTATAGGAACATGTACAAGGAGCCCACATTGTACCATATCTATAGGAACACATACAAGGAGCATATTGACCCATATCTGTAAGAAAATGTACAAGTATCGCACATTGAGCCATATCTATAGGTTTTTCCAACATACAAAATCACTGAGCCATGACAGAGTAACACAATCCTGTCCCAAACCACAGCGGATGGCTCTTAATCAATAATTGTTACATCCTCCTATATCTTACACTTCAATAGCACCTAATTTCCCCCAGATGGCCATATTTGGTCGTATTTCTTTTGCCCTGGGAAAATCTAATCCCCATATCTCCTTGGGTGTATGTATCAGAACTAGAGATGAGCGAGTATACTCGCTAAAGGCAAATACTCGAGCGAGCATTGCCTTTAGCGAGTACCTGCCCGCTCGAGACGGAAGGTTCGGGTGCCGGCGGTGGGCAGGGAGCTGCGGGGGAGAGTGGGGTGGAACGGAGGGGAGATCTCTCTCTCCCTCTCTCCCCCTCGCTCCCCCCTGCTGACTGCTGCTACTCACCTCTCCCCCGCGCCGACACCTGAACCTTCTGTCTCGAGCGGGCAGGTACTCGCAAAAGGCAATGCTCGCTCGAGCAATTGCCTTTAGCGAGTATACTCGCTCATCTCTAATCACAACCCATTTTTTTGGGTTCTGCCCCATAGTTTTTTTGTTGAGACCTCTGTACTCCTCTAGTTTCATTAGGATCAGCATGTATTTTGGTGTGCCATGGACAGAAATAGCTCTGTACTGCTTTATATTCCTATAGTGTGTAGTGTGTTGTCGGCTATCTGGTAGTCTGTGATTCTAGGCCGTGGAAACATAAATATACAAAATGCCTCCATTTCTTTTTTTATACAATTTGCTGCTATTATTGATCTTGTGGATTCTTTTCACTGGCAGTTTTTCCAGCTATGTAGAATTTCTGTATCATACAGTGTCAGTCGTGTCTGATACAATAAACTGAAAAGAAATACATTGACAGTCTTTTGTAAAACTTAGTGTAAAGAAAATAGAACTTTTTACTTACGACAACCAGATTCTGGCTGATTGATCTTTGAAGATTGGATTGGCTGGTTGGAGTATGAAGAAACTCCACTTGTCTTTTGCAAAAGTTTTCCTATGTTATCCTAATGTTCAGACTTATCAGCAGGGGTGTAACTATAGAGGATGCAGGGGATGCGGTTGCACCCAGGCCCAGGAGCCTTAGGGGGCCCATAAGGCTTCTCTTTTCCATACAGGGAGCCCAGTATTATGACTAAAGCATTATAGTAGGGGCCCCATTACAAATTTTGCATCAGGGTCCAGAAGCTTCAAGTTACGCCACTGCTTATCAGTATGTTGCCATTATGAGCTCATTACCAGTCACCATAGTTTTGGGCATTACAATGTGGTGACTAACTTTTCACAGTTGCATTGCAACATCTCCTTGACCTCCTGGCCATGTTGCGAGCTTCCCTTGCTTGCATGGCTAAAGACAAGCAATATTGATGGAGGGGAGCAGCCAACTTTATGTTAAAAGTCAAGTGCACTTTATACCTTTTCTTAGCATTTGCTATACAGATCCACATGACGTTTAGGAAATAACATGCCACTCTCAAGCGAGTTTTAGTCTAGTAACATCTATGTCCGTCAGCTCTATGGGTGACCAGGCCTGCCTTAGGAGATCCCGCTACATTGGCAAGCATAAAGAGCACTAATCAGAGCAATAGATGCATAGAGCCAAAAAAAATCACTGTCTGATGTGTCTTTGTTCAAATATTGATCACAGATTTCCGGCAATGCCTTCCTTCTCCTCTCACTGCGATCAGTAGAGGACCGGACAGTAGAGAAGTGTCTGCTGAGCTCATTATACGATTCTTAAGGAAGAATGCAAGGATCTTCTGGGTGAATTCCTTAATTACATTAACAACTCCTTACCCCCAGGAAACACTTCTATTACTGATGAACATGCAAGGTGCACTGTGCGTTAATGAGCACTGAGGCATGGCTGCTATATCATACAGACACCTGCAGGAGTTTGGTTACCATAAGCTAATGAGCCCCGCCAGGTGCTTTGCTGTTTAATGAGCTCTAATGAGCTCCTGAAATTGTGGTTAATGTTATATGGCAGTACAGATCACTACAGGAGTTTACTTACTCTCATATACTGTGCCCCCTACATAATAGATGTTCATTCCTGACAGTGAATGGTGGCCCTTTGCAGCACTTCATCCAAGAAATGAATGGGTCAGGTTAACCATTACAATTTACCAGAATGTACCAAGTACTTATTCTTTATAACATATTGTAATTGCTGTCTAATCAAACCATAAATCACACATTAAACACATGATTGTGTATTTTCAGGATGAGGGGCTTCAATATCTGACTTTTTTGTATTTTATTTGTATATACTGTGTGTATATATATATATATATATATATATATATATATATATATATATATATATATACACACACACACACACACACACACACACACACACACGTTTTCCTGAAAATAAGACATGCCTTGAAAATAAGACATAGCATGATTTTCCAGAATTTTTGAGGATGCTTGAAATATAAGCCCTACTCCAAAATTAAGCCCTGCTAACAGTTAATTAAAAAAGTCAATTTAAATAGTGTCCAGGCAGCTATACATGTAAAAAATGTAAACCTTTTTGAACCAAAAATTAATATAAGACACTGTCTTATTTTCGGGGGAAACACAGTGTGTGTGTGTGTATATATATATATATATATATATATATATATATATATATATATATATATACACACACACAATTCCCTTGCAAGAGGGAATTGTTTGCCAGACTATGCACCAATGTGAAGAACGGATACTGGAATCTAAAGGACAAACTAAAAATCAAGGATGTTGTTACTATGGAATTTTGGAAAATATTGTATTTGCATATAGAGATTGTTCATATCAATAGCTTGGTACTTAACCTTGTGTCCCCCAAGTGATGTGTTGGTTGGAATACTTCCCCATAACTATTTAGTAGCATCCTGGCAATCATGTCGTTTGCCGGACAGCCGGCCCATCTAAATGGGCCGTTAACCTGGCTGCTTGGAGTGGCAAGCCGGAGGACAGGATAATCCAGAACATAAAACAAATCCATATCTCCGACTCTCTACGTCCCATTTTGTCATGCAGGAAAGGGTTAAGCTTGTATCTTATATGTGCGATTTATTTTCCATTTTCGGATTTCTGGCACATTGTCACTATGACGGATTCCTCTTTGTCCTGACCTCTATCAACTACTTTTGAAAAATAACCTGTTTGTGGGTTGAAATTCATTCTGTTTCTTTCCATCACACTCTTCAAGTCTCTCTTTTTTTTAAATTTCCTTCTTGGTTGATAGTCCGTCACTCCCTATTCTCTTAAAGGGAACCTGTCATCACTTTTGCATCCTTAAACCTGCCTACATTGGTAAAATAATTAAGTAGGGGACTTTTCAAAATGTATTTCCTTTTTTTCCATGTATACCATTAAAAAAGAATGTATAAACTTTTCTTATGCCACATGGTAATTCCTGGTAAGCAGTCTGGTGGATGCACTAGACCGTCTGTCCTGGCCAGACTACACCCCCTAATATCGAGCATCTCTGGCAGTGTGACATGAATAACTTGATGTCTTAAATACTCCCCAAGAGATACCAGACCAGTGCATGCGTAGTTCATCTGGCTCTTTGTGGAAGATTTGCTACCGTGAATTGTGCATGCGCCGGTAAAACTCCCACTTCCGGATCAATAACACTGGACAACAAAAATGCTATTTGAAATTTTTATCCTTTCTCAAAATAGATAAACCACCCTCATTTTGGGTCGAGAAACATGGCTTAATTACGTGAATGGATTCCTTTTGCTGGTTGCTTGTACTCCTTTTCTGTGGTGTCTCTTGTCACTGTCCAACAGTAGTCCGTAAGCCCTGATGCTCCGTTCCTTTTTCGATATATCCTGATGGAATCGCTCCCCATGTTCGTCACTAGCGGCACCACAGTTGTCAGGAAAGAAGTCCAGGCGAGAATATAGGAAATGGTTTTTTAGTGACATGTTGTAACCTAATCGATGGTACTTTTCTAGCGGTTTATTCACAATCTTGACGTGATTGTCAACTCTTCGATTTCCCAGGAAGCCATGCACAACGTCTTTAGATGCCTCCCATGCTGCTTTCTCATGACCCTGAAGAACTTGCTCAAAGTTTTTATCTTTAAGAAGATGACAAATCTGTGGGCCAATGAAGATGCCTTCTTTAACTTTATCATCACTGAGCTGTGGAAATTGTCTTCTGAGGTACTGAAAAGCTTCTCCACCCTGGTTCATCCCCGTTACAAAGTTCTTCATGAGTCCACATTTTATGTTTAGAGGGGGCAAAAGAATTTGAAAAACACTCAATTGCATCTTTTTATTGCAATATATACATATCAATTCTAAGATTTAAGCATTACAGTATCTGATTTACATTTTAGTTATTCAACTATTTTACTATATATATAACGATTTAACTCATCTAACCTTGTGGATCTGAATGAAGGTACATATATTTAACTTAAATGGGCTACATCTCAGAGCCTAGAGCTAAGTCAAAGTTTTCAATGTCATTTTTATTTCTTCCATGATGAAATGATTAAGAAGTACCTATTTTCAAGTCGGAAAGATTTTCCCTGTTGACCAGTGTAATCAGTAGGGCCCAACAGATCCAGATTTTGAGCGGCACATAGGTGATGTCTCCTATGTCACAACATCAGAGTGCCAGAAAGAGGCGGTCTTAGGGTGGCGTATTCCAGCCAGAAAAGACAGTCTGGATTGCCCACCGGACCAGTTGCTGGGAAATACCAACGGAAATGTTTATACATTGTTTTCAAAGGTATACATAAAAAGAAGAGCAAAATAGATTTGAAAAGTACAGTACTTCATTGTTTTATTGGTGTAGGCAAGTTTGAGGACGCAAAAGAAATGACATGTTTCTCATTGAGAGGGGGTGAATTTCGTAGTGGAGACGGCGACATAATTGACATGTCACAGATTTGAATTCTACGCCACAAGTCACTCTCTGGGCTATTTCTGCAAGTTGTGGACAGGATTTTCAAAATCTCATCCACTTTACTGCTACTGTAAATGCAGCGGAATTTCCGTGTGGACCCTCCGTGGCAATTCCGCTCCATGTAAACGCTTCCTTTAGATACATCTGATAGAACCTGCATGGTCACATGCAGTAATGTGAAGCAAGCTTATTGTTCATATAACTAGAGATGAGCGAGCATACTCGCTAAGGCAAACTACTCGAGCAAGTAGTGCCTTATTCGAGTACCTGCCCACTCATCTCTAAAGATTCGGGTGCCGGCGCTGGTGAGAGGTGAGTTGCGGCGGTGAGCGGGGAGGAGAGAGGGAGAGAGAGATCTCCCCTCGATTCCTCCCCGCTCTCCCCCGCCGCTCCCCGCCCCCCGCTGGCACACGAATCTTTAGAGACGAGCGGGCAGGTACTCGGATAAGGCACTACTCGCTCGAGTAGTTTGCCTTAGCGAGTACGCTTGCTCATCTCTACATAGAACACTATAGTGTAGATAATTCTATAGTACATATACTTTATTAATATACATAATAAAAAGTGAAATAAAAAAAAAACATCAACGCGAAAGAGCTAAGAGCATAAATATCCTATATGTCAGCCAACAACAGCCCCATCCTTCCATAGCACACTGTTGACGTTCCTGTTTTATAAGACACACGGGTGCAGTTAATCAGGAAGTCTGTGATAAAGTTATACACTTAGTAAGTAATTTACTTCCCTATATTTCGGCATCCGCATGAGACGAAACACAAGTCTTTGTTAATCCGACGGGTGAAGAAGTTTACAGAAGCCTAAAGCTTTCTATGATGTATAAAAAAAAGCAAAAAGTAGTATCAACCAACATATCCATTCTACTTTGCTTTAAACAAAAGCTGGGATTACCGCTCCCTGCATCCAACTACTGTTTGCCGAAAAATACCACACTAAGACTTATTGATAGGAATCCCATATCAAAGCATTTGAGTGGTAATCGCCTGATTTTCAATGCTACTATCTCTGCATGTTTCGAGAGCTGAGCAATGGCATTCCCTGCAATGAAGACCAGAAGCAGAATAATCTTCTTTATAACTCATAGGTGGTGTATGTTGGAACAGGCAGGGTACAAAGTTGAACTTTTTAATTTCATTCATAATCATATGTAGGGGGTCTTTGGCTCCAGCCGGGAGAAGGTTCAACACCAATTAAAAGAGAGAAAATAACTCCCCATGAAGATGGTGCCTAAGAAAGACTAAACTCATCACAACTTATATTTCAAAGGAGAGAAGTGATGCCATCCTCTGTGGGATGCTGCAGGAATGTGTTACCAACATATTGTTGATGAGGGGCTGAGTACAGTGGGTTACAAGGAATGTGGAGATAAAGGGAAAGGGACAGATGAAAGAAGAAAGGCAAAGATTAAAGCCAAGGAGATTTATGCCAGTTTTTCGGATTGTCTCTACTTAGGACTGCATGTGCTGAGCTGTCTCAGGCACTTAATTACAGGAGGCAACGGCATGTCTTATACCGCAGGTATTTGCTATGTGTTTTGTACAGAAAAACAGCAAAAGTAATTACACAGACTGACTGAGTGGCGTATATTATTTTTTTAGATAAGAATAGCAGATAACAGAGGTACCAATTCAAGTATATACTAAGCCCAAAGTTCAAAAGAATATCTGAGATTTAGCCAAAATAGCTATATAACAGACAGACTAGTTTTACTTAACTCCATAAGGACCAGGGTGTTTTGATACTTTTTAGGGATTTTACCCATTTGTTGGTTTTACTGCCCCTATTTATTTTTTCTTCAGATACCAATTTTTTTGGGTGCGTTTTTTTTCCATGACACATAGAGCTATTTTTTTTTCATTTACTTTTTTTCCATTTTTTATTTTTATTCGGGGTAAAAAGCTAAAAAAAATATTTTTTTCCTTAAATTTATAGTTGTTTATTGTTTTTAATTAAAATAAAGTACAGGAATGGGTTTCTGATGTTTTGATATAATTTGTATAGTCTCGGACTACAGGACGGATATATAGTTGACAGTTTAGGTTGATGTCAGCAGTGCTGCATGTTCTTTTTTATAAATATATTTTTATTTTATCCTGTAATTTTTTTAATGTATTTTTGTAACTTTTGTTTACCACTTTGCCTCTCATGACATCATATAAATTCTCTGGGGGGCACTATCTTTTTATTCACACTTTTCCACTGTAGCTGGGGCATCCACAGGTGTAGCATCCATAGGATCCCCAACTACAGGAAAAAAAACATTCCCCTGTAGTGACAGTAGTCACTAACAGAGCTCATCTGGGTCTGCTAG
The DNA here is from genome assembly GCF_035609145.1 of Eleutherodactylus coqui. NCBI lineage: Eukaryota > Metazoa > Chordata > Amphibia > Anura > Eleutherodactylidae > Eleutherodactylus > Eleutherodactylus coqui. Next base: position 474,481,387 of record NC_089837.1, on the reverse strand, counting down.
GACCCTGCAGCTCTGCTGTGGCAGAGGACACCTGCTGGACACATGATCGTGGAAGTAACACCTACGCTTTCTCTCTTCACTACATAGCGCTCCGTGAGGGCTATGTAGCCTGGAAAGGAAACGTGGTGAAAAACTGCTTTTGTCTTCTCTTCCGGTTCCTCAGCTGTGACTGACACTCGAGGACCCAACCTGCTCCTGCTATGTTGGAGAAGCAGCTTTAATCCTGCACTGTATTTTTTACTATCGGCTAGGATGAAAGTCCAGGACCACAATTTACTGTGTTTGGTCCTTAAGGGGTTAAATATGGAGTTGAAGTAAAATATTTCACTCTTACATATGATGCTGGTGAAGAATGCTTGAACACAATAAGTCTTTTTCATCAAATGCAGTACCAATTATTTCCAATGGATGAACCAAAGCTGTAAAGACAGAGGCTCTCTAGGTGGCCGTATATCATGAGGATGTCCGGTGCATGGGATGACCAAATCCTCAGCAATACAGTAGTCCATCACACAGAGGAATCCAAAGCATGAACCTTTATGTTCAAAGCATAAAAACATCCAAGGTCAGAACGAACTAGAGAGAAAATGCAAATGCTTACGCATTTCGAATTGACGAGCTGTCCTTACTCATGGCATGTTTGAATTTAGGAAGGGAAATCATGTTTAGCATTATTAGATTTTTCCGCATGCTGTTGTGTACCATCAGATGTATTTATTATATCACCCAGCATTTAATGCATATTATCATTTTACTGTTTCACTGTTAGTTTTTATATGCTTACAGTTATTTTGTGGGTAGAATTTGGCTATATGCTTCAATGTGTTTGAGTCCTGTTATAACACATATGTTGCCTAATTGGTAATGGGCATTCCCATAGCAGTACATGGAGCGTTACTATGAATTTCACAAGGCGGCATACAGAGTTTTCTTTTCTGTAGGCTTCCATATAAATATGATGGGAAAAAATAGTGGTATGCTCCATCACATGCAGTATTACAGCTGTGTTTTTCCCTAGCTGCCCTGCTTTTAGGGAGGAATATTCCAAACATATGGCACATAATGGAGCATTGTATGATGGTACATTTTGGGCCATACTGCGAGGCTACACTTGATTTAGTATGCCGCCTTAGAGGCCCTGCAGATGATTTTGCAGTGTACTAAGCAATAATATCCATGCCATCTTCTGAAATGCTTATATGACACTAGCTTGGCCTATACCTGGCATTACTGGGTTTACACTCCTACAGCACATTCCACGAGGCGCCATTTTCTTGGAGTGATAGTAGCTACATATTTAGTCCATTCATCTAAGAATAATATTTGGATGTTGATCATAGTTCTTATGAGGATTGCATCCCTTGATACGCTGGCTTTGTCTTTCTCTTCTTAAATTTGGACCTCATGCTGTTCCAGGGTCTCTGCAGCCTGGGATGTCCTGGCTCTTCCCTGCTTATTCTTAAATCATTGGTCATGTTGGTTGATTGACTCACTTACTTAACTAATTTTACTTTCTTTGCGTTCGGCAGGACTTGTCCAAAGGCTTTCTGCTTTTTGGGAGGCATTCCGGATCTACCACACATCTAAATTATTCACCCCACGAAATTACAAAACATCTTATTCTACTATAGATTATGCAATAAGCCTCATTTTGTTGCAACCAGTCATCATTCCTTAAGCTGCTCTAGTAGCACCTGCCAGCCAGAGCGGTGAATAATGCCTTACCTAGACTACTGAAGGACTACCAAGCAGTTCTGGCCAATCAGAGCAGTGTATATTGGCTTAGATTATGAACTCCCACAGTGTGCATCAGGTAGTCAAAGAAGTCAGCAAACATTTTGGTTTGTTGTTTTAACATTGTGTTGCAGAGTTTCACTTCATAGTCCGCAACTGAAATTCCACAACAAATATTTGACGTGTGAAGAACACTCTTTTGGCCTCAGTTTTCAGGTATAGACCTAGAGCTTTTCCCGGCCTATACGCCTAATGTAGGGCTCAGACGCAGCGTGCACAGAGCCTAAATTGTATCGAAAATTGGTACAAAAACTCAGAGAGAGAAAAAGAATGGAAATCTGAAAAGAGCTGGAAGTGAGAACGGGAGCACTTCTTAGAAGTGCTAATTAACTTTCCCCAAGCCCTGTCCCGCTGGGCTCTCTTCCACAGCTCTTAATGAGGACCTGATGTACCTGAGGAATGGCAGATTTTTCTATTTTACTCTAGAACATTCTCACAGAGGGTGACCCGATGCTGAGGAGGAGTACTTAACCACTTAATGCGCGACTAAGTTTATATTATTAGTTGCTATGGTCTCAACACTGGAAACAACACAACTTGACATGCTTAAGTTTGGGCTCGGAAAATGTAATATTCCTGACTTTTGAATTTCCATAGAAAAAAGATTGACTCTCGCGTATTTGCTAGAACTTCTATGGAACTGTGGAATTGTTCAATCTATTCATAGTCAAAGTAATTCACTATGACATTTGCTTCTCTGCCTTTCTTGTCAAGCTCATTTACAGACTGCTGTAAGGTGGTGTATCAAAGAAAGGTCTTCTGCAGAGGTCTACCACGGATGGAAGAAAGATGATATTTCAATTTTTTGTAGTTTATATATGTTTTTACTCTTTGATGTGCAGCTTGTCTTAAGCAAAGAATATATTGTAATGTCCCAGAGTGGGAGGTCGGGATCACTGTGGCTGTTTCGTTACAACTCCCACCTGGATACATCATAGTGAAAGGTTGAGGACTGATGGTAAGGGCCGGTTCCTGTTCCTTGGTGTGATGTTGCAGTGGTCCCCTTGGGAAGAGAGTCCAAGGAATCAGACAGGTTAGCTTACAACTCGTGCTTTACTCGTTCAATCAGCTTGGTGGATACAGGGATCTAAAAATGAAAGTACAGTCCTTGAACCAATAGGAGTAGAAACATGCTTTTGGTCAGATGGTGGCTGAATTTCCTTCCATATTGTTACTCATTGAGGTAACTCTGGTAATCTCTGAAGTAATGCCTTTCTCAGGTAATTGATAACTCCTTAACTGCACTCACTGAAGTCACTCAACCAACTCCACTGACTTCAACCTTTTACACGGGCTGATAAATCATTTAATGCAAATGCATGCCTTGACTGAACATTAATGAGAACTCCACCTCCATTAAGTCAACAATACTCATTTCTGTGTAAAAGCATAGGATTGATTATCACTGAGACAAACTGTCACTTCATGTAAAAGGGCCCCAACACACTACGTGTCCACTGCACGTATCGTGAAAATTACCTCACCTCCTCACATTTGCCCAGCTCTGATTGGCTGGCTGTGTGAGTGAGCACAAAATAGCAGATTAAGCCTTGTTGTGCCCTTTGACAAATTTCAATATCATCTATATCATAAAATACAACAGGCAAAATATACATTTTTAAAACATGATTGGAACTATTTCAACATATCACATCATAATTAAGGATGAGCGAGTATACTTGCTAATGCGCAACTCGTTCGAGTAATGTGCCTTAGACGAGTATCTCCCTGCTCGTCCTTAAAGATTTGGGGGCTGCCGGCGGCGGGCAGGGAGCTGCGGGGGAGAGCGGGGAGGAACGGAGGGGAGATCTCTCTCTCCCTCTCTCCCGCCCACTCTCCCCTGCTCCCCGCCGAGACTTACCTGTCAGCCACGGCGGTCCCCGAATCTATATGGACGAGCAGGGAGATACTCGTCTAAGGCACATTACTTGAACGAGTAGTGCCTTAGCGAGTATACTCGCTCATCCTTAATCATAATGAGTCATATTGTTAGGGTACCAAACACTTGTTTCCGTTTACCACAATATACACCAAATGAACAACTTATTAGAAATATCCATCTAGCCTGTTGGACTTATTTGACCTTCAGGACTTCAGCAATTCATCGTGACATAGATTCCACTAGGTGTTAAAATCAATCTGCAGGAATTTTGGCTTAAGTGGACATGATAGCTTCTTGCAGTTGCTTCAAATTGGATGGAAGTACTAACATGCTTGAAACAGCTGACAGGAAAGGTTCATCGATTCATGCTGCTTGCACCAAAATCTAAAGTTCTTATCAGCACGATGCAACTGAATCTGGATTCATCTCACCAGGTGCTGTTTTTTAACTGTTTATTGTTACAATTTTTGCTCTTTTGCACACTGGAGCCTTGCCTCTCTGTTTCTCGTAGACAGGAGGTCATCTTTGATTATATCCAATCTTAGCCCATCCATGCTAAGGAACTATGAGTTGTGTATTGAAACACATGAGTTGGAATGCCAGTATTGTATTTGAGTGCAGTTTTGTTGACTGTGCTCTGCCTGCTCATCAGAAGGATTCTTGACATCCTCCTCTGACCCATTGTTGACTAGTTATTTACATCCACAGGATCATCTTATGCTAGATGTTTTTCCCCAAGCACACCATTATGGTCTAATGTTACATGAGAAAACACCACAAGGTTGTCAGTCCTTGAAATCCTGAACCTGGCTACTCTAGAATCAATGACCATGCCTCCTTCGAAATTGCTCAGAATGTTAAATTTTCCCATTCCGATGTGGATTCACAATGAAACTGTCTCATGGAGAACTTTTTCATGTACTTTATGTGGCATTCTGGGGTCACATGTCTAATTCCCATTCAGGAGAGCACTTATTGTGTATTTTGCAGTATTTTAATGGTACTAGTCGAGCAATCTTCAACAATAGAATTTAGGAAACTGACCACTAGATGCTTCTAACTGTTCATAGTAACCATGCTAGAAGGGAAATGCCATTATGTCAGCTCAGTGTTAAAGGGACTCTGTCATCAGATTCATACTGTCTGAACCATGGGCAGCATGATCCTGAGACGGAGAAGCCTATTGCCCCCGTGAGTGCTTTACTCTAAAATGCTGCGGTTTTCCAGAGTGAATGCGCTTTGAAGTTTGAGTCAGAGTTGAGCTCCGAGTCACGGGGGCGGGCATTAATTCTGAAACGCCATAGCATCTCAATATAAAGCACTCATGGGAGAAATAGGTTTCTCTATCTCAGGTTCATGCTGCCCATGGTTCTGCCAGCATGAATCTGATGGCAGAATCTTCTAAGTTACAAGCATGGATGTAATTTTTTTCCGTCTTCCTAACTTGCTAATTCTTTATCAGATACTGCTTATGATGTACTAATACACTGTTACTGCGCCATGCTTAAAAGGGTTGGGCATTTTTGGACAACCACATTTTAAATGTTTATTTAGGACTTGCCTACCCCAAACCCCAACCACTGCCTTTAGCTAATTAAGACAGAAACATTCCTGACAGAAGTAGGACTTCTCTCCCTTCTTACCACATTATGCCCAAACCATATATCACTCAGACATTTCCATACTGTTTCTATTGATAAGGAGGATATTGAGATGAATAGGATGTTCTCAAATTGTGAGGCAGGTTATGTTGCATTCTCACAGCAAATTGACACTGGAGAGCCACTGGTGTGACACACCGGCTGCAATGAGGAAGTGGAGCTAGGATGACTCCACAAAGTCGGCCCCAGTCCATGGGACCGCAACTTTGGTTGTCATTCGACACTAGTTGCCGATGAGGGCCTTCTTCCTGTCAATGTAGAAGGCCCATGAGGTCTCCATAGGAAATCCCTCCATAGCTTCAATGTATAATGTGCCCTTCTTCACAACCCTGCTACAACAGCTTATGCGGTATGTGGACTGATTGGCTGACAGGGAGATGTTTCCTTTAGTCAACCAATCAGACAAGGAAGTTTATTTATTTAGGTTCCGCCTCTACATGGGCGCCAGTTATTGTCCTGTCTGAGGTATTTGGTGAGACAGTGGTCTCCTGTCAGCTAAGTACCTGTGGCTATTCATTCTGTGTGGGGCTTATTCACTTCTGCTAAATACTGTGTTATATACAGTAAAATTCCATTTCCATCTGCTCTATACATCTTGTCTATCCTCTCTCTAGGGATAGAGTAGGCCCCCCCAGGTTCCTAATGTGGGGCTGCCTCTACTAGGGCAATCACCCTGCATCTAGACAGGGTCTGCCACACCAAATTTGGTTAGGTATAGCTTTCCTATTCCTGGATTTCTGTTACTATCATTTACCCTATCTTGTGTTTCCCACGTTCTAGTGATATAATATGCGTCAATATTGGTCTATTACAGACATTAATGACATCTTGGTCTGATGTGCTGGTGACATCCATTGAGGGTGTTGAAATTCCGTCCTGCACAAACGTAGCAGCCACTTTCCACTACTAGCATTACCTCTCCCTACTCCGGACATGACATCAAGGTGTTTGCACAGAAGTTTTATAGGCTTTCCCATGGTAAAGCACGTATGATATTTGCTGTGATATTCTGCATGCTACTCCAAGTAATCTGAAGGATATAGAAATGATGATTTAAAAACTTGACCTTAATAGGAAAATATCTTGCTGACAGATGGAGCACTACAGCAATGATTCATCCTCAAATTAAACATTTAACAGGTTTTTTTTCTGAATAGCTCAGTTTTCAAAGGAAATTCATCTGAAAAATCATACTTTTCCACAGATGTAGCAGAGTTTAGTTTGTTACTTGGTATCCAATTCTATGCTGTGATACAATGAGCTGTCAGTGGTTTTCAATAGGACGGCAGGTAAATCTATGAATTATTATACTTCAGTGGGGTATAATGGAGCGCTAAAGAATCAATTCAATCCCATTTTCGATCCATATGGCATTCATACAGCAGATTGTACAACCCAGTTATGGATAATTAGAGTTCCTAGTTAGTTCACTATAGAAACTTTGCATGAAGCACTAATAGTTAAGCAGATATTATTTAATACTTTTTGTTCTTCGAGGAGGAATACATTTTACATTAGTACACTTAAGAACAAAACTTAATGCAAAGCCATAAAATCGGAAAACAAATGCTAGAGGCTTAGGCATTGTATACTCTCCATCTAGAATCTTTTCAGCGAATTTCTGAAAGCCAATTAAGAAAATTCAATGAGATGAAATACAATGTAATAAAAACTATTACATTTGGATAAATCTACGGCATTTATTAGTAATACCTTCATCAGCATTTTCATCTTGTACGCTTAAATCTCACACATAAAAAAAAGAACAATTTCTGTATTTTCTATCAAAATTTTAATATGGACTTTAACCCCTAACACTCCATGACAATGGAGGTTAGGGGTTTGTATGGAGGGGGGTTGTGGGTTAATCCAGCTCCATACAATGCGGGTGCCGACTTACAACTAACACTCGTCTGCAACAGCTGCGATCCGCACTCATGCGGAGCACTGCTGTTAACCCCTTAAATGCCACAGTCAATACTGACAGGGGGCATTTAAATATCCCAATTGGAGTTCGGGGGTCTTGAACGGCCCTCTGCAATGAGATCGTGGGGTGCTGTTCAGTTGCCATAGCAGCCAAGGGCTGCAATTGCATATTGCTTATTAAGCTATGCCTGTGCGGGGGATTGATAGATTATATCTTAATCTGACAGGCAATGTAAGGGCTCCTTCAAACGAGCGCTGCGACTATCGGCCGCCCGCATCACGGTTGCAGCGCGGCCAAAAATTGCATGAATGAGAGGCAGCCACGACCAAGTCATAGCTGCATCTCCTGTTTTGTTGCCCGTTCACACAACCAGGGCTGCGGCGCATATACTCCCTCCCCCTTACCTCTTCACCTCTTGCCGGCTGCCAGCAATGGGAGGGGGCAGGACAGGGCAGGAACTTAGTGAAGCTAGTGCACTAATCTCCCGCCCCATCCCTTTGCCAGCAGCCGTCAAGGGGCTGAGAGGGGGAGGGAGTTTAGCAGAGACGCTGCTAAACTCCCATACACCTCCCCTTTTCCAGCAGCTCTTATAGGCTCCCATAGGAGTCTATGGGACCAGCTGATGTATTCCGGAATGTCTAGACCTATCTTATCTGGCCAGCATAAAAACGGCCGGCAGGAATGTGCTCTGTTTCCATCCAGTTGATTTTACACAACAGAAAATCTCCCATTTGAACAGATGAATTGGAATCCAATACAACAGATGGTCACGATTTTCGGCCAGGGTTTTATCGCGGCAAAATTGCTGCAATAAAACGCTCGTGTGAACGCAGCCTAATACTATGACACTACGTTATACCGCAGAAGCGATCAAACCATCGCAAGTTTGGGGACTAAAAAAATTAATTTAAAAAGTTTTATTAATTAATAAATAAAAAGGTAATACTAATAAAAGTAAAAAAAAAACCTTTTGCCATATTTATAATAAAAAATCTAAATAACATAAAAACATATTTGGTATCGCTGCATCTATAGAAGTCTGATCTAAAGTAACACATCATTTACCCCGCACGGTGCATACCGTCAGAAGAAAGAATTCTAGAACATCAGAATTGCATTTTTTCGATCATCCTGTCTCCAATAAAAAAATTATTAAAAATCAAAAAGTCATATGGACTCCAAAATGGTACCAATAGAAACTGCAGGACGTCCCGCAAAAAACAAGCCCCCACACAACTGTGTAGATGAAAAAGTTCAGAAGATGGCAGCAGAAATAATTTTATTTTCTTTCAAACATTTTATTTTTTTTATTTGGTATTGTAGTCATCATACTGCTGCAGTATACACCATTGAAACAAGATGCACCCAAAGATGGCAGAATTGCGCTTTTTTCCTGATTTCATTCCACTTTAATTTTTTTTAGTCGATTATATAGTTCATTACTTAGTGCCATTGAAAAGTACCACTCGTCCCGCATAGAACAAGTCCTCATGGTGATAGCTCTACCATGTATACACAGTCACCATCAAGGCACTGAGCGAGAAATCACCTATTAGTCGCTTAGTTTCAGCTCACTGCACAAAGTGACCAGTGAATGAATTCTCGCTCAGCGTAAATCTTTGAATGACTGCTTGTTCAATGTAAATGGAGGCGGGCGACTAGAAGAGATCTCTGGCTCGCTGCATCTACATTCAATGAATGACTATCTCTCCTGTGTCAAAGCACAAGAGCGATAGTCGTTGGGAAGAAGCACCCAACAGTTTCCCTTGTAAAGTTACCATAAGGGGTTGTGCAAGAATTATCTTGAGGATATGGGATAACTTGCTGACCAGTGGGGTTCACACTACTTAGACCTCCACTGATCTCAAGAACCGGAGTCCACTGTCCCCCATTCTCCTCACTGCAGGCTTACTGCACTACCTCTACACCAGTGAGGAGGAGACTAAATGGATTGTTGGCCGAACAAGTCACCACTTTCAACGTGACTGCGGAGATAGCTAAGTGGGTATTTGCATCAGCTTCATTGAAATTAATGGAGCGCCATCCACTAATGCTTGGCCAGCGCTCCACTTATTCTGACTTCACAAAGGGGACATGGGAAGCCTGTTCTTGAGATCAGTGGGGGTCTCAGCGCTGAGATCCCTACTGATCATTATGGATCGGGTATAACTTTTGATTCTAGTACAACAACTTTAGGCTGGATTCACACAAACGTATATCGGCTGGGTTTTCACACCCAGCCGATATACGTCGTCTCTCTGCAGGAGGGAGGCTGGATGAGCCAAGAGCAGTGCTCTGAGCTCCCGCCCCTCTCTGGCTCCTCTCTGCCACTCTGCACTATTTGCAATGGGGAGAGGCGGGATGGGCGGGGCTAATTCGCGTACCTTAGCTCCGCCCCACCTCCTTTCATTGCAAATAATGCAGAGGGGCGGAGAGGGGGTGGGAGCTCAGTTCCTGCTCTTGGCTCTTCCATCCTACCCCCCTGCAGATGAAGACACCGTATAGCGTCTCGGCGTGAAAACCGAGACGATATACGGTCGTCTGAATCCAGCCTTAAGTCTACTGTACTATTATTTGACTGGATATCCAACCAATATGTTTTTTTTATGAAATATTTTTTTATTGAAGTACTTTATTACTTTTTTGTGTAACAAACATTACATTACCCCATAATACAATTTAATCTCCGCCTTATTCTTTCTCAGCCAATATGTTTTTGAACTTTAATTTATCACCTGCCATGACTGCATTAGGTTTTCCAGTAGCCAAAACCCTCCTTCCAACCACTAGGTTTTCCCCCTTTTTCATTGTCGATGCCTAGATTCATACAGTCTTATTACTTATGCATATAATCCATCATTCAGACTACTTAATTGTCCTTTAATAGAAAACGCCATGTTCTGTTACAAATCCCATGTGCGCCAAAAGAAACAGTCGCCAAAAACGCAGTAAGGAGCTAAAAAGCAAAAAGAATCTGTTAGCACGCATTAGCACTGTGAAGTGCAGGGGTAAATGACTTACAGCGTCTTGTTTAATCTTATATGTGTGCTGCTGTCGGGTTCCTTTAACTGCTGCTTGTTAGCAAAACAATTATCCATGATCGGATTCTGGCTGTAATTAATCCTCTCGGACAGCCCCGCCACTATGGTCATAGCCGTTTGCCAGGTTAGAAAAGCAATTAAATAGAGCTTTTAATACTTGGGAAAGTTGGAGAAATCTATCCATACATTCTCTATATATTGTTGCACATTTTCATATCATGCATACACTTGCGTTAATTAGATGACTGGTTGGATATTTTTAGATTCTTTTTTTTTGCATTTAAGTTTTTGAAAACCAGCCATTGTTGGGTTACACAGTCTGTAAGGCCAAAAAAAGACATATGTCCATCCAGTTCAGCCTATAACCACCCAATATTAATCCAGAGAAAGGCAAAAAACACCAATGAGGTGAAAGAAAATGTTCCACATTTAAGGGAAAAAAATGTCTTCCTGACTCAAATCTGGCAATCGGAATAATTCCTGGATCACCGACCCTTCTGAGACTATGGCATGTAATATTGTATCGCTCAAGAAAGGTGTCCAGGCCCCTCTTGTACTTTTTTAGTGAGTTCCCAATCCCCACGTCCGCAGGCATAGAGTTCCATAGTCTCACTGCTCTTACAGTAAAAAAAAACCCTTCTGTGTTGGCGTAGAAACCTTCTTTCCTCTAGACTTCGAGGATGCCCCCTTGTTACAGTCACAGTCCTGGGTATAAATAGTGCCCGCAAAAGTAAAAAGGTACACCATAGTGACCCCAGTTATCATAGTGACCACCATAATGGCCCCTGTAGTAAGTGTCCTCTATATTGGTGGCTCTAGTACTAATAGTGTCCCCTATATTGCCCCCAGTAGTAATGAGACCCCCATAGTAGTAACAGTAATAATAGTGACCCCCCCCCCCCCTACTGGCCACTGGCTGTCCATCATCCCTACAGGCATTCCACTCACCCAGCCTGCAGCAGCAGTCCAGCGGCAGCAGTACAGAGTCTGTGACCACTGACCTTTTTTTCCTCGTCATCAGTGTTGCGTACAGGACAGCGTATGCAGACAGCAGGGGAGGGGAAAGGAGATCAGCGGTCACAGACTCTGCACTGTCACCGCTGGACTGCTACTGCAGGCTGAGTGAGTGCAAAGCCTGTTAAGTTGCTGCACGGCCAGCGGCCACATAAAATGTGGTGGTGGGCCAGATTTGGCCCATGAGCCTTCTGTTTGACAAGTTTGCTTTAAGGTGATAGATGGATCACTACTAGCGTAATAAAAGGGTCAGAATATTGACCATAATAGTAGTGCCATCTTTTTAGGACAGATTTAGAAGTACTTTCCGCTTGCCCGTCTTATTTTATGTTACTGGGGAGGACTAAGGGAGAAATGGATATATAACAGCGCCATAGGCAGGACTTAACTGTATATCTTGGCACAACCCCCTTTATGTCCTATCCAGAGGATAGGTGATAGTTTTATGATCGGCGGGGTCTCTCTGTTAGGAAACAAAAAACAAAAGTCCCACCTTATCTTCATGTGCTGCAAGCCTCAGTTCCGCAAGCAAGTATACTCACAAGCTGTTGCCATCCGGCTACTTCTGGCTCTGAATAAACGCAAGACAATCCAATTGCAGGAATACAGCTTATTGTGGAAAAAACTTGCTTTTTATTTTCTTTTTGGTGCTTGAATAATACAGAGAACGCGTTTCGGTTATGAAACCTTGTTCACCTCTCTCTGTTAGGACCTCCACTGATCCTAAGAATGAGGGGTTCGGAAGGTGCAGACATTAATGAAGTGTATGCCGCCACTCTGTTCACTTCAGTGGTAGCATCAGAGATTGATCAGCGCTTGTATTCAGCAAATTTCAGAGCTGTCATTGAAATGAATGGAGTGGTGGAGCGCACATATGTTCTCAACTCCATTCAAATGGGGATCTTTGGGATCAGTGGAGGTCTCAGTGGTCAGACCCCTACTGATCATAAAGTTCTTCCCTATCCTGTGGGCAGGGGATGATTTTATAACTTGGCAGTACCCCTTTAATAGGCTTGATTCCATGGCAGACTTGGGAACCATCAGCATGCTACAATCATGTCAAAATGGGCCCCTCGGGGTACTGACTTGTGTGTTGCCATCAGCATTGATTACAACATCTAAGGAGTTAAGAAGCCACAATTGAAACTAGCTCCAATCATGGTCATTGATGGGTGTCAGTGGTTTTACACTGCTGATACCTTCTGGTAATCATCTAGGGTATACCTGAGGGTGCGGGCAGACGAGCGCATAAACGTCGCGTTTTTGCGACCAAACGTATATACGTGACCATCTGAGGCAATGGTTTCGAATGTATTCGTTCACATGGGCGATTTTACGGCACGTAAAAACGGCAATTCGAAAAAAAACGGAACATATGCGACCGAAATACGCGCCAACGCATATTCGATCGCCGAAAAGACCGTTTGCAAAGTAGGAACAAACGAAAATACGCTTTCTAGCTCTGGTCGTGATCGGTGAAAAACGATCGCTCGGGCGATTATACGTTGCGCTCGTGCGAACGTAAATACGCCTACGCTCGTCTGCCCGCACCCTTATACCTTTGTTATAATTGTTTGGGCTGCTTTTAGGGAGTGTCAAACAGGCTAATTGCTCAGGGGGCCAGTTTGCCATTCGGACCACTATTGACTTTACTATTATACCTTTCACTATTTAGGCATTGTACGGCAGAACTATTTGGACAGTGAATGTATCACTGTGTTAATTGTGCAGTATATAGTAGTACTATTTAAAAATGAGCCTATAATATAATGCAGAGCTACCCATAAAATGGGCAAGGCACATTGTCTATGAAGTATATCAACCTCCCATATTAACACCATAGACAGATAGCTTCCCCAAAGAATCTACTGTATTTTCCGGTGTACAAGACGACTGGGCGTATAAGACGACCCTCAACGTTCGTCTTTTACGCCGGGAATACGCTGTAGAAAAAAAAAATCAATAATCACCTTCCGCAGTGCTGCTGCAGGCTGTTGCTCCCTCCTCTACGCCGACAGAGCATTGCTTTCTGGATGCTGGACTTGAAAGCTAATGCTCTGATTGGCTAATTTAGCACAGCATCAGCCAATGAAAGCCAGCGCTGCATTAGCCAATCACAGCCATTCAATGATGTCAACGCCTGTGTTTTAATGCAGACCATCCATGCACACGGCGATCACGGACTCCGCAATACAAATTTGAATGTGTGAGACCGACTTAACTCACAAAAAGCCTCCCTTGCTGGTGTACCTGACGCATGCGCTATTTTAACTTGCAAATCTACATTTTATTGCTCGCACCAATCACATGGAACAATTACCAGTACTATTTATATGGGATCTTATATTGTCAACAACTTTCACCCCCTGAGGAAATCTCGCAAAACGCATGTAAGGCTGGGTTCACACAGGGCGGATTTGCTGCGGAAATTCCATCCGGAATTTCGCTGCGGCAAACCCACATGCGGTCACTAATCCCGGGATTAGCAAGCCATGTAGACGAGATTTGTCAAAATTCTCATCCACACGGGACTGCCAATCCGTCGTGGCAAAGCCGCCAGAAGCCAGTGCTGCGGCACGGATTTCAGGACGCAGCATGTCAATTTTTTCTTTCCGCTATGGCACGCTCTCCTCTATAGAAGCGCCGGCCGCAACGGAAAAGCATGGATATAGTTTGTTTTGGGGTGTTCAGTATTATTTACAAATATATGAGGGTATTGTTTAGGGAACATACAGGACATGGTATTATTTGAACACTGAATGGGTGTATTACATGAGCGCTGTATGGCAGAATCACTAGGCATTGTACAGTATAGTAGTATCTGAGCTTTTGAGAAAAAATGTCTAAAAATGGTGAACGGTGAGGACATGTTTTGCTTGTTGCCTATGATATCATTTTGGATAAAAGCGTCCCTGGTAATTGGTATGGTATATAGTGCATGCAGGGGATCATAACTACTATTCATCTATTTGCTCCTCCCTAGGTGACAGTAGCATTGTGGATTCTACTTTCCCCATACTGGTTGCTTTAATGGCTTCAAAGTTATTGTGCGCAAAAACCACACCAGCTTCAAAACTAAATGTTAAAGAACATATTTGATCATTAGCCCCTTCCCCACACACATGCGGATATATACGTCCTAACAGCACATACCTCATGCAGTTAGCATATGCTGTGGACGTCTATATATATCCTGTGTATGCAGCGGGCTCAGGAGGAGAGCCTGCTTCATACACAGCGGGTATCAGCTGTCATTTGCAGCCGACTCCCGCCTGCAACAGCCCTGGCTGCAGATAAGTCAGATCACAGCTCTTTAAATGCTGCTGTCAATTCTGAAAGCAGCATTTAAATGTCCGGACTAGCTCAGCTGCAATAAGATTGTGGGTTTGCTATCCGGTTGTCATGATTGTTTGCCTATTAAAACGTGCCTGTTGCATATCTTTAAGACCGCCTGCACACGAGCGGGTCGGATTCCGCATGCAGGAGTCCACAACGGAATCCGATCCTGTGCCCGGCTAGCATCCGTGCTTACCTGTATTTTCTGTACCGTGGATGGTCCGGGCAGCTCACCATCAGACATGCGCAACACAGAATCTGCTACCTTTGCAAAGGTCAATTGCAGAAGGGCAGCAGGTCGGACGGCATCCAGTGACTTCAATGGAAGCTGTCTGTGTGGAATCCACATGAATATACAGCATGCTGCGATTTTTCCTCCACTCGCAAAAAATTGCAATTCGATTCTGCGAGTGTGCAGGAAGATGCGATTTTCCATGGCATGCTATGAACAGTATTTGCTGTGGAGCCACAGTGCAGACGCCGACCGCGGATTCTGCAATGCAAATCCCTTTGTGTACAGGTGGTCTAATAGGTAGCCTGTAGTACAGTATGATGCAACACAATGGTATTGCACTATACTGTATAAGTTCTAATCCCCTATGGGAACTAAGGAGAAGTAAAAATAACTAAAATAAAGACTTTTTCATTATTACAAAAATAATTAAAAGCTCCCCTCTCCCCTTTCTCAGTTGTTGCATCAAAAAATGTCAAAATTGGTATCGCCTTATCTGGAAAGGTCCAATTTATTAAAATATCACATTATTAATCCCACATGGTGAACAAAATTGGAAAAAATGCAATGCCAGAATTGTATCCAAGAAAAAAAAAACTAAAAAGCAATAAAAACGTAGTATGAATCCCAAAATGGTACCAATAATAACTACAGGTCACCCCACAAAAAAATAAAACCCTTACACAGTCCTATTGATGGAAAAATGAAAAGGTTATGATTAGAGATGAGCGAGCATACTCGCTAAGGACAATTGCTCGATCGAGCATTGTCCTTAGCGAGTATCTCCCCGCTCGGCAGAGAAGGTTCGGCTGCCGGAGCGGGTGACAGGTGAGTTGCGGCAGTCAGCAGGGGGGAGCGGGGGGGGAGAGAGGGAGAGAGAGATCTCCCCTCTGTTCCTCCCCGCTCTTCCCCGCCCACTGCCGGCAGCCGAATCTTTGCTCCCGAGTGGGCAGGTACTCGCTAAGGACAATGCTCGATCGAGTAATTGCCCTTAGCGAGTATGCTCGCTCATCTCTAGTTATGATGATTCTTTGAAAGTGGGAATGCCAGAACTGCAGAATGTAACCTGGACACAGGAACATCAATGATCGTTGGCCACGAAAGGGTTAAATTAATATGGATTTATTTATACGCATGGTTCATCAAAAATCAGTTCAGACCAGCACATTTTTAGCATGTGTGGGCAGTAGAAAAAAAAATGATGTGAAGAGTGTCGAGCAATTCTTCCAAAAATACTGATAAATAGGTTTTGAGTTATCTTCACCAGTGAAGTTGTTAAAAATTCTAGTCAGTCATTTCTTCTTATATCTGAATGTCAATCGTTATGGCCACCATTACAGCTTTGACAGAGGTTGTCAGCCAGACTATTCAAACTCTAAAATAGGAAATCTACCTTGATTTGGAAAAAAAACGTGGTAGTCACCACATTGCTGCATGATTCTGCATATTTGCCATTCAAAAGTCTGGGAATGCAAATAAAAAACACACACACACAACCCAAAAAAATAGAACATTTAAAGTGTCACTCCAGGCTCCCTCCTACTAAGGCTCATTTGTTAGTGTACCATATATGCAGCATTTACTTGATAATCTTTGCTTTCTCAATGCTTGCATTCATACCAACCAGCCAATCAGAGAAGCAGAGCTGTTGAACAATGATGAGGCAGGAGGTGTGTCTCAGACTACCATAGGCTGTAGATAAACTGTAGTCACAGATTATAGTTCTGTCCTCATGAAGCTCATGCTAAAAAGCAGCCAAGCAGCAAGGAAAATAAGTATCAGGTAAACATGCCCTGTAGATACTGACTGACATGTCATTCTTGATCTCACAGCTAGACATTAGCTTTAAAGCATTTATGTTTACAGGTGTTTTTTTGTTTAGAAATGCCATTTAGCTAAATTGTCTCAGCAGTCAAGGCCATGAAAATATATAAAGGGTTTGATAAGCTTTTCAAGAAACTATGGGAAGAGAATGTAGATTTATATATATGAACTGATGTTCTTCACATTCAGAGTTCCCAAGCTCTGCCTTCAGAGATCACCTCCAAACAATGTCTGGGATACAGAATCAAACAACTGATGTAGAGCATAGAAATAATAAAAAGTATTATGCTAAAAAGGAAAGTAAATGTGAACTGGTATCGAACCACTATCCAGTTAGGGGTTACAGTTAGAGATGAGCGAACGTACTCGGATAAGCACTACTCGTCCGAGTAATGTGCCTTATCCGAGTACCGCTGTACTCGTGCTGAAAGATTCGGGACGCGCTGCGGAGCGGGGAGCTGCAGGGGAGAGCCGGGAGGAACGGAGGGGAGATCTTTCTCTCCTTCTCTCCCGCCCGCTCTGCCCCGCTCCCCGCTGCAACTCACCTGTCAGCAGCGGAGCGCCCCGAATCTTTCAGCACGAGTACAGCGGTACTCGGATAAGGCACATTACTCGGACGAGTAGTGCTTATCCGAGTACGTTCGCTCATCTCTAGTTACAGTGCATTTTTAGAAAACAATTTGAGGGTGCAAAGCTTTGTGTATGAAAAATCAATACATACATTTCTTACAAGTCCCTGCAGAAAAAAATGGATGCACTTATCTGTTTTTTATTGATTTTTCCTTCACGTGCATTTAAAAAGCTTCATACTTGGTTTTGCAAGCTCTCATACATTCAAGTTTCTGGCTCAAGGGTGTTCCCAGCACTGATCAGCCTGTCTCTCTCATGAATGCACACAAGCTCAGCTTCCACTCCTCCTTTTACTCTTTCAGAGGCTGTGTAGCATAACCATGGCAACTCAATACTACACAGCTATCTTATCCTCTGACTAGCTGCTGGTCTATTCCCCCTCATTGCTGATAAAAGAGGAAAATTCACCCAGAGGGAATTGCAGCCCTCTGTAATAGTAGCTTTTTCTACTCACTGTTCTCGTAATCTCCTGGACCAATCCCTGGCAGTATCATAGACCCCTCTCCAATAGCTTAGTGGAAAGGTTGTGAATGCATGCTTACAACAGGGTAGCTCGCTAGGGGAGGAGCCAGTCAGTTTAATCTGACTAACAGAATTTAATAAGATTTCAGTCCTCCAGCCTGCAGTGCAAGCCTAGAAACTAAACCATCAGAAATATTTAATGAAAAACAATTACAAAAAGTCTTCATTTCCAAAAAGAGTGCAAAGGTGTAATAGCCTTTTAATTCGGCAATAACATTTTCTTACCCAAGTAATGCTACCTAATAATTAGGAGCAAGATTACAGCACTTGTCATGGTGACTTTAGAATGATACCACTAACCATTGGCCATATAGGAAACCAGTAGTCTACGATGCTCCCTGTATACCCTCCGAGTAATTTGTTATTAGATATCAGTAGAGTCTAGTGAATGCAGTGGTGACAGATGCATGTGACATCCGTGAAGCTTAAAGGAGTTGTCTGAGTTAAGGGAAACTTCAATCAAGGGATCCCCCATGAATTAAAATATAACAATGAGCAGTTACCTCTCCTCGCGCCCCCGTTCACCCTCCACCACTGGCTCCAGCCTCCCTGTGATATCACTCTGCATGCTGAGCCCATCTAACAACAAGCTGCAGCAGCCAATAGCAGCCATCAGCAATCATACCTGAGCGCTGTCATTGGCTGCTATAGCAGGTTTACTAGACATCACCTCAGCCTGTAAACAGACAGCAGAGACCAGAGCCGGCGGCAGTGGAGAAACGGGGGAGCGGGGAATAACTGCTGACTTTTCATTTTAATGCATGGGGAACCCTTGAAATAGGTTTCTTTTAACTCAGACAACCCCTTTAATGTAGCAGCACTGGGAGGAAGCGAGGCACCAGGACTGTTCCTTTTAGGCTAACCTCACATAGACGAGTGCAATATCAGGCCATGATTTACGGCCAAATATCATGCTCGCCAATATGCGATATCCTTGCAGATGTGAGGCGTTTTTATATCAAAATGTTCTCGCATCACTTCAGGGGAAGTAGCGATCGTGGGGTTTCTCACATTGTTTTCATAGGAGTAAGTTTGCGTCGCACCGCATGCACTTACCCTGTTTCCCTGAAAATAAGACATACCCTGAAAATAAGACATATCATGATTTTACAGAATTTTTGAGGATGCAAAATGATTTTTCAGGCTTTTTGAGGATGCTTGAAATATAAGCCCTACTCCAAAATTAAGCCCTGCTAACAGTTAATTTAAAACGTCAATTTAAATAGTGTCCAGGCAGCTATGCATGTAAAAAAGTTAAACCTTTTTGAACAAAAATTAATATAAGACACGGTTTTATTTTCGGGGAAACACGGTAGCACGTGGCACAATGCTGCCACCGGCCCCATTGAAAACAATGGGTGATGCGATGCGAAGGTACACCCAAAGACAGCATTTGCCATTATTCGTTTCCCGCAAGAAAAAAAAAATCGCTTGTGTGTATGACCACATTCAAAAGAATGTGGTTTATATTCGTGCAAAATATGGGCATCTCGCAATGCACAAATCTCGCGCAATTTTTTGGCTGTGTGAAAACAACCCTATATGAAAAAAATTTGTAGAGAAGCACCAAGTCCAGAAACTGCGGAGAATGCTTCTAAAACTACTAGACATATCCGTTCCAAAGTATAAGTAATGTAATGCAGCAAAAATGAATCTCATCATGTAATTATAAGCAGCACTTGCAAGCACGTCCGTGCTCCAGCGGAGATTCTGCGCTACAGAAGGAAGTCTAGTCGGTCCTCAGCTCCAGAGTTCAGCTCCTGAGTTAACTAGTTTTGATGAATCTCCCCCATTGTCTCTCTGCTGGAGGTTTTGACTACAGAGTTTTCCTATACAGCCTGAAATCTTCTTAGTAACAATGGTTGCCTACCATGAGGAATCTCTATAGACCCACGTAAAGGACGGTACTACAGTCTAGTTACTTCACAGCTACAGTTTGTATCCTAGCTAGACATCAACAGCATATGCAATATGAGGTACGAGCATAAATCCCAAATGCAGTTGCAAGAAAAAGTCAGTGAACTCTTTCGAATTACATGGATTTCTGCATTATCAATAAAATGTGGTCTAATTGTTACGCATTATAAAGACCAGTGTTCCCCACCTCCAGTCCTCAGGGCCCCCCAACAGGTCATGTTTTCAGGATGTCCTCAGTATTGCACAGGTGATGTAATTACCGTCGGTGCCTCAGACATTGCCGCAGATGTTCTAACTATAGGATATCCTCTAAATATGACCTGTTGGGAGTCCCTGAGGACTGGAGATGGGAAACACTGATATAGACAAACACAATCTATATAAATGAATAACGCACAAACAGTTGTACTGTTTATATTGTTATTGAACACGCTGAGTAAACATCCACAGTGCAGGGAGAAAAAGTAAGTGAACCTCTGTGTTAATGACTACTCCAAGAGCTACAGTTATTGGCAAGAGGTTTTTCATTTAAGGAGATAAATTTGGAAGTGTGATTTCCACGTGTGCTTTGCCCATTAAATAAAGGCAAACAAAGACTGGCTACTGATAAAATGGTTCTTCTCAATAAAGATTTATTAGTATAAGCCATACCTTGATGCAAGCAACTTTTCAGTGTTCTATGGACAGATCAGACAAAAATTTTACTTTTTAGCGCAAATGATATGCATGGAGGAAAAAGTACACTGCACACAAACACCAAGCCTCTTCTCAACTGCGAAGCATGGTGGAGGGAGCATCATGTTTGGTGCTGCTTTGCTGCCTTGGGCATTGGACACTTTGTGAGGGAACAGTAAAGTCTAAGATGCAACCAAATGTTTTACAGGAGTATATAAGGACTGCAGTCTATGACATCAAGCTCAAGAGGCATTGGGTGATGCACCAAGAGAATGACCCAAAGCACACAAGTAAATCAACTAAAGAGTGGTTGAAAAAGAAGATTTTTGCCTAAAATGGCCAAGTCAATCTCCAGACCTTAATGCTTTCAAGATGTTTTAGCATGACCTGAAATGGAATGGTATGTAAGGCATCCCAGAAATATTGATGAACTGAAGCAGATTTACAGGCAGCAATGGTCCCAAACTCCTCCTCAGCATTGTGCAAATTTTATTTTCAATTACAGGCAGTGTCGGTCTAGGGGCACTTAGGGGACACCATGCAGTTATGTGTAGAAATTACCAATATTTTTGGCCACATGCACATTATGGCAAACTGCATTGTGCACTACACTTGGGATGTAATATATCACAGTGATTTTTTCTTAAAAGGTTTTTTTGGGGACTTTAATAGCTGGGGTTTTACTGCATATCCTTCATGGCTTACAAAGGCATAGCAAGCTTACTTGATGGATATGGTACCAAACCAGCCTCCGTTTCACAAATCATTGCGCCTATTCTTTTTGGAACTCGACAGTCTTAAACTGCGTCATGTGAGCTACAAATGCAAACCTATCCTCTTCTAGTTTCCATTCATTGCAATGCCAGGTAGAAAATATTTTAAAGTATAACTAAGCTTTTTAAAAGCCTCTGTCGAATTAAAATTTCTGATGTGCCTAGACTTTTCTGAGGTTAAGTGCTGAATGAACTGGCATCTGATCAATTAAAAATTGACATCTATATTACAGGACAAAAACAATAGATTTTTGAGTATTTGGACCCCATGGATGGATTACACCTAGAGATGAGCGAGCATACTCGCTAAGGCAAACCACTCGAGCGAGTAGTGCGTTATGCGAGTACCTGCTCGTTCATCTCTAAAGATTCGGGTGCTGGTGGGAGGCGGGGGGCGGGGAGCGGCGGAGGAGAGCAGAGAGGAACGTGGGGGGGGGGGGAGATCTCTCTTTCACTCTCTCCCCCCCACTCCTCCCTGCTCACTCCCGCAACTCACCGCTCTCCCCCACCAGCATGTGAATCTTTAGAGACGACCAGGCAGGTACCATTACCATGACGGATGCTACAATGAAAGGCGGGAAAAAACCTGGATATAACAGATTTGAATCATCTGGTCACCACCAACCTAGCCAGACCGTACTTTGCTTGTTAATTTCTAAACCATATACGCCTACATACATTATCTTACTGTCATATTCCTGTGTAAAATGGGAAATATTCAATAAAAACTATTGTTTAAAAAAAAAAGTTCTGATGTGTCACTATGACCGTTCAGAAGTTTTTAACAAGTTTAATAACCCTTTAAATAAAACATACAGTGTTTTAATAGTATATCCTAAAACCAAGTACATGATGACAACAATGCTGGATCCACAGGTAATTCTGAACATGTCCACATATTAAATGTATTGGAAAAAAGGCTACTCGTTTATAGTTCTGAAACAGTTAGAGAAACTTTTCTGCTATTCACTCAAGTAGAAAATGAAACATGTTAGAGTTTTGAACAGAGCACTTACGAACTGTTCCGATGACTGCAGTAGTAAAACTCAGCTAGCTAAACTCAAATATCCCAATTATAGAGAGGGAATAATAATGTCTCTGCACATCAGTTGGATAAGCACACTTCGAGGGAAATGATGCAAATGTATTTTATAAATGGTGCAAAACCACAATTTGTACAATCCAGAAAAGCAAATTATGAAACTGAGCGGCCTTTATTGCTGAGTGTAGGCACCAAAATTCATCCAAAACCGAATGTATGAATGGAATACCATGATCTGGCTATCCCTGTACATATTCGATAGGCACGTGACTGCCCCAAATCACATTAACCAAGCAGTATTATGTTTTGCTAGTATTATTCCATTTCTGATATGGTCCATGGCTCAGACAATATATCGCAAGTGATATTAGCAATCAGTAAGCAGCTTTGGATGTTACACAGAGTTCCTCTGCCCGGGTGGACCTTGTGCTTATATGAACATTGTTGTAGGCAGAACAATTTGAAAGTTGAGTAAACTGATTAAGGTCAATGGCAAAAGCTCAGGATCCTGTCTGTCTGAATTATATTCCACAACCGGAGCATCACGAATAGGGCTCAAGGGAGAGAAATAGAGGGCACAGTACGAAAGAAGAGATAAGAAACATTGGAACTCGCATGCTTTAAACTGTAAGAAACCAATACAAAATGTTCTGTATAGTCTAGAATTACACGCAAAAATGCTACAAATCAAAAAATTGGACTTCCACTAAAGTGAACGCAAATTTTGAAGATTCGTGTGACCTCGGATTTTTTAAATCTGTGATCTTCACCCAGTTTTTTGTTACTAAAAGGAAATGTTTGTCTTTATGTGCCCGACTGCTTCTGTACCTCCCATTCACTAGAAAGAAGAATTCTGCAGACTTGCACAGCCACCTCAGTACTGTTATGATCGTGTGGGTAAACTAAGCACAGGGCCCACACGATCGTGACCAAATGGGTGTAGTCAGGACCAGTAGTAGTATGCACGCACATGGGAACACACGGGTACACAGGTGATTCACACAGAATCCAGGCAACTGACCCTGTGCTAGAAGGGGAATGACAATGGCACTACCTAAGCGGGGACATCGCCCCAATAAGAGGGCGGCCCAGCGGTCTTCGGAACTGGGCCCTAGCTGATCCTAGGAGCCACGCCAAAGAACAGGAGACATACACATGCCAAATGACAGGGACTGAACAACAGGATATACAGAACAGAGAATACAGCATACAGCAGCCAAAATGCAACCGCTAGTAACAGATAAAACTATATATAAATACCAGGTATTAGTTGACATTTTGTACAAAACGTGGAAGCTAGCGGGCCAACTTCACAGCTCCTGGTTATACCGCTAGTCCCTATACTAACCAGGAGTCCAAGAGAACCGGACACTGTTCACACACAATGCTGCAACAGGACAGGACACAGATCACAGGTCATACAGCAACCTTACACAAAACTGACAGAATTTAAACAAACAAACAGACATGAACCCGCAAGACACAGATCACACAGAAAGCTTGCATCAGGAACAGGGCAGAGCACAGGGCACAGATCACACAGCAAGCTTGCATCAGGAACAGGACAGACAACAGGATACCTGCTTACAGGCACAGACTTACAGCAGACTACAACATATAATGAAAACCAGACAGACTCCACCCAGAACTCATATGTGCACAGATGAAACTCACAGCAAGTCTATGTGTCCTCATACCAGAGGGAATAGACAGTCAGCTATACAAGCTGACATAGGGAACTGTGTCAAGTTACATCAACTGACACAGAGCAAGACATAAGACATTTGAGGGCCGCGCCTGTAAAGGGGGCTGCATGTACTACAGGTGTCCAAACAGTCTTTAGGGAAGCAGAGAGACACAGACCTACTTACAAACACAGGTCTGAGTGGGAACAAGGCACATCCATCCAAACAGTACAAGACCAGCTTCAGACAATGATTCATGACTGCTTACTCTCGAACCAGCCAGAGACTGACAGGAGCAGGGTTTATATGTGAGCACAGACCCAGAAGATTGGCTAGCAGGAAGTACCACACCCAGCCAGCTCATTCAATTAAGCCTGTGAGGGCTGTGCTGCTAGTAAGCTTAGAATTACAGATTGCAGCAGCACACGTAACAAGTACAGCTGGTACCTCTACCTATTAGCCATTTATAGGTAGTGGTGCAGCATTCATTCAGTTTTTACTTCTGCACAAAATCATACATTTAGTTGTACAAAGCAAAAATCAATCAACAATTATTTATAAGTCCATAGCCATGTATGGATTTGAAAGCTGGACTGCCAAAAAAAAGCTGATAGGAGGAGGATTGATGCATTTGAGCTGTGGTGTTGGCAAACGCTGCTGAGTATGCCCTGGACGGCGAGAGTAACAAACAGAGAAGTCCTGAATCTTATAAGACCCAATATATCACTGGAGGGTAAGATGGCCCGACTCAGGATCACGGATTATGGCCATGTAATGCGAGCAGAGCCGCTAGAAAAATCTATAATGCTTGGACAGATCAGTGGCAAACGAAGACTCATCCACCAAAAGACACGATGGCTGATACTGTCAGAGCTGATACTGGCAATCAAACAACTGAAGGAAGAATTGAAAAACATGGTGGGAGCTTTTAGGGTTGCCGAGGGTTGTGATTGACTAAATGGCTATCAATAATAATTATTGTGGCAGGGTGAAAAGGAGGCATTTACGCTGTTGGGGTCTCCAGTATATATTTCATGTAGGGTAGTTGCAGACAAACAACATTTTTTAGGGGAAAATATACACAGTTTTTGATGTAGTTTCTAAGTCAAAGCCAGCATTACATCCAGCTGGAAGAAGTAGAAGTCCTTCCTTTATATTTCTCATTCTTTGGAATGCACTTCTGGCTTTGGCTCAAAAAACTGCCATAAAAACATTTGTGCAATACCCCCCTAATGGTCTTTTTACCTGTGTTCCTTATCTATATGTCCCATACTTAGTATAACTTGATATTAAATTCACTATGTATACAATATGTGCAATATGCTCTATGTATGAATAAGAAGGTTGATGTAAACTCTCCTAATAAAAGTAATTGGACACCTGAGCAAGAATCAAAAGTAGTAATTATTTTCATATGTTAATACTTAGTGGGGCTCCTTTTGGCCCCAATGACATTGGATACTCTTCGTAACATACTTTTTAATAGCGTCTGATATGCTTCAGCTGGTGTTTCCCTGCATTCATCCTGCAAACGTCTGATGATTTCTCTCAAAGAAGATGGACGCTGTTCATATTCCCTGGCCCAATGTTACATTGCGACCCAAAAATGTTCAGTAGGGTTCAGGACTCTGTGCAGCCAGTCCAATCATGGAACATCCATATCCTCAAGCCAACAGCGTTGGATTTGTGACAAGTTGTGTTGTCTTGTGGGAAGTATTGCTGGCCATCTTCAAAGTATTGCCACATTGTTGGCAGCACATTATTGTCTACAATGCTTACATCTCTGTGTTAATGGTTCTTGTCACTACTACCAACGGATGTGACGATGCCACGTTAAAACATCCCCAGTCCATAACAGAACCCCTATCTGACTTAACTGTTGGCACAACACACCCAGACAAAAGATGTTCCCCAGGCATCTTCCGGACCCAGGTATGTCCATATAGTTTGAAGATGGAACTGTTATGTTCGTGTGGGAAAACAGACACCAGGCCCACACAAACGTTACCCGAAAACATGGGCTAGGGGAACTGACCCTGTGCTCCGGGGAAAATGACTTGGCCCTACCTACATGCAGAGCGATCACCTCAAAAAAAGCGACCCCACGCTGGAACCACTGCCCTGCTCTCCCTGAAAGGGTGACACTTGCAACCAGGTGGAACTAACACTTTAGATGCACAAACTCACTTACCACACAACCTCACACACTGAAGCAGATGGTAAAGCTTAATATAAAAGCGAGGATTAGTTCGTATATTGGCCAATGAACTTAAGCTACAAGGCCCCAACAAGGCTCCTCGTGTCTTGCAGTCCCTACTCTAGCAAGACAATAAACAGGCAGCACAGGACACTACACATGCAGCAAGCTGCAAGCTGACCAAACACTACTCACACAGCTAGCTGCACGCTGACCTGACACTACTCACACAGCTAGCTGCAAGCTGACAGACACTACTCACACAGCAAGCTGCAAGCTGACAGACACTACTCAAACAGCAAGCTGCAAGCTGACCAAACACTACTCACACAGCAAGCTGCAAGCTGACCTGACACTACACACACAGGAAGCTGCAAACTGACAGACACTACTCACACAGCAAGCTGCAAGCTGATCAGACACTACCCACACAGCAGACAAGACTGAGGAAATACAGCTTCCTCATTGCAGAGGGCTGGGGCATAGATCTACATCCAGACCCAGGGGATTGGCTGACCAGAACAACCACACCGAGCCAGCTCGATTAACCCTCACCTATGCAGGTGTGCTCCTGGAACCCTGTGGGACAACCAACTCCAGCAGCACAACCTAATAGGAACACTGTGAGTCGTCACGTTACAAAATATTCTTTCATTCTCAATTGTCCAATGACAACACTCCTTGCACTATTGTAGACATTTGCAGGGTGAATGGAGGGAAATACCAGCTCCATCAGTGTATCAGACATTAGTAGAAAGTATGCCACAGAGAGTATTCAATGTCATTAGGGCCAAAGGAGGCCCCACTAAGTATTATCCTATGTAAATACATACTACTTTTGATTCTTGCTCGGGTGTCCAATTACTTTTGTTAGGATGGTGTATCTGTAATCCTGTATAGCCCTGTTCAGTCTTAAAAAAATAGAATGAAAATCCTTCTATTGTACAAAACTGGCACAGAAGGACATCAATAAAACCTGATAGCTAGAACAGGCCATATTAACATTTAGTATGTGCTAGCTCAATAAAAATGGAGTATCAATGTGTAACCTGTGGGCACCATATCTCATTAAAACAGTGTGAAAATAGGATTATGTTTGCTCCTGGGCAGAGGTGTCAGTTGTTGCCATCTATTAAAAGGAAGTCTCCAACTTGAAAAGATTTCCTTGATGAGCATTTACAACAAAAATATTTTGTTGCTTATTTACAATGCCAAGCTACGAATCCCCACCGTGTCACTAATTTCCAGGCACAATTCAAAGAGGTGAGTGGTGTTTGCCGATACATAGTCACAACGTGCAAGCTAACAGGGAAGAGGGCAGCTACGGAATTTATCATCTCTTATGAGAGAAATCACCCGAGGGTAGTGTTCTCATTTATATGCCGGCTATATAAGTTTACTTCACATTTAGAGGGATTGTATAATGGAACTTAGCTGGCATTTAGCTGATTGCTATGGGTCCGGCTTATCTAATAGTACTTTTGCACTGGTAGATTTGCCGACAGGAACAAGCCTCAGTTGACGTTTTTGTACTGGATCACTCCACAGACATGGAGCGATTAGCACTACTTTGTCAATCTGTAACCAAATGATCATTAGTAGATCCTTCAAACCTATACAGTTAAGGTACTTTTATATGGGCCGATTATAAGGGCCAAAGTTCCAACTATTGCTTGTTTGCTCCACAACTAAGGCCCATTTACACGCAACAAATATCATTCAAAATGTGTTCAAGCGGACGAAAGTGAGCGTTAATTGTTACGTGGAAACGTGGGCAGTTGTGCACTGTTTGTTCATTTTTCGTTTAGTGCTGGTTTTTAGCCAGCATAAAAATAGTTGGCAGACCATTCAAAATTCATTCCATTTGAATGGAAATCGGTCAGTCTTTTGAGCGGCTTGACGACTTGAGGGAGTAAACAATGTACTCATTGTGTTTCCCTGCATACATAATGAATACATTGTTTACTCATGGCCTGAGACGACAATGGAATCCTGCAGGACAGATAATCCCTTGAATAAACAAACGTCCCCCTGAGCAAACAACTCCTTCTTCTACTAAAGTTTACTTTAGCTAATGAGTGAGAGATGATTTCAAGCCATTATCTGTGCATGTAATTTTATGCAAAAAAATTGTCAATTCATTCAGTTGTTCAGCTGTTTAAGTGATAATCGTTGCATGCAAATGGGGCTTTAGGCCATATAAAAGGACCAATGATCAGCTGATAAGCAAACTCTTGTTTGTTGACTGATCATTTAGTTTCAGTGAACCAATCAGCTGTAAATTTCCCAGCACGAACAGGAAGATTGTTAGCCAGTCTATGGGGATGATCTTACAAGTGATCATTCGCCCCCATTAGCCAATTCTGGGCCCATGTAAAAGAAAAGTAAAGGAGCACCGATCGGCAGGCATGTCAATAAAAGCTTGTCATTTAGTTTGGGCCAAGAATTCGGACAGTCCATAAGGACCTTTATATTTGGCATGTGCACTTTTGTCTTTTGTTGGCCAGAGCAGTTAGACTGTGGAACTCTCTGCCGGAGGAAGTGGTGATGGCAAAATCCATAGAGGAGTTTAAAAGGGGACTTGATGTCTTTCTGGAGATGAAGGACATTATAGGATACAAGTCTTAGGTTAATTGTCAATCCGGGTATACAGGCAGGTAGGAACTATTAGGGGTTGATCCAGGGAACAGTCTGATTGCCATTAGGGAGTCGGGAAGGAATTTTTTCCCCAAAAGGGCTAAATTGGTTTCTGCCCTTGGGGTTTTTTGCCTTCCTCTGGATCAACACAGGAGGATAGACAGGCTGGACTAGATGGACATTGTCTTCATTCAGCCTTACATACTATGTTACTACTGTATGTTACTATGTTAAACCTTTACACAGGGTGAATGAACATTCATTTTTAATCAGCTGCCCACTTAAATGTCCTCGTAATTAGCTGTTATCACAGGACAAAACCACATTCAGCGAGTTATTTTCTTTGCAACGCTGCAACCACTCACTGTACTGGAAAATGTATTGTAGCTTTAGATGGATGGGCCTGATCTAGCTCATAGAGGGGATCCTGGGCAGGAAATCCCCTATATGAAATCCATATGCCTATAGGGATTATAGAGAGGGTTTGTCTTTGTAAACAACCCCTTTATGTAAAGCCATTTTTTGAAGTTGCAGGAGGTGTCCATAATCTTAAAGGGGTTTTCCAAAGTTATTACTTTTATGTAGTTTTGGAACTCAGTGCCCAAAATTATATAAAAGGAATATACTCACCGTAGCGCTGGACCAACTCACCACAGCATCTGACAGGTGACATTATCTGGCTAGAAGACCTGGTGATATGCCATAAACCGGTCTACATTGTAAGCCCCGGCTCTGCCAGCATGTCTTTGGCTGTAGCGGTCACGGGGTAAAGAACCCATGTCACCGCTGTAGCTAATGTAAATAGAAGACCAGAGCAGTGGTTAGCGATGGTGGGAGTTGAGTATTGCAGGTTTTTTTAATACCTTAAGTGTCCTCCCCAATGTTTGGGGTGCTCAGAAATCCCCTTTAAGGCTTTGTTCACAATAGTGACAAGGCATCCATTGTTAATGAAGGCATGATAGCTTTGATACATTTTCAAAATGATCAAAACATTCCAGAGTCCTGAACCAAGTGGCTAATAACAGGTCCGGCAGGTTTACATTGTCTTCTTTACTCATTTTGCGGAAAGAATATGGCTGCAGACTACGGTATTCTTATGGTCAAGAAAGAATTGAAAGCTGACAGAACAGAACCCAATGCCAGAGCGAACAAAGCCTGAGCGCGGCTCCGCTGTACAAGTTACTTATCGTGCTTTGAACAAATCATTTCACGGTTCTATGTGTATTTTTATCATGGCTCAAGGGCATAAGACACAAACAAAACAATTAGCAGCAGGGCCAGCAGTAATCCTTGGGCTGTCCTAGACTGGAAAATAAGATTTTTTTCATTGCCATTCTATCCCTGTAGAGGCTGAGGTGCCCAAGTTCCAGATAAAGATTAATAGAGCTCTGTCACGCTTTCAATGTTTATCCGTAGCGTTCCTCTCATATAAATGTTTTGTTCCTCTGATATAAATATTGACCTGGATATACAATTATACTCAAACATAGCCGGGGAGTAAACAGGAAATTACAGTAAAATGCACTTTTTATAATTAGCATTTTTTTTTTTTGCATTTACGCTTATCATGTGATTCAGATCACTTTGTTTTTTTAATTGCACGACCCAAAATGAGGTACAAAAAAATCATTCAGCAGCGAGAATGGAGAATAGTTTCCGCATAGCGAGTCATATGCTGTATACTTTGTATAACCTTCTCACTGATTAAAACGTAATGAATGAGAGTTTTAAACTTTAATTAACACCTTGATCCTGTATTAATTGGGGTTGTGGAGTGCAAGTCTGTAAGTTTTCCGGATCAGATTCATACTAAGGACAATACATGATGTAAACCTGCGCAAGAGGAAATTAAAAGGACGGGATTCTTCACCTTAAAGGGAGACTGTGAGCAGACTTTGTGCTATACATTATATCAGAGGCGTAACTTGAAGCTCCCGGGCCCCGATGCAAAATTTGTAACAGGGCCCCCAATTATAATGCTTTACTCGTAGTACTGGGCTCCCTATATGGAGAAGAGAGGCCTTATGGGCCCCCTAAGGCCTCATGTCCACAGGGAAAATATGATTTAGGATCCGCAGCGGATTACCTGCACGCGGATCCGCACCCCATAGGGATGCATTGACCACCCGCGGGTACATAAATACCCGCGGATCGTCAATAAAAGGGATTTTAAAAAAAATGGAGCATGAAAAAATCTGGACCATGCTCCATTTTCGTGCGGGTCTCCCGCGGGGACGGCTCCCGCGGGCTTCTATTGAAGCCTATGGAAGCCGTCCGGATCCGCGGGAGACCTAAAATAGGAATTAAAAGCATTTACTCACCCGCAGCGGGCCGGGAAGCTCTTTTCTTCCTCACGGCCGCATCTCCCTTGCTTCGGCTCGGCGGATGTGCCTGGCGCATGCGCGCGGCACGTCGACGACGTGCCGGCGACGTGTCGCCGGCGTCAGGAATTCATCCGCCGGCCGAAAAAGAAGATCCGGCCGTGAGGAAGAGCAGAGCTTCGCCGCCCGCTACGGATAGGTAAATTCTTATTTATTCGTATTTTCAGCGCTCGTGTCCGCGGGGCAGGAGGGACCCGCTGCAGATTCTACATGTAGAATCCGTAGCGGGCCCGATTTTCCCCGTGAACATGAGGCCTAAGGCTCCTGGGCCTGGGTGCAACCGCATCCCCTGCATCCTCTATAGACGCCCCTGCATTATATGCTGTGTACAGGGTGATTAAACTACAGGTGTACAGAGGTCTCTAGTGAAAAAACTATGAACCCTATGAGTGTTGGTGTGTATACCTAATGGGGATGGGGTTTAGATTTCTAAAAGACAAAAGAAAGTACAAAATGTTGTCACCGGGCGGATATTTAGTTCTGTACATGACTGGTGTGGGGTATAGAATGCAGCTGACCAATGGATTCCGTCAGCTGTTATTTAGATGGGTACAGTATGACTGCAGCGCTAGGACTCCCGAATTACCTGAATATACCTCGTTGGTTAAACTTTATAGACTGGGTTCCTATCAGACGGAAATCCTGCGAAAATCTCGTGGCTTGGCCACACCGAAAAGCCGCAGTTCGGCCGCCGGAATTCTGTTGCGGCTTTCTCTTCGCATAAAGAGGAGTAAGGCCGCAAGGAGAAAAAAAAAGAATTGACATGCTGCAGCTGTCAATTTCGCGCTGCATTGGTTTTGCCGCAACCGATTGGCCGCCCCATGTGGATGAGATTTTTGCAAAGCCTTGTCCACATAGCTGGCTAATCCCAAGATCAGGAGCCACGGGAGGATTTGCCACACAGAAATTCCGCACGGCATTTCTGTGGCAAATCCATCCCGTGTGAACCCAGCCATAATCAGCCACGTGGTAACAAATTCATTAAGCATGTGCAAGAAGCACACATTATAGCATATCTATAGGACTTCCCAGCAACCCAGTGAGCATAATTGTGTCCCAAACAACAATGGATGGTTCTTAGCCATTAACCCTTTCCAATCCAATTTGTATCCTGGTTTTCCTAGTGGGCTTACTCTTTTTCTGCTGTTATACAGCAGCGCTATATGCTGGCTAAAGACAGTACTGCATGAGGTGACACGTTGGATAGGCTCCGACAGCAGAGAGGCTGGCAATATACAGTAAGAGAACCCCGACGGACGTCTTCCGGCATCGGAGGTGTACAGGCTTAAATCATAATGTCTTCAGAGGTCAGACAGTGGATTGGAAAGGGTTAATTGTGATGTCCTCTTTTATCGTATACTTCAACAGTGCCAAATATTCCCCTGGTGGCAACATTTGGCACTACTTTTTTTTCTTCAAGAAATTCAGCCCCCAACTGATTATACACTCTAACGTTTATTGGGTTCTTCCAAAAAATTTTTTTGCTAGAAACCTCTGAACACCTCTAGTTTAATTATGATCACTCTATATATAAAGCATGATTTAGAAAGATAACACTGTGCAACAAGTTTGTAAAAAAAATCATAACAGAAAGTAATTGATAGGTTTCTGTAAATTAAAACATGCTGATTACACTGGTAAAACTAAATAACAGCAGCATATCTCATTTTCACATTATTTAAAGGGGTTGTCCCGCGAAACAAAGTTGGGGTATACACTTCTGTATGGCCATATTAATGCACTTTGTAATATACATCGTGCATTAATTATGAGCCATACAGAAGTTATTCACTTACCTGCTCCGTTGCTGGCGTCCTCGTCTCCATGGTGCCGTCTAATTTTCAGTGTCTAATCGCCCGATTAGACGCGCTTGCGCAGTCCGGTCTTCTCCCTTCTGAATGGGGCCGCTCGTGCCGGAGAGCTGCTCCTCGTAGCTCCGCCCCGTCACGTGTGCCGATTCCAGCCAATCAGGAGGCTGGAATCGGCAATGGACCGCACAGAAGACCTGCGGTCCACCGAGGGTGAAGATCCCGGCGGCCATCTTCGCAAGGTAAGTAAGAAGTCACCGGAGCGCGGGGATTCGGGTAAGTACTATCCGTTTTTTTTTTTAAACCCCTGCATCGGGTTTGTCTCGCGCCGAACGGGGGGGCTATTGAAAAAAAACAAAACCCGTTTCGGCGCGGGACAACCCCTTTAACCCCTTAGTGACCAAACATTTTTAAAAAATTGTAACTCCTTTTTTTCTCCATCGATGTCGCTGTATGAGGGCTTGTTTTTTGCGGGACTATTTTTACTGTTCAATGGTGCTATTTATTGTACCATATCATGTACTGAAAAACTTTTAAAAAGTTCTAAGTGGAGTAAAACGAAAAAAAACCCTAAAAATTCCGCCATCTTTCGGTGTGTCTGGTTTCTACGGCCCACAAACTGCAACAAAATGACATGATAAGTTTATTCTATGGATCAGTACGATTACTATGATAATTTTTTTTTTTTTTAAAAGACATTTGATTTTTTTTTTGATTTTTTGCCACCATCTTCTAACCTTTTTATTTTTCCATCCACATAGTTGTGCAAGTTGTGCAAGGGCTCATTTCTTGCAGGACGTCCTTTAGTTTGCGTTAGTACCAATTTGGAATACATAAGACTTTTTGATCACTTTTTATGGCATTTTTTCTTAGAGAGAGAATGACCAAAAAAAGCGCATTTCTGGCGTTCTTAATTTTTTTTTGCATTATGCATTACTTTGATAGATCAGACTTTTTACTAACGCAGCGATACTAAACATGTATTTTTGTTTTAGGATTTTGATTTTTTTATTCAGTCTAACCAATGACCTGTAAAAAATGTTCTCCCATTGCTTTCAATGGGGCTGCCGCTGCTGCCAGGAATCCCTGCAGTGATTGTCGGGGAAGGGCTTTAAATATAAGCCCTTCCCTGAAAATCATCCCTAGCATGTGTAAAAAATAAAAAATATATATACACACATCTTTTCCACTGTCGGGCTCAGGCAAGCTCAATGAATGGCCAAGTGCTGCCTGTGATTGGCTGAGCACTGTGACCAATCACAGGCAGCGCTCAGCTGTCATTCAATCAATGGCTGAGCGCTGCCTGTTATTGGTTGAGCGCTCAGCCAATAAGACAGAGCCCTTTCAGCAGGTGGGGATTTTAAATCTCCGTCTGCTGAAAGAGCTTCAGAGCAGTGCAGGGAGACCAAGCAGCTAGAAGTGCCTGAGCCCTGTCAGAGGCGGAGAGAGAAGTATATATTTTTTAGTTTTTTACACATGCTAGGGATGATTTTCAGGAGTTGTGGGCAGTCCACTGCTTTCAATGGGCCCGCCGACAGCCCCATTGTAAGCAATAGGCACGGACCTTCATTTGCACGTGCCACTTCTGTGGACACACGGTTTTGTGCGCGTGTATGTCCATGCAAATACATGCTTGTATGAATGAGGCCCTAGGCTGCATTCATGTGGTCGAGAAAATCACTCAGGATTTGTGCATTGTGAGACACGCGAATCTAGCACGAATATGAACCCCATTCTTTTGAATGGGGTTATATCTATGAGCAATTTTTTTCCCTGCATTGCATTGCGTTGAGGAAAAAAAAATGCGCTAAGTCCTATTTTTGGATTTTCCCTCGGAATGCCTCGCCCATTGTTTTCAATGGGCCTGGAAAAAACATTTGCATGGCGTGCGAGGTGCAATGCGAGGTTCCCCATTGAAAACAATAGGAAACACTTGCCAATCCTTTCAGCCGTGTTGGAGGATTGCTACTACCCAGAGGTGATGGGAGGTATTTTTAACACAAAAACATCTCGCATCTGCAAGGACATCACACGTTCCTAAATGTGATATGGGGTCAAGTGTCACGGCCCCATATTGTGCTCGCCCATGTGAAATTAGCCTAAGAGGGGTTTTCTGAGAATTAAAAAAAAAAAAATGGCAAAGAGCAACCTGCAGGTTTTTCCCTATCCCTGGGCAGGTGTGGCCCCAGACGTCTGATGTCCTATGTGTGTGTCAGAAAACTGGTAATTGGTTCCAAAGTCCTCAAAATATAACTACCAAATTACCAAAAGTAATACAAAATTAAGATGAAAGAGAATGAAGCTGATAAATAATAGAGATTAGCCAAGTCCTTATATATAAAAGTCAGAGAAAGAGCTGCTGGAAGCTATAAATCAATTTCTATGTAGAGGACAGGAGCTTCTTCGGGGTCCTGTACAGTACACACAGTTTTCCAATAAAGTTCCAGTGGCAAAATTGTATCTTTTTTCCATTTAACCCACTATACCCCAAATTTCTAAAAGTTTTCCAATACATTGTAGGGTACATTTATGGTACAATTAAAAAATAAAAGCTTTCATCTACCATGTTTCCCAAAAAATAAGACACTGTCTTATATATTTTTTTGCCCCAAAAAGGGCACAGTGTCTTATTTTCGAGGGGGAAGGGGCTTTTACTTACCTGGTCTGCGGCGTCCCGATGCCTTCCAATGGTGTCCGGCGGCGGTTCGGTGTCCTCCTCATCTCACAGATGCCTTCTGCTGGTGACGGGGCTTTGAATAACCCACCTCCAGCAAAGCGAGCGCTGTGATTGGCTGATCGAGCGCTGGCAGCCAATCACAGCCGGCGCTCGATGAGCCAATCACAGCCATTCAGTGATGTGATTCACTCGATCAGCCAATCACAGCGCTTTCTTTGCTGGAGGCGGGGTATTCAAAGCCCCGTCACCAGCAGAAGGCAGCTGTGAGACGAAGGAGGATGCCGGACACCGCCGCCGCTGCTGCCGCTGACAGTGCCGCAGCGTTGTACACGCTTGTACACCTTCAAACTCCTTTTTTTCCCTTTAATGAATGTTGTTTTTTGAAATGAAGACTTTTGTAATTGCCTTTCATTAAACATTTCTGATTGTTTGGTTTCTATACTTGTATTGTTTTCCAAGGCCCTGCATGTTCTCTTCTCATATAAGATTCGCCAAAAAATAGAGCATTGCTGGAAGAGAGAAATCGCCCATGTGAATACACTTACTATAAATAATGCACAAAACTCACATGGTTTGTGTGAATATACCCTGAAAGTGAGCTTCTTAGCCTCTCTTCTAGCATACAATAGGGGTGAGGGGGGCACATTACATAGCAAGGGATTTGTGAGAAACAACCACTCAGGGGCTTTCTACAGTGGCAGGAAGAAATTAGCACATAGTCATTTGTAAGTTCATGTGAGTCTTCTACACAGAAAAGTGCAGTCTATGGAGAGTTTATATGTCATAGTTTATTACATTCACTCCAAGTCATAAGTACTAAAAGAGGATATAATGTATCCAAAGGGAGAAACCTTATTATAGAGGGCTGTTTGACAGTGATCTTCCCACCAGCCTCCCTGCCTTAGGGCTCTTTCACATGAGCATAGGCGATTTTTGGCCTGCTGTGTCACGGCCACAGCGCTGCTGAAAATCGCATGAACGGGCGTTAGAACTGCCGTTTTAACACCCGTTCAGATGGCCAAGTACAGAGATTATATGCCGCAACTGGGATACCATTGGGAAACGCGAGACAGTTAAGCTCTGCTAAACTGCCTCCCCCTTTCTGCCCCCTCGTCGGCAAGGGGGGGGGGGCAAGGCGGGAGCTAGTGTGCTAAGCTCCGGACCCTTGTTGGCTGCCAGCAATGGGAGTGGGCAGGATGGGGTGGGAGCTTAGCAACTAGCTCCTACATCGCCCTCTCCCATTGTAAACAGCCATCAAGGGGCGGAGAGGAGGAGGGAAGGGGATGGGGGTTTAACAGACACAGTGCTAAACTCCCTCCCACCCCTCTTCTCTGGCAGCTCCCATAGGAGTCTATGTGAGTAGCCGCCGTATTCCGGCCCGAAAGATAGTTCCTGAGCTATCTTTACTGGTCGGCGTAAAAACGCTCGACCGGAATGCACACCAAATGCACTATCTTTGCCAGCTGGAAATACGTTCATCTGAACTGATGCATTGTAAACCAAGCATATATCGGCTGGCCATGAAAGCGCAACCAATATACACTCATGTGAAAGAGCTGTTAGCATGCTGCATCTTGCAGTACTATTTTGTGATGCTCTGCTCTGATCTTCATTTAGATCATCCTCTCCCCAACCATATGCCCAAAGTACAATTAGTCTCCATTTTTAGCCCAGCTCATCTCCAATCTCTTTGTCATTTGATCTAGAGAGAGCACTGCATTGTAACCAACTACACAGTGCTTATCTGTTCTTACACTACCACCAATCTCTCCCCCACTAGTAAATAGTAGACTGACAGATACCCATGTAGTATTGAGTGGGCATGGCTACACAGTCTCTGACAGAGGTGAGGGGAGCTCAGCTTGTGCTCCTTCATGAGACAGACCAACGGACCAGTGATGAGAATGCCCCTAAGCCACTAATCTCAATGGAGGACTTAAGGCATTGCAAGTATAATGCTTTCTAACTGCATGACAAGGAAGATTTAATGCAAAAAAACATTAAGTGCATCTTTTTTTTCCTGGGACTTCATAAGATATAGAATCATAGAATAGAATCATAGAAACATGGAGGATAGGATCTCCAGGGTCATCTGGTCCAACCCCCTGTTCAATGCAGGATTCTCTAAATCATCCCAGACAGATGTCTTTCCAGGCCCTGTTTGAAGACTTCCATTAAAGAAGAACTTACCACCACCCTTGGCAACCTGTTCCACTCATTGATCACCCTCACTGTCTAAAAGGGAAGAGACACAGATTAGGTATTAGAAAAAACTTTCTGTTTCATCCGATGAGAATAGGACTGATCCCCCTGTACTGTGACAACCCTTCAGATATTTGTAGACAGCTATTAAGTCTCCTCTCAGCCTTCTTCTTTGCAAGCTAAACATTCACAGATCCTTTAACTGTTCCTCATAGGACATGATTTGCAGATCGCTCAGCATCATGGTAACTCTTCTCTGAACTTGCTCCAGTTTGTTTATGTCTTTTTTAAATTGTAGTGCCCAGAACTAGACACAGTATTACAGATAAAGTCTGACTGAGGGTGGCTTCAGACGAGCGTGTATTTTGTGTGTGCATACACACGAACAAAAACATGCATCTTTTAGCCTCAATACATTCCCTGTGGTGTGTGCACATTCCGTGCTTTACAGGTGTGTGCCCTGAAAAAGAAAAATTTTAGTGTAGAAAAATAAAATAAAAATTAAACTTACCTCTCTGCCGCTGCCGTGTCCCCCGCGGGGATGAAGAACACATCTGACTTTCCTTCATCCCTACTAGTAAAAAGAATTCTCTGCTGCTGCACTGCCAGATCTGTGACAGATGCAAAAGAGGAATTCTTCAATTCCCTACTGCAGCTGACACACATTATAGCTGTGGTAGAGGATTCTGGTGCTGGCACCCGTCATTGAATTTCAGGGAAGGGCTTTAAATATAAAAAACAAGAAAAAATGATGAATACAATTAAAAAAGAATACTCCCCTTTCTTCAGCTCCCTGGGCTCAGCCGCGTCCAGCCGGCTTTTCTCCCTGCAGTGCGCTCAGTAGTATTCAGCAGGTGAGGATATTATATTAAATCCCTGGCTGCTGAATGGGCTGCCTCTGATTGGGTGAGCACTGTGACCAATCAGAGGCAGCTCTCAGCTAATGAATGACAGCTGAGAGCTGCCTCTGATTGGTCCCTGCGCTCAGCCAATCAGAGGCAGCACTCACCCATTCATGAATTCATGAATGGATAAGTGCTGCCTTAGCTATTGAATGACAGCACTCACCCACATGTATTCATTCAAACTCCTTTTTTTCCCTTTAATTGATGTTGTTTTTTTAAAAAAAATGGAAAGGAATTCATGAATGGGTGAGTGCTGCCTCTGATTGGCTGAGCGCAGGGAACAATCAGAGGCAGCTCTCTGCTGTCATTCAATAGCTGAGAGCTGCCTCTGGTTGGTCACAGTGCTCAGCCAATCAGAGGCAGCACATTCAGCAGGCGGGGATTTAAAATCCCCGCCTGCTGAATACTACTGAGAGCAGTGCAGGGAGAAGAGCTGGCTGTACGCGGCTGAGCCCCGGAAGCTGTAGAAAGGTGAGTATTTTTTTTTTTTCTTGTTTTTAAGGAAAGGGCTTATATTTAAAGCAATTGAAAAACAATTACAGGATGCTGGCAGCTGGATCCCCTACCGCAGCTGTCATCTGTGACTGCTGTGGTAGGGAATTCTTTATTCCCCGCAGGGATGAAGAATTCCTTTGCTGCATCTGTCACAGATGTGGCAGGTGCAGCAGGGAATTCTTTTTCCTCGCGGGGATGAAGGAAACATCTGCCACATGCGGCAGATGTGTTCTTCATCCCTGCGGAGACACGGCAGCGATGGACAGGTAAGTTTAATTTTTATTTTACTTTTTTACACTAAATTTTCTTTTTCAGGAAAGGGCTTATATGTAAAGCCCTTCCCTGAAAGACAATTCAGGGGTGTCGGCAGACCATTGTCTTCAATGGAGGCGCCGGCAGCACCCGCGGCTCCATTGAAGGCAATACACGGACCTTCATACACGCGTGTTTCTGCATGTACATAGGTGCGCACCTATGTACACACCTATGTATGCACAAAAACACGCTCGTGTGAAGCCACCCTAAAGAAGAGTAGAGTGGGATAATTACCTCTACTCTTATGTGATCTAGACTCTATGCTTCTCTTAATACATCCCAGAATTGTTTGCCTTTTTTGTTGCTGCATCACATTGTTGACTCATGTTCGGTCTGTGATCTATTAGTATACCCAAGTCTTTTTCACATGTGCTGCTAATTAGCTAATTTCTTCCCATTTTGTATGTGCTTTTTTCATTTTTCTTGCCCAAATGTACGACATTGTATTTCTCATTGTTACATACCATTCTGTTTGTCGCCGCCCACTGTTCCAACTTGTCTAGATCGTTTTGAATTCTGTCCCTTCTCTAGTGTTGCCTATCCCTCCTAGCTTTGTGTCGTCGGCCAGTTTGATCAGTTTCCCCTCAATTCCCTCCTCCAGATCATTTATAAAAATGTTGAACAACACTGGGCCCATGACACAGACTTGTGATACCCCACTTTGTGAGACATTTTTCCAATTGGATGTGCAGCCATTTATGTACAATCACTCAACCAGTTGTGAATCCACCTAACAGTTGCCTTGTCAATCCCATATTTGGTCAATTTTTGAAATAAGGATGATATGAGATAATTTGTCAAATGCTTTACTAAATTCAAGATATACTATATCTACTGCATTTCCCTGATCAACCTAGTAAATGATTCTGTCATAGAAGGAAATTAGATTCGTCTGGCATGACTTGTTTCTTACCAACCCATGCTGGTACTGGTTAAATACTCCATTCTCATCCAAGTAGTTGCATACATGCTGTTTAATAATTTGTTCAAAGATCTTTCCCAGTATAAAAGTCAGGCTCACAGGCCTGTAGTTTCCTGGTTCCACCTCCTTCCCTTTTTTGAAGATAGGGGCAACATTTGCCCTTCTTCAATCTTCTGGGACTTCCCCTGTTCTCCAATAACTTTCAAAAATTATGGCTAGTGGTTCAGTAAATACCTCTGCTGCTTCCTTTAGTATCCTAGGATGTAATTCATCTGGACCTGTAGACTTGAATTTATTTAAATTAGCTAATTGTTCCCTCACCATCTCTCTGCTTATAGATAGCCTGCATTATTTTATTCCTCAAATAGCACAGGGAAGATCAGTTGATGTTCCATCTACTTTCTGAGAGAAAACAGATACAAAATAGAAATGCAAAAGTTCGGCATTCTCAACATTAAAAAAGAAATCGCCTGTAAACATCCTATAGCATCTTTGATTTTTCTTTTGCTTTTGATATACCCCTAAATCTTTTTTATAGCTTTTGGCCTCTCTTATAAGCCTCAATTCATTCTCAGCGTTAGCTATGCTGACACTTGCCCTACAGTTTCTGCAGACCGCATTATATTCTTCTTTAGATATCACCCCCTCTTTTTCCATTTGCTAAACATTTCTTTCTTCCAGGCTTCCTATAGCAAACACCTACAACCTTTCTGTTGTTCTCTCCTTGTATTCTTACTAAAACAGTTTCTACAGAACTACCATTCTCTAAAGCTTGAATCTCTATGGAGATGTATGCTTTCCTAACAAACAATGCAACACCTCCTCCCTTTTTATTAGGTCTGCTTCTTATAAATAGGTTGTATCATTCAAGCCTTGTATTCCAATCATGTGTGTATTGATTTTTCATGCACAAAAGGTTTCCATAGCCTTTAAAGGCTCAGTGCACATTAATTCAGAAATTCACACGTATAGTACAATTTCTTCAATAAAGTGCATGTTAATCATCACGTAACATGGCCTTATCCAATAGAACATCAAACAATATAGTGATATTACTCACCAGTTTCTCCACTGGTTACAGGCCAAGGATACGGTTTGTTGGAAAGGCATAATTCCATGTAGCCGTTGGCATGACAGCTAATCATATAAATGTGTGTCTAGAATCACATATGGCCACTCACCAAAGCCTCCTGTTAAGGACGACTGTAGCTATTGCATTCAAGTAGGTAGGTGCATAGCAATTTCTTCTTACAATTCATTCTGCATTTGTTTGCATACAGTCTTATCCGCAATCAGTGATTATAAGATGTAGAATGACATGTTGCCTCATTATTCAACAGTATTTCTAAACCACCTACAGAATTTTTGCAAATTTTTCAACTTGATTTATACAGAAATTACCAATTTGTACAGTTGGCTTCATTTACACCAAGTAATAATTCTAATGAATTGGTTTGTTTCTACGTAGACGAAGGTCAAATATCTCTAAATTCTCTTCCCTCCACTGCCCAACCTAGTTGACCTCTGTAAATCACATATTTTGCACTTGCCACCTAATTTTTGCTTTAAGCTGGTCTTGCAATTTGCTCCCTAATTAAGCCATCATTCTTGTAGGTGCATGAAGTAAGAATATCCCAGAACAGGCGTGATTGGTGTTCATTATTCTGTCACTGCACTCAGATCACAAATAGATTACAGTAAAAGCACAGCCCACACACATTCCCATTTAGTTTTTTTCCTTATAGCTTTATGAACAGCGCCCTTTATTTTCTCCGGCTTTTTTTTTTAGATACCTCTGCTCGTCTCCTTTTTACTCTACTCTATATTTTTTTCAACTCTTCTTCTGTATTTCTATCATTCACCTCAAACCATTCAAGTTGATGGCATCTGCTTGAAAAGGAGACGAGAAAAAAATATATACTTTTAAGATCGATAATGGTTTCTTTGCTATGAGTGCTGCCAGTACTTTATAATTCTGTTTTATCTTTTTCCTGCATGCATAACCAAGAGAGGAGGGGCTGCGAAGGGGAGAAGAGGGCGAGATAGGAGACCGAAGTCCACAGAGAGAGAGAGAGAATGACGGTGGTAACTGGATTGAGGCTATTCGTTTTGCTACATTGTACCTCATAAGAGCCCTGTTTCTCGTGTCTGTCACCTGAGTATCATAGAGTACAGAAGACCTATCATCTTACTATGACCTGTCACATTTACCTTAAGATTGTACAGGAGTACAGGGCTCTTTTGTATCTTCAGATCCTCTTCAGATCATTTTTATAATTTATAAAAGAAATTCCAATTTAGCATATTAAGCTCATTTTTACTTCACATGACTATATCTCACATCTGTGGCTGCAGCTATCATGCTACCTGAGCGATCTTGCCATTATTACTAACACTGCTTCTATTGCTAACAGAGATAAGCAAAGTTTTTTAAACTTTGGTTCGGCCAGTTCACAGAATTCCTGAAAAAAGTTTGGTTTGGTCCCGATTTGTTTGAACCAGAAGTTTATAAAGGCCCTTAAAATTAGTATCAAACACTGTCTAAGAGGAGCGGTGTGGTGTGATGGTGGTCCTTCAATGGATATGGCTTCAGTGGTTAGCACTGTTGTCTTGCAGTGGTACAATTCTGACCAAACACAACATCTGTATCCCCGTGTTTGTGTGTCTTATTGTTCTTCTCTTCTCTAGAGAAGGAAGAAGCATGGTGGTTCAGTGGTTAGCAGTATTGCCTTATGTAGTTGGAATCCTAGGTTCAAATCTGACCAAGGACAATATGTGCATAGAGTTTGCATGTGCTCTTTGTGCTTGTTCTTCTTTTTCTCCTCCGGTAAAGGAAGAAGTGGTTTGTACCGTTGCCTTGCGGTGCTGGAGTTCTAGGTTCAAATCTGACCAAGGGCAACATCTGACTGGAGTTTTACAAATGGAGTTTCAGCAACAGTCCTAGCCACATCCATACCACCACCCCAAATGTTCGGTTCAACCAAAACAAACTGACTGAGGTTCAAGTTCTCATCAAACTTTTAGCAAAGTTTGATCCAAAGGAGGATTCTACTGGTTTGATTCTCTCAACACAAATTACTAATATTGATTCCTATTCTGTATGTCAAAGATGAAAGCTGATTTCAATGTAAACACATAGGAAAATATCTCTAAATTGCATAAAAAGTTCAACGAATAAAACTGTAATCAAAATTGAAAATTCAATACAGTAATCCCTGAAGTTACAATGGCCTCAATATACAATGCTTTCAACATACAATGGACTTTCCAGGCCAATGCTACTTGAAACCACAACATACAATGATACAGATAGTCCAAATCTGCAGTACATGCACTTGGCTGCAAGATCCAACAAAACAGCATGGGTACCTCAGTGGTAAAACACCAGTATTACTGAAATGCATGCATTGATTGGCTGCCTAGTAGCACCTCTCTATGGTACAGTGTGGTACAACATGTTCT
Source organism: Eleutherodactylus coqui (assembly GCF_035609145.1). Classification (NCBI taxonomy): domain Eukaryota; kingdom Metazoa; phylum Chordata; class Amphibia; order Anura; family Eleutherodactylidae; genus Eleutherodactylus; species Eleutherodactylus coqui. Next base: position 474,437,431 of record NC_089837.1, on the reverse strand, counting down.
GTACTGCCCTGTGCCAGGATGATTTTAGTCCTATTGGTAACATTTTGGGGTAAATGAGACTTTTTGATCACTTTCTGTGTTTTTTTGGGAAGCAAATTAATCATAAACCACAATTCTACGATTGTCGTTTATGATGCTCACTGCATGGAATAAATAATATTTTTAATAATTCTGGTCATTATGATAGTTATTACGTATGTCTTTTAAATTTCTACTATAAAAAAAGGGTTTTGTGGGGAAAAATGTTTCTTTTTTTTAACTCTGGATTTTTTGAATTATACTTTAATTCTTTTTAAACACAATTTCTTTGTCCCTTCCAAAGAAACTTAAAGCTATGATCATTCAGTTGCTCTTACACTACACTGCACTAATCATGTAGTGCAATGTACTATGCCTGTGACATTTATTCTATTAGACCCTGCAGAGGTAAGATCTAATAGACTGCTTTACACGGCAGACTCGGAGGCCTTGGTTTGGCCTCTGCTTACCCTTGGCAACCCATCTACACTCAGCAATTGCATTGGGGGTTGCCGATGTGTGACAGAGTGATTCCTTGTCAACTGCTTACATGCCACACTTGCTATTGATCGTGCCATATACTGGGTTAACTAGTTGGGATCAGAGGTTTCTATTAGGTCTGCTTCCCAGACTTACCTGCCTCCTGTTAGTTCCGGCAGACATAGGTGTTGCATGGTTTCCATGGTAACCTGAACTGCTGTACACTTCTTTCCAGCAATGCAGGGGTTACTTCCAGTTCAGCTGCAAGGCATCAGCCATTACCTTCCTATTTAGCTAAGCTGGGAGCTCATTCTCATTGCTTTAGTGCTGGTGTATGTTGCTTCAGTAATCCAGTCTGGCTCTTGTTTTCATATTACTATTTGCTGTCCGTCTTGTGCCACTCCCAAGTATGTGTTCCTTAGTGCCTTCCTGTCTTTGTATTGTCTTCATTTCTGCGGTGAGTCTCTACTGTTTGCATTTATTGTACTCTGTGGTGTTTCCTTTACCGGTTCAGGATCACTGCCTAGCTGGTAAGTTGGCACAGTGGGCCCACACCCACCAGCCGTAACAGTGCACTAAGGCCATGGACCCCACAGATTGCTCCTGCAGACGCCTCTCAGAGTTATTCCAGGAGATGGCACAACATAGCGAACCCCAGGAGCAGGTTCTTGTCTACTTGCATAATGTGAGTACTCGCTAAAACACTATTCCTTCTGCTGCAGTGGTACCGCAGACCTCCGCAGCTGTTGCAGCTATGGCTTCGTATCCACGAACAGCCTCTGCGCCGGGGTGTGGCCCCCATCTATCCGCTCGCTCACATTACGAGGGGGATCCAAGTTAATGCCAGGGATTTTTACATCAATTTTCCCTCCATTTTGAGCTGCAGTCACATCTGTTTGCCTCGGATCATACCAAAGTAGCCTTCATGATGTCACATCTCTCCAGTCAGGCCTTAGCCTGGATTAACCCCCTCTGGGAGAGAAACGATCGAGTGGTGAACAACCTTAGTTTTGGAAGGTTTTTGACAAGCCAGGATGCACTGCGTAAGCCGCCGCCTCCCTACTATGCTTACAGCAGGACAATCTCACCATAGGGCAATATGCCATTAGGTCTAGAACCCTGGCCTCAGAACTGGGCTGGAACAACAAGGCCCTTGTGGCAGGTGTTTGGGAGGTATTGGCCAGATGCATTAAAGATGATTTGGCATGTCGCAAAGGTCCGACTTCCCTGGATGCTTTGATCTCCGTTGGTTTCTAGAATTGACCTATGGTTCCAGGAGAAGACCAGGGAGGCTACTCTGGAGTGGAGAACAATTCGCCTGGCACCCAAGTTCCCATGAAGGTGGACCCTGAACCCATGCAGATGGACCATCTCATACTGAAAGAGGAGGAGTGCAGGCCCAGGCAGTCTAAAGCCTTGTGCATGTACTGTGGAGCATCAGGTCATATGGTTTGTTCCTGTTTTCTCAAGCTGGGAAACTCCTCTGCCTAGTGTCAGTAGGAGAGGCTACCATAGGTGAGGATCAGTCCTCTCCGAGTTTAAATCTCTTGGGTCGAACAGAAACGTCTTGAAGCAGGCTATGGAAAACCATTACTGCATCCCTGTCTGACGCCTTAAGAGACCCCTGGTGGTCAATACCGTCAATGGAAGCCCCCTGTGGGAGACCATTTGTTTTGTCACAGAACCGCTGGAGTTGAAGATTGGTGTTCTTTATTCAGAGAGGATCTCTCTGTTGGCCCTTCCTGGGGTGATCAATCCCTTGTTACTAGGGCTGCCTTGGCTATGGCTACACAATCCTATTATGGATTGGTGGACAGAAGAGGTGTTACATTGGGGAACGTCATACTATACCCAATGCTTGCCCCCAGTTCATCAGGTTCATCATCCCACTGTACCCCATAACCTCCAGGGCCTGTCAGAGGCATACTACAGCTTTGTGGAGGTGTTCAATAAAAAGGAGGTGGAGTATCTACCCCCTCTTCGCTCATATGACTGCCCTATCGAACATGTGCCAGGTTCCTTACCTTCTCGAGTAAGGGTATATTCCTTGTTGCTTCCCTAGACTCATGCCATGGCCGAATATGTCAGGGAGAACTTAGACAGAGCTTTTATTTGTAAATCATATTCCCCTGCAGGGGCCAAGTTCTTCTTTGTTAAAAAAAGAAGGATGGGTTGCTCCATCTTTGTATTGACTATCGGGGTCTGAACAGAATTACCATTAAGAACAAATACCCATTACCCTTAATCTCTAAGTTATTTGACGGTTTGCACGGTGCACAGTTCTTCACTAAGACTTGATCTTTGAGGAGCGTATAACCTTGTCCACATCCGTGAGGGTGATGAGTGGAAAACCGTGTTCAACACATGAGACGGGCACTACAAATATCTATTCGTTCCTTTTAGCTTAGTCAATGCGCCAGCCGTACTTCAAGAGTTCGTGAATTACATATTCAGGGATCTTCTCTATGAGTGCGTGGTTATACCTTGATGACATCCTGTTTTTTTTTTTTGCCTGATATCTACTCACACCGCTGGCAGGTCCATGCTGTAATTCAGTAGTTAAAAGAGAACCGTCTGTATGCTAAGTTTGAGAAATGCAATGAAGCTCTTCTTTTTTTGGGTTACATCGCGTCCAAAACTGGCTTACAAATGGACCCGGACAAGGTATTTGCTGTATTGAACTGGCCTTGCCTCTCAGGGCTATGTGGTTTCTGGGCTTTCAAATTACTATCGACAATTCATTCCATACTTCTCTACTTTGACAACCCGTATCTCTGCTCTCACCTCCAAAGGAGCAGATGCCAGGCAATGGTCCCCAGAGGCCGAAACTGCTTTCCAGAACTTGAAGTGAGCCTTTTCTTGTGCACCCATGTTGCACCATCCAGTGGTTTTACAGACAGTCTTTTTTAGAGGTGGATGCTACTTACTCTGGAGCAGGCATGGTCCAGTTGCAGAGAAGTGCTACGGGAAGAACGGTGACTTGCAGGTTTTTTCCAAATCGTTCTCTGTGGCAGAACGGAACTATTCTATAGGGGATCGTGAGTTATTGACTATCAAGATGGCTCAGGTCTGTTGGCGATTTTTACTGGAGGGAGCCTCGCTGCCTATTGTAATTTATACTGACCATAAGAATCTGACCATAAGAATTTGACCTATCTTCAGACCGCACAGCAGCTCAACCCTTGTCAGGCTCAGTGGTCTTTATTTTTCACGCGGTTTGATTTTGCTTTGCATTTTCGCCCCGCTAAAAAGAATATTAAAGCTGACACATTATGAAGAGCGTTTGATTCCAATGACCAGGAGGAGGTGAATCCAGGAGAAGGTGAGTCTTCTACCTGGGGATATTTTTCCAAAATAGCTGGGCAGTCCAGCCAATGTAAGACCACTGAATTAATTGGGCATATCTATTGGTGGCCATCCATGGTGAACGACATCTGTGATTTTTGTCACCGCTTGTCCCACTTGTGCGCAGAACAAAGTCTTGTAACAGAAACCCGACAGCCTGCTGTGTTCTTTACCCATCCCCGAGCTTCCATGGCAACACATCGCTATGTGCTTCATCATTAATTTGCCTCCCACTGGAGGTCACACAGTCATCCGGATGGTCGTCCACCAATTCTCTAAAATGTCCCACTTTGTTCCTTTGTCCAGATTACTATCTACCAGCCAGCTAGTGGAGAACTTTATCAAGCATATCTCCCGGCTACATGGATTTTTGCTATACAGGCAAACAGAATCCCCTTTAATTCTTTTGGGACCCAACAATTCTTTGTATATTTTAATACCGGCTGAACTGATGAAGGGCTTCTCCCCAAAACGCGTTTTCACATGCTGCCCACCTATTTCATTTAAAAGAAGGAAAAGCTTCCACACCTCTTGGTTACTTTCAATATGTTTTAGCTCGGAGTGTTGCACCACCTCCACCATCATAATCTTCATTCTACTCTCTACCACATATGTAGAATAAGTTTCTACACCTAACAGGACTTTACGGTTTTGCTCCAGCCTTTTTTCTTTTGTTTCCCCTCCTCTGCATCAAACTTAGACTAGACAGTCCTAAAATGCGGCAGATTATCACTGAACTTAGACGGTCTAGTCTAACTTTAAACCACCTACTAGTTGGCCTAGTTTACGTCAAAAATTGCACCAAAGTAGGGCACCATTCGGGCCAATTGGTGCAATTTAGGCCATACCCCTTTTTCAGACAAGTCGAAAAACTTTCCAAAAGAGTCTAAAAACACATGATAAATGTGGCGCAAGTATGCAAGACAGCTTTTGGGTGTAAGTTATGCCAGAAAATTATTGTATCTTGAATAGTAAATAAGCCCTTGTATTTCCACTAGAGATGAGCGAACGTGTTTTTCCGAGCTTGATATTCGTGCGAATATTAGGGTGTTCGGGATGTTCGTTATTCGTAACGAACACCATGCGGTGTTCTGGTTATTTTCACTTCCTTCCCTGAGACGTTAGCGCGCTTTTCTGGCCAATTGAAAGACAGGGAAGGCATTACAACTTCCCCCTGTGACGTTCAAGCCCTATACCACCCCCCTGCTGTGAGTGGCTGGGAAGATCAGGTGTCACCCGAACATAAAAGTCGGCCCCTCCCGCGGTTCGCCTCAGATGCCGTGTGAGTTAGATGAGGGACAGTGCTGTTTGTACCGGAGCTGCTGTAGGGAAAGAATTGGTAGTTAGTGTAGGCTTCAAGACCCCCCAAAGGTCCTTATTAGGGCCACTGATAGCTGTGTGTTGGCTGCTGTTAGCAGTGGCAATTTTTTTTTCCTCAAAATCGGCTCTGCAGACCGTTGCACCTGGCATTAGGGACAGAAGTGCTGCATAGGCAGGGAGAGTGTTAGGAGTGAGTGTAGCCTTCAAGAACCTCAACGGTCCTTTCTAGGGCCATATTTATCCGTGTGCAGTACTGTCCAGGCTGCTGTTAGCTGTGCTGCATTTTTTTTTGCTTCTCAAAATCGCTTCTGCAGAGCATTGCACCCTCCATTGATACTGCAGGGAAAGAATTGTATAGGCAGGGCGACAACACAGTTATTATTCATTGAATATATGCAGTGCTGCCTTTTGCTTGTAAAACAAGTGAAAATAATTCTATTTGTCCGGCCTCTGTCCGTCCTAAGGGCGGTGGACACGTGTCGGCTGCGTGTGACACCTTTAAAAATCATACGCACGCAGCTACGTTTTACTCCTGGCTTCGCCATTTGCTTTCCTTAATTGGGAAAAAAAATACCTGCTCTGCCACAGTTAATAACTCTGCTACCCTCACGTTCTGTGACACATTAGCAGGGACACAGCACAGTTATTAAACTTCTCATGTTCATAGAATATACGCAGTGCTGCCTTTTGGTGCCAAAACACGGAAAATAATTCTATTTGTCCGGCCTCTGTCCGTCCTAAGGGCGGTGGACACGTGTCGGCTGCGTGTGACACCTTTAAAAATCATACGCACCCAGCTACGTTTTACTCCTGGCTTCGCCATTTGCTTTCCTTAATTGGGAAAAAAAATACCTGCTCTGCCACAGTTAATAACTCTGCTACCCTCACGTTCTGTGACACATTAGCAGGAAAACAGCACAGTTATTAAACTTAGATTATTCATTCACTAGAGGCAGTGGGGCCTTTCGTTTTCAAAAAAGGGAGAAAATTATATTTGGCCTGCAGTCTTGCGCCAATTTATTTCCTGCCTGTGAAATCAAATCACTGGTAATACAGCATGCTGAGGGGTAGGGGTAGGCCTAGAGGACGTGGACGCGGCCGAGGACGCGGAGGGCCAAGTCAGGGTGTGGGCACAGGCCAAGCTCCTGATCCAGGTGTGTCGCAGCCGACTGCTGCGCGATTAGGAGAGAGGCACGTTTCTGGCGTCCCCACATTCATCGCCCAATTAATGGGTCCACGTGGGAGACGGTTATTAGAAAATGAGCAGTGTGAGCAGGTCCTGTCCTGGATGGCAGAAAGTGCTTCGAGCAACCTATCGTCTACCCACAGTTCTGCGCCGTCCACTGCTGCCAATCCGAATCCTCTGTCTGCTGCTCCTCCTTCCTCCCAGCCTCCTCACTCCACTACAATAACACCTGCTCAGGAGCGGGAGCACTCCCAGGAACTGTTCTCGGGCCCCTGCTTAGATTGGGCAGCAGCGGTTCCTCTCCCACCAGAGGAGTTTATCGTCACTGATGCCCAACCATTCGAAAGTTCCCGGGGTCCGGGGGAAGAGGCTGGGGACTTCCGCCAACTGTCTCAACAACTTTCTGTGGGTGAGGAGGACGATGACGATCAGACACAGTTGTCTTGCAGTGAGGTAGTAGTAAGGGCAGTAAGTCCGAGGGAGCAGCGCACAGAGGATTCGGAGGAAGAGCAGCAGGACGATGAGGTGACTGACCCCACCTGGTGTGCAACGCTTACTCAGGAGGACAGGTCTTCAGAGGGGGAGTCAAGGGCATCAGCAGGGCAGGTTGCAAGAGGCAGTGCGGTGGCCAGGGGTAGAGGCAGGGCCAGACCGAATAATCCACCAACTGTTTCCCAAAGGGCCCCCTCGCGCCATGCCACCCTGCAGAGGCCGAGGTGCTCTAAGGTCTGGCAGTTTTTCACAGAGACGCCTGACGACCGACGAACAGTGGTGTGCAACCTTTGTCGCGCAAAGCTCAGCCGGGGAGCCAACACCAACAGCCTCACCACCACCACCATGCGCAGACATATGATGGCCAAGCACCCCGCAAGGTGGGACGAAGGCCGTTCAGCGCCTCCGGTTTGCACCCCTGCCTCTCCCCCTGTGCCCCAACCTGCCACTGAGATGCAACCCCCCTCTCAGGACACAGGCACTACCGTCTCCTGGCCTGCACCCACACCCTCACCTCCGCTGTCCTCGGCCCCATCCAGCAGTGTAGTTCAGCGCACCGTCCAGCCGTCGCTTGCGCAACTGTTGGAGCGCAAGCGCAAGTACGCCGCCACGCACCCGCACGCTCAAACGTTAACCGTCCGCATAGCAAAATTCATCAGCCTTGAGATGCTGCCGTATAGGGTTGTGGAAACGGAGTCCTTCAAAAGTATCATGGAGGCGGCGGCCCCGCGCTACTCAGTTCCCAGTCGCCACTACTTTTCCCGATGTGCCGTCCCAGCCCTGCAAGACCACGTCTCCCGCAACATTGTACGCGCCCTCACCAACGCGGTTACTGCCACGGTCCACTTAACTACGGACACGTGGACAAGCACAGGCGGGCAGGGCCACTACATCTCCCTGACGGCACATTGGGTGAATTTAGTGGAGGCTGGGACAGAGTCAGAGCCTGGGACCGCTCACGTCCTACCCACCCCCAGAATTGCGGGCCCCAGCTCGGTGGTGGTATCTGCGGAGGTGTATGCTTCCTCCACTAAAGCACCCTCCTCCTCCTCCTCCTCTGTCTCGCAATCAAGATGTGTTAGCAGCAGCATGTCGCCAGCAGTCGGTGTCGCGCGGTGTGGCAGCACAGCGGTGGGCAAGCGTCAGCAGGCCGTGCTGAAACTACTCAGCTTAGGCGATAAGAGGCACACGGCCCACGAACTGCTGCAGGGTCTGACACAGCAGACCGACCGCTGGCTTGCGCCGCTGAGCCTCCAACCGGGCATGGTCGTGTGTGACAACGGCCGTAACCTGGTGGCGGCTCTGCAGCTCGGCAGCCTCACGCACGTGCCATGCCTGGCCCACGTCTTTAATTTGGTGGTTCAGCGCTTTCTGAAAAGCTACCCACGCTTGTCAGACCTGCTCGTAAAGGCGCGCCGGCTCTGTGCACATTTTCGCAAGTCCCACACGGACGCTGCCACCCTGCGCACCCTGCAACATCACTTTAAGCTGCCAGTGCACCGACTGCTGTGCGACGTGCCCACACGGTGGAACTCTACGCTCCACATGTTGGCCAGGCTCTATGAACAACGTAGAGCTATAGTCGAATACCAACTCCAACATGGGCGGCGCAGTGGGAGTCAGCCTCCTCAATTCCTTTCAGAAGAGTGGGCCTGGTTGGCAGACATCTGCCATGTCCTTGGTAATTTTGAGGAGTCTACCCAGGTGGTGAGCGGCGATGCTACAATCATTAGCGTCACCATTCCTCTGCTATGCATCTTGAGAAATTCCCTGCAAACCATTAAGGCAGCTGCTTTGCGCTCGGAAACGGGGGCGGGGGAAGACAGTATGCCGCTGGATAGTCAGGGCACCCTCCTGTCTATTTCTCAGCGCGTACAGGAGGAGGAGGAGCATGAGGAGGATGAGGAGGAGGGGGAAGAGACAGCTTGGGCCGCTGCTGACGGTACACCGGCTGATTGCCTGTCATCCTTTCAGCGTGTATGGCCTGAGGAGGAGGAGGAGGAGGAGGAGGAGGATCCTGAAAGTGATCTTCCTAGTGACGACAGCCATGTGTTGCGTACAGGTACCCTGGCACACATGGCTGACTTCATGTTAGGATGCCTTTCTCGTGACCCTCGCGTTGCACGCATTCTGGCCACGACGGATTACTGGGTGTACACACTGCTCGATCCACGGTATAAGGAGAACCTGCCCACTCTGATTCCCGAAGAGGAAAGGGGTTCGAGAGTGTTGCTATACCACAGGACCCTTGCGGACAAGCTGATGGTAAAATTCCCAGCCGACAGCGCTAGTGGCAGAAGGCGCAGTACCGAGGGCAAGGTAGCAGGGGATGTGCGTAGATCGAGCAGCATGTACATCCCAGGCAGTGCAACAGTCTTTAAGGGCCTGGCCAGCTTTATGGCTCCCCACCAAGACTGTGTCACCGCTCCCCAGTCAAGGCTGAGTCGGCGGGAGCACTGTAAAAGGATGGTGAGGGAGTACGTAGCGGATCGCACGACCATCCTTGGTGACGCCTCTGCCCCCTACAACTACTGGGTGTCGAAGCTGGACATGTGGCCTGAACTAGCGCTGTATGCCCTGGAGGTGCTTGCTTGTCCTGCGGCTAGCGTCTTGTCGGAGAGGGTGTTTAGTGCGGCTGGGGGAATCATCACAGATAAGCGTAGCCGCTTGTCAACCGACAGTGCCGACAGGCTAACACTCATCAAGATGAACAAAGGCTGGATTTCCCCAGACTTCTGTTCTCCACCAGCGGACAGCAGCGATACGTAAGCAATACGTAGGCTGCACCCGCGGATGGAAGCTACGTTCTCTCTCACCATCCAAAACGGGGACATTTCTGCTTCATCAATCTGTGTCTAATATTCCTCCTCCTCCTCCTCCTGCTCCTCCTCCTGAAACCTCACGTAATCACGCTGAACGGGCAATTTTTCTTAGGGCCACAAGGCTCACTCAAATAATTTTTCGGAACAATTTTTATAAGTTTCAATGCGCTTAAAAGCATTGGAACTTTAACTTGAACCAATTTTTCGTTACACTGGGCTGCCTCCAGGCCTAGTTACCACTTAAGCCACATTAACCAAAGCGATTAATGGGTTTCACCTGCCCTCTTGGCTGGCCATGGCCAATTTTTGGGATGTACATTAGTACTGTTGATACAGCAATTTTTGTGGGCCCTCGCCTACAGTGTAATCAAATTAATTTTTAGCCCACCTGCATTACAGCTGACGTTACCTCAGGTGTGTTGGGCAATGCAATGGGATATTTTTATGTACCGCCGGTGGGTTCCAGGGAGCCACCCATGCTGTAGGTGCACACGGAGTTTTTAATACATGTGTCCACTTCTAAAGAACCCCAGTCTGACTGGGGCATGCAGTGTGGGCCGAAGCCCACCTGTATTACGCACGACATTACTACCTCAGCTGTGTTGGGCAATGCAATGGGATATTTCTATGTACCGCCGGTGGCTTCCTGGCACCCACCCAGGCAGTGGGTCCACAGGGAGTTTAACCTACATGTGTCCACTTCTAAAGAACCCCAGTCTGACTGGGGCATGCAGTGTGGGCCGAAGCCCACCTGCATTAAGCACGACATTACTACCTCAGCTGTGTTGGGCAATGCAATGGGATATTTTTATGTACCGCCGGTGGGTTCCAGGGAGCCACCCATGCTGTAGGTGCACACGGAGTTTTTAATACATGTGTCCACTTCTAAAGAACCCCAGTCTGACTGGGGCATGCAGTGTGGGCCGAAGCCCACCTGTATTACGCACGACATTACTACCTCAGCTGTGTTGGGCAATGCAATGGGATATTTCTATGTACCGCCGGTGGCTTCCTGGCACCCACCCATGCTGTAGGTGCACACTGAGTTTTTAATACATCTGTACACTTCTAAAGAACCCCAGTCTGACTGGGGCATGCAGTGTGGGCCGAAGCCCACCTGCATTAAGCACGACATTACTACCTCAGCTGTGTTGGGCAATGCAATGGGATATTTCTATGTACCGCCGGTGGCTTCCTGGCACCCACCCATGCTGTGGGTCCACAGGGAATTATAAATGCATCTGTTTCCACTTGTAAAGAACCCCAGTCAGACTGGGGCATGCAGTGTGGGCCGAAGCCCACCTGCATTAAGCACGACATTACTACCTCAGCTGTGTTGGGCAATGCAATGGGATATTTCTGTGTACCGCCGGTGGGTTCCAGGGAGCCACCCATGCTGTGGGTCGACAGGGACTTCACAATAGGGAGTTGTATCTGCCTGTGTCTATGAATTAAAAAGCCCGGTCTGACTGGGGCATGCAGACACCTTGACAGAATGAATAGTGTGTGGCACATAGGTTCCCCATTGCTATGCCCACGTGTGCAGCTCCTGATGGCGGTGGCACAGGATTCTATTTCTCATTGCTTCTGTACAGCATTGTGGGCTATCGCTCCGCCACTTTTAAAGAGGGTCGCTGCCTAGCCGTGCCAACCTCTGCAGTGTGTGCCTGCGGTCCCTCGTCATGGCAGACGCAATTCTAAATAGACATGAGCGTGGTGTGGCATGAGGGCAGCTGAAGGCTGCCCAGGGACACTTTGGTGTGCGCTGTGGGGGGAGGGGGGGGGGGGCGGTTGGGCAGCATGTAACCCAGGAGAAGTGGCAGTGGAGTGTCATGCAGGCAGTGATTGTGCTTTGTTGGAGGTAGTGTGGTGCTTAGCTAAGGTATGCATTGCTAATGAGGGCTTTTCAGAAGTAAAAGTTGTTGGGAGGGGGGGGCCCACTCTTGCCGCTATTGTGGCTTAATAGTGGGACCTGTGAACTTGAGATGCAGCCCAACAAGTAGCCCCTCGCCTGCCCTATCCGTTGCTGTGTCGTTCCCATCACTTTGTTGAATTGCCCAGATTTTCACACATGAAAACCTTAGCGAGCATCGGCGAAATACAAAAATGTTCTGGTCGCCCATTGACTTCAATGGGGTTCGTTGTTCGAAACGAACCCTCGAGCATCGCGGGAAGTTCGTTCCGAATAACGAGCACCCGAACATTTTGGTGTTCGCTCATCTCTAATTTCCACCTGTCTGTCCTTCTTTTCCAAGATGTGACAAAGCATCAAGGCCACAATGTATGTAATGACTGTAACCAGTACTAGAGCCCGAGTACAATATTGTGTCACCTTGGCAAGCTCTAAAGGTTGATCAGAAATGCAATATTTCATATATTCATAAATGAATTGATAGGAGCCCAATAAAAGACATTAGAAAATACTTTGCGGGCGCACAACCTAATTATTGAGTATGGAGGCTCACTGACCTATTTCTTAAAGTGTAAACTGTTATTTGTTAAAGAGTTTAGTGCTCAGAGCAATACAATCCATAGTCAATTCTCAGGACCGTTTATAGAACTACCATAATTAGTGTTTAGATGTTAAATGCTGTTTTGTCATGTGTTCTATAATCAGCAAATGCAGAAACAAATGGTAGCACAACATGTTCAAATGCACAAATTAACTATTGTACAAAAGTACAATGCTCAGCTTCTGCTGGATCATTGCTTGGGCTGTCGAAAAATTGGAATCAGCTCAGCTTATTTCCTAATCTCCCATATCTCTACATTTCCTTCTCATCGGATTGCTATCTTACGGCGCACATCTGTATTCCACAAACATCTGAACAGATCTCCACCAGATGAGCTACAGATGACGGCTCCTTTACTGATGTTGGAGCTCTGTTAAGTGAAGTACCACTTTGGATTCACTTTAAAGAAAATGGTATGGGATTGCTTTCCTAGGATAAACAGCCCTGAAGATCATTACTGGAGCACTCTAATGGCTATAGGGAGGAATTCTGATAATGATTATTTTATGTGAATCCCTAATAGATTCTTCAGAGAGGATCTCCATTTAAATGTGCTTTACATTGCCTGAGATAAGTCAATGAAACGGGCATTTACTGTATTTTAGAGTTAGTAAATTGAGGATAATTGGCTGCTATCTCATGGCGGTAATTTTGTCGTCCTCTGGAACAACATTGCAGATTAAACTAGATGGACATTTGACTTTTTTTTACTCTAAGGCCATACATACCATCAGTGAAATGTTGAAATTTGGTTCGCCGCACTCTGCTGCGATTTTACCTTCGTTTTCAGACGCAGCGCGTTTTAGCGTACCCCATTATTGTGATGGGCGATAAGGTGAGCTAAACGCAGAAAAATAGAGCAGACAGCGCTCAAAAATCGCGGTGCTGTAAAGCGCCATCCAGCGTCCCGAATGAGCGCATGTCAGCGAGGCCCCATGAAATCAATGGGAGCGTTATGCCACGATTAAAGGTAATTGCAGTAAAAAGTGCTTGTGTGAGAGTGGCCTTAGTGACTTGTTTCTGAGTGAAGTAAAAGAATGTAGTGCTTTGAAAACTGTCAAGCATCCATCTTTGCTCTCTGCTCAGTTGCAGCATAGTAGCAGAGTATGTTAGACCAAAAAAAGACATATGTCCATCCAGTTCAGCCTATTACCCCCCCATCCAATGTTGATCCAGAGGAAGTAAAAAAAAAGAATGAGGTAGAAGCCACTTTTCTCCATTTAAGAGAAAAAAATTCCTTCCTGACCCTAAAGGCCCATTTAGACCGAACAATTCTCGCTCGAAAATAGCTAAAATACAGTCTTTGAGCTAGAATTGTTGGGTCTAGCTGCACGGCCCTCCTGCAATTTTCATTAACGAGTTGTTCATCGTTGTCTTTCTGCAAACTGAAAGAGAACTATGAGCCTTATCAGTGCCATGCGCTAAGTTCTCGGCAGGATACTGCTGATACTATTGTTTCAGCTGGTATCCTGCTCAGAGAACACAGTCGGAGTATGAAGAAGACAGCGCTCCAGCTGTCTTCTGTATACCCCGCTCGGAGCGCTCAGCTGTATACCAGTTGTGCTTACCGTGAACACAGCGGGAGTATGCAGAAGACAGCGCTCCAGCAGTGTTCTGTATACCCCGCTCAGAGCGCTCAGCTGTGCACCATTCAAGAACACAGCAGCTGTATACAGAAGACAAGTGGCCCCACTTGTCTTCTGCATGCCCTGCTCGGAGCGCTCAGCTGGATGCCAGCTGAGTGCTCCAAGAAGACAAAAACTGTATGCAGAAGACAGTAGTCCAGCTGTGTTCTGCATACCCCGTTCAGCTGGATACCAGCTGAGCGCTCCAAGAAGACAACATCTGTATACAGAAGACAAGTTGCCCCGCTTGTCTTCTGCATACCCCGCTCGGAGCGCTCAGCTGTATACCAGCTGAGCGCTCTGAGAAGACAACAGTTGTATGCAGAAGATAGTGGTCCCACTTGTCTTCTGCATACAGTGTAAGCCTTAATTTACACAATGATTATTGCTCAAAAGATGTCTTTTGAGTGATTATTATTGTGTCTAAATGGGCCTTACTCCAGCAATCCCATAATATCTGTATCACCGGCCCTTCCGAATTAATTAGTGATATAACATGTAATATTGTAATGCTCAAGAAAGGCATCCAGGCCCCTCTTGTACTCTCTTATTGAGTTCACCATCACCACATCCTCAGGCAGAGAGTTCCACAGTCTCATTGCTCTGGATCTCAATGATATCATGAATTGAAGATATGACTAAGACAGACTTGTGAGAGACCCCCTTCCCCCACAACGATAATGGTGACATCCCAGTATGATAGTGACCCCCCATAGCGGTAATAGTGACCCTCCCCACAGTGGCCCCCAGTATCAGTGACCCCCAGTAGCACAGTGACCCTCTGCAGCGGCCCCCCAGTAGCACAGTGACCCCCCCCGGCGGCTGCCCCAGTATCACAGGGACCCCACACAACGGCCCCCAGTATCATAGTGACCCCCTGCAGTGGCCCCCCAGTAGCACAGTGACCCCCCCTCCCCGCAGTGGCTCCCCAGTAGCACAGTAACCCCCCCAACAGCGGCCCCCCAGTAGCACAGTGACACCCCCCCATAGCAGCCCCTCAGTAGCAAAGTGACACTCCACAGCGGCCCCTCAGTAGCAAAGTGACAACCCACAGCGGCCCCCTAGTAGCACAGTGACACCCCACAGTGGCCCCCCGAGACCCACATACTTACCCTATCCTCCTCGTGGAAATGCAGCTCCTCCTCTGCCTGGCGCGCATATTATCTTTTCCCACTCCACTTCTACCCTATTCAGCAATTCCAGCAACCTGATTGGTTGTTTGGGTTGACTGATTCACCAAACAACAAATCAGGTTGCTGGAATTGTTGAATAGGGCTGAAGTGGTGTGGGAAAAGTTAATATTCCTGCCGGACGCCTCCTCCCCTTGCTCTCGAGGAACTAAGTAAGAGACGTCGGGAGAGGGGGGAGAAGGATCCCGGCTGCACACTGATGTCACAGTGTACGCCAGGATCAGCGCAGCTAGCAGCGCTGCTTAGTGAATGCCTGCAGGGGAGCCTCGGCCCCTGCAGGTATTCACTAACGTGATGAGTCGCGGCACGTGCCAGCAGTGAGGGCTCTGCGTGCCGCCTCTGGCATGCGTGCCATAGGTTCGCCACCACTGGTTTAGGTTCAAGAGCAAAGACATACATTCACATGGGGCTGTTACAAAACCCAACTACACAGTTAAGCATAAACAGTATGAGTCATTCTTTACCAGTAGTTGCACAATACAGTTACATTGTTATTCCCTCCATAGCTACATTTCACTATCTTTGTGGCATTTATCTTATACCATCTACGACATTAGTTTAATCAAAATCATCATCAAAGACATATGTTATAATTTAACAAATTTCTACTTCTATGCATCCATTACAGCACTGCTTATCCCATTATGCTTTAACGTCTACATGAAAAACTCCACATGTAAAGGCCTGTCTGCTAACACTCACTTGTAACTATATAAATGCACTCATCAGGTACATATGCCATAGCTGCTTAGGTAAATATTCTAGCAACTACAGCATTACCCTTTTTTAACTAGTAGCATTATTGGTTTATACTCTAAGAAACTCTAAAATTATTACATTCCATAGCTTACACGCCTTACGCTTACGCCTTCTACCTAACTCGACTATTAAATATAACAATTTGCTTACATTCAATGGCTTAAAGGGGTTGTGTGACTTAATTTTTTTTGACCATTGGGCCCCTGCTGCCCCAAAGTGCAGTTAAATCATGTATTTACAGTGGTGCTGGAGTGTCCATTCAGCGCTTTGGTGCTGTGGTAAGCATTCTATGACGTCACCTGGTCTTCTAGCCCAGTGATGTCCCGTAAACCTGTCCTGTGAGCTTGTAATGTAGAAGCCATGGCAGTTTTATGGGACTCCACTAATGACGTCCCGTAAAACTGGCGACATCCCATCACTGATAATTAGAGATGAGCGAGTATACTTGCTAAGGCACTTTACTCGAGCGAGTAGTGCCTTAGCCGACTATCTCCCCGCTCGTCTCTAAAGATTCGGGGACCGGCGGCGGGTGACAGGTGAGTTGCGGCGGGGAGCGGGCGGGAGAGAGGGAGATCTCCCCTCCGTTCCTCCCCGCTCTCCCCCGCCGGCCACCGAATCTTTAGAGACGAGCGGGGAGATACTCGGCTAAGGCACTACTCGCTCGAGTAATGTGCCTTAGCGAGTATACTCGCTCATCTCTACTGATGATGTCTTGGTGTGGTGCCAGTGGGGAGGTCAGAATATGTGAGTGTGTTCTATTGTCCCCCTACTGCCAACAATGTTTTTGCAAAACCCCTTTTAACCTTTCCAACTTCCTTATAGACAGGTTGATAGATGCACCTTGCCTTTTGATTTCAGCGGCACAGTTAGATCATAGACATTTAATGGCAGACGTTTTAGTTCACTTCTTTTAGTCTTCAGTCCCAATTCTACTTATCTTTTCATAAGAATGATTTTTTTTTAGACGTTCCTAAAATGTCACTGAGCATATAAGCTTTTATAACCACCAGGGCAGATGACAGAGTGCATGAAGCCTAGGGGGCTAGGTAGGTCTAGTAAGAATACACTATGCTTGTAAAACAAAAGGAGCAAAGACAGGGCCCCACTGGGACTCTGTCACCCAAGGGCCACCATACTTATAGATCTGACCCCGATAACCAGTATTCTGTTCAATAGATATCACAAGGAATCCTGGTCATAGCACTAAATATAAGACGATAGTTACACATATACCTTATCATATTATACATGGCAGTAGCTAGGTTAATTCAGAACTGTCCACTTGTTTACTACTGTCTCCTACAGTTTATCAGTAGCATTCATTGATCACATGACTCCTGCTAAAAGTTCATGTTTTCACAGTTCACTAGATCCTGTCATCATGTAGCTGTCATTTCAGGTGAACTTTTAGAATATGCAGTCATATATGTATACATAATGAGTATCACTATTTCTGGCCATTATATGACTTGTATACTGCATTTTTCACCAGTTTTGCCTTCTGCAGCCTTTATATCTGATGCTCAGGTTTTCCTCAGTTGGTGAGTATAAACTAGCTTCTATGATAGCTCCATACACTGCACACAGAAAGTAGAGGAGATCCTGCTCCTCTATCACAATCTCTCATATACAGGGTAGCAGCAGTATAGAGGACATTATAGAAAGGTACTGAGCAGTGTAGATGTGATGCCAGTAAATGTGAGCTAGTAAAACACTTACTGCTAATTGCAGCAGCATCTGTTTGTGTAGATCTCTGCTGCTCTCTTCCGCTTCCCTTGCTCCCTCCTCTCCTTTCTCCTCTTCATAGATTTCTACAAGCACCTGTCAGTGAGTAGTTGGTTCCTCTGTGAGAGGGGAGAGTTTTGGGGGTGTAGGAACCCATAAGTACAAGATATGTTAATCAAATGTGAATTATTGCTTTAAGACTATCGGAGTGTGAAGGACTGGAGAGACAGCTGGGTCTGTTGTGTGAAAGGGCACTTCTTCAACCTGTTTGCTGAGCTTTGTGGTCCGTGAGTGTATAAGGATGCAGACCCACGTCCTTCCCGTGCGGCCTGGCCCCTGTGGGTTACCAGAGCCATCTGCCGTATGGGCAGATATTGAGTGTAAATTCTGGAGTGGCTCTAGCACACAGAGTCCCAGCTCCTCTCCTGGACGGATAGTTTACGGCACTTGAGACTTCTCTCCTACAACCACGTATTACCGTGCGACTACACAGGAGACTTTCAGTTTGCATTTGTGGAAGAACTCTGTGTAACAGTTGGACTCTGTTACCTTTCTGCTACCTGCAACCATCTTTCTGCTGAACTTATGGCCAGTTAAAGCCTTATAAGCCCGAGTTGAACTTCTAGTGCTGGAATGCTACATCATATGTTCTCTACCTGCCGGATGGCCCTGTTATCTGAAGTTAAAAGTAAAGTTTGAAATGCATTCCAAGATGAGTCAGCTGTCTCAATTCCAGGTATATGCACGGAGCTCTTGCCCACCTATTCGATCTAGAGCCCAGTCTAGCGAGACTTGTCATAGGCCTCCGGTAAACTTCAGGTGGCCAGGACCTGGCCACGAGACCTTGATATCATACCTGTCTCCGATTGTGGAGAAGGCAGCGATGATGCCAAGAATGGTCACCTCAGTGTGTCAGACTGAAGCTTCTCCTTAACATCGATTGTGACATCAGCTGTAGTACCAGTACCTTCAGGCCCCCTGGTGGCAAGCGACATACCCCAACCACCACTTTGGTCCTTCCTTTCACCTCTTGTCTCTCAAGTGAATTCAATGTGAGTGAACCGTTTAGGAGGGACGAAAAGGAAAGCCTAGAAGTATGAAAAGTAGAGAGGGATTTTTTTTCTGATCAGATATATTACAAAGGTTCTTACATTCAACTGCGTATTGATGTATGCAAAGCTTGTTGAAAGTTTCATGACCATTTAAGTATCTAGTAGCTGCATTGTGATGAAGAAAAAGTTGGATACATTAATTTATATGTTATTTGACTCAATGGGTTACTATGTTTTATCAACTACTGTGTTTTCCCGAAAGTAAGACCTACCCCAATAATAAGCCCTACCCTGATTTTCAGGGGGTTTAAATATAGGCCCTACCCCTAAAATAAACCCTAGCTATACTACAAGAAAAAAAGTAATGCTTACCGAGTTCCTGGCAGGCCTGCTTGTAGTTCTCAGCACCGACAGAACATCGCTTGCTGGTAACGAGGTTTGTTAACCCCACCTTCAGCAAGCAATTGCTCTAATTCGATCTCGAACCCCTGGAGGCGGGGTTTACAAACCCTGTTACCAGCAAGCGATGTTCTGTCGGCACTGAGAACTGCAAGCAAGCTTGCACGGAACTGCAGAGACCAGCAGAAGGGACCAGGACAGCGCCTGCTAGGTAAGTATAAGACATCCTCCGAAAATAAGACCTGGTGCCTCTTTTGGGGCAAAAATTATTATAAGACAGGGTCTTATTTTCGGAAAAACACGGTATATATTTATTTGTAGTACAGTACGAAAAGGGAATGGGGAGCCACAGAAAAATATGCAAGGGTTACAGATATTTTCCTTTCGGTATAAGTAAAGAAATAGGGTCGTGAGAAAAGCTATTGTACAACAGACTCAAATATACTCTGAGTGATGGAATAAACATCAAAGGGAAATCCTGATGCTGAGTCACAAGAAGCCTAGTTTTCCAGGAACTTGTCAGTAGTTATGCAAATTAAGGCTATCATATGATCAGGATTATTTTGCTTCGGCTGCGTGCTCACTAGCCGTGAATGCGAGCTGCACCTGAAAGGTTTGGGTGCAACTCGCATTGAACAGCAGACGGACACCAGTGCACATAGTGTAGTGACTAGAGATGAGCGAGCGTACTCGGATAAGCACTACTCGCTCGAGTAATTTGCTTTATCCGAGTATCGCTGTGCTCGTCCCTGAAGATTCGGGTGCCAGCACGGAGCGGGGAGCTGCAGGGGAGAGCGGGGATGAAAGGAGGGGAGATCTTTCTGTCCCTCTCTCCCACCCGCTCTCCCCTGCTCCCCGCTGCGACTCACCTGTCAGCCGCAGCGGCACCCGAATCTTCAGGGACGAGCACAGCGATACTCGGATAAAGCCAATTACTCGAGCGAGTAGTGCTTATCCGAGTACGCTCGCTCATCTCTAGTAGTGACATGTCCTATCTGTGTGTGCATGTCCTTAAAGCCCTATAATGGGGGCCTGTGCTGTCCATGGATTAACACAGTCAGCACAGAGACTTAAATACACTAGTGTGCAGGCAATCTAATAGGCAGGGGCGTAACTATAGAGGCTGCAGGGGAGGCGGTTGCACCCGGGCCCAGGAGCCTTAGGGGGCCCATAAGACCTCTCTTCTCCTTATAGGGAGCCCAGTACTATGAATAAAGCATTATAGTTGGGGTCCCTGTTACAGGTTTTGCATTGCAGCTTCAAGTTATGTCTCTGCTAATAGCTATGTGTTTCTGTATTTCTGTTTGGCATTTGTTTATGATTTGGGCAGTAAAGTGTAATTTCAGGAAGTTTTGGTGGACATGACAGTTTTTGGATATCGAACTTTCCTGGTCTGTAGTAGATATTCAGCATGTGCAATACTGCATGCAATATATCTTTCTTCATCCAGTTCTTCAATGTGCAGTTTCATCTACAGCACAATACAGGTAGATAGCGTTTTTAAACCCCATGCACAAGTAGCGGAAAAAATTCACCCGAAAATCAGAACATGGTGCCGTTTTGAAATCCGACGCATGCTCATTTTTGTACAAAAAAGCTGAGGATTTTCACTGTAGATTTCACCCCTTCAATATACAGAGGTGAAACCTGCCAAATCTGTACATAACACGTGGTTTTCCTTGCAATGGGACATTCTACTCAGATCATACTGAGCTTCATTTATACTACTCAGTGGTGATGGACAAATGTAGGAGGTGCAGAGGTAGTAGGTGCATACTAACATTGAAGCTTATGGGGCCCGAAGGCCTCTCTGCACCAAAAGAAGTCACCAGTATTTTAAGAAGTAGGTGGCAACATAGCTATCATGGGATACAGAAAGGGGCAGATGAAGCTAGCCTGGGAGCCAAAGAGCTGGTATCATACATATATACAATTACGTACAGCTGACAGCAGCTGGCAAGTCCAATCATGAACAAAGTAACTACTTAGATGCATCCCCTTCAGCGTGCCATCAGCCCCCCCCCCCCCCCCCCCACAATGTGAACACGGGGTGTTACTGGGCCCAGTTTAGTGAGACTCGCCATAGGCCTTCAGTGAACTTGAGGTGGCCAGAACCTAGCCACAAGGTCTTGATGTCATACTTTCCTCCTACTGCAGAGAAGGGAGCAATGCTGCCAAGAGAGGTGGCCACGGTGTGTCAGACCGAAGCTTCTCATTTAGCACTAGAGATGAGCGAACATATTCGGTAAGGCCGATTTCGCAATCGAGCAGCGCGATTTGTGAGTACTTCACTACTCGGGTGAAAAGTACTCGGGGGCGCTGTGGGTGAGCGGGGGGTTGCAGAGGGGAGTGGGGGGGAGAGGGAGAGAGCTCCCCCCTGTTCCGTGCTGCTACCCCCTGCTCCACCATGCCACACCACGCCACACAGCGCCCCCAAGTACTTTTCACCCGAGTAGTGAAGTACTCAAAAATCGCGGTGCTCGATTGCAAAATCGGCCTTACCGAGTACGTTCGCTCATCTCTATTTAGCACCCATTGTGACACAGACTGTAAGTCCAGTGCCTTCATGGTGGCAAGAAACATACCCCAACCACCACCATGGTCCTTCCCTCCTTCCCTTCTACTCTTGTCTCTCAAGTAAATTCAATGTGAGTGAACTGTTTAGGAGAGTGGAAAAAGAAAGCCTAGAATCCTGAAGAGTAGGGAGAAGGATTTGTCATGACAGGCTTAGTGAAGACTCCAAGACCTGCATTGTACTTCACCCTATTAAGCTATGCAGGCAGGGCTTAATGGGCTGTCCTGAAAATCACAACATACTGCAACACTGAAGTATTGCAGTATATTGAACAAGGAATCAGATGGCTGCTAATTCAAATCCCTTATGGAGCTTTAAAAAAACTGTAAGCATAATTTTCAAAAAATATTTATTTTATAAAATAAATGTTATAAGCTGAAAGACCACCCTTTTCCTAATTTTGATATAAATAAAAGACCAAATAATACACATCAGAATTTTTTGACACCCCACCACTCAAAAAAATTGAATAGAAACTGATCAAAGTGTCATATGTACCTCCTAATTAATAAAAAGTACAGCTTGCCCTGCAAAAAACATACCCCCGCATGGCTCTATTGATGGAAAAAGAAAACATTTCTGGGGGTCAGAATTTGTTGACAGAAAGCTAATTTTACATTTTTTTAAGAACATAATTAAAACTATATAAATTTGGTATCAATATTAACATGCCATTTTTTCCACATCGTGAACACCATAAAACCAAGACCCCTCCCAAAAAATGACGCAAAATTATTTTTCTTCCATTTTACCCCAATTTTTTAAAGTATTTTAATACATTATATATTACATTAAATTATATAATTATACTAGCTGATATATCCAGCTTAGCCCGAGTTAATTTGGTACAGGTGTTTACGTGTTGTTTGCACGGACGAATTTTATGAAGTCATGGTTACTTTAGAGGAACCGACTAATAAAATCTGTATACATATAAAGGAGCATTAGATTCTCAGACTGCATGTCCTTCTGCAGAATGTACCACCCCTCCTATTCTCCTCACTTTTTACCCTAAAAGGTAACACCTCTTTTTTTATTCAATTTTACCCCCAGACTGGAGGTTGCAGCCCCATCTTAGCCTTAAAGGCATGCTCCATCTCTGCAGTCCATGGGCGCTTTCTTCTGCTCAGTAAATGCACACAAAGGTGACTTAGATTCTTCTTAGTATATATACAAATAGAGGAGCATTAAATTGTTATTGGTATATACACGTAGAGGTGAGGTAGATTCTCCTCAGTATATACATATAGGGGTGAGGTAGATTCTCCTCAGTATATACACATAGAAGTGAGGTAGATTCTCCTCAGTATATACACATAGAAGTGAGGTAGATTCTTCTCAGTATATACACATAGAGGAGCGTTAGATTCTCCTCAGTATATACACACAGAGGAGTGTTAGATTCTCCTCAGTATATACACATAGAGGTGAGGTAAATTCTCCTCAGTATATACACATAGAGGTGAGGTAGATTCTCCTCAGTATGTACACATAGAAGTGAGGTAGATTCTCCTCAGTACATACACACAGAGGTGAGATAGATTGTCCTCAGTATATACACATAGAGGGGAGGTAGATTCTCCTCAGTATATACACATAGAGGGGAGGTAGATTCTCCTCAGTACATACACACAGAGGTGAGATAGATTCTCCTCAGTATATACACATAGAGGGGAGGTAGATTCTCCTCAGTACATACACACAGAGGTGAGATAGATTCTCCTCAGTATATACACATAGAGGTGAGGTAGATTCTCCTCAGCATATACACATAGCGGTGAGGTAGATTCTCTTCAGTATATACACACACAGGTCTGTTAGATTCTCCTCAGTATATACACATAGAGGTGAGGTAAATTCGCCTCAGTATTTACACATAGAGGTGAGGTAGATTCTTCTCAGTATATACCCATAGAGGAGAGATAGATTCTCCTCAGTATACACAATAGAGGTGAGGTATATTCTCCTCATTATATACACATAGAGGTGAGGTAGATTCTCCTCAGTATATACACATAGAGGTGAGGTAGATTCTTCTCAGTATATACACATAGAGGTGAGGTAGATTCTGCTCATTATATACACATAGAGGTGAGGTAGATTCTCCTCAGTATATACACATAGAGGTGAGGTAGATTCTTCTCAGTATATACACAGAGAGGTGAAGTAGATTCTCCTCAGTATATAAATCATTTCCTTAGGCTTGAAGGTTTCTGAGAAAAGAACTATCTCATGAATCACAGATTTTTTCACACTTAGAATTGATTATTGAAGTTGCGACCCCTTTACCTTTCTTATTTAGGACGTACAGAATGGACTTGGCAAATTACATGTTTGTGAAGTTTAGATGTATGTTATTAGCTACATTTCATAAGGGGTCACTAAGTTTTGCACTTAGAATTGAAAAATTAAGTTGTGTTTACTTTTCCTATTTAGGACCTAAAGAATGCTCTTGCCAAATTTCAAGTTTGTACGACACCGGGAAGTTAGAGAATTTGATTAGTCACATTACATTGGGGTGCATTTACTTTTGCACTTAGTATTGAATAATCGAGTTGCGACCCCTTTACTTTTCCTATTTAGGACCTAAGGAATGCTCCTGCCAAATTTCAGTTTTGTACGACACCGGGAATTAGAGAATTAGTGGCGAGTCAGTGAGTGAGTCAGTTAGTCAGTCAGTCAGTGAGGGCTTTTGCCTTTATATATATATAGAAATACAACTTGTCCTGCAAAACATCAGCTCCTCATACAGTTCCTTTGACAAAAAATACAATTTATAGCTCTTGGAATGCAAGGATGAAAAAATCACAACAAATAACAGAAAAATAGAGAAACCCCAAAGAGGTTGTGCCAGGTTACAGTTATCCCCTATCCAACAGCATAGACCTCCACAATCACAAGATTAGGGTTCCCAAAGGTGTCTACAAGTAGTAATCACAAAGTGAGAGAAAAAAAATCCTCCTACGATACTAAGTGCATGGAAATGTAGTGAAAAGAAGTACTTGCTTAAAGGAGATGTCTCGAGGAAGCAGTTAATTTTTTTTTTTGCCCAGTCCCCCCCATTAAACACACATTACTAAGCCCCCCTGTAAATGACATTTCTAGCTGGTTCGTACTTACCGTTCCAGCGTTTCAGCAAGTTATAAAAGTTTCCTCAAGATGGCCGCCGGCTCTTTCCCAGTCGCTCGCTGCAGCCCGACGTGCGCGCTCCCGAGACGCCGCCAGCTGTGTCTCCATGGCAACCGGACGCATCGCAGCCGCCGACCAGACGCCGACCAGACAGCAGGTAACCGGCGCTAGCCCCCGGCGCAGCGACAGCCCCCCCGGCCTAGCGCTAGCTCCCCCGGCGCAGCGACAGCCCCCCCGGCCTAGCGCTAGCTCCCCCGGCGCAGCGACAGCCCCCCCGGCCTAGCGACAGCCCCCCCCCATCGCAGCGACAGCCCCCCCGGCCTAGCGCTAGCTCCCCCGGCCTAGCGACAGCCCCCCCGGCCTAGCGACAGCCCCCCCGGCCTAGCGCTAGCTCCCCCGGCGCAGCGACAGCCCCCCCGGCCTAGCGCTAGCTCCCCCGGCGCAGCGACAGCCCCCCCGGCCTAGCGCTAGCTCCCCCGGCGCAGCGACAGCCCCCCCGGCCTAGCGACAGCCCCCCCGGCCTAGCGCTAGCTCCCCCGGCGCAGCGGCAGCCCCCCCCGGCGCAGCGGCAGCCCCCCCCCCCGGACCCATCACTTACCTGGGAGGCTTCTCGGGGCTGCTGGGCTGGGCTGGGCTGGTCTTCTCCGCTGGGCAGCTCCAGTTTCTGCACCTTCCTCTAACAGAGGATGGTGCAGAATGGCCGCTTCAGCGCGCTCCCGAGCAGTGACAGCTCGTCTGCGCATGCGCAGAAGAGCTGTAGCGGGGAGCACACTGAAGCGGCTCGTGCTGAATGGAGAAGACCGGACTGCGCAAGCGCGTCTAAAAAAGCAAGCTGCCAGCGAATTTAGACGGAACCATGGAGACGAGGACGCTAGCAACGGAGCAGGTAAGTGAATAACTTCTGTATGGCTCATATTTAATGCACGATGTACATTACAAAGTGCATTAATATGGCCATACGGAAGTGTATAACCCCACTTGGTTTCGCGAGACCACCCCTTTAATAGGGAACACTTGAGTACCACCAGGTCCCCCCAATCCAAGTTCACAAGAATGGAGTGAAGCTTGCACATGCATGCCATGACTCGATTTATTTTAAAGGTGCACTGGAAATTTTTGACTGCGTTTCATTTATGCATGGGACTTTCAAGACTTGCATTCTTGTCATCCGTGGGAGATCCCTGCGGTCGAACGTTCTCCAACCATTAAGTCATCCCCGATCCTTAAAACAGGCATTCGCTAAGGACGAGTGTTGTTGATACAGTCAGTTTAGTAACAGCAACCATTGCTGTATTAGTAGATGGCATAATATACTTATTTCCATTGTAAGGGCTCAGTCACACGGGTGCATGCGCCCGTGCGACTGAGCCGTTACTGCAGAAAGAAAACGGCCGTACCTGAAGACGGACGTGTCTCTGCAGCGCTGATGAAAGAACACATGACCGGCAATGAAGCCGGTCACATGTTCTGTTCTTTCCTCCGGCATTGCAGAGAGACGTCCGTCTTCAGGTAAGGCCGCCTGCTACCTGCAGTGACACGGGCGCCGATGCGCCCGTGTGACTGAGCCCTCAAGCAATTCATTCAGTAAATCTAGTCCTCTTTTCTATTATGAGATGAGTGAGCATACTCGCTAAGGACAATTACTCGAGCGAGTATTGTCCTTAGCGAGTACCTGCCCGCTCGAAAGAAAAGATACGGCTGCCGGCACGGGTGAGTGGTGAGTTGCGAGAGTGAGCAGGTGGGAGCGGAGGGGAGAGAGGGAGAGAAAGATCTCCCCTCCGTTCCTCCCCACTCTTTCCCGCAGCTCCCCGCCGGCACCCGAACCTTTTCTCTCGAGCGGGCAGGTACTCGCTAAGGACAATGCTCGCTCGAGCAATTGTGCTTAGCGAGAATGCTCGCTCAT
The DNA here is from genome assembly GCF_035609145.1 of Eleutherodactylus coqui. Taxonomy (NCBI): domain Eukaryota; kingdom Metazoa; phylum Chordata; class Amphibia; order Anura; family Eleutherodactylidae; genus Eleutherodactylus; species Eleutherodactylus coqui. The sequence continues at coordinate 474,410,898 of NC_089837.1, read as the reverse complement.
CTCTAATAATATAGTTACTACTACCGAGTAGAAGACATGGACTGTGGTGGCTGATGCCTTCATAGCGACATATTGTCTCCCTGCTGGAGTTAACAATTATTTACTGTCATTTTGTACTTAGTCATTTATTTCTGTTTATGTATTAGTACCTTTTTAATAGCAAAGTCTTTCTGTCCTATGTGATTTGTAAATTGCTACAATGTTTTATGACAAATTCTTAGCAGATATTGTGCCGTGCTTTTGTCTCAGGTGGAGCAGATTGCGAAATCCGATCACGTATGAGAAAGTGTAGTTTGAAATGAAGGCAGATTTTTTGGAATTTCATTAACATCCACTTAAATTAATAGTGTTGAAGCTGATAATGCATTCTAGGCTGCACAGCTACAGTCTAGAGATTCGAGATTAAAATGGCCACACCACCTTCTTTAATGCAGGACAGACCTGAAAAATGGATACTTCATGTTTGTATTGATTCTAATTGCCAAGAGTGTAATGTTTTCTAAGCATGCCCTGTATCACGCCGGAGACGTGTAATCACTTTTTCAATGGTTTGTTCCGTTTAATTGGGATTTAACTTTCTGATTTGCCTTAACTGTTATTACAATTTGACCTACAAGGAAAGTAGGTTCAACCAAATCCAATTGATTTAAATTGTTCAGTGATTTAAGTAGATCAAGAGCATAATGGGTAAAATCTGCTTGACCCTTTTTGCAGGTTGCATGGATTATACAGCAAATTTGTATAGGCTTATTTTGGCGGCAATGTTTTTGGTTCGGATGAATTTATCAAGACGTCTGTCACCAGACTACAGCCCATAAATCACTGCCAAGAGTAAATTAGTGCTACGCTGTTTAATACCACCTGTTTGAGTGAATGTGCAGCCATCAGGGAGATATGTCATTTTACTTGTTCCGCGCGCTCAGTGGCCGGTCTTGCAGCTGGTTCGGGTCTAGGATGTCTACCGCTCGGTCCTCCTCGGCCATGTCTAATGATTGATGTTTACAGCTACGATCATTAGACAATGGAAAGGGAGGGGTTGAGGAGGACGGAGCGGAAGATAGCCTGGACCAGAAACAGACTGCGTATCGGATGGATTGCAGCTCATTTACAAAAGGAAACACTTAAAAGGACATATCATACTGATGGCTCTACTTACTTTAACCCTTTCCCATCCACTGTCTGACATTTGAACACAATCTGATTGAAGTCTGTACAGCTCCGATGTCGGAAGACGTCCAGCAGGGTATTCTTACTGTATATAACTGGCCGCTCTGTTGTTGGGGGCCTTTCCAGCATGTCCCATACCACAGTACTGGCTCTAGCCAGCAGATGGCGCCATTGTAAAAAGGCAAAAAAGAGAAAGCCTCTTAGGAAACCCTGAATCCAAAATTGGATTGCAAAGGGTTAAAACACAACGTACGATACTACTTCTCGGCATAGCACTAATCTACTCTTGGCAGCCTGTATTCTAGTGACAGACTTCCTTTAATACATTTATACAAAAACTTCCAAGATTCACTCATGTTTCTTCATTCATCATATAGTTAGTCCCCCCGTATATAGTATTACCTTGTTTAATACTTCCCGTCTGAACATTCCTGGAATCCCTCTCTTCAAAAGCTGATGTGATCTCATCGTAACTATTGGGATTTACTTGTACCTCTGTTCTCTCAAGAAGTCGCTATATTAGTCAACAGAATTCTTGCATGATGAAACTGCATGGACTGTACCACATAGGCTCTTCACAGAGGAGGTCAGAAACAACTATCAAACTTACTAGTGATGATTAGAGGCACCTGCTACACAGTAATAATGAAGAAGAGGAGAGTTTGTTCTCCATGATTGCATACTTAGGGCCTTTAGCTTATTTAGGAGAAGGGTAATGAAAATTACACTGGCCTCCCAGCAGGCAGAGATGGTACTGGCTCTAGCTGTTCACATGATGCTGTGCTGCTGCATCAAGGCATTGCTAATACAGCATAGAAAAAGAAAAAGCAGGGAAAAATATATACATATCATGATGGTGTCTGATAAGTGTCAGGAGCCTGTACTTAATAGAAGAGAATAGAATATATATAGGAAACATCGAGAGTTTGATAGACAATCAAGTGAGGGGCGCAGGGATGAAAAAATGTTTTTGCTGGAGTGGCCCTTTAACCCTTTCCAATCCACTGTCTGGCATCTAAAGACATTATGATTTAAGGCTGTACAGCTCCGATGTTGGAAGACGTCCGTCGGGGTTCTCTTACTGTATATTGCCAGCCTCTCTGCTGTCGGAGCCTATCCAACGTGTCACCTCATGCAGTACTGGCTTTAGCCAGCATATAGCGCCGTTGTATAACAGCAGAAAAAGAGTAAGCCCCCTAGGAAAACCAGGATACAAATTGGATTGGAAAGGGTAAATACATTTGTATGTTATTGTTACATTGATCACCTTGTTGAGGCAGAGGGGCTCACACTATTTAATCCAAATGTGTACTAAGAACTTCCCATTTATATATATAGTAAATGAAGCATTCATGTAATTCATATATTCAGTGTTGCATATTGTATTTGCCTCCTATATTTGCATCCATAGTAACATACGCCCCCATACATTTATTTGTTATTGTTTTGGATGTGCTATCTTTGTTTTTTGCATTTTATATGCACCGGCAGTACGTATTAGAAAATACATGACGCACAGTTTTTTTTTTCCTAGTTTTTTTGTCTTTGAGAGACAATCACCGTAATACCTTGATCCTTTACAATGCCAACCAAGGTTTGATCTAGAACCTAATAGGAGGTAATGGAGGATTCTGTGGAGAACAAACTGGTCATCTAAAGACACAAAGCGCCTTTGAACATGCGAATATTAGAGTACGATGCTGGAGCCACCGTAAGCTGGCATGCTGCAGATAACATCACATTCGGCGTTGGTACTGTATGTGCCTTCACAAATTATTTGTTCATGAGAATTAGAGTAACAGCAGTGTCTGCAGAAATAAAGGTGAGCCTGGAGAGACCGTAGTTGGTCCTCCTCTGCAAAAATGTTCCAGGTCAAAAAAAGAAAGCTTAATTCCACAGGCACATCAGGTCCGTGTTACTGGCTACAGTGGGGAGCCGAGCAGGGCAGGTACTGTGGAAAGTTAATTAGCACCTCTCTGGAGGCTACAGAGGTTAGACGAGAGAACAGAAAGAGATGGAAATTAATCAGGAGCTTTATTCTTTCACGTCTGTCTTTTTAACCAAAGTCTCTTACATTACGCTTTGTTACATCCCATCCATTGTTTTTTTCTTCCTTTTGTATTGTTTTATGTATGTAATAGTCAGACAAGACATGAATGCTATATTTCTGCAGATACACAAAGATATATATTTTTTCAAACAATAGCTATTACACGACTTGCAATGTATTGGTATAAGACCAGTTTGACTTTTCACAATACAACCCCATTCAAGTGCACAACAGGCTTCTGGAGCAGCGATGTGCTAGGAAGAAGCTTCAGTAGCCTTTCATGGTGAGGATTGTGGGAGTCCAAGATATCAGACCCCCATTAACCAATAAACTGATGGTATAATTAACAATGTGCCCTGCTTAATTAGTCTTTTTTTGCTTATCAGTATTGAAAAGCCATTTCTGCCCTAAAATCAAAAGTTTCAGTATTGCCTCAAACATTAGGTTTTGAGTAGGTAGGAAACAACTGCCTTGGAGGCTCTTCATCGGGGCCTTTGGGGGAGTCATCCCATGATTTTGGATTTTCTAAGCTCAGCAGTGTTCTGTTATATTGTATCTTTGTCGTTTTTTTCTTTTACGGCGTCGGTAAATAAATACACAATGGAAGTTTTAAAATCAGAAATTTAAACCCCTTGAGTTAAAAATCTCTCTTGTAAAGTTCTGCAAAATATATCAGTACTATAGGGATAAGGATTTATTATTTGTATATCTTTACAAAAATTGACTGTGTGGCGCCATCTTCCAATTGCCATAACTTTTTACATTTTTCGTTTATGGGTCTGTATTAGAGATGAGCGAGTATACTCGCTAAAGGCAGTTGCTCGAGCGAGCATTGCCTTTAGCGAGTACCTACCCGCTCGAGAAAAAAAGGTTCGGGTGCCGGCGGCGGGCAGGGAGCTGCGGGGGAGAGCGGAGCGGAACGGAGGGGAGATCTCTCTCTCCCTCTCCCCCCCCCCACTCCCTCCTGCTGACAGCCGCTACTCACCGCTCCCCCGCACAGGCACTCGAACCTTTCATCTCGAGCGGGCAGGTACTCAATAAAGGCAATGCTCGCTCGAGCAATTGCCTTTACAGAGTATACTCGCTCATTTCTAGTCTGTATGAAAGCTCATTTCTTGCTAGACAACCTATAGTTTGTATTCCATTTTGGGGTACATGTGACTTTTTGATTCATTTTTATATAAATTTTACAACTTAGGCATGTACCATCAGATGCTATACTATAAAACGGGTCAAACACAAGCCCCGCAGGCTAAATCCAGCCTGCCACATCATTTTATTTGGCCCGTGAGGTCTGGACACAGAAGAACCGTGTCTACACTTTCTCCGGAGGACGCAGCCAGCTCTGGGTACACCTCCACACTGCTCTGTTCAGTAACTCACGGGTGATGGCACAGCCAGCCCTACCCAGGCACCCTAGACACCGTCCAAGGTAGGAAGCTCAGTGCTTAAGTGTAAGGGGCTTTTTGGGAGTACCTATCTGTGCAAAGACGTTTTCAATAATGAATCTATAGAAGACCGATGACAACCTCCACGCTGTTTTACAGAAGGCTACAGCACACCTTTTACACCTAAAACACACTGGCCATGGGAAAACGGTGTCGCATATCTAGCCAGAAAATAACATAAGAAAGCATTTTTAAAAACCTGAATTAAAAATATAATAAAATTTAGTTCAACCAAGAAACCAGGTTGAATTACATTTTCACCATACATTTAAATGGTTGAGCTCACATCTTGTTTTTTGTTTGTTGCTATTTTCTAAACTTGATCGATAGATGAGGATGGTGTGTGATATGGTGTCTCAGGTTATTTAACCATATGTTAAGGAGTAGCTACATTTATACAGTCTTACAATTACAAATAGCCCTTTGAAGACAGCTATATAATGCTATGTGGCCTTAGGTGAAAATGCGTTTGAGACCCCATAGTGTTAAGGCAGCAGAATGTAGCCCTAAGCTCTTGTTCACGTCAGGAAGGTCGCGGGTTCAAACTCCTCATGGTTCAGGTAGCCGACTCAAGGTTGATTCAGCCTTCCATCCTTCCAAGGTAGGGAAAATGAATACCCAGCTTGCTGGGGGGTAAAGATGACTGGGGAAGGCAATGGCAAACCATCCCGCAAAAAAAACAGTCTGCCAAGAAAACGTCACAATGTGACGTCACCCTAGGAGTTGGTCATGACTCGGTGCTTGCACCAGGAGACTTTACCTTATAGGGTCCATGCACAGGGCTCTGCTATTTCTATGGCTATTTCTAGAAAATGATTTTTCTATACCCACATCTAGCACAATACAAAATACTGAAACATTGTTGTAATCATGTAGACAGTTGGCTTCTGGCAAGATGTAATATAGCAGTGAATGGGTGAAATGAGGCTTAGCATATGGAAACGTTTATAGCAATATTAGCAGATAACCTTAAGATCAATAATAGGGCATCAATAAAAAATAATGAGTTCTTCCCCTGCTGCGGAAGTTTCATTTTCTGTGGACTATATATGATACAAGTTAAGTCTCCTTGACTGTATTCATCTCGCCCTCCTCCACTGGTTCTTCACAGTCTTTTTCCTCACTTTTATATGTTCCTTTTCAGTTTGACATTTACACGGGTGAATCTTACTGACTCTTTTGCATAGTTTCACTCTGTCAGTCTCTTGTTCTCACTGCCATACTCTCAATTCTTCCATCTATTCTAGAGGAAATATCGTTGTGCAAACAAGAGAGCTTGACATTTAACTCGTTTAAGGCTAAAGTTTGCAAGGTCTCTCGAAGGAAAATCTTTTAGTTGTCTGACAAGGCTGGAGGGTGATGACTTGAGCTAAAATTTTACATTGTGGTTAATTGGACGGAGATCAATCAAAGTAAATGAAGTTGAATGACCAAAGTTTTTTTTATCCTCACTAACTTTTGACACTGCAGATGATTAAAACAAAAACTTAGAAAGTCTGTGTAAAGGCTGTATAAACTCATGTGTAAAATTAGGAATCCAAGCTTCAGGGCTCTTTGGTTAAATAAACCTTCTAGTGGATCCCTAGAGATCTACCCTTAAAATATATATGGTAAATGTATTAGCAGAAACCAAAAATGGCAACAGCACGCAAAATAAATTTACTATCAGAGGTATACATACCTATAATCTAACCACATTAAATAATGCAAGGTTCTTAGTATATAATTTGATCAAATTACATTGGCCCATCTACCAACGTCCAGGTGACCAAGCTCTCAGATGGGTCCTAACATTAATATCAGGTGGTGTATCTTAACCTGGGAAAGCTGAGTTCCTACCTCTCAAAATGCTCCACTCTTGGGACTAAGCCTGCAAATAAAACCAGGGAGGGTAGGATACCATATAGATGTTCCAATAGGAGGGACAGGAGGTAAATGGGCGGCAGGTGTGCACGACCCAGTGAAGGCAGTCAAAGCTTCACAATATTTGTATAGAAAGGGAAAAAAAGGGGGGTCAGCACTACCCATTGGAAATATATCCCAATAGAAATGTATAGGTGCACGTTAAACCATGGGTACAACATTGGAACATCTATATGGTATCCTACCCTCCCTGGTTTTATTTGCAGGCTTAGTCCCAAGAGAAGAGCATTTTGAGAGGTAGGAACTCAGCTTTCCCAGGTTAAGATACACCACCTGGTATTAATGTTAGGACCCATCTGAGAGCTTGGTCACCTGGACGTTGGTAGATGGGCCAATGTAATTTGATCAAATTATATACTAAGAACCTTGCATTATTTAATGTGGTTAGATTATAGGTATGTATACCTCTGATAGTAAATTTATTTTGCGTGCTGTTGCCATTTTTGGTTATCGCTTCTACTGTATGTTGCAGCCATGGTTTAACGTGCACCTATATATTTCTATTGGGATATATTTCCAATGGTTAGTGCTGACCCCCTTTTTCCCTTTCTATGGTAAATGTATTAGGCATTAAATCTATGAAGGGCTCCGGGAAAGAATGATCAAAGTCCATTTTTTTAATGTTTTTGACCAGAACTTGCCATTTTGTAGATAAATGTTGTAGAATACATTGGTGAAAGCAGATAAATGAAAAAAAATGATCACAGTCCATTCTAGCACAGAATGCAAAGAAAACACGATTGCTAGAAGAATTATGATAATGTGACATTCAAAAACTAGGATGTATTCTTAGGTCCATTGTGCCTGGCCAGTGTCCTTTTTGCATCAAAAGACAAGGGATTGGAAAATGACCTCTGTAGCACCCCATACTGTGCATCATCGAAACATGTACAGTGGATCTTGGGCTTTGTAAAAACTCACAAAACTCTAGAGATGTTGGAACATTGAATAATCTGTCCTCTACTCTTCTCCCATTACATGTGGACAAATACAGTGATTTGCAGGCTCTAAAATAACTTGTGCCAACAGAATACCATGATTACCTTGACAATTTACCACAATCGGGCAATGTTCCAGGTGAAGGGAACAATAAAATCGTTTTCTTTCTATTGTATAACTCTCAGCCATGCATTCAGCTTTAGAAATGTTCCCCACATGTATCACAGGGTTCGAAATCCCATTTCATTGTATACTTTAGAGCTGTTAAACTTTCAAATTAAAAAGATCAATTTTCAGTAAAAGTGTGACTTTGATCATTCTTTCCCCGGGCCCTTCATATTGTATAAATACATAAGACACATTTATCACTTGTGTTGTGCTGGAGTACGGGCGCAAGTTGCACTTTTTTGGTGCAAATACATTTTATACAAATTTACTATTGATTTGCACCAAAAAAACCTCTTACTTCACTTTTCAAAAATTTCTAGAAGGATGGGGTGGTGTTGGGGGGGGGGGGGGTTAGGTTTTTAGTCTCTCACCGTGACAGACAAATTCCCTTAACTTCACTTAAATTTGTCTCACCGAAGGAAACCACTTAATAGATCAAATATAACTTTTATTCAAATCAAATTAAAAATGTGTGATCACTCTTGTAAATTTTTGTGCCTTTATTATCTAAAATAGCACCGGTATATCGATGTGTCCCTCTAATGTTGATTTTTTCTGTCCTCTTACTATTGCTGGTTGATGACTTTTAATAACAGTAATCGCATACAAGGTATATGGTTATAATGGGAAGTTAACTTCCTTCATTTAATATATTCGGAAGGTGCAAAGCTCTTATTCACCATTGTTTTGATTTTACCGATGAATGAGCCCCACTCATCCACAACTGCAGTTATTGTGTGTATTCACACCTTTGGTGCTGGGATCAGTTACCAGGGACTGTTTAGTTCACCAATCTCCCGTATGCATCTGTATGCATTAACACCATGTACTACGATTTCATACTAACAGCTATAGTAGCTCATAGGACACTTTAACAGGGAACATATATATCAATGTACAGCGCTATGAAATCAAAACAATGGTGAATAAGAGCTTTGCACCTTCCGAATATATTAAATAAAGGAAGTTAACTTCCCATTATAACCATATACCTTGTATGCGATTACTGTTATTAAAAGTCATCAACCAGCAATAGTAAGAGGACCGAAAAAATCAACATTAGAGGGACACATCGATATACCGGTGCTATTTTAGATAATAAAGGCACAAAAATTTACAAGAGTGATCACACATTTTTAATTTGATTTGAATAAAAGTTATATTTTATCTATTAAGTGGTTTCCTTCGGTGAGACAGGGTTAGGTTTTTAGAAACATTTATGGCACGCAGCTTTTTAAAAAGTCACAAAATATGTCCCAATCACAGTCCAGTAGCTGGGTGGCTTATGTGGAGCAAGGCATGTTCTTCAGTTTTGTGGTGCAACTTGAGTCAGAATTCTGGTAAATTAAGCTTAGTAAATCTTCTGTACTGTTTATATGAAAAACTGGTACTTACCTTTGATCCCAGCAAGGAGGTCTATACATTCCTACTTGAGATTTTTAGGATGCAGCCCCGTAAACAATCTCCTGCAGGCAATGTCAGCAATGAGGAATCAAGCAGCATCATACAGTCTTCTTCTTGTTTAACTGGTTCACCTCTTTAAGCTCCTGGATGACATAACAGTAATATCAAACCTTTCAATGATTTGGACCGTCAAACAGGGACACTTGTTTTTTTTTTGCGTGAAAGTTGTATTTTTCCATATTTTTCCATATATATATATATATATATATATATATAATACTATATATATAATAGTGTGTGTATATATATATATAAAATAGTATATACACTACCGTTCAAAAGTTTGGGGTCACCCAAACAATTTAGTGTTTTCCATGAAAAGTCACACTTATTCACCACCATGCGTTGTGAAATGAATAGAAAATAGAGTCAAGACATTGACAAGGTTAGAAATAATGATTTGTATTTGAAATAACATTGTTTTTACATCAAACTTTGCTTTCGTCAAAGAATCCTCCTTTTGCAGCAATTACAGCATTGCACACCTTTGACATTCTAGCTGTTAATTTGTTGAGGTAAACTTGTGAAATTGCACCCCACGCTTCTAGAAGCATCTCCCACAAGTTGGATTGGTTGGATGGGCACTTCTGGCGTACCATACGGTCAAGCTGCTCCCACAACAGCTCAATGGGGTTCAGATCTGGTGACTGCGCTGGCCACTCCATTACCGATAGAATACCAGCTGCCTGCTTCTGCTGTAAATAGTTCTTGCACAATTTGGAGGTGTGTTTAGGGTCATTGTCCTGTTGTAGGATGAAATTGGTTCCAATCAAGCGCTGTCCACTGGGTATGGCATGGCGTTGCAAAATGGAGTGATAGCCTTCCTTATTCAGAATCCCTTTTACCCTGTACAAATCTCCCACCTTACCAGCACCAAAGCAACCCCAGACCATCACATTACCTCCACCATGCTTAACAGATGGCGTCAGGCATTCTTCCAGCATCTTTTCATTTGTTCTGCGTCTCACAAACGTTCTTCTTTGTGATCCAAACACCTCAAACTTGGATTCATCCGTCCACAACCCTTTTTTCCAGTCTTCCTCTGTCCAATGTCTGTATTCTTTTGCCCATCTTAATCTTTTTCTTTTATTGGCCAGTCTCAGATATGGCTTTTTCTTTGCCACTCTGCCCTGAAGCCCAAAATCCCGCAGCCGCCTCTTCACTGTAGATGTTGACACTGGTGTTTTGCGGGTACTATTTAATGAAGATGCCAGTTGGGTACCTGTGAGGCCTCTGTTTCTCAAACTAGAGACTCTAATGTGTTTATCTTCTTGCTTAGTTGTGCAACGCGGCCTCCCACTTCTTTTTCTACTCTGGTTAGAGCCTGTTTGTGCTGTCCTCTGAAGGGAGTAGTACACACCGTTGTAGGAAATCTTCAATTTCTTAGCAATTTCTCGCATGGAATAGCCTTCATTTCTAAGAACAAGAATAGACTGTCGAGTTTCAGATGAAAGTTCTCTTTTTCTGGCCATTTTGAGCATTTAATTGACCCCACAAATGTGATGCTCCAGAAACTCAATCTGCTCACAGGAAGGTCAGTTTTGTAGCTTCTGTAACGAGCTAGACTGTTTTCAGATGTGTGAACATGATTGCACAAGGGTTTTCTAATCATCAATTAGCCTTCTGAGCCAATGAGCAAACACATTGTACCATTAGAACACTGGAGTGATAGTTGCTAGAAATGGGCCTCTATTCACCTTTGTAGATATTGCACAAAAAAACAGGCATTTGCAGCTAGAATAGTCATTTACCACATTAGCAATGTATAGAGTGCATTTGTTTAAAGTTAGGACTAGTTTAAAGTTATCTTCATTGAAAAGTACAGTGCTTTTCCTTCAAAAATAAGGACATTTCAATGTGACCCCAAACTTTTGAACGGTAGTGTATATATATATATATATATATATATACATACATATATATATATTAGTATATATTGCATAGTTTTCAATTAAATATTAGCACAAAAAAGCATCAGAATATATTTTTTTTATCCAAATTGCACCATATCATAGAATAATACACACATTGGGGTCTGATATACAGTTAGGAACTGTATAGCTAATTCGTAGAGCAATGTAGTAAGTTTATTAATGCAAATGTGTAAATGTGTTTCTCAGGTCATAAAGAGGGACAGTTAAGGGACAATGAGGGCTTTAGGGACTTTGGTCAAAAGTAGGGACACGTGGGGGCAAGGATGGCCTTAGGGTAGATTTTATTTGCGGCCCTACAACCCAACCACCTTATAAGGAAAAAACACTACATACAACACTGAGTAGGACTTTCATGAGGTAGTTAAAAGAATACAGCTAATTTAATGTGTTTTAGGCCCGTTTCACATGAGCATATTACAGGCACGGTCATATAGCTGTAATACACTCATGTGAAACTAACCATATGGAGTTTGTTTCATTTCTGACCACTTGACATTGCAGCCAGTTTATTCATTCATGCCTTCTAAGAACATAGTAACATAGCATGTTAGTCTGAAAAAAAATACATATGTTAAGCCAGTTCAGCCTATTAGTTCCCAATGTTTACCCAGTGGAAAGCAAAAAAAAACCCCAATGAGATAGAAGCCAATTTTCCACCATTTAAGGGGAAAAATTTTCTTCCCAACTCCGATCTGGCAATCGGAATAATTCCCGGATCACTGACCCTTCCGAAGTGGTTAATGATTATAACATATAATATTGTATCACTCAAAAAAGACATCCAGGTGGCTCTTAAACTCTTTTATCAAGTTCACCATCACCACGTCCTTGGATAGACATCTCCATAGTCTCACTGCTCTTACAGTAAAGAACGCCCTTCTTTTTATTTTTTTAGTCATGTAAGGGCTTGATTTTGGTGGGACGACTTATAGTTTTTAACCCCCTTTAATCCCTTTAACCCCTATGGTGCACATCAGAAAGAAGCTAATGGGATTTTGAGACACATGCAATGCATTTAATAACTTTTCTCATTTTGTTTTGTCCTGCACAGTATCTATATCTCTCACTTCACACTATATGTCTCCACCACACAGTATGTAAATCCCCTTACTACTCCCCCCCCCCCCCCACAATAAATAAATCTTCCTACTATATATTTTCCCCCCAAGTATATGTTCTTCCTACAAGTATTCTCTATACCCCCATTACGTTTTCCCACAGTATATGACACTCCTTGCACATATTTCTCTCCCCTATATGTGTAACATACATATGTGTGTGTATTTGTACATGTATTTGCACATATGACGTTGCATATTTACATACACAGCAGAATTTCTTTACTGTACTTTTTGCACACAAAAAACATGCACCGATGCTCTCAGCCATTGAAAAGGCCAATTAGTTTAATGAGTGCAAGATGTGTTCTGCAGAGAGGATGGAGCCCTGGATAGAACAAGCGCTGCATGTAAAAAAATGTGAAAAGCGCTTTATGTCAGTGAGCAGATGCAAATCCACTGTGCCCACACTGGTTTGGCTATGTGGTAGCTGATGCTACGATAGACCTGGGTGCTGTACCTGAGCGTATGTCCAGATGCGTAGTCAGCGGAGTCCAGAATCCAGGCAGGCAGCATATACCTCAGTATGAGGTCTGAGCTCACAGAATAGGTTCAGCATGATATAAACAGGCCAGGAGTCGGGGCAGGCAGCAGACAGGAGAATGGTCAATTAGGGAGGCCAAGGTCAAGATTGGAGAATGTAGAGTAGTCAGGATATAGGCAGAGTCAGAACAAACAACTAGCACCTATAACTGGATCTAGAAGACTGAAATTTAGGAATACCTTTCTTAGGGGTTATGTGCTTGATACAGGCAATGGTGGTCAGGAACAGGATGGGGACAGATTTGCAAGCCTTTTCAAACTGTGGGTGTGTGCATGCATGCGCGATTAGAACAGTGAGAGACTAACTGAAGACCAGACCATGGACAGCCAAGGCAAACTGGTGGCTGTGGCCACAAATAGGGACTCCTTACCTGAAATGTTATTTTAAGTACATTCAAACACTGTAACAGTAATTGATATTTTACAAAAGTACTGTATTTGCTAATGTAGCGCGGTTTCAGACAGCCGTAGGCTGTTTACCTTGCCGTAACGGGGCGTAATTGTGCCTGAATGATGGAAATTTCTGCCCCTTTGTTGGCCGTTCAAACTCCACATCATAGCATAGGAGTTTGAAAAAAAACATGGGAAGATAGGTCTTGCCCTATCTTTCCCACACGTAGTATTCACTACATGCGGGAAAGATAAGACATGTCCTTTCTTTTCTTGGCTGTAGAATTAAAGGGGTTGTCCCGCGCCGAAACGGTTTTTTTTTTTTTTCAACCCCCCCCCGTTCGGCGCGAGACAACCCCGATGCAGGGACCTAAAGAAAGCTTACCGGAGCGCTTACCTTAATCCCCGCGCTCCGGTGACTTCTATACTTACCGGTGAAGATGGCCGCCGGAATCCTCTTCCTCCGTGGACCGCAGCTCTTCTGTGCGGTCCATTGCCGATTCCAGCCTCCTGATTGGCTGGAATCGGCACGTGACGGGGCGGAGCTACACGGAGCCGGCATTCTGCACGAGCGGCTCCATTGAAGAGAGCAGAAGACCAGGACTGCGCAAGCGCGGCTAATTTGGCCATCGGAGGGCGAAAATTAGTCGGCTCCATGGGAACGAGGACGCTAGCAACGGAGCAGGTAAGTAAAAAACTTTTTATAACTTCTGTATGGCTCATAATTAATGCACAATGTATATTACAAAGTGCATTATTATGGCCATACAGAAGTGTATAGACCCACTTGCTGCCGCGGGACAACCCCTTTAACAGCTGAGAAAAGAGCTAGAAACCACTGAAATCCATAGAAGTGATCATCATGGCCGCTTAAGAGGTAATGTGGGGGTTTTGCTGCCCTGTTTTTTTTTTCAGCTACAAAAATGAATAATTTGTATAGTTTTGGATTACAGGGCACATATAGCGGTGGGTCATTTTCTTTTTTAGGTATATATTTTAACTTTATTTTGTTATATCTTTTTAATTCACACTTTCCCACTGTAGCTGCAGCATCTATAGGAGCAGCATCCATAGGAGCCCCAGTTATAGGGAAAAACATCCCCCTGTAGTGACAATAGTTACTAACAGAGCTGATCAGGATCTAATAGGACCCTGCAACTCTGCTGTTACAGGGGTCACTCACCGGTCTCTTGCTTGCCGGGTCAAGTAGTAGAGGCAATACTCATTTAGCGCTACGTAGACTGGAAAGGAGAAGTCAGAAGCGGTTAAAAACTGCTTCTACCTTTTCCTCTGGGTCCTTGGCTGGGTCTGACAGCCGAGAACCCGACCTGCTCCTGCTTGATTGTAGGAGCAGGGGCTTTAATCCTGCGCCGTACTTTACTATTGGCCGAAATTGGAGCCCAGGACAAAGCGCTGTATATTTACTGTGCATATATTTTCAGCTATTAAGGGGCTAAAGGACTCCAGTCTGTGATTTTTGCACCTTTAACTGATTGTTTAACTAGTCCCTTTTAACAGCTGATGTTCCTGATGACTGGAGAATGGCCAGTGTTGTGCCCACCCATAAGAAGGGTAGTAGAGAAGAAGCCGGGAACCACACATCAGCTAGTTTGACATCTGTAGTAGTTAAACAAATGAAATCTCTCCTGAGGATATTTAACCACTTAAAAACCAACAACCAGTTGGACACTAAACAGTACAGCAGTACTGAGGGCAGATCATGTTAAACTAATCCCATTGATTTCTTTAACACTGTCACAAAAGTGGTGGAAAGAAGTGATGACTTGGATATCACCTATATGGATTTCATAAAGCCTTTAACACATTCCACATAAAAGGCTTATAGATAGTTATTGGAAATTGGATAGTTATTGGAAATTAATCCTTTGATAGTCTGATGGATTCGCAATTGGTTAAAGGGCCACTCTGGCAAAAATACATTTTTCCATTCCGAAAATCTTCACTTTATCTATCACACCCTGAAGGTCTCCTCTGTGTATTCCAGTCACTTCCCTGCAGTGCAGCCTTCTGTCTGATGCTTATCAGCTACCATTTTGAGATTTGTTTATTTTCACTTTCAATCAGCCCCATGATGCATCTGAATAGGGGGGATATGTTTGTTATAATATAATCAGTTGCTGTTTTATTCTTTTTGAGATGATTTATTGCCATCTAGTGGTATTAATGCTGTAACACCTTTAGAATCTATTATAATGGGTGGTGACTTCCCCTTTATGGTGGTCAAATGGAATGTGAGGACACTTTCCCTCCTGCCTGGATATATATAATTTGTAAGTGCACCACTGGGCAGGTTTTAGGGCCAAGCGGTCGTGTGAAGAAGCTGGCTACCGGCTGAAAGGTTGTCTCAATGCCTCTGGTAGGCCCTGGATGCCTAGTCTTCTGGTCAGTCTCCAGTTAACCATGTTAACGCTTTTAGATGTGGCTAATAGCTGTGGGAAATTTTCCTTGCTACAGGAAAAAGAGCGTCCTACCTTTTTTTTGGACTACCTTGATCTCCATCCTAACTTGTGCAGTCGTGCCTGGTGACAGTAAGAGAAATTGGGGTTTACGGTAATCTCATCGAGCTCTTGTGAGTGGGATCAAGCCAACCCAATACCCAGGAGTTTTAATTAATCCATGGACTGAATGATATCTCTGCTCTGTAGACATGTGAGTTGAAAGGCCTTGTTTTCGTTTGGAAACGTTGAAGTGTACCGACCGACACGCTCTGAGAAGATTGTTTCAGACACTCTGTCACATTAACTCCCTTAGCCCGTATATACAGAGAGACTAAGATCTTACACCTTGATTTGCCCCTGCCATGTTGGACTAATCATTGAGAGAACAATTGTTCTCACTGAGCAAGCAAACTAGTTGTCGCAATTGGTTAGAGGGCCACTCTATTGTTTCAATTAATACAATGACTTTAGCAAAATAGCCCCATGGTTACTCATCGAATTCCTAGGGCTAAAAGCCCACAGGATCACCCATGGATATGGCATTAAGTGTAAACCTGAGAGATCCTTACCTAGGGAGCAAGTAAGCAAGCTAAAGCTGCATCTAGCGCCCCCTGAGGTAAGACCTCCATCTGCTAACCAGTTGGGACCCCCTCACCATCGAGGCACGCCCTTAAACATCAGCCTAGCATTAGTTAAGGTTATACCATTAGTGCCTACTGGGGGTAACTGTTTAACTATCATTACCTTCTATATTCTTCGATATAAGCTACAGCCCATAAGCATATAGTCGGGAGGATGAGCTGTGATCTTCTTTATTATAGCTGTGTGACAGTAGCAGTTTCTGTAGTAGATACATTTAACAGTATCAAACAAACTGAGAAATTGTCTAAAAACTGAATCCATAATGCCCAAGTAGATCTGAGCTGGGCAGAATTGAGATCACATGAACATCTCCAGGCTCTCGGCTACCTTCGGGAGCCAGGAACAGGGAGATTTTAAATTTCCCGGGCAATCCTCGACTTTTGCGCATGCGTCCGCCAAGTCGGGGTAAGGTCCATGAATAAAGATCCCATTGTGGGACAAATCCGGGGACCATAGTTATGTAATTTCATCTCCCCTCACAGATACGATCCATAAAGGGAGATGAAACTAACTTTTTATTTTTACTTTTTTTAACTTCCCATGATTACTGTTATCCAATGGATAACAGTGATCATATAACTGGGAACTGTATATAGCAGTCCCCGGTCACATCTCCCTGCACTTGGCTATCTTTGACAGCCAGGTGCAGGCAGATTTTAAACTTTCCGGACTCTCCGGCTTTCCATATTGGCGCATGCGCAGAAGCCCACTGCAGGTCCCGATCACCGTGGGCCATCACGGAGGACTGGGGTGAGTATTTACAGCTGCCCCCATGGATGCGATCCAACGGGGCAGCTGAAACTTTAACTTTTGTATAACTTTTTTTCACTTTTCCGTGATCGCCGCTATCCTTTGGATATCAGCGATCACGGGCCCAGGGACCATTCAGTAAGGGGTTAAAAGAGTGTTGTTGTTAATGTAGTCAATTCTGAACAAGGATGAGTTACAAGTGTTGAGCACAAGAGTCTGTTCTGGGTCCTGTTCTTATTAATATGTTTGTAAGGAGGTTTAACAGGAAAGGTCTGTCCATTTGCTGATGACACAAAAGTGTGCAACAGAGTTGATACTACTGGAATCCTAAGAATAAGTATCAAATTAGCTTATTTTTTCAGAAGTGAAAGATTTAGGTGTTCTAATTTCTGACGGCATTAAAATCAGTCCACGATGTGGTCAAACAGCAAAGTAAGTAGGATGCTTAGCTGCATAACTAAATGTATTACCAGTAGAAAGAGAGAGATTGTGATCCTGCTCTATAGAGCTCTTGTAAGTCCACATCTGCAATACAGCGTTCAGTCCGGGAGACCTCATCTATAGAAAGAAACTGATTAAATAAAACAAATCCAAAGACAGCCTACAAAAATAGTGGAAGGTCTCAAGAACAAAACTTTTCAGTAAACAGTTAAAGAAGGCAATTTGTGTAGCCTAGAGGAAAGAAGGGAGAGGGGGGTCAATCCCTTAATGCCACAAGATTTAAGTCGATATTCTGGCAGGGTGGTAGTTAACACAACAGGACATTAACGCAATAGAGGTGAGCCTGCTACATTCCGCAGTGGGAGATGGCTGTGACTGGTAGCCGGCCTTGCGCTATAACAGTGGGGATCGATGAGATTACCAATCCTCACTCTTAGCCTTTTACATGCTGTTATCAATGTACATTGTGGCATGTAAAGGGTTGGGAGAGTAAGCGCATTCCATCTGTGACATCATCGGCCCTCCGTGATGCTGATGGGTTGCCATGGCAACCAGATGCCTTACACTGGTGTCAATGCCTGCCATGGCCTGTGAACATGATTGTGAGCGATAATGCATGCAGAATAGAAGCACTGCAATGCTTTAGTGATCAGCGCTTTTATGGTTCAAGTCCCCTACAGGGACATAAAAAATAAATGACTGAAAATAAGTATAAAAAAAACACAAAAAAGAACCTTTGTTGCGCACTTTCCCCTGTTTGTATAAAAAATAAAAATGATAAAAAAATCCACATATTTTGCAAAATGCTTATTTTGTTCATTTTGGCTCCCAAAAAACGCAATAAAAGTTATAAAAAAACGTATGTACCCCAAAATGGTACAGGGATGAAGTACTGAAACACTGAAAAGAAGACACTGCACAGAACTAAATTACTTGGAGGACTTGGATTGAAACTACAATTGCCGGGTAAGGTTTTGAGAGACCCGATATGGAGGTGCTAGATTTTTGGCACAATACCGCTCCGTAATAGCCAACCAGAACACGGTCACTCATGACCCCAAAATGGGGCTTCTGTTTCATTTTTTCCATTTATCAACATAGCATGCTAGACCGAAAAAAAGACACGTCCATCCAGTTAAGCCAATTTCTCCCCAAAATTTGATCCAGAGGGAATTTAATTAAAGTTTGTTACTGAAAGCATACATGTCAGCTCCTAAACCCTATCTCCTGATCCTCTGTGCTACCGACACAATCCAAGATTACCGGGAAAGCCCACATACCAGGGCCCCATCACAACAGTATGTGCACCTTAAGTACATATACACATGTTGTATATCGTAAGTGATACTATTTACATGGATTCTGTTTGCTGTCCTGCATTAATTGGTTGTCTTAGCAATGATGATACCAACAAAATATAACACAAAAGATGTAAAAATGCAGATATAATTGGGCAGGAACATCCAGTTCCCTTCCCAGATGGTGCTAAATCCCAGGCAGACTAGCTATCCAAATGAGTAAAGCCCTTGCTTACGGAAAATGCTTACAAAGCATGGTTGTTTTGGAAATAAAAAGGTTAATGATGTAAGAAAGAAATGTATTAGCCTTTCTGTAAAATGTTCTGCAATGGCCAAATGCCAGGAATGGGATAATTGTAGGACAATATTCCCGCATTATATTCTTTTCTCCGCTGTCAGTTATTATAAAGCGCGGGCTGTCAGCCCGTAAATGTCATGGCTGTCCACCATTGCTCCGTTTTAAACTTCTACCTGCAGATGTAGCTATTGAGAGAATGAAGCATCAAACGCACATTTCCTCCCTTGCAGATGTGTTCTATGGAGGGAGGTTTGCCCAGGTGTATATAGCCTTTTATCTTCATTACATCGTATAGTGCAGTGTCTTGGAGTGCGATTCATAATTATGTGAAGACATAAGAGTAAATTTATTGTTCCAGCATGATGTGTGGTTCATAGTAGACTTTCTTAAGTAGTAAAAAAAAAAGACGGAAGTATTTCTCCATCTGTTCACCCCAGAGAGGTTCACTATCGTATCGTCTTCTGACTTTTAACGAATGATTGCAGTTTAGCTTTTGCCGTTCGTCTTAATGAGTATGCCTGCTTACAGCAATCTAGTAATTACCAAAATATAGCAATTATATTATGTAATTTACTCCCCTACCCTCATTATACAATATAACAAGCATTCCGATAGGCTGTCAAATTAGTGGAACTAGTAGACTATAACTGGACTTGGTGCAGGAGGCTTCTTGAATGCAGCAGAGTTTACAGGAGTTCTTCTGCGTAAAGAGTTTTGTCAAAGTTGTTCCATCGGAATATGAAGCAGAATCTAGAGTATCACATCTTTTTTTTTAACTAATGGCCCGGCGAATGAGGTAGAAAGCAAACTGTCAATTTTTGTGCTGATGGCACCAATGATGTAGAACTCTTGACACTCACTATGATTGGCATATGCAGTGAAACCTCTCAAGAAAACCACCCAAAATTGCATTGAACAGTGGTCTTTTCTCGAAGAAGAGGCCAAGAGATATTAGATAGAAGGCAATTGAAAAACGGTCACAGAAAATTTGGTCTTGATGAAGGGGGTGGCCATTCGGAGACTGTATTATAAAGAGACTGGAACAAAGTAAAGAATACTCAGCATTCCGTGTTGTCGAGTATAGGGTTTTGTACGCAGATTATGATGATGATATTGCTTCCTGAAAACGAACTCCTTAGTGACTGGTCTATTTTGCAGCTTAACCCCTTAAGGACTGTTTTGGTCCTAAAGGACCAGACACTTTTTAGGGATTTTACCCATGTGGCGATTTTACTGCCCTATTTTTTTTTTCCTTCAGCTATCAAAATTAATTTTGCTGCATTTGTTCCCGTGACATATAGGGCTATTTTTTTATTTTTTGTTTTTTCGCTGACTTTTTTTCCATTTCTTAGTTTTATTGGGGGTAAAAAGCTAAAAAAGATTTTTTTAAATGTATGGTTGTATTTTTTTTAAATTGGTATGTTTATGCTAGAATACAGTATGGGGATGGGATCCTTATTATCTATATGACCTAAGTGCTCTTTATCTCATTCTATAAAGCATCAGACTGCAATATAACGTGCACCGTCATGTGATCACGGCGCTGGCTGCGTGGCCACGCCCCCCGAACGTCATCACGTCATCTATCAACATCCCGGACCTCGGATGTCTGGGATATGATACAGAGGGATCAGTCAGTGCTATGTGACCGCTAGCTGGTGCTTCCTGAACGCTTCACATCCCTCTGCAGTATGCATGAGATGGAAGTACAGTGGGAACATCTAAATTAACAGCACGAAGCATGTGTATGCCGGTAACCATGGCTACCAGGGATAAGGTGTACACCTCCCAATTCGGCTCTGATTGGTTCTGGTGAAACACACCCGCCCTGGGGTGTTCCTTTAGGAACCCTATTTAAAGCTCTCTGGACTAGCTAATCATTATGCTGTCACTCCACCACAAGGACTGACATGCCGCCGTTTCTTTCTTTTATTTGATTTCAGTTTTGGGTCCTGACTTAGGGGCGAGCCCCCTGTAACTACTTACTCTGGTTGCACTTATCTACGTATCCAGCAACCAAAGTTAGCTTATATCTGCTAGGTAGTTATACTCTATCTGTAGGACTATAGGGACTGTAGATCGTGACTCTATCTAACGGCTTATGGGTCTGGGATATATCTCCCTGCCCCTTTCTTGTACTTAGAGGATAGTTATGCTCTTTTATTGACCATAGTGGTGACTATTTTTTCGTCACGCTTAAGGTCAATTATTTTTTGGTCTGCTGTTACCTACAACGCACCTTAATTTCCTCGGTGCATTGCATCCGCAAATGGACGCAAACAGACCATACTCTGGCGACCACTAGTTTCCATCTACTATTCGTGACATCTATGTGGTTTCCATAATCAGACTTTAGCCACGACCCAACACATCAGTTGGGATCAGCGTACCGTAACCCCTGAAGAACCCACTAGGTGGGGGAAACGCGTTGGGTGACGCGCTCTTGATGAGCTAATTCTTCACGTGCTAGTCATTTCCATTATTTGACGCACGTTGTAATACCAGACCAAGCACGGGATTCGTCTTCTTATTAGATTGAATCACCTTCACTTGGATTATGACCAATGATTTACACCAACAGAGTCTCATCGCATGACTCCAGCTTTTCATTGTTCATACTATACTAGTGGCAATTGCTTTTGTTTCACAAGTCGAGCGTAAATTTACGACTCAAACTCTTTTTGGTCACCAGTTACAGGTGTCCGTTTATATCATAACTCCTCTTTTGATTGTTTGTGTGTGTTTTGTTCTTTTCTTTTAAGTAATTTAATAAAAGGTATTTTTTAACTTTATCAGTTTGGAAGGTCCTAGTAGTAAACTTTCCATAGGTCTAACTGGGACCCTACTGCCCTTGTAAATTTATTATCTTTTGGACGTTTTTATGTATAATATATATAGTTTGGGATTATAGGGTGCATACAGCAACGGTTTTGGTTGGCGACAGCGGTGGGTCATTTTTTTTTTATGTGTATATTTTTATTTTATTCAGTAATTTTTTTTTACTTATTTATGTAACTATTTTTTTACCATCTATGTCCCCTGTGACGTCATATAAGACCTCTGGGGATCATTGACATTGTCTTTTTTTCACACTTTTCCAGTGTCACTGGGGAATCCACAAGGGCAGTATCCATAGGAGCCCCAGTTATAGGGAAAAACATCCCCCTGTAGTGACAGTCACTAGCAGCTCTGCTGTAACAGGGGGGCACCCGGCGCTCATATGATCCCTAGGTTGTAAGGTGGAAATAATACTTTCACTTTTTAGTACATAGCGCATATTGAGCGCTATGTAACTTGGAAAGGAGAAAGCAGAAGCGGGTAAAAATCGCTTTTTTGTACTATTTTGGCATAAATGCAGCTTTTTTATACTTTTTAAAAATTGCATTTTTGGTAGGTGCATGAATGAAAAATAGCAATTTTGGCATCGCTTTTTCCCATTTTTTTATGCTGTTTACTGTGAAATAACAGAAACAATACTTTTAGAGTACAGGTCATTACAAATGCAGCAATATGTAATTTATTTCTTTATTATAAACAGAGTTTGTTTGGAAAAATGTGTTGTGTTTTTTTAAATTTCTTTCTTTTACATAAACTTTATTTAAAGGGGTTTTCCAGGGAAATACTACTGCTGACCTATCAACAGGATAGTTCATCAATAGTTGATCGGCTGGGGTCCACAAATACACAGAGGTTGGAGCGGAAACCTCTGTGGCGAACTCCGTGTAGTGGCCAGCGCTTGTAACTGCAGGCACGGCTCTCATTGAAATCAATGGAGCTGTGCCTACAGTTAAAAGCGCCGGCCACTACACAGAGGTCGGCGCAGAGGCTTCCACTCCGACCTCTGTGTATTTACGGTGCTGACAGCATGCACCTGCTCAGCTGACCGATGATAGGTCATCAATAGTATTTTCTTGGAAAACCCCTTTAACTTTACTTAAAGAGTACCTGCACTTTCCCCTTCGAAATGTTCCAACTCCTTCTGTCACCTGAAAATGGCCCCACATAACGCTATTTAAGCACTATATTGGGCCATCTTCAGCTGCCGGAAGGAGCCAAAAACAGCTGATGGAGCAGAAGGGCTTAATTTTTTTGTTGTCCTTGAAGGCGACTTGAAGATGCAATCATTCGATTGCTGGTATACTAGTGTAGTGTACTTTTGACAGTGCAGCTGGTTTGCCTAAATAGGCTACAATGCTTGGCAGAGCTGGAAACCTTAATCAGGAACCCATCAGCACCGTGGGGTGTCGATGGATAACAGGGTGAGCTGCCTCTCCATGTCAGCCACTTGCCGCATTCGCTATTGATCATGGGACATGAGGGGTTAAATGGTTGAAAACTGAGGTCTATCCATTACCGCAGTATTGCAGAAGTGGAGCTTTCAGTATACATAGAGAAATTAGGCTTGAAAAAGTTGCCTTAGAGGCCCTCCTGTTGCATACGGTATGTTACATAATCATAAGGCGTCCTTATAATGACCATGGTTAGAATGTTGAATACTCTACTATAGTGGTGTTATGAAGAATTTCTCCATGTCTGAGGAAAGATAGGCCAATTGCCCTAAGTGATTTCTTTTGCACTTTTCTTGGACCAAATAACTGATTAGTGGTGTTGAACTTCATTGACTTTTACCCGTTTTATCTAGATACACACTTAGAATTCTTGTGATGAAGCACTAGATGTGCCTGTTAGATGCCCTTTCATAAGCATTTTGTTACGTGTGCTGCTGGGATCTGTAGTTCTAGGCTTCCTAGCAGCACAGCTCCACACTTACAAAAGGGGATGCATTATGTTATGATCGTGTGGGGAAACAAAGCACAGGGCCCACACGATCGTGTCCAAGGGGGGTGAGAATGGATGGGATGGACGCACACAGGTTGCACCAGGGTCACACGGGATTCACACTGGTTTCAGGCAACTGACCCTGTGCTACAAGGAGGAATGAGAGTGGCCCTACCTAAGCGGGGACATTGCCCCAATAAGGGCAGCCCAGCGGTCTTCGGATCTGGGATCTAGCTGATCCTAGGAGCCACGAACGAGAACAGGATGCATTCACATGACACCTAACAGGGACTGTACAACAGGATACACAGCATACAAAATGCAACTACTAGTAACAGATAAGAAGCTGAATATAAATACCAGGTATTAGTTGACATGTTGTACAATATGTGGAAGCTAGCAGGCCACTTCACGGCTCCTGGTTATACTGCTAGTCCCTACACTAACTAGGAGTCCAGCGGAACCGGACACTGTTCACACAGCACGCTGCAACAGGACACAGATAGCCGGTCACACAGCAAGCTAACACAAAACTGACAGAATATAAACGTATAAACGGACATGAACCAGATCACACTGCAAACTTCACCAGTCAAGGATTCATGACAGCTCATCTTAAACTCTAGACACAGACTGACCAAGAGCTGAGTTTATATGTGAGCACAGACCCAGGAGATTAGCTAGCAGGAAGTACCGCACCCAGCCAGCTCAATCAATTAACCCTTCACCTCCTGTGCAGCTGTGCTGCTAGGAAGCCTAGAACTACAGATCCCAGCAGCACACATAACACATTTAGGTTAGATTGGAACATTTGGCTTTTTTATTTTGACATTTTTAATGCTTTGGTTTTGGCATTACTCACTAAAAAAGTTGGGCTATAAGCAAAAAGAAATGGGCATTTACTTAAACCATCAGCTAATACGGTATGGTATGTTTTTGCAAAAAAGTCAATGTCCAAACCTTTTTAGAGCTTTCAAATATGAATCGGTTCATCAAGCAAACCCCAGAAACCCATCTGTAGACAGCACTGTTTTAAAATTTTTGTTTCTGATCGTTGGCTGTATGGGATGCTTTTGTAGCTGCTGTTCAAAGTTACCGAATATCCTACTGGCTGGATCTCCACAAGGAGAAAAAGTACTTTAGAAGGATTATAATTGTAAAGCTGAGTTGTGCTTTGTAATGCATGGACCTACCTGTGACACTTGTGTTAAGTGCCTATTCCAATCTTTTTTCTTAAACTAAAAAATAAAAACCAGAAAAAATAAATATATAGTAAATGAGGAGAGCTTTGTGTGACGCAGAGTGCTAAGGCAGCAGAAATGCAGTCCTAAGCTCTTGCTCACGACCTGAAGGTTGCAAGTTCAATCACCGCTTGGTTCAGGTAGCCGGCTCAAGGTTGATTTCCATTCTTCCGAGGTCAGTAAAATGAGTACCCGGCTCGGTGGGGGGGTAATAAATAAATTACCTGAAAGCGTTGTGGAATACGTTGGCGCTATAGAAATAACAAGATTTATTTATGAGTGAGTGTGTTAAAGGGCCACATTTATTATATAGCTATCCCGCAGTATATAAAATTGGGCTAGTGTTACCTTGGTTATGGTTAGTTATACCTTTCTATCTTAAACTCTTGGCCTCCGGTTCTTCAGATGGTCATGTGATTTCAATTCAATTATAATACCTGAAACTAGTCATTTCTCAGTTTTTTTGATGCTATTACATCATTCCTATCATAAAAACTACCTACAGGGGAACACAGGCACTATTGTCACAGTTATAATAGTGGAGATCACAGCTTATCCTCCTGACTGTATACTTAGGGTCTGTAGCTTATTTAGGTGAATATAGAAGGTAATGGTAACTAAGCTGCCCCCTTCCCAGTAAGTAAAAATGGTAATGCTGTGCTGATGTATCATGGGATTGATGTGAAACTGAAAGTAAAAATCTCACCCTCAGGGCTCTTTCACACAAGCGTATATCAGCCCGCCGTTTTCACGGTCGGCCAATGTATGCTACAATCTGATGCATTGGATTCCCTTCTCTCCTTCCCTCCCATTGATTGCAATGAGAAGGGACAGGAGGAGGTGGAGGTAAGCATCACCCTGTCTCGCCTCCTCCCATTGCTGGCTGCGGACAAGGGGCGGGGAGGGGCAGGACTTTAGTTCTGCCCCCGCCCCGCCCCTTCCCATTGCAAACAGCCAGAGGGAATGAGAGAGGAGGTGAGCCAGCAAGGGGGGTGAAGAGGCAACGGCGTGGCGTGAGACAGGCAATCAGGTGAAGGGTGTTTTCGCCGGAGTTTTAAGAAGTAGCACCCTCTTACTGTAGTATGAAATCTACCATGGCCACAAGTTTTAGATATTACCAGGTACTTCAAGGCACATTTCTACTAGAAGTTTTGAATAAATAGCCGCAAATTAGATTTTAACATTTCCCATGAGTTTAAGCTCATACAAAATCAGAGATAAATCAAACAGGAGCTTCTAGATTGCCTTCTAGGCGGATGCTAGCAAAGTTCTCTAGTTCACACGTTAATGCCCTGCAGCACTGAGATCAATAACCTTATTATCTGCTCTATATTTGGTTATGCATTCAGGGTGTGCCATTGATTGTGATATTACAGCACAGTGCAACTACAGATTTCTTAATTACAAATTGTACTTCATGAGATATACCACTCTGAACTATAATGGTAGAGATCCGTGGCAAATCCGTGGCTAATCCTCAGAAAAATACACATATATTCTGTAAATCTTTCTGCGGATAAACTGCAGATTTCAACCACAACACTAAAAGAGGTGCAATCCATAGTAAAACATTTGCAACAAAAATTGACAAGCTGTGGATTTTAAAGTCAATTTAAGTGCAAAAAATTTCTGTACCAAGTGAATGAAATGTGTTCAAATCTCATCCACATAGCCGCTACTGCAATTCGCTGCAATTGTCTGTGCACAAAACAGCACGAAAAAAGCTACAGCACTCACATGTGTGATAGTGCTCTATTAAGGGGAGTGGCTTCCCGCTATTAGAGGAGTCAGGTGACAGTGAGTATAACCCTCCTGAGAGTGACAAGGGATGCAGTATACCTAGAGCAATCGAGGGTGTATGCCAATGCTCTGTGCATTAACCTCTCAAGTACTACTGGTGTGGAGCTGGGTTGGACTAAAACTCTGACCTTCAGAGGCTTGTGGCAAGTTAGGGGTAACTCGCCTGCAGGATTGTTGTCCTTTCCGTCCAGACTGGCACCACACGCATACAAATGCTTCAGAAATTTGTATTTCTTTTAAATCTGGCACCTGCCAGTTTTATTCGATGTCACAGTAAACATGTGTACAGCATAAAATATAGTCAATTATCGGAATCCACCAGGGTGTGAGTCTAGGGTCATCCTCCCTATCAGACTCGAGGCCTCTACTAGTCCACACTGGACCTACAGCTTGCAGCACTTTCAACTCCACTGCGCTGTCTGTTTCCCTTTCTCTCCCTTTCCCTGAGTGTGGCAGGAACTGATTTTTTAAAATCTCACTTCCTGCCACACCCACAGGTATTCTCTCTTACCTCTAGTACCAGAATGCCTACTTCTAGCGCCCTACAGGTCATTCTGTGTACTGCACTCCTACGGGCTGTATAACAGAAGGAGAAGCTGAATAGTGCTGGGTCTGTGACCATGGAGAGTCTGAGACTGTGGTGTTAAAGAAGGTACTGACTGACACCACAACTGGTTAAAGTGGAAGAGAGTCAGATTATAGATCAGCCAGAGCCATCAGGAGATGTTGTGCAGTTGATCTGTGTTGCTGATACTGTCTGTGTTGCGATCGTGTGGGCAAACTGAGCACAGGGCCCACACAATCATGACCAAAGCGGACTGGGTGCGCACACGGGTCACACGGGTTTCAAGCAGCTGGCCCTGGCTATAGGGAGCTATGGCATGGCCCTACCTAAGCGGGGACATTGTCCCAATAAGGGCAGCCCAGCGGTCTTCGGATCTGGGCCCTAGCTAATCCTAGGAGCCACACACCAGAACAGGACGCATTCACATGCCACATGACAGCGACTGAACAACAGGACACACAGAGCCAGAATACACAGCAAGCAGCAGCCAAAATGCAACCACTAGTAACAGATGATAAGCTGAATATAAATACAATGTATTAGCTAATATTTTGTACAAAACGTGAAAGCTAGCAGGCCACTTCACCGCTTCTGGTTATACTACTAGTCCCTACACTAACCAGGAGCCTGGCAGAACCGGACGCAGTTCACACAGCACGCTGCAACAGGACAGGACACAGATAGCAGGTCACACAGCAAGCTAACACAAAACTGAAAGACTATAAATGAACAAATGGACATGAACCAGCAAGACACAGATCACACAGCAAACTTCAACAGATAAGGATTCATGCCTGCTCACCCTGAACACCAGGCACAGACTGACCAGGAGCTGAGTTTTTATGTGAGCACAGACCCAAGAGATTGGCTAGCAGGAAGTCCCACATCCAGCCAGCTCAATCATTAACCCTGAGAGTGCTGTGCTGCTGGAAGCACAGTAGTACAACATGTCTAAGCAGCACACGTAACAGTCTGCACCCTTTAAGGCTGAAACTTCAAGAGATTTGAGAGAGACTGACCCCTTGTGGGCCAAATCAGACCTAAAGACTTCCTCAGTGTGGCCAATATAAACTGTGCCAGAACTTTATAACTCTATCTCCCAGTGTATCTGTATTTCTCCTTGCAACTATCCTTGAAAGACACGCTACTCTCATTCGAACCACTGTTGTCTGCCCTCACAGATGTATGGATAGAAGGCTCACTAGCGGCATTATCCCAGCTTGATATCAGCCTGTTTCAGAAATAATTTGTCACTTAGCAATCAGAACTTTTATTGACATCAACAGAAACAATCCCAAAACCCAAATGCAACCCTCTCCGCATAAGATCTGGGGGGAGTCATGTCACTGGGAAAGATCTAATTTCTATAAAACTGAAGTAGAGCGACTTCATATTTTATATGTACCTGATTATAAACCCTGAATAGCTACTGAATATAAAATGTTTGATTGAATTTCTCAGTGCAGTCCAGATAAGAACATCTTTTCATGTTTCTATTAGACCTATGCAGACCGCTTCCATTTGTACATATATCTCGGTATAACAATACCCATGAGGCCCCTGGGCTGTGCAAGTAGTTGCATTAACATATCATGTTCCTAGGTAGCCACTACTTCTTTACTGTTCTTGTTGTTATTTTTATTTTCACAATCCTTAAAGAAGAGAAGGAAACACATTGAAGTTTATGGGGTCGTAAATATCCACACAAACTTTCCAGTCCCGAGGCTGCAGCTATTCTTACAGACCTATTCCTTGCAGGATGTCATAGGCCTAGGTTTCTAAGCTGGATTTATAGCTTGTTGCGTTAACTCTTTTGAATCTTTATTAATTGTATATATTTTAAATGCATCAATATCATACATGGACACCATGAGGTTGTGACTTTTCTGAAACCCTTTCGATATTATTTAGGGAGCTTTCGCATATATTGGAATATTCCTGCAATGCGAAGCAGAATATCTTGTCGGGGAAATCTGCACCAAAATCTGCTTTCTACATGCAAATTTTGCAGTGAAATTAAGTCCTTTTCAAACTAGCGTCAAAATCCGGTTGTTAGACATGCAGACCTTGGTGTAGATTTTTCTGCATGGAAAAACCTTTTGCAGCCAATTCCGGTACTGAAAGCACCAATAAATACTGACATTTAAGCATAGTAAATGGGATATTTTTTAAAGGCGTTTTCCAGGACTTGCATAGTTTTTTTTTCTACTAATGACCTATCCTCAGGATGGGTCATCATTAGTTGGTTGGCACGTGTGTGCTGACCAAGATTCCCACCAATCAGCTGATTCCTGGTACCACTGTTACTACGGATGGTGCAGGACAGGTCCAAAAATTAGAAAAATGGTCCAAAATCCTAGACAACACCTTTAAAGGGGTTTTCCAGCACTAAACTATTGATAACCCATCCTCAGGATGGGTCTTCGATAGTTGTTCGGTCCATCCCTCAAGATCTCCAACAATCAGCTGATTAAAGAGGTCATGGCTCTCCTGCTAGTGCTGCGGTCTCTTCTCAGGTCATTGACATTACGTGGCCTGAGATCAGCTCTCTCCCATTAAAGTAAATGGAATGAAGCTACAATATCACACACAGCCATTATACAATGAATGGCGCTGTGCCTGGTATGGACTGCAGAGACACAGCCGTTCACCCAAGTGATGCTGTCACTTAAATAAGCTGAACAGCAGAGATCATGAGCAATGGAGTCCCACCAATCAACTGTTGATGACCCATCCTGAGGATGGGTCATCAATATTTTAGTGCCAGAAAACCTGTAACTAGTCTGGTTCTTGTTTGGAGCCTCTGGTGTTGTAGCCCATGCAGACCGAGAGCATAGTTAGAGGAGAGCCAGGAGTTGGTAACAGGTGATCACAGTTCACAGTACAAGGGAGCAAGCAGGTAACATTGTCAGTAGGAAGGCCAGAGGTTGGTAACAGTAGGTCTCAATTCACAGTGCAAGGGAGGAACCAGGTAACATTGTCAGGAGGGATGCCAGAGGTTGGTAACAGTAGGCATAGCAACCCTCGAAACATCCCATGCCTTCCTTTGCAATCAGCAAAAAAAAAACATATGTGCAATATAATTAAAAATTCGTTATAAATAACCTAGTGTGCACGCATAATACATATAGAGCAAGCTTAAGCCTCGATCACTTTTTGTCAAGCAGGGCTTTGAGCTGTCAGTAAACTGAACTTTGAAGCACTGTTTTCTCATTGCTTGCTTAGGCTACCTGCTGCTAGCCCCACTACCCAGCACGTAGCGGTCAGTGATTGTACAAACCATGTAGACGGACAGCTGGTACTTGGACCTCCTGCTAGCATTCATAGCCTGTAGGAACGGCAGAAGGGAGAAAAGTTCTGGCAAGCTTTCCCAGTATATATCTAGAGATGCCTGCAGAGTATTGAAAACTAGAGGGCAGATGGTTTGACATAGGGCAGGACAAATATGACAGGTAATAGAGAATAAAATAGATGTTCAGCATATGAATTTTTGGCTGGAGCCAGTCCGTTTAAGACTCCAAATTACCAGTGAATCCGCCTATTACTTTACTTCTAAAGATCTATTTGGTTCACCGCTGGGACAAATCAATTAGAGGATTTAAAACCAAATTGTCACGGATTAATTTCAGTCATTTTAACAATACAGAACTTTACACAACGTGGAAGTAAATCAGTGTCCTCCCCGCATTAAATTAAGTGATAACTATTTGCTTAGTGCGGCGTCTGAAACACATTAAAAGCTGCGCAAATAGAGTAACTTTAATATAAGCAGAAAGGTCCGTGCGGGTAACTTCATGCAAAGGAATATAAGATGGAATGCAAATATCAAGGACCGAAATGATAAAAAAAAACCCACAAGTTTCTGGTTGTGATGAAGCTTGTTAATGTGTAACCACTTTCTCCTATGAGATACTAGGCTCCCTTTATATGGGACAACTGTTGGGCACATAAGCACCCGACAGCCATCCCGCGGACTGCAGCCCGGCTATCACTCTTGTGCTTATATTGGAGTGATAGTCGTTCAGGTGAATGAAGGTGGAGCAGGATGGGGATCATTCCAACCCCCGCATCCATTCCCAGTAAAGAGGAGGCGCTCAAACATTGAGCAGCTCTTGCTTAGCTCTGCTAAAAACCAAGCGATCTGATAGTGAGGGATTTCTTGCTCTGTTGGCAGCCGTGTGTACGCAGGTTAACTATCGCCCAAATTCGTAAAGCACCCTGTAGGGCTTCTGCAGATGGGTGATTTTGCAAGCATTTTCGTATGTGCAAAATCACTTGCACAATATGCAGAGTAGAAGCCATTGATTGCAATGCGTTCCCTCATATTCCGCGTGTTTGCGCTATATATGTGACATGCTCCAAGGCACCGTAGGGGTATGCGCAATTTTGTGGTGTTAATCAATAACATCGGGGATTGATTTGGCTGCTCAGCCTGTTCAATCACAGTGCAGTCCCCTGCCGATGTGAATGGGCCCAGCAGTGTAGAAAAGTCCAGTAGAACGCGTGGATACCCGCACGATAGCCAGCGAGAGCGCTTCTTTCAAGGCTGCAGTAGATGAGTGTCACGTTTTAACACTCTATCACGTCCTCTCGCCAGTGGATCCACGTTCCTTAATGTCCATTTTCCTGCCCCTGCGCCATTTTTGAACAGGCAGAGCAGACTGATTAGTAAGCGGGGCAGGACGCGGTGAAAAAAACCCGTTGATTTCAAGGGGCGCAAAAAAATAGGACCTGCTCTATTTTGTGCGTATTTGCGTACCAAAGAGCCTCATGGGAGGAGTACAAACACACACATCTGCACACACCTGTATGCGCTAAAATGTGCGCATACCCATTATGCCTTCCTCCTCGTTAGGCTAAATAGCCATTTAAATCAGGGTGGGCTGATTTCCCCGTCTGTGAACAAGCAAAGCCTGCGCGAACAAGCAGAGCCTGCGCAAATACGCAGACATGTGTGCAATTACAAAAAAAGTGAGCAGAAGCGAGCGTATTGCTAAACACGCTTGCCTGAAGGTGCCCTCAAAGAAAACTGTGAAAGAGGCCAATGCCCCTGGACTGTCTTGCACAGATCTACAGGGGGCACAAGACCACAGTGGCAGGAACAGAATAAGGACATTTTTATCCTGTTTTGTGACCGTGAAAATCACGGTCACAAAACTGGACTATCCGTGAGCATTGATTTCAGGGGTTTTGTTTTCACCATCAGGATTCTCTCGCGAGGCAGATAAGGCAGAACCTACCTGCCCGCTTTTTTTTTTTCAATCTCGCCTGCAATAGTGCGGAGTGTAAATAGTAAAAACAAACCCCGGTTCATGCGCTTTTACGTTTTGTAGCAGCGAGTGTATTCGCGCATGCGCAGATCTGCTTTAGCCCTTACTTCGGATTCACAAGTCTATTCACACGTGGGGGATTTCTTGCAGAATGTCCGCGGCTGTCCTATTCAGGTGATCTTGCAGAACTCCACATACTAGCTGCATTCTGATGGATGGGGCAGATGTTCTGCTGCATACTTTTCTGCAGCAAATCTGACATGTAAATGTACTTTAGAAGGTGCCGGAGGGTAGCGGATAGATCTTCTTTGTAATTACAGTTACCTCTTTTATTATCTGCCGTACAGAGACAACACGATAGTATGCATACATTTCCAGAGTAATTAGGCTTGCAGGAATCCCAGGCAGGGAGGACTCCGAGGCTCTTGCTGCAATATGGTACTTCACTGAACATTCTTTGCACTGCAAATGTAGCTTCAGTCTGCAATGTAACATAGTGTTGTCCAGCAAGGAAAGCCGTCCACAATAGTATGTGATCCGAAGCTGGAGTGGATGCCATCTAAGGGCTCCTTCACATGGACCAATTTGTGCATAGAAAAGTTTTCGCACACGCATAAAAATAGAACATGCGCTATTTCATGCGGAATTTTCACACCGAAAGGCTTCAGAAAAATCTATGGGGGAGCACAAATGCGCATGCAATACACAAGGGGATTAGCGAAATATAGCACATGAGGAAAAGAATAGATATGAGCGAGCATGCTCGATTAAGGAAATTACTCAAGTGAGCATCGGTCTTTTCGAGTAACTGCCTAGATTCGGGGGGCGTTGGGAGTGAGCGTGGGGGAAATCTCTCTCCCCCCCGCAACCTCCCTCTCACCACCGCCACCCCACGGAATCTTTTCGGCCTAGTATGCAGTTACTCGAAAAGACCGATGCTCGCTCGAGTAATTTGCTTAACTGAGCATGCTCGCTCATCTCTAGAAAAGAACACATATAGAACTCATTAAGCAAAAATAGCCTTTTAAAACAGAGCGGGGTGGGAGGGGTTTGTGGAGCTTAGCTCCACCCCCTTCCTACCCCTTGTCTGCAGCCAGCAATTGGAAGGGGTGGGATGGGGCGAAGCATAGCTCTGCCCACCCCCTCTCATTCCAAACAGCCGGAGGGGAGGAGAGAGGCAGAGAGCCGGCGAGGAGGAGGGAAGGGGATAGACAGCACAGATGGTAGTGTATATCGGCCGAACGTAAAAACGGAAGCCGATATACGCTCCTGTGAATAAGCCTCAAGAGACAAAAGGCAGTCATTCAATAGCTGAGAGCTGCCTCTGATTGGTCACAGTGCTCAGCCAATTTAGAGGCAGCACTCACTCACCCATTCATGAATTCATGAATGGGTGAGTGAGAGCTGCCTCTGATTGGCTGAGGGCTAGGACCAATCAGAGGCAGCCCATTCAGCAGGCGGGGATTTTAAATCCCCGGCTACTGAATACTACAGAGAGCAGTTCAGGAGAAGAGTTGGCTGAACGCGGCTGATCTCCGGCAGCTGCAAAAAGGTGAGTATATATATATTTTTTATTTTTTACACTTTTTTTGGATGGTTTTCAGGGAAGGGCTTATATTTGAAGCCCTTCTCGAAAATTAATACAGCGCTTGCCAGCAGCCTATTGCTTTCAATGGAGCCGGCTGTATTGCCGGCTCCATTGAATTCAATTGGTGAACATCGTTCTCCTCTGCCACAGCTGTGGCAGCTAGCAGCATTTTTTTCAGCTGTGACGCTGGCCTCGGTCACGCGATTTTTAAGAGCGCATCCGTTATGTGCACCGCAAATTACGCGAAAAAACGCCAGTGTGACTGAGCCCTTATGAAGTGTTTCTTGCACGTTCTTGCGTATTGTGCGTGCATTTCCGCACCTGCATTGACTTCTATGGGGACCTTTGGTGCGCAAATACGCAGATAGCCTTCGGCTTTTGGTGCAGAATTTGCAACGGCTTGTGATGTCCTGCTTCTTCTGTCCTGTGTAAAAGGCCCCTTATGGAACATGAAAGAAACTAGACTGCTTTCATCTAATGAGGTGGACTAGGGAAAGAAAAATAAAATCTAAAGTTTACTGCCCAAAAGTGACACTACTGCAAAGAGAAAATAACAGAGTCCAACAAACAACTAATTAAACTAATTAAAACATGTAAAGGTTTGCAGTAGGTGGAAGAAAAGTGTTTAGATTAGAAAAGGGAAATAAAAACAGACAAAGAACACAATGGAAAATTAGAAGAGAGCTAAGACAGTGGCAGCAGAGCAAAACCTGGGAAATAAAGAGAAGAGATTTATAGATTAAAGAGAATAAAACAAAGCACAGAGGAAATAAGATACAAAAGAACCGCAAAGAAAACACCAGGCACCGAAAACATGAGAGAAGTCAAATAAGTTTAGGAAACAGAAAAGAACACAAGTTGTTCTAATAAGGTCCTTGTCACAGTCTTCTTTTCTGGACTTTACAATGTCTGGAAAAATGCACTTTCAGGGCTCCTTCACATGAGTTTAGGCACCAAAAGGCTCGCCACATGCATGAGGCTGGATGACATACATGTATGCCCTTGTCTGCGCAGAGCACTGTACTTTTTGCACACAGATTAAAAGGCTATTAGCCTAATGAGGTCCAGATGTGTGGGTTTTTTTTAGCAGTTTTGCACACTGTTTCACGCATCCCTTTGCGTATTTGTGCACCTCCCATAGACTTCTATGGGGGCCAAAACGCGAACAGGTCCGCAAGCAAAACACTCATGAGAACGAACCCATTGAAATCAATGGGTTCTATTCTCTGTATTTTACGCATGTATACGATTGAGTGAAAAAACCCTTAAAATGTTAGTGTTTTCTTTGGAATGTGTTTTAGGGCAGCCTCACATGGGCGTAAGCTCATATACGCTCAGAATCGCAAGGCGTCTATGCACTAGGCAGGGTCAAACCTACCCCTTGATTTTTTTAACCTGCCATAGACTGCAATGGCAACTTTCAGTGTAACATACAAAAAGATAGTACAAGACCTTATGAGACAATGGTTTTGCTTTGTCGCATTTCGCGGACGTGCGCAAACAGGTTAGTCTGTTTAAGGGCTGCCGCGCACAGGTGTAAGTGCATATGTGCTCACTACTGTGTGACTTATATGCACTATGCAGGGCACAAGATCACGAGCTATTGCGCCCAGATCAGCACATTTTACTGTACTTTATTACGCTGCCGCAATCGCTCAGTCCCAGTAGCGCCATGTTTGAGTAGGCAGGGCAGCCTACTTAATAGGTGGGTCATCTGACTTGTAGGCGGTTTAGCTGTATGATAAAAGGGCCAGCTGACCTAGTAGTCCCAAGTGGCATCGTTTAACCCTTTCCAATCCACTGTCTGACGTCTAAAGACATTATGATTTAACCCTTTCCAATCCACTGTCTGACGTCTGAAGACATTCTGATTAAAGCCTGTACAGCTCCGATGTCCGGCAGGGTATTCTTATTCTATATTACTAGGCCGCTTTGTTGTCGGGGGTCTCTCCTGTATGCCCCATACTGCAGCACTGGCTCTAGCCAGCAGATGGCGCCATTGTAAAATAGCAGAAAGAGAAAGCCCCCTAGGAAACCCTGAACCCAAAATTGGATTGCAAAGGGTTAAGGCTGTACAGCTCCGATGTTGGAAGATGTCCGTCGGGGTTCTCTTACTGTACATTGTCAGCCTCTCTGCTGTCGGAGCCTATCCAACGTGTCACCTCATGCAGTACTTGCTTTAGCCAGCAGATAGCGCCATTTTATAACGGCAGAAAAAGAATAAGCCCCCTAGGAAAACCAGGATACAAATTGGATTGGAAAGGGTTAATCCCTCAAAGTCCGCGTGCAATTTTGTGCAGGCGGGGGCCTTTGTTGTGCAATTGCGTCCGAGAATAGAGCATGTTGCATTTTTTCCCATGCTCAAAATGCGTGGGTGAGACCACATGTGAAGGAACCCATAGACTCTGGATTCTATCTGCTGCGCATTGCGGGCGCAGATTTTGCTGCTGTAAATGCGCCACAAATGCGCTCATCTGAGGCCGTCCTTAAAGGTGTTTTTAGCGTCGTTTGATCTGTTATTTACCCTCCTTTTGTACGTGCGTTAGTACATGCACAGAAAAAATGCCATAACCAGGGCATGCTGCGTTATCATGAAGAACATAGCACTGACCCCCCCAAAAACACCCAGAAACACCATGAAACCAAATACTTCGTATGTAAAGAATTTTATATTGTCATCCCAAAAAACACCACAAAATGCCTCAAAACAAAAGTGCCGCGTCTGAAAGCTGCAGTAGAATGTGATATGGATGAAGATAAGAACTGCAACGCTTATGGAAAAACAAAGCCGTGGCAAAAGAGGGGGCAGGAGATGCAAAGTAGACAAAGGACAAAATATTAGAAAGGAAGGGGAGAAATAGAGATGCGTGGCGAACGCATTATGTGTGATTTATTGGCGGAATCTGTGAGTAGAAGTATCTAGCGAGTTGCTCATATATCAAACCAGACAGCATTACCACTGTTTAACAAACAGGCCCTGCGTCCCATGACATTGTCAAAAGACTCAGAACATATTTGTCTGAGGCTAAGTCTTGGGATCAGTAGCCTCAACAAGGATTTAATCGGAAATCCAGCGCAGCCGGGACCCGTCCTGACTCTGTATTATGGCTCGCACGTCTTTAAAGGGGAAGCGGTATAGAAAATATATATTGATAGTAATGCTACTTCTTATATTTCCCACTAACACAGACAAACCCCAATGGTCTTTTATTGTGCTTACCTTTAACTGAAGGCACAGCACATGCACCTGAAGATTCAGTGCAGGGCAGGCACGCCGTACGTGGAATGCATGACATCTCCAGCAGCCGGAACTGGAAAAATCCATCAAAATACCATGCTTCCCCGGAAATAAGTCCCTGTCTTATTTTAATTTTTGCCTCAAAAGAGGCAGAGGGTCTTATTTTCTGTTGGTGTCTTATACTCACCTAGCAGATGTTGTCTATGATTGGTTTCATTGAGCGCCAGCTCTGATTGGCTAAGCTGCAGCGATTGAAAACCAATCAGAGCAATCGCTTGCTGGAGGCAGAGTTTACAAACCCCGTTACCAGCAAACAGTGCTCTGTCAGCGCTGAGGACTGCACAGAAGCCTGCCGCAGCATCGGAGACCAGCGGGAGGGACCCAGACGGCGCCTGCTAGGTGAGTATTGCTTTTTTTCCCCTTAATGTAGCATACCTAGGTCTTATTTTTGGGTGAAAGGCTTACATTTCAAGTCCACCCTCCCCCAAAATTAAGGTAGGTCTTATTTTCAGGGAAACATAGTAGAAGGAAGTAATTATAGCAGAAGAGGAAGGGAGAGAGCCCGGCAGGGGCGTAACTATAGAGGGTGTAGGGGATGCGGTTGCACCCGGGCCCAGGAGCCTTAGGGGGCCCATAAGACTTCTCTTCTCCATATAGGGAGCTCAGTACTATGACTAAAGCATTATAGCTGGGGGCCCTGTTACAGGTTTTGCATTGGGGCCCAGAAGCTTCAAGTTATGCCTCTGGAGCCTGGACCATTGATAGATGTGAACCACCCATCGAACAGTCCAAGGCTAATGAATATACGCCGTGGGGAGCCTTTTTTGTGGCTTTATCTAGAGATGGGAGCTCCAGTGCACAGAGGTAATGGTACTGATGTAATCATCACTCAGTCTCTCATGCGGCAGTATATCCGGTTGAATAGGCAAAACTTAGCAGACAGACTTTCTGTAAAGTGGTAAAGTGGACCATTTGGAATAGCAGCGTTTCTTTGTCTTCTAATGTTTCACTTACGGCCCTTTTACACGGAACAATTATCATTCAAAAAATCATTCAAATAAGCAAAAGTGAACAAATTATTCAGTCCAAACGCAGCCAGCGACCTAATGAAGAACGATAAATTGTTCACTTTTCATTCATTTTCTGCAAGCATATAAATCACAGTTGGCTCGTTCACTAATTGTTTGGTTTAAATCCCAATCATTCAGTCTTTCTCATTCACTGTAAGGGCTCAGTCACACGGGCGCATCGGCACCCGTACACCAGCGTCGATGCGCCCATGTGACTGAGCCCTCACTGCAGGAAGAAGACGGCCGTAGCTGAAGACAGACGTCTCTCTGCAGTGCTGATGAAAGAACACATGACCTGCAATGAAGCCGGTCCCATGTTCTGTCTCCCGGAGCTGTAGAGAGACGTCCGTCTTGAGGTACGGCCGTCTGCTACATGCAGTAACACGGGCGCCGATGCGCCCGTGTGACTGAGCCCATAAGGTGAATGTAAACGACTGAATGATGTATCATTTTAACGAGCCACAGTATCTGAGTATTCACTGTGTATATGTGAAATTAATGGGACCTGGTTGGGATTATTTTGGATGTGTGAAAAATGCAGAGATTATGTACGCAAAAAAAAAAATCCAACCAGGTCCGGATACACGGGAAACGTACATTGTGTAGTCACAGACTGAAACGAACTATGTCTGAGCCCTAACCCTGTATTTGTGGGAAATTTGCCACCCATACGGTAGGCCCCAATTTTAACAAAGTCTTGTAAAAATGACCACTATTATAGTAACATAGTATGTTAGTCTGAAGGGAGACAATGTCCATCCAGTTCAGCCTGTTTCCACCTCCCCTTGTTGATCCAGAGGAAGGCAAAAAAAACCCAATGAGGCAGAAGTCAATTTAGCCCATTGGGGGAAAAAAATTCCTTCCCGACTCCATAATGGCCGTCAGAATAATCCCTGGATCAACGTTTTGAAAGTTCCTATCCGACTCCAAAACCCGGATCAACAACCCTGCTGGTTATTTAATGTCTATATCCTGTTATGACTTTTTTGTGCATTTTTTTAAAGCACAAAAAAACATGTGAGACCTCTAGCAACCCTATGACACAGGGAATGTATTATCAGCATTCAGGGCTTAAACACATGGGCGTGTTTTACTCCCGTTATACGGCACAAAACGAAACCATTAATTTCAATGATTTTGTATTCAATAGCTCTTTTCTTGAGAAAAGATAGGCCCTGCCCAATCTCTCCTGCATGTAGTATTAACTACATGTGAAAAAGATAGGGCAAGTCCTATATCTTCCCACTATTCTTTTCAAACTCTTACGCTATGGCACAGAGTTCCAAAAGCCCAAGAAGGAAAAAAAAAACCTGTTCATGCACAACTACGCCCTGTAGTGGCGAGAGTAGTTGCGCATAAGCCCGTGTGAAACTGCCCTCAGGTACAGTAAAGCCAAAGCTATGTAGGAGCTCTAATGGTTGCCATATTGGTTGTTGCTGATGTTTCCCAAAAATAGTTAAGGTGGTTTCACATTTGCGTCAGGGGTTTCCTGAAAAGGGGAATCCCCTGTCCGAATGGCTCCATCTTATGACGGAACCGAACAGCGCCTAACAGACCCCACTGACTATAATGGTGTCCATTCCAGTCGTCCAGCTTTCTTCCGGTATTTTGTGCTGGGTTTGTGATGGAACCTTTGCCCGGAGGTCCCATGTTAAATCTGGGTAGATTTTTTTACAATGTGCCAGAAGACATTTCAGGGATCTATGAGTTGCCAACCTCTGAAATGGGACCTGGGTAGTTTTTGACATTTTCAAAAAAAAAAACTATATTTTTAAAAAGTGGGGAAAAAAGTCAGTTGTTATATGAGGGGAACCCTGATCTGTCGTATAACCCTGAAGTCACATTTTGTTCTGGCAGAGCCTCCATGTTATGACCAGCAGACATAAAATAAAGTGAAATAGTGGAATAATTAGGGAAGCTTCAATAATACATTAAAAGGAGCACATCAATTATCCATCATAACATCTCATATTATTCGCTGTGGAAACAGTTGGGACGACAGTAACGTCTTCAATTAAACTGATTTCATTCTATAAACAGCTTTATACGTATAGAAGATGAACTTGTACTCTTCTGACTCTACAGAACTGATTATACAAGTACAATAATGGAGGCTTGTAAGAGTCATTATTGTAAAAACTTTACGACTAGATAAGGTAAAAGATCCTGCAATCAGATAATGGCGCAGTCTTTATTAAAATACAGATAAAGCAGAAATGTGCAATTATCAACCATCCAGCATACTTTCTGCAGCTTTATACTTAGATCTTTCCGTTTAGGTCTTAATTGTAATAAACACCAAATCCTTAAGGTATTGATTAAACCTTGGGAAGCCTATTGTATATTAACATACACTGACATGTAGAGATGAGCGAACGTGATCGGCTCCGCCCCTTTTC
The DNA here is from genome assembly GCF_035609145.1 of Eleutherodactylus coqui. NCBI lineage: Eukaryota > Metazoa > Chordata > Amphibia > Anura > Eleutherodactylidae > Eleutherodactylus > Eleutherodactylus coqui. The sequence continues at coordinate 474,369,916 of NC_089837.1, read as the reverse complement.
GCCCGAACACCGAACTTTGCGAGCAATTCCGTGCTCGGGCGAAAAATGTTCGGGGGTCGCCGTGGCAGCGCGGGGGGGGTGCGGCGGGGAGTGGGGGGGAGAGGGAGAGAGAGAGGGCTCCCCCCTGTTCCCCGCTGCTGCCGCCCGCGCCGCCGCGCCTCTCCCCACCCCCCGGCGCCCCCCGAAGCTTTACGCGCGGACACTGAAGTCCTCGGCAAAGCCGGTGTCCGGGAGCGTAAGTGTTCGTTAAGAACACGTTCGCTCATCTCTACTGACATGTCAAAAGTCACGGGACAAGAACTAATATTGTGTAGGACCCTCTCTAGCTCAGGAAACTGTAGCAACTTGATGTGGCTTCATTCCACAAGATGACAGAAGATGTCTGGAGGGATGTTGAGCCATGCTGTATGTACAGCCTCCCACAGCTCTGTGGTAGTTGCAAGTAAGGTGTGAATGGACGTCTCCACTGTTCTGGATTATAGTTTTCTCCAGTAGGTTTTGGGGTATTTTGTAGCTTCCGAATTGTATCGTGTGCACACATCGTGGAGCAAATTAGACACAAGCTATCAGCCTCATATCCAAAATGGCTCTCTGCCCAGAAACAGCCAGACAGGGCCTTTTATTGAGAAGGATAACACCTGCCCTTTATGGGCGTTTAACAGGTTACATCAGTAACATATATGATTCTCATTTGTCGGATCATATAGAATCCCCCCTCCTTCCTGCCCACCTTCTCTCAAGTCCAATGTATAAGCAAGTCTTTGTCTCACAAACGTGCTCAAAACTGAAACTGGAAGTACATATCTCTTTGTTCAAGAAGATTCTGTGTGGGGGATGGGGAGGACTGGGAAAACACTCAAGATGAACACATAAGCAATAACATAACACTGTGATTTAACTCTTTCCTTATGCAGCAGAGTTCCACATTAGGCTGAAGTCACAAAACACACATAATACGTCTAGTGCAAATCGATAGACATTTTACACCAACTAATCATCATGTCTATCACAATCCCCCCTTAAAATGTCTATCCTCTAACTCTCTATCTAATTTTCACAGTTCTCTGCACGTGAGCCTATAACTGGAGCGCGTTGAAGGTTCGTTTTAGAGTCTTCAAGGGGGTGTAGGACTTGTCCACTCCTTCTGGGGATGCATCCAGCAAACTCATGGTGGGAGCGGCTTTTCCAGCATCAGTTTCACAGGTCTCTCTGACACAGAGGATAACACAGCAGACTAGAACAGAAAAGATAACCATCAGTTCACATACAACAGCGACGCCCGTCTGTGCCAGGATACTTTACCACCCGCTCATCCATGGCGAGTGCTGGTCCCAAAAGTTAGCTCTTTTTAGTTAGTGCGGTCAGCTTCTTAATGGCAACTGCGTCTTTACCTGCGGGTCACGTGTCGTCTAGGATGTAGGTACAACAAGTCTCCCCTATCATCTTACAGACACTCCCCTTTTTAGCTAAAGTCATATCTAAGGTCATTCTATTTTAAAAGTCATAGTCGAGGTAGGTCCTATTGGTCGACTCGTCCCTATAAGGCATCTCTAGTATAATTTAGAAACCACTGCCAATTATAATAAACATAATTAATCCAGTCAACGTTTATTTACCATAATGATCAGGAAAATGGACTCGAATCTAGTTTTAACTTGGTCTCTATTTTTTTAAAACTCGTCAGGTACCCCCCCCCCCCCCCCTTGGCTATCCTATGACGTCAATGTACACGTGTAGATCAAAACTACCACCAGGGGTCTCTCTTCTCGCTCTAGTATAATGTTACAATACTAGTAGTGTGCACAGGTACGCACGGCCTGGGACTCCCTAATCTTCACCCACACCAATGTCCCTCCTGGAGATAGTCCTAATGGTGAACACGTCCAGGTCGCCTCACCCTGACCCTACACTACCTAGTGACAAGACTGGAAGGAACCGCCGTACCTATGCGGAAAACAAGGATAGACCAACATGACAGGATAACCACAAAACACAGACTGAGTTGGATCGAGATAAAGTAACTATTGGGGGTAACCTCATTATCCTCAATGTTGTCTGACAGGATGTGGAGGAGCATAAGGGCTTTACTAAGGCACACTCCCCTGTCCAATTACCTTCCAGGCGGGTCCTCTACCTCATGTCTCCACAAAGACAGTAAACGTCTCCTAAGGACTGGACCTGATTCTGTGTCCATTCCCCTCCTATCGTACCGTAGGAGGAGCAATACCCGTTGGCGAGTTCCCCAAAAATATCCCTCCACCCTGCCTATTTGCCTGGCAGGTGTAGTTTCCAGGGTAGTCAGTAATACTCTTTCTGGTGCAAAACACTTAAGTAGTTATAGAGTATTCCTTCTTCCACTTCTCACAAGCAGTGTAATTAGCGGAAATGTTCGTGAAGAGACTGATAAACCACTCTTCAGCATCTACAGGGAGATTTAGGGGGACCACCCCCGAGTGTGGTCGGGCACTACCGCACACGCAACAGTTAGACTTGTTGCTCCTGTTAGCATTGTACCTCATCAACTCCAACCAGAGATTCTGGTCAGAGTAGCCAGTCGCTACTGTCAAGGTGTCCTCAAAGGTAGGGTCGGCTATGATCATCATGTTCGTCAAGGTCTTTATCTTACGGCGGAGGGGGTTAATTATGGGCACGGGACTAAGTGAAGGCTTCCATTCGGCTGCATCTACCATATCCCTTATTTTAAACTTCCCTAAGGGATCTGTCCTCCCGTACCGTTATGTCCCCAGACTATAAGTCCCTCCGTCCCCCGGGCTTGGATCTCCCATGGTTAATGTAAAAACCGCATTAAAACCAAGCAGCATACTAAGTTCAGCCTTCCAATACCTGCTGTCCTTATTATTCTCAAGGAGGGTTATACGACTAATTAGGGATTTCGCGCTCTTATCTTTCTTATTTAAGGCACTTCGCGGTTTATAGGACTAGTCTGTTCCTGCGTTACATCCCACTAATCCCCAATAACGGCAGTCTTCTCCCCAGACGTTATCAGTGGCGCAAACATATTGTATTCCCCGGGTATATAAGTCATATAACCAGCTGGACTGAGCTAAATCTGGCCTGCGGTGGGATCTTGCGCCTAGACACGGGACCACAGTACAATAGTCGAAGGAATATGCGGCTACTTGAGCATTGGACGAGTTATACTAGAAGGTAACCATACCCTCATATTCTTCCGACTAAGGATTCCAGTTGCTACCCTCCTCTCTCACTAGCCCTAACCAGAATAATGTCCTCGGCACAACTAAGACTCGTCTCCCGGATCTGAAGCTTTCTTACAGTATGAAGCATGGATCCATGTAAGTCTTTCGGCTAGTTTCACAGCTGTGGCAGTAGTCAGAAGCACCTGGTAGGGGCCATCAAATCGGGGCTCAAGAGGGTGCTTCCTGGGGAACTTCTTGACGCACACCCAATCCCCAGGCTGCAAGATATGTGTCCCAGTGTCTGCCTCTGAGTCTGGAAGAGAACACCTGTGCATAGGCTTTGGTTAGTTCTTTAACAACGGAAATCACATACTCAGTCAACACATCAGATTGTAATTGTAACTACTGAGGATAGTAACGACCTAGCCTTGGGGCTAGCCCAAACAATCTCATAGGGAGATAATGTATAATCCCCCCTGGGTTCATATCTAACACTGTATAAGGCTATTGGATGACAGTCTTTCCAAAGTGGCGTCATTTTTAAGTATCTTACTTTTTAGCGTGCCACTAAGTCTCTCCACCTTTCCATTACTCTAAAGATGGTAGAGTATGTAAAAGGCCTGGGATACACCAGAGCAGACATGACGTGTTACATTCACCTGCGAAGTTTATACCTCTGTCTGACTCTGAATCACTTCTGGTACCCCATATTCACAGTTTACCTCATTCATGAGCTTCTTTGCGGTTACCTACTTGTTTGCCTTGGTAACAGGGTCGGCCTCCAACCTGCAAAGACATCAACAACAACAAGCACGTATTCATACTTCCCAACAAGTGGGAGCTGAACGTAGTCAATTTGCAATCCCTGAAATGGGTAGAGTGGTCTAGGCAAGTGTGATGTGGCAAATTTACTTCTGCCCTGTCTCACCCATGGCATAGATCATGCTAAACCGGACAAATGATGCAGCAGCTACAGAGAACCTAGAAGTCGCCCAACCTCTTTCAAGCGTCGTCGTCATTGCTGCTTTACTAGGTGGGTCTTTCCGTCCATCAGCTGGGCCATCATGGGATACAGGAACTGTGGTAGGCAAGTGCTGTTGACTGTTCACCACACACTGTCCTGTTTCTGCTGCTCCCATATTAGTCCATTTATTCTTTTCTTCCTTGCTGGCTTGTAACTGTAAAAGTCTTTAGCATATCAAAGTCCAAATTTTTGTCAATGTCCAAAGTTTTTGCCACTGACTCATGCCGTCAGTATCTTTCTTCTTTCTTCCACGGCTTGAGGGCCGCTGCCTTTGCTATGCTGTCAGCGAGGGTGTCGTCTCTCGCCTCTCCAGTGTAGGAATCGGTGCGAACTCTCAACTTTGTCAGGTAGAAGTAGGGCCTACATGCGACTCTGTACCGCTGCACCATTCTCAATTGGTTGTCCTGCTAAGGTAAAAAAACTTTCTGGCCTTCCATATTGGGCCGTAATCATGAGCTATGCCAAATGCATACCAGGAGTCAGTGTAAAGGATTGCCGGTCTTACCTCTCGCCACTCTACACGCCTTAGTGATGGCCTTTAATTCCGCTTCTTATACTGAGACATGCAGAGGCAGAACTTCTGCTTCTAGGACATCTTGTTGTGTGACCACTGCATATCCGATGTGGAGTCATCAATCCTCACCCTGGTACCATCTGCAAAAAGCTCAACATATGCATTATCAACAGAGGTTCTGATAACTGTTTGCATATGTGCAATTTCTTACCTTATTAGTACTAAATAATCGTGTTGATGTTCTATTTCACATGGCTCAGAATCTTGTTATCTTATTCCATTTATTTTTTTTTTTTCAAACCCAATCGCTGATCTACAACACCTAGATCATCTATGGCCCAGATCACCTCTGCCTCCCCCCTTTTGAACCGGAATACTCAATGGAAAAAAAAGAGTAATTGCGTTCAAACTAGTAAACCAAGAGGCACAAAAACAAGCACTTTGTAGGTCAAGGTGACATTGTATGCAGCGAAGTCTGAGCGAAAATCTCCTTACAAAAAATTTTTTTTTTCCTTTCAGGTCGCAGTTAGCATTTTTTAACACAAGGGGGCGCAACACAAGTCAAATTTTACGTCACCCAGTGTAATAGTATTTCAGGGTATGGCCAGCGTTTAGCTTTTACTCTCCTGTCGGAATATAATTATAGCTTCAGTGTAGACTGACACTAGAATATACCAAAGACTTAAAGAAAAACTAAAGAATACGGATGAATTAACATCCTACTCTGGGCAATTCAGTCCCTCTTTCTTCACATAAAAAGTAAAATTACTTCACCAAATTGCATGAAAAAGTTTGCTGGGTGACTATAGGGAAATTATTCCATCTGTAGGAGCCTTCCATAACATCATCTGTCTGAGCATCCATTGGAGAAGCGGGCAGTGGAAAATAGAGCCCCTGGGAACATGAGAGAGCGTCCCCTGTCATGTATTCCTGGCCTCTGTCCCCATGCATCAACTCCAATCTTCCATACACTATAAACCAGCTTAGTCATCTACTATGTCCCAAGCTGCATCTCCACAAAGGTTTGCTTCCCTGAACGTATCACACATCCAAAGTGGCCACATCTTGGAGTGTAACAAAGTCCGGTCAAACAAAACCTTACTTCAGACAATCATGATGTTAGCACTGGATACAGTGGCATTGGGGAATATAGGCCTCCCAAGTGCAGCAAAATGGCCGCCAGAGGCAGAAAGGGGCGGAGCTACAGATCTCCCAGGTGAGGCAAAATGGCCGCTGGAGGAATGGGCGGGCCCAGGAGTAGCAGCACTTCCAGGTGAGGCAAGATGGCCGCTGGAGGAGGAAGGGGCGGGGCAAGGTCCTGTCCCAGATGGGGAGGGACCGGAAGTAACATCACACACCCTGAAAGTGAGCACATGGGGGGAAGTAACTTCAGGGTGGGGGCAGGCCTCACTACATTTACTGCAGAGTCACACTATGTTGGATTGTAAACATTGCAAGCACGGCCGCCATTACAGGGAGGGGCTGTAGTCAACACAAAGGCATTACATTGTTCATAAGCAATACACATACCCCCCTACATGCTTTCTCCTCTTCAATCTCTTAACTACGTTATACCTCCTCCTAGCAATCTAAAAACACCTTTCTTTCTGCTAGGCTTCCTGCTCATCTTCTGAAAACTTTCTACAGTCTATCTTACCTATCCATACTCATTTCTGCTTATCTGTCCATGACCTAACATTTCTTTCTGCAACTTTTCCTGGTCCTTTCCCATTATTCAGTAAATTCTGCTTTCTTCAAATCCTTCCAATATAACCTCTCTTTCCCACTCAGATTACAATGCACATTAATTCTACAAGACAAAAGGAACGGAAGGGTTAATTGGAAAAAGCTTTCAGTTCACTCTTATCAGCAGCCCTCCCCCTATAATAAACACTGAACATTCTTTCTATAATACCAAACAGACGGGATTACTGGAGAATACCCACAACGGCTCAGGGTATATATATATATCTCATCCACCTTTATATCAACCCAAGGTCTACTAGCAATCCCGAAGAGCACTTCCTGTACACGTCCTAGACAGGACATTTTAGCTATACACAGAGACTGACGATTATTTTCAATGACCAAGAGTTTCTGGAGTCAGCCGTCACACCACGGCCATATTCCCATGTATATATACCTTTCCACATATGAGAACATAACACGCTCAATCATAAACGTAAATATACGTATCATAAATCTTCCTAACCTCACACTAGTTTTACCTAGGAGTAAGTGTCTGGCGTGTTCCCTCAGACTTAAACAGCCGAGTCCGCCCTCCTGACACATTAACCCTCACAGAATTTATCTCTTGGTCTTGTATACACAATTTTTAACCGTCTCAGACATAGCAGCCACAGCATACAAAATACCCCTTAAGCAGGTTAAAACGGTGGTCTTTTCCGAGTAAGAAAGAACTATATTACCTGCCTTTCATTGATTTATCACTCTGGATCAGGAACAGGCAGAAAAGCAGTCAGAACCCAGATCACATTGGTAGATTTACATAAAGCAATCTTACCGTGTTCTGTAGATTTTCGGGCCCCTGAGTTCTGCGTGCCATCCGCCGATCTCTGTATTTTTCCAGAATGAAAGAAATCAAAATCTCTTAACTCGGCCCACCCAGGGACGCCACTGTTCTGGATTATAGTTTTCTCCAGTAGGTTTTGGGGTATTTTGTAGCTTCCGAATTGTATCGTGTGCACACATCGTGGAGCAAATTAGACACAAGCTATCAGCCTCATATCCAAAATGGCTCTCTGCCCAGAAACAGCCAGACAGGGCCTTTTATTGAGAAGGATAACACCTGCCCTTTATGGGCGTTTAACAGGTTACATCAGTAACATATATGATTCTCATTTGTCGAATCATATAGAATCCCCCCTCCTTCCTGCCCACCTTCTCTCAAGTCCAATGTATAAGCAAGTCTTTGTCTCACAAACGTGCTCAAAACTGAAACTGGAAGTACATATCTCTTTGTTCAAGAAGATTCTGTGTGGGGGATGGGGAGGACTGGGAAAACACTCAAGATGAACACATAAGCAATAACATAACACTGTGATTTAACTCTTTCCTTATGCAGCAGAGTTCCACATTAGGCTGAAGTCACAAAACACACATAATACGTCTAGTGCAAATCGATAGACATTTTACACCAACTAATCATCATGTCTATCACACCACCACATCCCATAAACGCTCTGTTGGGCTCATGTCAGACAAATGTGCAGGCCACACCATTGGTAAGAAATCTCCAGAATGTTCCTCGAACCATTTCTCAGCAACTTTGGCCAAATGGTGCAGTGAATTAACCTGCTGTAATATCCTATCATGAAGTCCATGAAAGGTTGTAAATGGTCACCAAGCAGTGAAACATAACAGCCACCAGTCAATGATGTCCTTAGGTGGACCAGTGGACCCAACCCATGCCATGAGAAAACACCCCATAACAGTATGGAACCACCACCAGCCTGCACAAGGCCATGGCATCTAAGGCACACATGAACCCTACCATCAGCTCAAAACATGGTACCATGACTTATCATACCACACCACATGTTGCCAGTCCACTGGGGTCTTGTTTGCAATCTCAGGAGCCCAGGTGATGGCACCATATGCAAAGTCATGGTGTTAACAGAGACACTCTAGTCGTCCGTCTGCTCCCATGGAAGCTGACCTATAGTATATGTGTGTGAGGCCTACGGTATTGAATATGGATGTGACTTCTGACAGTCGCTTGTCTGTTCACACAGACAATTCTAGCCAAATGCCACTGATTAAAATCATTAAGTATCACAGCTCTATTTTTGTAGATACTGCTGGAATTTATCAAAAATCTCTTCAGGGTTTTCTTTTATTCTTAGGGCATCTTATTAGAATATTACCCAGTAAACAACATTCCTATGAGGTCTATTGTACAATGTGGGCCAAAATTAACACCACAGTCTTATGAAAACTGTCTAAAAGCAAATCTTTATTGCCCAACTAATCACAGCACAGTTTTTATTTTACCTTAGCAGTATGAAAGCCCTTTTTCACACAACGATTACGCTCAAAATTCGCTCCAAAGCCATCTTTTGAGCAATAATCGTTGCGAGTAAATGTGCCCATCTTTCACTTTTCTGCTGAATGATGATTTTCAGTTTGGCATTAAATCCATTGTTCAGAAGAAGAGCTGATAAGAAGGACTGCATGCTGTGTTCTCTGCAGGGAGCGCTGATTACATTGTCTCAGCTGTCAGCCCTGTGGCAGAACAAAGGGAATGTATTCAGAGAACAGAACACCCGCTGTTCTCTGAATATAGCTACAGGCGGCTCACACTCATTAGGCATCAGTACTAGAGATGAGCGAGCGTACTCGGAAAAGCACTACTCGCTCGAGTAATTTGCTTTATCCGAGTATCGCTGTGCTCGGGTCTGAAGATTCGGGTGCCGCTGCGGCTGACAGGTGAGTCGCAGCGGGGAGCAGGGGAGAGCGGGTGGGAGAGAAAGATCTTACCTCCGTTCCTCCCCACTCTCCCCTGCAGCTCCCCGCTCCGTGCCGGCACCCGAATCTTCAGGGACGAGCACAGCGATACTCGGATAAAGCAAATTACTTGAGCGAGTAGTGCTTTTCCGAGTACGCTCGCTCATCTCTAATCAGTACCAATTAGTAGTTTATGCAAAATGATCGCTAAAAAGCCATCTTTTGAGAGATTATCCTTTTGGGTAAATGGGTCTCAAGAAATGCTGGCTACTTTGTGATTGGTTACTAGGAGCTGAAAAGATAGAGTTTCTGTACTATGGTGATGAGTGACAATATATACATATGAGAGCAGAGGTTTTTTTTTATAAGAAACCGCACTACATCAGACTAATACAGAATTGAGCCTACTATTTGCACCCAACAATAATATGTAAAAGGAGTAGCAGACAATGCTATTTTTCTTAACCCCTTAAGGACCAGGCTGTTTTGGTCCTAAAGGCCCAGACACTTTTTAGCGATTTAATGCATGGGGTGATTTTATGGCCTCTTTTTTCTTGAGCTGCCAAAATATTTTTGCTGCATTTGTTGGTGACATATAAGGCTCTTTTTAATACCTTTTTTCACTGAGTTTTTTCGCATTCTTTTGTTTTTTTAGGGTTAATGTCTATGAAAAGTAAAAAACAACTTATTATTCTTAAAATGTATAGTTCTTTACTTTCAAAATTTGTATATTTATGCTAAAATTAAGTACAGGAATGCATTCTCCATTTAGTATGGCGACGGTTTAGGTTGGCGGTTGGTGTAGGCAGTAGTTTATTTTCCTATAAACATTTTTTAACTCTGTAATTTATTTTTGTAACTACCTTTTTATCTGTGTCCCCCATTATGTCATATAAGAACTCTGGGGCGACATTCACACCAATATATTTATTTATTTTTTCCGTTTCACACTTTTCCACTGTAGCATCCATAGGTCCCTCAGTTACAGGGGAAAACATAGTGTGACAACAGTCACTGGCAGAGTTGGGCTGGGTCGAATAGCAGAAATGGCTCTTCTACTTCCTCTTTTCTCTACGTAGAGCAGTATGGAGCCTGCAAAAGAGAAGGCAGAAGCAGTTAAAAGCTGTTTCTGTCTTCTCCTCCGGGTCCTTGGCTGTTACTGACAGCTGAGGACTCAACCTGCTACTGCTAGATTGCAGGAGCAGAAGCTCTAATTAAAGCCCAGGACCAAGTGCCATAATATGTATAGCACTTGCTCCTTATCAGGTTAAGCTTGAAAAGCACATTTATTGAGCGAAAATGCTGCTCCTGACACGATAGACTTGCATTGATGATATACTGACATTCATTCTCCTTTTTCTAAGGGCTCAGAAGCTGTGTCTGAGGGATTACCGCAGGAGACTGGCAGTGATTGACTGTCAGGCTCCTGCTGTAATAGCCGGGATCAGATAAATCCTTTAAACTATTAGCTACTGCAGTCAATTTCTTACGTCAACACCTAGGTGGTTAGATAAAAGGGGGATTCACAGCCATTTAGTGAATGACATCACTGAATGGCTGTGATTGGTTTATCGAGCGCCGGCTCTGATTGGCTGACGCTCGATCCAATCATGGCGCTTCCTCACACAGTGCTGACGGCCGGGGAATTCAAAGCCGGCAGGGATATGACAGTGGGGAGAATTCTCAAGCAGCTTGCCGCACCGCCGGGGAGACCATCGCAGCGGAGTCACAGATGCCGGCTGGGAGGAGAGTATTGTGCTTTTTTTTTTTTTACCTCACTCGAGTATAAGCCGAGGGGGGCTTTTTCAGTATAAAAAAATGTGCTGAAAAACTCAGCTTATACTCCAATATATACGGTAATTACTTTAAAAATACAACAGTCACGGCTTTTGGAATGGGATAATGAAAAAACACACAATAAAATGCTTTATCCTTAAGGCCCAATATAGGCCAGTCCTAAAGGTATTAAATGGACTGACCGGTCTTAGTAGGACAGTTACAGAACAACATAATGTATCCACAAACTTGTTAAACATTCTATTTCGGAGCATTTCAGTAAAGAACGGGTAAAACAACAATCAATGAGAGGGGCGAGTGGAACACGGCGATCTCCCTCTTCTGCTGGTCCCTTTCCTCTCGTTTCTCATCTGGCGCTCTTCGATGCTGGAATGCAATTAGGCTTTACCAGCACGCCGATGCTCATCTGTTACCCCTCCTTCTCTAAAGATTGTGCGACCTTCCTCATACATTTTAATGCCTAGACCATCATCACATTTTTTTCTTAATTTGAAAAATAGGGCTCTAGAACTGTAGAACAGGAGGCGTTGTGAAAACGAAAATACAAGCAAGGCCGAGGCGTAATCAAGGACACGGCTTGTAATGAAAATGTGATGTGGGAGCTCTATAACCAACAGGCTTCGAAAAGTTGCAGAGGCTTATTTAGGAAAATAGAAAATGTCCACATTGCAGGAGTCCTGCTTACTGGGGAACAATGGAGGATTGTTTACTGTGTATTAACCATTTATATGGTGCTAATATTATATTTAGCAGCTCTGAATGTGTGCTACCCCCACTGGCCAGGCCCAAGCGGGAGCAGCAGAGAGATACCTATTGTTATGTGAGATGTCTTTTTGCAAGGGCAATTTGTAGTATATCATACTTTAATACAAGCATATTGAATTCAGGTTTTACAACTAACCCTTTCATTGATGGTGCCTGGGTCATATTATGTACTTTCGGTTTTCCCACTTTTCAGAAATCATAATCATGTTTTTGTGGGATGAGTTGCATTTTTCAATAGCACCCTTTAGGCCGACTGCACACGACCAGATTTGCATTGCAGAATCCGTGGCTCGTGTCCATCCTCGGGTTCCGCAGCAAATACCGTCTATAGCATGCTATGGAAAAGTGATTCTTCCTGCACACTCATGGAAACCAAATTGCAGCATGTTCTATTTTTGTGCAGTGTCCATTAAAGTCAATGGAAGCTGTCCGACCGGCGGCTCATCTGCAATTGACATTGCGGATAGGGTGCGGGTACCCGTGTCATCACCTAGTGATGGTGTGGAGAAAAAAAATTTGAAATAAAAAATCTGTACTGCGCATGATCGACCGCGAGCCGTGCGGACTATGTGCAGTACAGATGAAAAGACCTAATGACAGGTACGCAAAGACGCCAGACAGGCACAGGGTCAGATTCTGTTATGAGCTCCGCATGGGGAATCCAACCCATTCTTGTGCAGCTGGTAGAGATGAGCGAGCACCAAAATGCTCGGGTGCTCGTTATTCGGGACGAACTTTTCGCGATGCTCGAGGGTTCGTTTCGAGTAACGAACCCCATTGAAGTCAATGGGCGACCCGAGCATTTTTGTATTTCGCCGATGCTCGCTAAGGTTTCCTTGTGTGAAAATCTGGGCAATTCAAGAAAGTGATGGGAACGACACAGCAACGGATAGGGCAGGCGAGGGGCTACATGTTGGGCTGCATCTCAAGTTCACAGGTCCCACTATTAAGCCACAATAGCGGCAAGAGTGGGCCCCTCCCAAAAACTTTTACTTCTGAAAAGCCCTCATTAGCATGGCATACCTTAGCTAAGCACCACACTACCTCCAACAAAGCACAATCACTGCCTGCATGACACTCCACTGCCACTTCTCCTGGGTTACATGCTGCCCAACCGCCCCCCCCTCCCCCCCACAGCGCACACCAAAGTGTCCCTGCGCAGCCTTCAGCTGCCCTAATGCCTCACCACCCTCATGTTTATTTAGAAGTGCGTCTGCCATGAGGAGGAACCGCAGGCACACACTGCAGAGGTTGGCACGGCTAGGCAGCGACCCTCTTTAAAAGGGGCGGGGCGATAGCCCACAATGCTGTACAGAAGCAATGAGAAATAGAATCCTGTGCCACCGCCATCAGGAGCTGCACACGTGGGCAAAGCAATGGGGAACCTATGTGTCACACACTATTCATTCTGTCAAGGTGTCTCTGCATGCCCCAGTCAGACCGGGCTTTTTAATTCATAGACACAGGCAGGTACAACTCCCTATTGTGAAGTCCCTGTCGACCGACAGCATGGGTGGCTTCCTGGAACCCACCGGCGGTACATAAAAATATCCCATTGCAGTGCCCAACACAGCTGAGGTAGTAATGTCGTGCTTAATGCAGGTGGGCTTCGGCCCACACTGCATGCCCCAGTCAGACTGGGGTTCTTTACAAGTGGACACAGATGCATTTATAATTCCCTGTGGACCCACAGCAGGGGTGGGTGCCAGGAAACCACCGGCGGTACATAGAAATATCCCATTGCATTGCCCAACACAGCTGAGGTAGTAATGTCGTGCTTAATGCAGGTGGGCTTCGGCCCACACTGCATGCCCCAGTCTGACTGGGGTTCTTTATAAGTGGACAGATGTAGGTTAAACTCCGTGTGCACCTACAGCATGGGTGGCTCCCTGGAACCCACCGGCGATACACAAAAATATCCCATTGCATTGCCCAACACAGCGGATGTAACGTCAGCTGTAATGCAGGTGGGCTAAAAATTCATTTGATTACACTGTAGGCGAGGGCCCACAAAAATTGCTGTATCAACAGTACTAATGTACATCCCAAAAATTGGCCATGGCCAACCAAGAGGGCAGGTGAAACCCATTAATCGCTTTGGTTAATGTGGCTTAAGTGGTAACTAGGCCTGGAGGCAGCCCAGTTTAACGAAAAATTGGTTCAAGTTAAAGTTTCAACGCTTTTAAGAGCATTGAAACATATAAAAATTGTTTAGAAAAATTATATGAGTGAGCCTTGTGGCCCTAAGAAAAATTGCCCGTTCAGCGTGATTACGTGAGGTTTCAGGAGGAGGAGCAGGAGGAGGAGGAGGAATATTAGACACAGATTGATGAAGCAGAAATGTCCCCGTTTTGGATGGTGAGAGAGAACGATGCTTCCATCCGCGGGTGCAGCCTACGTATTGCTTACGTATCGTTGCTGTCCGCTGGTGGAGAAGAGAAGTCTGGGGAAATCCAGGCTTTGTTCATCTTGATGAGTGTAAGCCTGTCGGCACTGTCGGTTGACAGGTGGGTACGCTTATCCGTGATGATTCCCCCAGCCACACTAAACACACTCTCTGACAAGACGCTAGCCGCAGGACAAGCAAGCACCTCCAGGGCATACAGCGCGAGTTCAGGCCACGTGTCCAGCTTCGACACCCAGTAGTTGTAGGGGGCAGAGGCGTCACGGAGGACGGTCGTACGATCGGCTACGTACTCCCTCACCATCCTTTTACAGTGCTCCCGCCGACTCAGCCTTGACTGGGGAGTGGTGACACAGTCTTGCTGGGGAGCCATAAAGCTGGCAAAGGCCTTGGAGAATGTTCCCCTGCCTGCGCTGTACATGCTGCCTGATCTCTGCGCCTCCCCTGCTACCTGGCCCTCGGAACTGCGCCTTCTGCCACTAGCGCTGTCAGATGGTAAGTTTACCATCAGTTTGTCCACCAGCGCCCTGTGGTATAGCATCATTCTCGAACCCCTTTCCTCTTCGGGAATGAGAGTGCAAAGGGTCTCCTTATACCGTGGATCGAGCAGTGTGTACACCCAGTAATCCGTAGTGGCCAGAATGCGTGTAACGCGAGGGTCACGAGAAAGGCATCCTAACATGAAGTCAGCCATGTGTGCCAGGGTACCTGTACGCAACACATGGCTGTCCTCACTAGGAAGATCACTTTCAGGATCCTCCTCCTCCTCCTCTTCCTCCTCCTCAGGCCATACACGCTGAAAGGATGACAGCCCAGCAGCATGTGTACCCTCACCAGTGGGCCAAGCTGTCTCTTCCCCCTCCTCCTCATCCTCCTCATGCTCCTCCTCCTCCTCAACGCGCTGAGATATAGACAGGCGGGTGCTCTGACTATCCAGCGACATACTGTCTTCCCCCGGCTCTGTTTCCGAGCGCAAAGCGTCTGCCTTTATGCTTTGCAGGGAACTTCTCAAGATGCATAGCAGAGGAATGGTGACGCTAATGATTGCAGCATCGCCGCTCACCACCTGGGTAGACTCCTCAAATTTTCCAAGGACCTGGCAGATGGCTGCCAACCAGGGCCACTCTTCTGTAAATAATTGAGGAGGCTGACTCCCACTGCGCCGCGCAAGTTGGAGTTGGTATTCCACTATAGCTCTACGCTGCTCATAGAGTCTGGCCAACATGGGGAGCGTAGAGTTCCACTGTGTGGGCACGTCGCACAGCAGTCGGTGCACTGGCAGATTAAACCTATGTTGCAGTGTCCGCAGGGTGGCAGCATGCGTGTGGGATTTGCGGAAATGTGCGCAGAGCTGGCGCACCTTTCCGAGCAGGTATGACAAGTGGGGGTAGCTTTTCAGAAAGCGCTGAACCACCAAATTAAAGACATGGGCCAGGCATGGCACTTGCGTGAGGCTGCCGAGCTGCAGAGCCGCCACCAGCTTACGGCCGTTGTCACACACGACCATGCCCGGTTGGAGGCTCAGCGGCGCAAGCCAGTGGTCGGTCTGCTCTGTCAGACCCTGCAGCAGTTCGTGGGCCGTGTGCCTCTTCTCTCCTAAGCTGAGTAGTTTCAGCACGGCCTGCTGACGCTTGCCCACCGCTGTGCTGCCACGCCGCGTGACACCGACTGCTGGCGACGTGCTGCTGACACATCTTGATTGCGAGACAGAGGTTGCGTTGGAGGAGGAGGAGGAGGAAGGTGCTTTAGTGGAGGAAGCATACACCGCCGCAGATACCACCACCGAGCTGTGGCCCGCAATTCTGGGGGTGGGTAGGACGTGAGCGGTCCCAGGCTCTGACTCTGTCCCAGCCTCCACTAAATTCACCCAATGTGCCGTCAGGGAGATATAGTGGCCCTGCCCGCCTGTGCTTGTCCACATGTCCGTTGTTAAGTGGACCTTGGGAGTAACCGCGTTGGTGAGGGCGCGTACAATGTTGCGGGAAACGTGGTCGTGCAGGGCTGGGACGGCACATCAGGAAAAGTAGTGGCGACTGGGAACCGAGTAGCGCGGGGCAGCCGCCGCCATCATGCTTTTGAAAGCCTCCATTTCCACAAGCCTATACGGCAGCATCTCTAGGCTGATCAATTTTGCAATGTGCACGTTTAACGCTTGAGCGTGCGGGTGCGTGGCGTCGTACTTGCGCTTACGCTCAAACTGTGGCACTAGCGACGTCTGGACGCTGCGCTGAGAGACATTGCTGGATGGGGCCGAGGACAGCGGAGGTGAGGGTGTAAGTGCAGGCCAGGAGACGGTAGTGCCTGTGTCCTCAGAGGGGGGTTGGATCTCAGTGGCAGGTTGGGGCACAGGGGGAGAGGCAGTGGTGCAAACCGGAGGCGGTGAACGGGCATCGTCCCACCTTGTGGGTTGCTTGGCCATCATATGCCTGCGCATGCTGTTGGTGGTGCCTCCCCAGCTGATCTTGGCGCGACAAAGGTTGCACACCGCTGTTCGTCGGTCGTCAGGCGTCTCTGTGAAAAACTGCCACACCGTAGAGCACCTTGACCTGTGCAGGGTGGCATGGCGCGAGGGGGCGCTTTGGGAAACAGTTGGTGGATTATTCGGTATGGCCCTGCCTCTACCCCTGGCCACCGCACTGGCTCGGCCTGTGCCCACACCCTCACTTGGCCCTCTGCGTCCTCGGCCGCGTCCACGTCCTCTAGGCCTACCCCTACCCCTCAGCATGCTGTATTACCAGTGATTTGATTTCCCAGGCAGGAAATAAATTGGCGCAAGCCTGCAGGCCAAATATAATTTTTTCGCTTTTTTGCAAAGGGAAGGCCCCACTGCGTATATTCAATGAACAATACGTTTAATAACTGTGGTGTGGCCCTGAAAAAGTGTCACACAACTTTAGTGTAGCAGAGTTATTAACTCTGGCAGAGCAGGTATTTGCCAGTCAGGAAAGACAATGGCGCAAGCCTGCAGTAAATCGTAGCTGGTTGCGTCTGATTTTTGTACGTTGTCCACGCAGCACACACGTACACGGAGACCTTAGGACTGACACAGGCAGGCCAAATATAATTTCTTTTCCTTTTTTGCAAAGGGAAGGACCCACTGCGTATATTCAATGAACAATAACTTTTAGAACTGTAGTGTGGCCCTGAAAAAGTGTCACACAACTTTAGTGTAGCAGAGTTATTAACTCTGGCAGAGCAGGTATTTGCCAGTCAGGAAAGACAATGGCGCAAGCCTGCAGTAAACCGTAGCTGGTTGCGTCTGATTTTTGTACGTTGTCCACGCAGCACACACGTACACGGAGACCTTAGGACTGACACAGGCAGGCCAAATATAATTTCTTTTCCTTTTTTGCAAAGGGAAGGACCCACTGCGTATATTCAATGAACATTAACTTTTAGAACTGTAGTGTGGCCCTGAAAAAGTGACACACAACTTTAGTGTAGCAGAGTTATTAACTCTAGCAGAGCAGGTATTTGCCAGTCAGGAAAGACAATGGCGCAAGCCTGCAGTAAACCGTAGCTGGTTGCGTCTGATTTTTGTACGTTGTCCACGCAGCACACACGTACACGGAGACCTTAGGACTGACACAGGCAGGCCAAATATAATTTCTTTTCCTTTTTTGCAAAGGGAAGGACCCACTGTGTATATTCAATGAACAATAACTTTTAGAACTGTAGTGTGGCCCTGAAAAAGTGACACACAACTTTAGTGTAGCAGAGTTATTAACTCTAGCAGAGCAGGTATTTGCCAGTCAGGAAAGACAATGGCGCAAGCCTGCAGTAAACCGTAGCTGGTTGCGTCTGATTTTTGTACGTTGTCCACGCAGCACACACGTACACGGAGACCTTAGGACTGACACAGGCAGGCCAAATATAATTTCTTTTCCTTTTTTGCAAAGGGAAGGACCCACTGCGTATATTCAATGAACAATAACTGTGTTGTGGCCCTGCCTACACAATTCTGTCCCTGTAGTATCAATGGAGGGTGCAATGCTCTGCACAGACGATTTTTAGAAAAAAAAAAAAATGCAACACTGCTAACAGCAGCCAGCACAGTACTGCACACGCTTAAATTTGACCCTAGAAAGGACCGTTGAGGTTCTTGAAGGCTACACTCACTCCTAACACTCTCCCTGCCTATGCACCACTTCTGTCCCTAATGCCGGGTGCAATGCTCTGCACTGCCGATTTTGAGGAGAAAAAAAAAAAAAAACACTGCTAGCAGCAGCCTGCACACTGTTAGATGTGGCCCTAAGAAGGACCTTTAGGGTTCTTGAAGCCTACACTGACTCCTAACGCTCTCCCTACAGCAGCACCAGCACGATAGTACTTTCCCTCAGCTAACTCACAAGGCATGTGTGGCGAGCCGCGGGAGGGGCCGACTTTTATACTCGGGTGACACCTGATCTTCCCAGCCACTCACAGCAGCGAGGTGGTATAGGGCTTGAACGTCACAGGGGGAAGTTGTAATGCCTTCCCTGTCTTTCTATTGGCCAGAAAAGCGCGCTAACGTCTCAGAGAGGAAACTGAAAGTAACCAGAACACCGCGTGGTGCTCGTTACGAGTAACGAGCATCCCGAACACCCTAATATTCGCACGAATATCAAGCTCGGATGAGTACGTTCGCTCATCTCTAGCAGCTGGCCTTAATGTGTTGAAATACTTTTGAAACATTTCCTAAGGGGGGCGAAGTGAAAAAATTGCATTTTTATGACATCCATGGTGCTGTAAAAATGACATATTGTCTTTATTCTGTACATCAGTATGATCACAGGGACACCAAATTTATATAGTTGTTTATATGTAAAAAAAAAATGCTTTCTGCTGCCATACTCCCCATAACTTTTTCATTTTTATGGCAATCGGGCTGTGTGCGGGCTTGTTTCTTGCGAGGCAACCTGTACTCTCCATTGATATCAATTTGGGGAACAAAGAATTTTAGAACTGCTATTTATTCCATTTTTTCTTGCAAAGTGACTGAAAAGCAAATTCTGCCATTGCACGTTTTTCTGACAGAGTTAACCATACAAAATTAATAATGCGATCTCTTAATAAACTGGACCTTTTATGGAAGTAGAATAGATTTTTTTTAGGTTTAGTTATTTAATATTTTTTTATTTTTATAATAAACTCTTTATTTTATTTGTTTTAACTTTTTTATTAGTCCCCATAGGAAACTTGAACTTGCAATTGTTTGATCGCTTATACAGTATATTGCAATACCATGGTATTACATTATCCTACATTGTAACATGCCTCCTATTAAGGACATGCCACAGGCACATAGTTAGTAGGCAAATGCATTCCCAGGGGCCTACAGAAGGCCCCAGGCTGCCATGACAGCCAGACCAAACCGTCTGCGGGGAAAGCCGTTCCAGGCATTTAGATGCTGCTGTCAGCAACAGAATTGACAGTAGCATTTACATTATTACTAGCTGAGGTCAGAGTTATCACAGATCACAGCTTTTGTGGGTGGGTGTCAGCTGTTGATACCCACAGTGTATGAAGTGGGTTCATCTCCTGAGCCCCATCCATATACAACATGTGCTGTGTATGGCTATATACATTCTCACTGAATGGGGACATATATAGCCATATGTGTGTCACAAATGGTTTAATGTGCACTAAATGACCACTTTATAAGAAACACCCATTTTGTAGTCCGTTGGACTTTCTTTTGCCTTCAGAGCCTCAGAAATGTGTTGTGTCATTGATTCCATAAGTGTTAAATTGGTTTTGAATGAATATTGGCTCATGTTGACAGGTAGCTTTTGGCAGGTTGGAGGCAGGTACTAAGAGGATCTGAACAGCTGATAGGAAGGGTTCATAGATTCATGCTGCTTGTGCCAAATTCGGACCCTCCTATCAGCACGGTGCAACAAAAATCTGGATTCATCTGACCAGGAAATAATTTCTCCACTGCTCAGAGATCCAATTTTCACGCTGTTTTGCCAACTGGAGTCTTGGCTTTCTGTTAGATAGCAAGGGCACTCAAACCAGTTGTCTGCTGTTATGGCCCATCCGTGCTTAAGAATGATGAGTTGTATGCTCAGACAGGCTGCAATCTGCTTGGCTGCGCACCACCTGTCCATCAGACAGATACTTGCCATTGTCCTCTGATCCCTGACATCCATAAGTTGTTTGTGTCCACAGGATCCCCTCTTGCTTGATGTTTTTCCTCAATCACACTATTCTTCTTATACTCTTAACACCATTACACAAGAAAACCCCATAAGATTGGCAATTTTTGAAGTAATGGTCCCGGTTAGTCTAGAACCCATGACCATGTCTTGTTCAAAGTTGCTCAGACACTTGGCTTTCCCATTCTAACGTGGATTCACACTGACATGATCCACAGAAAACTTGCTCACTTGATTTTATACTGCACTCCGAGATCACTTGTGTCATTTCTTTACAGGGAAGTTCCAATTGTGTAAAGGTACAGTGGGCATCTCTAATAAAATAACCATGTGATGTACTCGTTCATTCAGATAACTCATCAAGATACAACATGGTGCCAGTATAGTAGATTTCGAAAAAAAATTAATTGAGGCTTCATATTTACATGAGAAAACTGATTTTCCATTAGCAGAATGACTAATGGTACCTGCATGCTGATTCTGAATAGATAAATGAAGAATTTCGGCAGCTGAATGCTTACCCTTGAACACAATGAAAGTTATTTACAAACCCAGATGCACACAAATTCTGGTGGCAATAGGGTTGCAATTTTGGCACAAGTGTTTTGGAGTTTTTTGCTAAGAAAATTGTGACTTTTTCATGCTTTACGATGCTTCCACGAACTTTTAGAAATGTAGTTGTGGCTTATTGAGAGGGGTATGGCCACCCTGACCTAAAAGATCTAAGTATAATTTCCACCAACAGCTAGCATACCATATATACTCGAGTATAAGCTGACTTTTTCAGCACATTTTTTGTGCTGAAAAAGCCCCCCTTGGCTTATACTCGAGTCGCGAGTTTCTCCCATCGCTTTCAATGTGTCTGTGGCTGCTGCCGGTGGCCCCATTGAGACCAGTAGACTGCCGGCACCCCTGCAGTGATTTACAGGGAAGGACTTTAAATAGGCTCGTCTAGCCACTTGGGTCCCGTCACTGTAATGAAGTTCTTTCAGCAGGCGGGGATTTAAAATCCTTGCCTGCTGAAAGGGCTGCGTCTGATTGGCTCAATGAATGACAGCTGAGTGCTGCCTGTGATTGGCTGAGCGCTGTGACCAATCACGAGCAGCGCTCAGCTGTCATTCATTGAATTGCTAAGCGCTGCCTGTGATTGGCTGAGCGCTTAGCCAATCAGACGCAGCCCTTTCAGCAGGCGGGGATTTTAAATCCCTGCCTGCTGAAAAAACTTTGTAAGACCTCGGTCAAACGGGCGTTTTTTGCCGCGATTTGCGGATCGCATGACGGATGCGCATCCGCAAATCGCATGACCGGGGCTGAAAAATCGCCGAAAAAAATCTGCTCCTAGCCGCGTTTCCTTTGAAACGGGCTCGATCACAGGAGCGCTGTCCAGCCCATTGAATTCAATGGAGCCGGCTGTATTGCAATGGGCTGCCGGCGAGCGCAGGATGAATTTTCAGGAAGGGCTTAAAAATATAAGCCCTTCCCTGAAAATCATCCGAAAATGTGTAAAAAAAAATAAATATATGTATATATATATATACTCACCTTGTCCCTGCAGACGGAGTTCAGCTGATTGGCTCAGTGCAGGGAACAATCAGGGGCAGCTCTCAGCTATTGAATGACAGCTGAGCGCTGCCCCTGATTGGTCCCTGCGCTGAGCCAATCAGAGGCAGCACTCACTCACCCATTCATGAATTCATGAATAGGTGAGTGAGAGCTGCCTCTGATTGGTGAGGGCTGTGACCAATCAGAGGCAGCCCATTCAGCAGGCGGGGATTTTAAATCCCCGGCTGCTGAATACTACTTAGAGCAGTTCAGGAGAACTGCCGGCCGGCCGCGGCTGAACTCCGTCTGCAGGGACAAGGTGAGTATATATATATTTTTTTTTAATTTTTACACATTTTTGGATGATTTTCAGGAAAGGGCTTATATTTTTAAGCCCTTCCCGAAAATTCATCCCGCGCTCGCCGGGAGCCCATTGCTTTCAATGGAGCCGGCTGTATTGCCGGCTCCATTGAATTCAATGGGGAAACATCATTCTTCTCTGCCACAGCTGTTACAGCTGTGGCAGAGGAGAATGATTTGTGTAGTATATGTTCTCAATGGGGTCGGTGCTGCTGCCGCCGGCCCCATTGAGCGCATATAGAGAACACAAGGAATCACAGATCGCAGATAGGCGATAGGCGATTTCTTGTGTCCTATAATTTATCGGACAAGCGCGTAAAAAGCGCCCATGTGTCCGATACCATTGCAAAGCAGTGGTTCTATAAAATTGCAGATCGCATGCGCAAATTGCGCGAAAATCACCCGTATGACCGAGGCCTAACAGTGACGGGACCCAAGCGGCTAGACGCTCTGAGCCCCAACAGTGGCGGAGAGGTGAGTATATTTTTTTTTTTATTTTTTACACATGCTAGGGATGATTTTTCAGGGAAGGGCTTATATTTAAAGCCCTTCCCTGAAAATTACTGCAGGGGTTGTCGGCAGACCATTGCTTTCAATGAAAGCAATGGTGCATGGACCATGCATTTCCCACCCTAGGCTTATTCTCGAGGCACCTAGTTTTCACAGTTTTTAGTGGTAAAATTAGGTGCCTCGGTTTATACTCAGGTCGGCTAATACTCGAGAAAATTGAAACAGAAATTTACTCCAGCTCATATCACATAGTATTCTAGGAAGGTTCTAATGGCATTTTTTCCATGTTTATATAGCGTAAAACGTCACTGTGCTGAACGATGACATTTGATGAAAATTGAATGAATAGTGCTTTGCTTTGGCTTCCTTTGTTATATACGTCACATGCGATCCTTGATTATTAGTATTTTTAAGCTAGATTAGGACCACTGGTTATTATTAAGCTTTACCTATATTGTAACTGGAAGAAGTAGCAACTGCTTGTCAACTGTCTGATTGGATAGATAAAGTTTATACATCATTGTATGTGCTTATTTAAAGGTGTTAGAGGGATAATAATCTTACCTTAATGATCACACTTTCTAATATACTGTATATGGCTCTTTCACATGGGACGATTATTGTTTAGAGACGTTCAAATTCCTGCACACCTACCCAACCAATCACAGCACAGCTTCTTTTTTCTTATACCACTCTGATAAAATGAAAGCCAAGCTGTGATAAGTTCAAATGGATTACAAAGTGAGTTGTACAATTAGACAATTTTGATAAATGAGGCTCAGAAATCTTCGAACTTTTCTTTCATCTAATGCTAATTGCATTCATCATTCCTCAGAATGTTATCATATGGATTGATTGAATTGTGGGAGGTTGGAATCGAACATTCTGTATATTTTTTCATGCTATTAAATTCCCAAATACACATAACATAACTTTTTTACAGTCCAACCTCTATATATAACCATAGAGTCTCTATCATATCCAGTAAACATTGATTTATGCAGATCTAGTATGTACTGTAAATTGTTTAGGCCCCAGTAACCCAGAAGAGCAAATATGTAAAAAATGACACCAGTCAGATCCCTACTTATACATATGATATGGCAGAATATCAGTATGTTTCGGCTGACCAAGTGTCATTGCAGTTGATTTACGATAACCGTTGCAGAGAGACCATGTAGGGTAGATTCAGGATATGATGCAGCAGATGAAGTAACCAAAGTTTGCAATATTTATTGCTAAACACAGAATAAACAATACTAGTGCAGCAATAATGGTTATGAAATTAAATATTTTTACTTAGAACCATTTGACACTAACTACATATAACTAGATCCTAAGCACAATAGGAAATAATTCCAAAAAACAATATGAATAACACTTGGTTATTATCAGCACCATTTCATGCAATACCCTATTATGTAATATATGGTATAGTGACGCAGCTTCCCCATAGGGGTTAACACTCCAAAACAGTCGCTTAGAAAAGAAATGTCCCTTTAAATAACATAACCCGGATTTCAGCACCAGAAACTTATACGATGTTATTATGTTAGCAGGCCTGCTATAAGAGATAGGACGCATATTACAAAAACTGTCTTTCCTCTGTGTGCTTACCTATTGTCAGACTGAGGCTAGCCTCACTTACAATATGTCATGTGGAAGTTCTCACTTCTACTGACCGAGGCTAGTCCAGGATCAGAATCGCTCCTCCACTACAGTTTCCTTGCATCCTTGTCACTCTCCAGCTGTCTTGTGGGTTTCGCGCTCTCTTTTAGCTCTAGGCAAAAGGCACTCCCTGGTCACTTTCCTTCCTCAGCAGTTCCATCAGCTTCCTCTCATAGACAGCTGCTCCTCCGCTCTCTCAGGTTCAGTTTCAACAGCATCTCCAGCTCATTTTGCTCAGCACTGCCTCTCTACTGTGACTCAGCACAAGAACGTCTCTTTCTAACCAAGCCTCTAGTCTCTAGAAAGTTCCTACTGAGCATGCTCAGTTCCAATGTACTGCAATTTGGTGCAAATCATGGCATGGCAACATTTCAACCCTTTAGAGTAGCCACTTACATAATATCTACTACAGGTTGACAAAAGGGCAGTCAGAAAAATGGGCAAAAGCTGTTCCCTGAACTGTTGGCATGCATCAAAAAAATCAATGTTACTAAATATACCGTACTAAAAATGGCATATAACTTTCTTGGAAGAGGGTTCTTACTTCTGTATTCTAACACATGGTATTATTATACCCAGTTGATTTGTGCTAAATGATTTACCTGCATCTTCAGTAATTAACTATTCATTATACAATGAAGTTATTAAGCAAAAATTACCAAACACTGCAAAAATGATGTGAAGATTTGTGTTTAGGTCTGAGATAGCTGGCAGCTGCTCATAACTGGAATTAATGGGCCCCTCGCCCATGGATTTTCAAGCGTTCACATACGCACATCAACCTCCTGTTGGAAATAGGATTGGCCTATTCTGTGATTGATGAAGTATCTGGGACTCAGTGGTAAAGGCAGAAGTAGCACCATTGCATACAAAACTCCAAAAGCAGACAGAAAATGAATGGACAAGGGAGTCTGCCAAACTGCGCAGCAACAGTTATCCATCAACATCCCCTGTTGTACTTTTACAGAGAAACAGGCTGTTGAGTATGTGATGGAGAAAAGATATCAATATGTGTACTAAGTAAATGGTCTCGAAGAAGTTTGTCATGAAAGCATTAGATTTATTAGATGTAGGACATCATCGTAGTACATTGTATTGAGAAACGTCAAAACTTTTCACTGGCGGAAGTCCAGAGACTGAACCCTCTGTCTAGAATAATGGCGCCCCTGACGCTCTTCTGAGTTGTTATCAGCTTGCAGCTCAGTGATCTTCTGATGATCTGTGAACTAAAAGGGAAATATTGCACAAGAATTTTTTACATTTTCTGGTTTGGTGAAGTTTTTATATCCATTTTTGGGTGATTTTTTTTGTGTGTTTTGTCAAAAACAACAAAGTAACGTAAATGGACTTTCGCCGGTTCGCACAGATGTGCGGGTAGGGATTGCGGATTCCACGAGCAGAAGAAAAATCACAGCATGCTCTATTTTACCACGGATTTGTGCAAAAGGGCTCTATTGAGAGAAAAATAAATAAATAAATAAATATATATATTTATATATATCACCTGGGCGGTCGACTGTGCGATTTTGGGCTACTTTCTGATATAATTCCCTGCTTGTGAGCTTTCTTCCATGCGGACAATAGGCCTTCCCATACACGTACATCCACATATGGAAAACCTCACGCATCCGTGATTATACGCAATTCATTTCTGCCATCACTCGGTCTTCCACACGTGGAATCGGACCATTATAGTCTTTAGGCCTTTTTTGGATGTCTGAGCATTGATGAATACTACCGTATTACAAAGTTATTGTTGTAAGATATATTCATTCAGCATTTCTTGCTGTTGATTTGATGTGGAATCCATTTCAAATCTGCAAACCAGTGCTTTTAATGTGAATCTGCGCCATAGCCTATACGACGCAGATTTTTTTAACATGGATTTATTATCTGCGTGCAGAAAAAAAAAGTGACATGTCACTTCTTGACAAAGAATCTGCACAAAATCCACATTAGGAAATCCGCATGTGGATTTGCTTATTGAAAAGGGCTAAACCTACATTTAGATCTGCGGGTATACAAGTTTATATCTGCTGCAGAATTCCTGCTGTGGATTTTGAGGCAGAATCTATGCAGAAAAATCCAACGCAGATTCCGTCCATGTGAATATAGCCTTAGGAATAGAGATGAGCGAACGTACTCGTCCGAGCTCGATGCTCGGGCGAATATTAGGGTGTTCGGGATGCTCGTTACTCGTAACGAGTACCACGCGGTGTTCGGGTTACTTTCACTTTCTTCCCTGACAAATTTGCGCGCTTTTCTGGCCAATTGAAAGACAGGGAAGGCATTACAACTTCCTCCTGTGTTGTTCCAGCCCTATACCACCCCCCTGCTGTGAGTGGCTGGGGAGATCAGATGTCACCCGAGTATAAAAGTCGGCCCCTCCCGCGGCTCGCCTCAGATGCCTTGTGAGTTAGCTGAGGGACAGTGCTGCTGGTGCCTGAGCTGCTGTAGGGAGAGCGTTAGGAGTTAGTGTAGGCTTCAAGAACCCCAAAGGTCCTTCTTAGGGCCACATCTACCTGTGTGCAGGCTGTTGCTAGCAGTGGTTTTTTTTTTTTTTCCCTCAAAATCGGCAGTGCAGAGCATTGCACCCGGCATTAGGGACAGAAGTGGTGTATAGGCAGGGAGAGTGTTAGGAGTGAGTGTAGCCTTCAAGAACCTCAATGGTCCTTTCTAGGGCCAAATTTAACCGTGTGCAGTACTGTGCTGGCTGCTGTTAGCAGTGTTGCATTTTTTTTTTTCTCAAAATCGTCTGTGCAGAGCATTGCACCCTCCATTGATACTACAGGGACAGAATTGTGTAGGCAGGGCCACAACACAGTTATTATTCATTGAATATACGCAGTGGGGCCTTTCCTTTTCAAAAAAGGGAAAAAATTATATTTGGCCTGCCTGTGTCAGTCCTAAGGGCTCTGTGTACGTGTGTGCTGCGTGGAGAACGTACAAAAATCAGACGCAACCAGCTACGGTTTACTGCAGGCTTGCGCCATTTTCTTTCCTGACTGGCAAATACCTGCTCTGCCAGAGTTAATAACTCTGCTACACTAAAGTTGTGTGACACTTTTTCATAGCCACACCACAGTTATTAAACGTATTATTCATTCACTGGAGGCAGTGGGCCTTTCCTTTTAAAAAAAAGTGAAAAAAGTATATTTGGTCTGCCTGTGTCAGTCCTAAGGGCTCTGTGTACGTGTGTGCTGCGTGGAGAACGTACAAAAATCAGACGCAACCAGCTACGGTTTACTGCAGGCTTGCGCCATTTTCTTTCCTGACTGGCAAATACCTGCTCTGCCAGAGTTAATAACTCTGCTACACTAAAGTTGTGTGACACTTTTTCAGGGCCACACCACAGTTATTAAACGTATTGTTCATTGAATATACGCAGTGGGGCCTTTCCTTTTCAAAAAAGGGAAAAAATTATATTTGACCTGCAGGCTTGCGCCAATTTATTTCCTGCCTGTGAAATCAAATCACTGGTAATACAGCATACTGAGGGGTAGGGGTAGGCCTAGAGGACATGGACGCGGCCGAGGAAGCGGAGGGCCAAGTCAGGGTGTGGGCACAGGCCAAACTCCTGATCCAGGTGTATCGCAGCCGACTGCTGCGCGATTAGGAGAGAGGCACGTTTCTGGCGTCCCGACATTCATCGCACAATTCATGGGTCCACGCGGGAGACCTTTATTAGAAAATGAGCAGTGTGAGCAGGTCCTGTCCTGGATGGCAGAAAGTGCTTCGAGCAACCTATCGTCCACCCACACTTCTGCGCCGTCCACTGCTGCAAATCCGAATCCTCTGTCTGCTGCTCCTCCTTCCTCCCAGCCTCCTCACTCCACTACAATGACACATGCTCAGGAGCGGGAACACTCCCAGGAACTGTTCTTGGGCCCCTGCTCAGATTGGGCAGCAGTGGTTCCTCTCCCACCAGAGGAGTTTATCGTCACTGATGCACAACCATTGCAAAGTTCCCGGGGTCCGGGGGATGAGGCTGGGGACTTCCGCCAACTGTCTCAAGACCTTTCTGTGGGTGAGGAGGACGATGACGATGAGACACAGTTGTCTTGCAGTCAGGTAGTAGTGAGGGCAGTAAGTGCGAGGGAGGTGCGCACAGAGGATTCTGAGGAAGAGCAGCAGGACGATGAGGTGACTGACCCCACCTGGTTTGCAACGCCTACTCAGGACAGGTCTTCAGAGGGACAGGTTGCAAGAGGCAGTGCGGTGGCCAGGGGTAGAGGCAGGGCCAGACCGAATAATCCACCAACTGTTTCCCAAAGCGCACCCTCGCGCCATGCCACCCTGCAGAGGCCGAGGTGCTCTAAGGTCTGGCAGTTTTTCACAGAGACGCCTGACGACCGACGAACAGTGGTGTGCAACCTTTGTCGCGCCAAGATCAGCCGGGGAGCCACCACCAACAGCCTCACCACCACCAGCATGCGCAGACATATGATGGCCAAGCACCCCACAAGGTGGGACGAAGGCCGTTCACCGCCTCCGGTTTGCACCGCTGCCTCTCCCCCTGTGCCCCAACCTGCCACTGAGATACAACCCCCCTCTCAGGACACAGGCACTACCGTCTCATGGCCTGCACCCACACCCTCACCTCCAAAGTCCTTGGCCCCATCCACCAGTGTAGTTCAGCGCACCGTCCAGCCGTCGCTAGCGCAACTGTTGGAGCGCAAGCGCAAGTACGCCGCCACGCACCCGCACGCTCAAGCGTTAACCATCCACATAGCCAAATTTATCAGCCTTGAGATGCTGCCGTATAGGGTTGTGGAAACGGAGTCCTTCAAAAGTATGATGGAGGCAGCGGCCCCGCGCTACTCAGTTCCCAGTCGCCACTACTTTTCCCAATGTGCCGTCCCAGCCCTGCACGACCACGTCTCCCGCAACATTGTACGCGCCCTCACCAACGCGGTTACTGCCACGGTCCACTTAACAACGGACACGTGGACAAGCACAGGCGGGCAGGGCCACTACATCTCCCTGACGGCACATTGGGTGAATTTAGTGGAGGCTGGGACCGAGTCAGAGCCTGGGACCGCTCACGTCCTACCCACCCCCAGAATTGCGGGCCCCAGCTCGGTGGTGGTATCTGCGGCGGTGTATGCTTCCTCCACTAAAGCACCCTCCTCCTCCTCCGCAACCTCTGTCTCGCAATCAAGATGTGTCAGCAGCAGCAGCAGCACGTCGCCAGCAGTCGGTGTCACGCGGCACAGCAGCACAGCGGTGGGCAAGCGTCAGCAGGCCGTGCTGAAACTACTCAGCTTAGGAGATAAGAGGCACACGGCCCACGAACTGCTGCAGGGTCTGACACAGCAGACCGACCGCTGGCTTGCGCCGCTGAGCCTCCAACCGGGCATGGTCATGTGTGACAATGGCCGTAACCTGGTGGCGGCTCTGCAGCTCGGCAGCCTCACGCACGTGCCATGCCTGGCCCACGTCTTTAATTTGGTGGTTCAGCGCTTTCTGAAAAGCTACCCACGCTTGTCAGACCTGCTCGTAAAGGTGCGCCGGCTCTGCGCACATTTCCGCAAGTCCCACACGGACACTGCCACCCTGCGCACCCTGCAACATCGCTTTAATCTGCCAGTGCACCGACTGCTGTGCGACGTGCCCACATGGTGGAACTCTACGCTCCACATGTTGGCCAGGCTCTATGAGCAGCGTAGAGCTATCGTGGAATACCAACTCCAACATGGGCGGCGCAGTGGGAGTCAGCCTCCTCAATTATTTTCTGAAGAGTGGGCCTGGTTGGCAGACATCTGCCAGGTCCTTGGAAACTTTGAGCAGTCTACCCAGGTGGTGAGCAGCGATGCTGCAATCATTAGCGTCACCATTCCTCTGCTATGTATCTTGAGAAGTTCCCTGCAAAGCATAAAGGCAGATGCTTTGCGCTCGGAAACGGAGGCGGGGGAAGACAGTATGTCGCTGGATAGTCAGAGCACCCTCCTGTCTATATCTCAGCGCATTAAGGAGGAGGAGGAGGAGCATGAGGAGGATGAGGAGGAGGGGGAAGAGACAGCTTGGCCCACTGCTGACGGTGCCCCTGCTGCTTGCCTGTCATCCTTTCAGCGTGTATGGCCTGAGGAGGATGAGGAGGAGGAGGATCCTGAAAGTGAT
The DNA here is from genome assembly GCF_035609145.1 of Eleutherodactylus coqui. NCBI lineage: Eukaryota > Metazoa > Chordata > Amphibia > Anura > Eleutherodactylidae > Eleutherodactylus > Eleutherodactylus coqui. The sequence goes on along the minus strand of NC_089837.1, from coordinate 474,339,447 downwards.
CTTCCTAGTGAAGACAGCCATGTGTTGCGTACAGGTACCCTGGCACACATGGCTGACTTCATGTTAGGATGCCTTTCTCGTGACCCTCGCGTTGCACGCATTCTGGCCACTACGGATTACTGGGTGTACACACTGCTCGACCCACGCTATAAGGAGAACCTTCCCACTCTCATTCCCGAAGAGGAAAGGGGTTCGAGAGTGTTGCTATACCACAGGACCCTGGCGGACAAGCTGATGGTAAAATTCCCATCCGACAGCGCTAGTGGCAGAAGGCGCAGTTCCGAGGGCCATGTAGCAGGGGAGGTGCGGAGATCGAGCAGCATGTACAGCCCAGGCAGTGCAACAGTCTTTAAGGGCCTGGACAGCTTTATGGCTCCCCAGCAAGACTGTGTCACCGATCCCCAGTCAAGGCTGAGTCGGCGGGAGCACTGTAAAAGGATGGTGAGGGAGTACGTAGCCGATCGCACGACCGTCCTCCGTGACGCCTCTGCCACCTACAACTACTGGGTGTCGAAGCTGGACACGTGGCCTGAACTAGCGCTGTATGCCCTGGAGGTGCTTGCTTGTCCTGCAGCTAGCGTCTTGTCGGAGAGGGTGTTTAGTGCGGCTGGGGGAATCATCACAGATAAGCGTACCCGCCTGTCAACCGACAGTGCCGACAGGCTAACACTCATCAAGATGAACAAAGCCTGGATTTCCCCAGACTTCTCTTCTCCACCAGCGGACAGCAGCGATACGTAAGCAATACGTAGGCTGCACCCGCGGATGGAAGCTACGTTCTCTCTCACCATCCAAAACGGGGACATTTCTGCTTCATCAATCTGTGTCTAATATTCCTCCTCCTCCTCCTGCTCCTCCTCCTGAAACCTCACGTAATCACGCTGAACGGGCAATTTTTCTTAGGGCCACAAGGCTCACTCATCTAATTTTTCTAAACAATTTTTATATGTTTCAATGCTCTTAAAAGCGTTGAAACTTTAACTTGAACCAATTTTTCGTTAAACTGGGCTGCCTCCAGGCCTAGTTACCACTTAAGCCACATTAACCAAAGCGATTAATAGGTTTCACCTGCCATCTTGATTGGGCATGGCCAATTTTTACTGAGGTACATTAGTACTGTTGGTACACCAATTTTTTGGGGCCCTCACCTACAGTGTAATCATAGCAATTTGTATGTTCTTCGCCTGCACTCATGGTACAGAAGTGTGTGTGGGGTTGGCCTACACTTTAGCTACATAAATGTAACTTGGGCCTTGGCTATACTGCAGCTACTGAAATGGAACTAAGACTGCGCTCCCGCTATACTGCTGCTTTGGAATTGTTACTGGGGCCTGTCTTGAGTGCTCCTATTGCTAGCATGGAACGAAGACTGCGCTCCCGCTATACTGCTGCTTCGGAATTGTTACTGGGGCCTGTCTTGAGTGCTACTATTACTGACATGGAACGAAGACTGCGCTCCCACTATACTGCTGCTTCGGAATTGTTACTGGGGCCTGTCTTGAGTGCTACTATTGCTGACATGGAACGAAGACTGCGCTCCCCCTATACTGCTGCTTCGGAATTGTTACTGGGGCCTGTCTTGAGTGCTACTATTGCTGACATGGAACGAAGACTGCGCTCCCGCTATACTGCTGCTTCGGAATTGTTACTGGGGCCTGTCTTGAGTGCTACTATTGCTGACATGGAACGAAGACTGCGCTCCCGCTATACTGCTGCTTCGGAATTGTTACTGGGGCCTGTCTTGAGTGCTACTATTACTGACATGGAACGAAGACTGCGCTCCTCCTATAATGCTGCTAGTGATATGTTAGTGGGGCCTGTCCTAATGCTATGGCTGAAATGTTACGAATTATGGGCTCTGCCTATACCGCTGCTAATGGTATGTCTCTGGGGTGTGGAAACAGAGGCTTCCCAAAGACATGATGGCGGCGAGGCCATTTCCCACCAACGCGGTTACTGTTAAGGTGCATATAACCACGGACACGTGGAGAGGACACGTAGTGCCTCAAAAACATCCCCCTCCTCCTCCAACAGTGAAAACATTCTTGGCAAATGCCTTTGCATTGGTTCGTCTGGTGGCAGTCCAAGAATTTCACCTTTACCGACACTACAAGAGAGCCCCCCCACCATCCCCCCGCCACGGCCCACTTAATCCTGGTCACATTCCGAAAACCAACAAAATAAAACCGCGCTATTGGTCCGCAGTCACCACCACATTACCACCAACGCGGTTACTGTTAAGGTGCATATAACCACGGACACGTGGAGAGGACACGTAGTGCCTCAAAAACATCCCCCTCCTCCTCCAACAGTGAAAACATTCTTGGCAAATGCCTTTGCATTGGTTCGTCTGGTGGCAGTCCAGGAATTTCACCTTTACCGACACTACAAGAGAGCCCCCCCACCATCCCCCCGCCACGGCCCACTTAATCCTGGCCACATTCCGAAAACCAACAAAATAAAACCGCGCTACTAGGTCCGCAGTCACCACCACATTACCACCAACGCGGTTACTGTTAAGGTACATATTACCAGTCTGACTGGGGCATGCAGACACCTTTACAGAATGAATAGTGTGTGGCACATAGGTTCCCCATTGCTATGCCCACGTGTGCAGCTCCTGATGGCGGTGGCACAGGATTCTATTTCTCATTGCTTCTGTACAGCATTGTGGGCTATCGCCCCACCACTTTTAAAGAGGGTCGCTGCCTAGCCGTGCCAACCCTCTGCAGTGTGTGCCTGCGGTTCCTCCTCATGGCAGACGCAATTCTAAATAGACATGAGCGTGGTGTGGCATGAGGGCAGCTGAAGGCTGCGCAGGGACAGTTTGTTGTGCGCTGTGGACACTGCGTCGTGCGGGGGGGTTGGGCAGCATGTAACCCAGGAGAAGTGGCAGCGGAGTGTCATCCAGGCAGTGATTGTGCTTTGTTGGAGGTAGTGTGGTGCTTAGCTAAGGTATGCCATGCTAATGAGGGCTTTTCAGAAGTAAAAGTTGTTGGGAGGGGGGGGGGGCCACTCTTGCCGGTATTGTGGCTTAATAGTGGGACCTGGGAACTTGAGATGCAGCCCAGCATGTAGCCCCTCACCTGCCCTATCCGTTGCTGTGTTGTTCCCATCACTTTCTTGAATTTCCCAGATTTTCACACATGAAAACCTTAGCGAGCATCGGCGAAATACAAAAATGCTCGGGTCGCCCATTGACTTCAATGGGGTTCGTTATTCGAAACGAACCCTCGAGCATCGCGATAATTTCGTCCCGAATAACGAGCACCCGAGCATTTTGGTGCTCGCTCATCTCTACTTAGGAACCTTTCACCCAGACCAGAATAACGATGCAAGATGCACCGCAAGCCGCGGTAAATTCTGCACCAAAACGCACAGGATACATCTGGATTTTGATGCTGAATTGATAATGGCTTGGAACCAGCATGGAATTTTGCATCAAAATCCGTAGTTAGAGCTGTGGATTTGGGCGTGGAACTCCGCAGCTGCATCATAATTTCAGCCTTTCTGAAAGGTGCCTTAAACTCTCTTCGCATTTCCGTTTGAAATTTCCAATCTGTTCCATCATGGCATAGAAGTATGAAAAAAATGGCACTACAGAACCATCAAGTGACAGAAACCAGCTGCGCCTGACGGAACCTATTATAATGGATTCCATCCAGGTTCTGGCATGGTTTTCGTAATTTTTTTCTGGCCTTAATGACCTAAACCATGACGGAAAGCCCGAAATGGAAATGTGAACAGAGCCTTAGAGTATTTATGATATTGTCTTGGAGTATTTGTGATCAGCATACACATTAAATAATGAAGAAGCTGAAGCTAAATCATTTCTGTTCTGTAAATAAAACATCAGTTACTCTAATATGCTATATAACATCACGCTGCATCGGTATTCAATAGCACATTGTGATTAGATATGAAATCAGGAGGACAACGCCTGTCTTATCCTGACATGAAAAATACTGTAGCAAGAAGAGTAGTGAATAGAGTGTAGCAAGTGAAGAAAACATCACATGTGACGTTCAAGACTAATGTTATTGATAGAACACTGTAAAAGAGTGTTTCCCAATCTCCGGTCCGCACAACCCCCCACAGGTCACGATTTGAAGACATCCTATAGAGAAAACAGCTGTGGCAATGTCTGAAGCACTGACAATAATTACATTATCAGTGCAATACCATGGAAATCCTGAAAATCTGACCTGTTGGGGAGTCGTGAGGACTTGAGGTTGGGAAACATTGCTGCAGAATAATAGACACTCAGTCAACCGTCTCGTTTCTTCTAAACTCGAGTTCCTAATTCTCTGCATAGGCTCATGACACCTAATTGAACGTTGGACTCGCACTACCATTTTGGTCTAGTTTTTTATGTGTTTTTCTGGCCAATTCCAGGAGTAGATTCTTAAGAGAAGAAAAATAGGAAGGAAATCTTTCTTCTCTGAATCCAAGCCTGGTTTTGCTGGTTTTGGGGGTCAGTTGGAGGTTCGACTTCAGTTACTCCAACCCTTGCTAACAATGAGTCTAACCAAATCTCAGCTCAAAAAGGCATATTCTGTCATTCTCTAAAGAGATGATAGAAGAGTAAGACTCAACTGTTACAATGTTTTAGAATATATTCTTAAATCACTTCTTCTTTGTATAATTTTACAATATATTGAGTAGCCATAAAATTAACCACCTGTCTAATGCAATGTAGATTTTCCTCATGTCTCCAAAATAAATCTGACCTATCATGGTATGCAGTGGCTGATTAAAAAAAAACCATAGGCCTGGGGCTGTTCACCCAATGTGGTCTATCCTGTTAAAATATTCTCTGAGGAAGCATTAAATAAAAAAACACAGCAATGACCATTTGGTGTGGATCCACACCAGGTTTAACCCCTTTAATTATGTGGACTTTTACCTAAATCCATATCAAAATCCACATGCAAATTTTTCCACTGCAGAATATCCACCACACATAAATTACCCCCCACCCCCTTTTAGACCCCTTACAAAGTAGCAATGTTCCTTTTAACCCCCTTGCAAGTAATAATGTGTCAAAGTTTCCCCTACAAATGTAAAAGTCCCCACAAATACATGTTAAAAAGTAGCAATTTTTCTTGCCATTATCCGGCCTTATAGAGTATTGTAATGCAGTCAGTTCCAACACTGATTATATAAAATCAGAGGGTTTGAAAGTAATCTACAAAAGTCGAAACCTGTAGGAATAATTTGCATCAGATTTCAAACCATAATTTGCATTCTGTGCTGCACAGTAGCTGTCCTTGATGTATTCCCTGAATAAAGCCCTTTGATTGAAATTATACATTCAGACTTTTGGTGTGTTTTAGTTTAAAATTTCATAATATTTTTATCTTGAAAAAACTTTTGAACCGTTGAACCATGTTATGTTATTTGTTAGACATGAACTGTGTTAATGTGAAAAATAACTTGAAAAATTGAGGAGTCCTAAAACCTTTGACCGGTAATGTACACTGCTGATTCTGAATCTTATCAGTTAAGATTTACTAAAATAGGCATGTCAGGAGAGGTGAGAAGTATAGATGAGCGAGTATAAGCAAGCGGGCACGGAGCTGCGAGGGAGAGCAGGGCGGAACGGAGGGGTGATCTCTCTCTCCCTCTTTCCCCCCCCCCCCCCGCTCTCTCCTGCTGACTGCCGCTACTCACCGCTCCCCCGCACCGGCACCCGAACCTGCAGTCTCGAGCGGGGGAGATACTCGCTAAAGACAATGCTCGCTCGAGCAATTGCCTTTAGCGAGTATACTCGCTCATCTCTAGTGAGAAGTCATAATAAAAATGTATGTATCTTTTTCATATTGTATATCATCGTCATTGTCTTTTAGGCACTGATATGATATCAGGATGGCCATTTTTGGTAATAACAGAATCAGCTTTAGTAGAAAAATAAAATTTTAGAACTACGAGAATCGGCAGTACAATAGCAGACAACAGGTTAAAAATATCAGCCTCAGCCAAGTCCCATTAATGTTCTCCGGAGACTGTTTAAGAGGTTTCAGATCAATCCCTCATAATGAGCCGTGTGCAGGAATCATGAAATTCATGAGCGGCTGACCCACCGTTCAGGTCCCTTCGTTACATCTCGCTGTCTCCCAGGCAGATCAGACAGGCAGGCTTGTAACCTTTTCCCTTTTGTCGTCTATTTCCCTTCCTTGTCATTTCGTTTTCGCAGCGCTAGCAGTGTGTGAGAAGAAGATGATCAGAGGCGCTGGTGGAGAAAAAAAGTGACTGATTTGGTATTTAAAGGTGTGGTTCCACTTAGCGTCATACCTAGGCTTTGCAACGGAGTGAAAGAACTTCACAAATAAAGTCTTCTGCACCTTTTTAAATTGAGGTTTGCATTATGCAAGGTTGCAAAATAGTCATTATATTTTATCCCTGGAAGAATTCCTGCAGAGTATACATTATTGTTCAGTTCAACAGCCAGTGAAATGCTTAAATATCAAAAAAGAAAAGTTTAAATCCACCATCATTTTCTCTTTTTTTTCTGTCTTTACAACTTACATAGATGGAATTTCAGATGACTCTATTAATCGTATTAAAAAAACTTGACCCTGAAGCATTCTGCCCCGTGCTCCAGTACATTCACTTTAATTGGCATTAGTTTCCCCTTTCTTGAACAGCTCTTGGCAGGCATTTGAGATAACATTCAAGGTATTAAAGGGGTTGTCCGATTACTTTTACACTTCCCATCGTCACCCGCTCCCAACAGCATAGCAAGGAGTAATAAAAGGAAAATAAAACATCTTGTAATTTGTATAGTACCAACTTATTCCACTGTGCTTTCAGGTAATTTATTTACCCCCCCCCCCCCCCCCAGCAAGCTGGGTGCTCATTTTATCGTCTTCGGAAGGATGGAAGGCTGAGTCAACCTTGAGCGGCTACCTGAACAAGGCAAGGATTGAACTTGCAACCTTCAGGTCATGAGCAAGAGCTTAAGACTGCATTTCTGCTGCCTTAACACTCTGGATACTTGCTCTTGAAATTCCTGGCGATTTCTGCTCTTGAGCACCTGATCACTTGGTCTCCTGTTTACTCGTATCCTTCATCTTCCGGCAATGCGTCCTTTGTTTCATGGCTTCCGGCCATGACTCCAAACAGCATGCCATCAACAGCGTCATCAGTGTGGGAGTGTCGCATGTTCTGCTGGCCAATTCGGAATGACAAGCACATGTGGTTCACTTCATATATGCTGGAATCAACATTGGACAGACTGCACAAGGGTTAATGAGCATTGTAGGCATTGAACATAGAAGTGACATCACCAGAAACCGCTCAGGTAAACAAACGCGAATATCACCAGGTGAAAAAGAATGCTGTCAGAATGGTTCAGCTGGGTGTCTATAAGGGCTCATTCACACGGGCATATTGTCACCGCATATTTCGCATGCGTATATACCGTCCGTAACATGCGGTGAATGGAGGCAATGAAAGTCAATGGACTTTAATTCTTTCATTCACACCTGCGTTTGGGCACTGCTTATCGATACGCAGGAGAAATAAATTGCAGCACTCTCTATTTCCCTGTGTATCACATGCAGCTCCTACATGGGCTGCCTATAAAATGCTGTCCATATGCATGCATTGCGTATGGGCAGCGTTTCCATGCGCATTCCCACTCTGAACAGAAAAAATAATCACACTGCGCAAAGTGCGCATGTCTGTGACGTCAGAGCAGGGGCATAACTATAAAGGGTGCAGGGGATGCGGTTGCACCCGGGCCCAGGAGCCTTGGGGGGCCCATAAGGCCTCTCTTCTCCATATAGGAAGCCCAGTACTGTGAATAAAGCATTATAGGTAGGGGCCCCGTTCCAGGTTTTGCATTGGGGCCGGGAGCTTCAAGTTACGCCTCTGCGTCAGAGCAATGTGGCTGAGCAATGTGACTCCAATGTATATCTCGAGACAAAATCTTTAAGATGTTAGTGGTTTGGCCGTCATCCAGTGTTGCTTGATTGCAGTACCAATTAGCAAAGTTCTGATGGCAACTCTGAAATATAGTATAAGGGCTCCTGCACACTGGCACAGAGTCAGTAAAGCAGAGCATGAAGAGTATAGCCTCTCTTTGACTCCATGAGTTGAGCATGCTACACTTTTTTTTGCAAATAGATGAAGCAATACCTCTGCAGCGCCACCTACTGGATGGCAGCATTCCTTCAAATCAATGGTTGAGCCTTTAAACAGGTCTGTAGAGCAATGATTAGGAATTGAAAATCAAGCTAGAATCCATACACAGATAGCTGTTTTGGGGTGTTTGCCCCTCATCAATGTACGGTAGGTTCCTGGTTTGGCTAGTGAGAGGTCTATGATGTGAGTCAGGAGAGGTAACATCACTCCTTAGGGAGAGCATCAAGAAGGTGAGTGAGGAGACTTATAAGGCCATCCATGCTCCTCTGGGTAATATGCAAATAAGGAAGATGGAACAGTATCTCTGCAGCTCCACCTATTGGATGGCAGCATTCCTTCAAATCAATATTGATCCTTTATACACTTTTTGTACAGTAGGGAGCTTGTGCATCTCTATGAAAGCCTTGTGTAAGGTAGCAGTGTACATGATCCCCTAGCTTTTAGCTAAGGAGCAGGACAAGATAAATGTATCAAAATTTAATGGATACGTAAACAGGAAAATTGTAGACGAGGCTTTAATTTTCTTGGTCTAATGACTTTTCGAATACTGGAATAACCTAAATTAGGCGATTATGGTAGATATATACTTTATGTCAACTTAATTTATAGACATTGTGAACATTATACAATTAGAATAAGGAAATGGCAGAGATTGGAAGCTGGAGAATTCACACATAATTTTAAAAAGTCCACATTTTCACTATGGCTATGGTTTTATTTAATATCAGGCTAACCCATAGGGAGATAATCTATATTTAAATTGCGAATATTTAATATCCTAATCACACACTCTGTGAGAAATAATTCAGAGTCAAGAATAGGATATTTGCTGGACTCATTTAATATGGATGCTACTAGCAATTTTCCCAAGGAAGCCAATATAAATATAAATCTTTCCTATGGGAGTTATTTGTTAATTTTCTTCTTGCTCATCCTGCTGCCTCTGAATAACGCCACCCATATTACATCTTTCTGTATTTATCATTGTGTATATTCAAGTGCATGTTAAAGTACCTGTTAACATATAATGAGTTATTAGTATGCTATATAGTTTAATTAAGACGCAGTTGATTCCCCAGCCCAGTCCAATTGTTTGAGAATCTTCTTAGTCCTTGAAATTACATTTGGAAGTGTATAGCAAGTTATCATAAATGGAAAGAACATAGGTGGAATGTTTAGGTATTTTTCTAATTTCTATACTCATCGCTTGTGGGATGTGATATTTCATTTACTTTAATAATTATCTTTTTAAGGTTTAAAATGTACATTTTAACATCAGTGGTTTCCTTCCATATTGACTTTTCCCCCTTCGCACCTTTCTTTGTCCTCTTTTTTTTCCTGCTCCCTCTGTAGGCCCATTTACACGAAACGATTGTCGCTCAAACGATGTCTTTTGGGCGATAATTGTTGCCTATAAATGCTACTATCGTTTACTTTTCAGCCGAACGATGATTTTTAGGTGAGCATAAAATCCATTGTTCGGCCAGGGAGCTGATTGCAGGGACCACATGCTGTGTTCTGCATGGGAGCACTGATTACATTGTATTCAGCTTCCAGTCCTGCATACAGCTCCGGAGGCTCATTTACATGCACATGAAGGTAATAAGCTGCTAATGGACATTAGTGCCCATTAGCAGCTTATGCAAAACGATTGCTAAAACTGTCAATCATCCTATGTTTTGAACAAATTTTGAGCGATCATCTTAGCAGGTAAATGGGCCTTATCATTAGCACAATGCTCACTGAAGTTCCAATATCAATTCATTCTGGCACAACAATTGTAGCTTTAAAGGGTCACTCTAGCGAAAACATATTTTTCCATCAATGCACCCCATACCTGAATATCTGTCACACTCTTGACGTCTCCTATATATATTTCAGTCACTTCTGTGTAGTGCAATCTCCTGTCTGATGCTTATCAGACACTGTCCTTATGTTATTTGTTCTGCTTTCTCTTTCACTATTCTGTGTTATCAATCCCTTGATGCATTAACACATCATAACATGACACACTAGAGCCTTTACCATCTCTGGCTGCTGAGAGGACAACGGCATTACCATGTATATTCTATATTCAACTAAAAAGGCTACGGACTCTAAGTATACAATGAGGAGGATGAGCTATGATCTCCTTCATTATAACTCTGTGACATGAGTCTCTAATCATCATCGGTATCTGTGATAGGAGTTTCTGTGTCCCCTCTAAAGAGCTTTTGTGGTAGGGTCCATCACACAGGAATTATACTAATAGAAAAACTGGCTTTTTGAGAGGAACAAGTAAAATGCCAGGCAGTCACAATGAGAACACACATGACCCATTCTGAGGAGAAGAACTCCAGAAAGTTTCAGATATTAAGGAATAACCAACCTAAGTAATACTAGCAGCTTAGGATCATTTCCCACTAATGCTTTTGCTTTCCAGCTAGCTGTTCCATTGTAGAAGCAGCAAAAAAGAAAAAATGTTTCTGTTTTTGTGTCCACAGAAATGCACTGAACTGAAAACCTTCACTTTCAATCTATTTTTTAATTTTACGTTTTATTCAGTTTTTTACAGTGGAACACAACAGTGCAGGCTGCTACGCTTTTGTTTCCAATTATAAAAAAAAGAGCAAAAACAGATTTGTTTTTTCTTCTATTGTATTCAATGGGTGACTAAAAAACCAGCGAACAATCCGATTTCATCTTTTTCGCTTCTGTTTTGTACTGTTCCATTTTTTGTAAAAACAGGATTTGCTGAAAAACGCTAGTGTGAACTCAGCCTGATACATACTGAGAGATTAGTTACACAATGGATTAAAAAAAAAACTTTTCACCAGAGTAGCGCTTTAAAATATTGTAATTTGAGGTTATAGCCCTATCAAGAACCAGTAATGCATTCCAGATGCCCCACAATTGAGTCCTAAACACAAAAGATAACGCTTAAAGGAAATAAAAGCTAATACAGATATAGTGTAGCAAATCATTACTTAGAAAAGTCAGAATTAGGCTGGATTCAGACGACCGTATATCGGCTCGGTTTTTACGCCAAGCCGATATACAGTGTCCTCATCTGCAGGGGGGGGGGATGGAAGAGCCAGGAGCAGGAACTGAGCTCCCGCCCCCTCTCTGCCTCTTCTTCACCCCCTCTCCGCCCCTTGGGGCAGCTCAGCACTGGAGTAGGTCTGAACAGTGACTTTTTTAAAAAGTAGCAAATGATAAATATGTTGGAAAAATGTACTTAATTAAACCACACCCCTTTCTATTACTCCCCCCCCCCCTCAAAAAACTTGACAGATCAGGCAAATTTGTACCCATATAAAGGTGCAAAAATATAATAAATCAGGTACCAACATGATAATGAAAAAAAGGTGTAAATTGTGCCAAAGAAGATAAAAATCAAATGATACATCAGCCCCATAGGGTATTATTAAATATAGACTGGAGGCTCACCTACTGTCTAGAGGAGGAGCTCTTCCGGGCACAGGTAGAGAGCAGCATAGCTCATGCAGTACTGTAAAAGTAGACAGCCAATCAGTGCATGCACTGTAGTAATACAGTGAAATGGCCATACTAGTTGGCTGGATCTACCACCCAATAGTATGCAATGTAGATTTGCACTTTCTGTTGCATTGTGTCATCAGTTGTTTCAACTCACAATAGCCCTGGAAAATACCATTGTTGGTGAAATTATAATAACTGTAACTTGACAGAGCATTGTACTATTACTGCTAGTAGTAGTAGTATCTTTTAGTAATACTAATTGTAAAGGTAACAGAGACATACATTTTGCATATAAATTATATTTGGACTTTATAGCACCACACTGAAAAGTGCTTCCAAGATCAATTATCTATATGTACATTACGGAAACTGAGATTATGCCCGTCAGAAGGTTTTGCCGAAATTTAAAGTTATAGGGGATAACGATATGACCTGTGAGACCCTCACCAATAACGAGAACCATGGCCCCTATGTGAATGGAGCAGTGGTTTAGAATGTGTGCTACCACTCCATTCATTTCACTGAGACTGTAGGAAATAGCCAAGCACTTGAACTCAACTATCTCTGGCAGTCCCACGGAAGTGAATTGAGCGGTAGCATGCATATCTCACCCCTACTCCATTCATTCTGAGAACTTTGGTACCCCCTTTCTTGTGATCTGTGGGCATCCTATTGGTTGGACCCCCACGATCATAGTTATCCATTAGTTGGTTGATGCGTGATAACTTTTGAACTCTTAGTACAACTCCTTTAAACAGAAATATACATACCACAATATTGTGTTAATTGCTCTGCAAATGTCAATGTGTATGGGAATCACTCCTAAATTTGAAATTGTCAAAGCATTTCCTATTTACTGAAATAAAGAATAACTAGTCATACTTGAATGAATAACAATATTTTGTTGTTCTCTTCCTAGGTGCTTTGTTTAGAAGGCCACATGACAAAAACACTAGGATACCTGGATATGGGGACAACAGGAATGGTGAAGAATGGACCATATGGTACAAACAAACCTCACTCTATCCATCCATCATCGCGGGTATTTGCCACTGACCCATTTAAAACAGCAAAAAATCCAATGCAATCTCCTATTAATCCGTGGGAATGGAGCAAGAATCAAACACTATTTGCTGGAGGCATTGGTCAAAGAGCAAAACGCAAACCTTCTTTGAAAACTGGGAGAACCAAGAAGATCTTTGGATGGGGGGACTTCTACTTTAACATAAAAACGGTCAAATTCAGTTTGTTGGTCACCGGTAAGATTGTTGACCACATCAATGGGACGTTCAGTGTCTACTTTCGCCATAATTCATCTAGTCTCGGTAATGTATCTGTCAGTATTGTCCCACCTACAAAAGTGGTAGAGTTTGACCTCCTTCAGCAATCTACATTGGATACCAGAGAAACCAAGACTTTCAACTGTAGAGTGGAATATGAGAACACCAACAAAGCCTTGAAGAACAAACCCTGCCTCTATGATCCAGCGAAAAACTGCTATATGGAGCACACACAGAGTCACGCTGCGTGGCTTTGTGCAAAACCATTCAAGGTTATCTGCATCTTCATCTCATTCTACAGTATTGACTACAAGCTGGTGCAGAAGGTCTGTCCAGATTATAACTTTCAGAACGAAAACCCTTACTTTGGGTGACGGATGCACTGACCGTATGGTCAACAAGCAAGCATTTATGGGAGGGAGTATGAAAATTGTAACTTTTGCGGGGCTGTGAAACATTTGGGGGTTTGTCGGCAATATGGAAAAAAAGGGTTAACTCACTTTCACTACAGATACAACATCAAGATTTGTTCTTCAGTGCAGAATGAGACTGAGATAGCAAAGTGCATGATGTTGACCCTGATAATCTGAGCACTGTCTGACCTGCTCAGTAATAAACTCGAATGTCAAGGTCGTTATATGCCATCAACTAAGATTACTACTTTCCAAGTGCTCTCATTTCTGATGACCTCAGTATTAAAACCTGCTGTCAATTATTTTATTCCCCCTTTTAGGCAAAGTGGCCCTATGGGATTTTGACATTGTATAACGCAGAACGTAACATGTGTCATTACAGAGAGCAGTATACGAGATGATTATATTCTGCAGACAATAAACTTTTTTGCAGTAGTAAAACTTAATTTATGCACTTTTTTATACCCTCAAGATCAATTTCACTGCATGATGCTGTCATATTATGACCGAGTATTACAGGTAACAAGTGCTCATACAACACAGAATATATTTTGTAAAGGGTTGTCTCTTTAAGTGATCCATTCTGGTGAATAATAAGAAAATGACGGACACGAAACGTTTATTGAAAGTAGTTATGTCTCTTCCAATAGTAAGCACTAGAGATGAGCGAGCATATTCAATAAGGCAAACTACTCGAGCGAGTAGTGCCTTATTCGAGTACCTGCCTGCTCGTCTCTAAAGATTCGGGTGTCGGCAGGGGGCGGGGGAGAGCGGGGAGGAACGGAGGGGAGATCTCTCTCTTCCCCCCCGCTCCCCGCTGCTCACCGCCGCAACTCACCTGTCACCCGCGCCGGCAGCCGAATCTTTAGAGACAAGCGGGCAGGTACTCGAATAAGGCACTACTCGCTCGAGTAGTTTGCCTTATTCAGTATGCTCGCTTATCTCTAGTAAGCACACAACAATGTATCAGTGATAATGGGAATGTGCATTACTACTATGCTGTTGGCTGAACCTTAAGGGATATCACTGATATTTAAAAAGTTCATTTTAATTTGACTCCCAATTGCATGAATAGAAATGGAGGAGATATGGTTATAACTAATAGAGATGAGCGAGTATACTCGCTAAGGCACATTACTCGAGCGAGTAGTGCCTTAGCCGAGTATCTCCCCGCTTGTCTCTAAAGATTCGGGGGCCGGCAGGGGAGAGCGGGGAGGAACGGAGGGGGGATCTCTCTTTCCCTCGCTCCCCCCCGCTCCCCGCCGCAACTCACCTGTCACCCCCGCCGGCCCCCTGAATCTTTTGAGACGAGCGGGGAGATACTCGGCTAAGGCACTACTCGCTCGAGTAATGTGCCTTAGCGAGTATGCTCGCTCATCTCTAGTTATAACACAACTTACCCAACATTCACTGAACAATATTTAAAATCTTTGTTGCACTTTTTCCCTTTTGTTCTAGTTATTTGTCACATTATCAGACTTAACTTTACACCAGGAAATCAAAAATGTGCCAAATTTATAACAGTAGCCATAACTGGATAAGAAAATTGTTGCATCTTTAGCCAGTTTTGTCTAACATGATACCACCTATTACTTAGCGCAGTTCGTCGAATTGTCAAATTTAAGCCATCCAGCATTTCACATTAAGCCAAGCCTCCGTGGCTAGTAAGCATAGTGGATTATTCTTTTTGGTGGATTTGCTTTATGAATGAGGGTCATTTCACACTAGCGTTTCTGCTTTCCATCTATTTGATCTGTCGTAGAAGCAGAAAAAGGAAAGAAAACATTTTATTTTTCCCACCCATAGAAATGCATTGGAACTGCAGACCTTCTCAATTATTCGTCTCCATTCCGGTTTTTTTTAATTGCAATAAAATCGTGGACTGAAATGGATCTGTTTTTTTTTTACATTGTGGGAAAATAACTGAAAGCAATGCATTTTTCCTTTCTATTTTTGTATCAGGTTTTATTTCTAAGTATCTGCACAGGGCAGAAAATAATGAAGACGAAGACCAAAACGGATCCATTTAAGATGCTGAAAAATGGATGTAAGATGGAAAGGAATGGAAAGCATACTTTCCATTTTTTTTAAGGATCTGTTTGATAGGTCTGCCAAAAAATGAAAAGAATGCCTTCTGTTCATTTCTGTTTCGCTTTCATTTTGTACGTTTCAGTTTTTTGTAAAACAGGATCTGCTGACAAACCGCTAGTGTGAACTCAGCCTAAGGGAGTATTCTGATGTGCGTATATTGGCTGGGTTTTTTACGCCCGGCCGATATACGCTGCCACTCTCTGCAGGGAGAGGAGGCGGACCGAGCCAGGAGTAGTGCACTGAGCTCCCGTCCCCTCTCCACCCCTCGCCAATATTTGCAATGGGAGGGGGCGGGGCGGGTGGGACTTGGCTCCGCCCTGCCCAGCCCATTGCAACACAGTGAAGAGGGGGCAGGAACTCAGTGCACTGCTCCCGGCCCACCCTGCCTCCTCCACCTGCAGAGAGAGACAGCATATATAGGCCCGGGAGTGAAAACACGGTTGATATATGCACGTCGGAATAAGCCCTAAGTCTTCCTATCATAATATATGCCCGAGACATGTCAAATTTTATGTATTTTTTGACAAAGTCTAGGCGCAGTTACATTAGTAAATCAGCTCCAATGTATATTATAGACCAGCAGCAAAAATAGCATTTTAATTATAAAATACCAACCTTTATAACTGCAATTGAGATGATTTGTCATCAGGACATATCACTTTAACTTAGAGCATCCATCAGATGCCATTACACGAGTAGGTGCATATAATATGCCAAAAGAAGCCTCACTCATCTGATTGGCTGAGAGCAGACATCATGGAAGCAACACAACTCCTTTCTGCTGAGGTTCAGTTTGTATATCTTGTATTCCAGAGCCCTTTTATCTCAATAATATGGTTAAAGACAAAATAAAAATGTTACAATACAGAATATGGCTTCCCAGATCAATCTGAAACGTCCAAGAAGAATTCTAATGCTGTACCTAGTAAACTTAAATTTCATCATAAAGTGGAAATTAAACTTTAAAATCAGCAAACATATATCTGCAAAATATTTTGCATACTAACATATATTTATTTTCTTATGTATTAAAACCTATGGCCACCCAAAACCTAAGGTTTGACTGCAGTTTAACGTCAATCTCCCATCATCTTTCTACTTTCATCTAGCAGAGGTCAGTGTACAATATGTATCTCCCTGCTTCCCCTCTTTGTGCCCAGGTTAAAAAGGTACACCAGGGGACTGACAGGTCCTGAAAAGGTGAACTTGCACCTAGTAAGACATTTATGACATACTCTAAGGATATGCAATAAATGTATTTCGTCTGAATATCACTTTTATTAAACAGTACTATAACCATGAATGTTTTATATTCCACAGGTTCACCAAATTATTGTTATTTTGAAAATGTTCAAAATTGTCATTCCAAGCCTTGTGCATTAATATAAGGATGCACATCCCCTTCTCCTACACCACTCTTGTGAAGGCTGTCCACTAGATTCTCCAACATAGCCGTGTAGATTTACATCCATTTATCCAGAGCATTAGTAAGCACTAAAATCCAGGCTTAGACTGGCCATACACAGATCAGCCGAAGCCATTGATTTTGGTAGGACCAGCTGATCATCTAATGTCTATGGGGTCCTCCCATCTTTCCCTAAATGTTAGATGTCAGGGAGCTAAGGATAGGATAGTTGGATTACAATTGCCTAATCCTTTTGTTCTCGGGAAATAAGCCACTGCCAGAACTATATGGTAGCATCTTTCTCTACTCACTATATGCAGAAAAAATGTACACTTGGCTAAATGAGTGTTTGTTCAACAGCTATCCAAAAAGTATAAAGTTAAAGAAAACAGAACTTGTATGGCACTACCAATGGAGAAGGATGCTAATTGGATGTGGAAATAACCTTTACTGGATGTGGTGAACTACGAAAGAACTTTCCACAAACTATTGCCACAAAATTGGAAGCACCCACTGCTTAAGAATGTCCATTTATAAAAAGACGGTAAGAATACCCTGTCGGACGTCTTCTGACATTGGAGCTGTACAAGCTTCAATCAGAATGTAGGAAGACGTCAAACAGTGGATTGGAAAGGGTTAATGCTACTTCAGTCCCTTCTTCGACAAACTTCACAGTTGGGATTATACATTGGCAAAGGAAGTTTTCTCTACACCACTCCAGCTCATGCTTGACATCAAAACCCTTAGGCTTTTGTTTAGCAGCTTAGTCATGAATATCCAATTCATAAACTCTCCATAAGCAGTTCTTCTGCCGATACTGCTCCCGAGGAAGATTGTTTTTTTAATGGAAACTCAATTCATATAGCTCACCAAATCAGTTTTTGCCTCATTGTTGCTGCAGAGAGTATTAGTAGTGAGTGCTGCAACCAAGCAGAGTTCTCATGCAGTTCACAATGCCATTGTGCATGCTTGAGTGTTTTTTGAAAAATACAGTACTGTGTAAATGTTTTAGGTAGGTGTGAAAAACTGATGCAAAGAAAGGATGTTTTCAAAAATCAAAGTTTTGATATTTTTTGGTCAATTAACAAAATGCAAAGTGATAGAACAAAAGATAAATGTTAATGAAATCAATATTTGGTGTGACCACACTTTGCCTTCAAAAAAACCATCATCAATTCTTCTAGGTACACTTGCACACAGTTTTAAAGGAACTTGGCAGGACTGTTTTTTTTTCTTCAAAAACTTTGGTAAACTAAACACAAATCGTCTGTGAATGTAGCCTGCTCACATCCTTCTGTCTCTTCATGTAATCCCAGACAGACTGAATGATGATGAGATTAGGGCTATGTGGGGGCCGTATCACCACTTCCAGGAACCCCCTCCCTGTTCTTATGTACACTGAAGATAGTTGTTAATGACATTGGCTGTTCGTTCAGGGTTATTGTCCTGCAGAATTGGATTGACTCCTCCAGAGTCAATCAAATCCTTCTATTTTTGGAAATAAAAATCTTAATTTGCAGCATTTTTCCACACCTGCCTAAAACTTTTACGCAGTACTATAGAAAATTGTAAACAGAAAAAGACCCCCTGGTCCATCTAGTTTGCCCTTATATTTATTTCTTTTTATCTCTCTCTTAGCATAGATATATGCTTATCCCAGGCAGCTTGAATTCATTTATTGTTTCTTTTATTGTTTCTTCCAAGCATCTACGATACTTTCAGTAAAATAGTATTTCCTGACGTTGCTTCTGATCTGCATCCCAGCTAATCTCAGATTGTCCCCCCTTATTCAAGTGTCTAGTTTCCTAATGAAAACACTTTCCCCCTGAACCTTATTTATACCTTTAAAATATATAAAGCTTTAAATCACGTCCTTTAATTCTTTCCTGATAAGTTTTGTTCTGGAGAAGTTTCACCATTTTTGTAGTCTGCTTTTGGACTTGTTCTATGTACGACTTTATAACTAAGCTGTTGTTCCTAGACTATTCCAGTTAATGCCAGATCAAGGTTGGGAGAGGCACTTGGGCAAAAAAATTGTTGTGGGCCCAAGTGTATGACATGTGGATAACTTAAACTGGAGATACAATTTATGTAATTGTCAACAGATTCTCCTGATATCAAGAACTTCTGACTCCAATCTAATGTGTGTGAGGGCAATCGAACTGTCCCCTGGTGTTTGCTATGAGGAGAAACATGATTCGGCATGTTGAATTTTAATTCCAGGATCAGGCTCCATCTCCCTTTGGTAATAACTATTAATGTATAACCAACAGATTCTAGATTCTTCTAGTTAGCAGTGCAGACAGGAGAACTGAGATCCAACCTCTTGCGAGTATCATATTGACTGGTGGAGGCTCCAGCGCAATTGTCCCTTTTGTTCACCCAATTTTGCTTCACATCAACAACACCATCAGAGCAGAAATTTAGCATACTAATGTGTTAAAAATTGGAAAATAATATGACAGTAACTTGTTGAAAGTCACTGAGCTATACAGTAAAAACCCACTCTACTGCTAGTATTCGCCTATGGACACTGCATGGCTATATGCTTCATTAAGAGCAGTCATTAAGTGGAGATGTGGGTGAAATGGGTAAACCCAATAAAAGATATCCACATAATTTGGACCATGTAGTTTGTAACAACACATTTGTCTTTAATAGTGCTACCTCCGTAAGAAATCGATTCTGCCTATTTTTCTAAGAAGTGTTGGCGTGCAATACAAAAATGTGCCATGGCAAAACAGATCTTTTTGTTCATAAATGATTATCAAAAGTATACATTTTATATCAAATATTATGTATTGTAAGAGAAGTCTAAGCACAAAAATCTTAGGTCCATGTGCTACTCTGTTTTTTTCCCCTTCAGTTTAGAATGCCTACATTTCTCGAATATAACTATAAACACCAAAGTTTAAAGAGTGTTAGGCTTTCTTGGCATGCATACAGCATTTGGTACCAGACTTGGCTATTGTTGGAGAGTGGGTAATTCAGTATACATTATAAAGCTGTACAGTCTTACAGTATGTCTGTTCCTCCTTGTACAGATTATGTTACATATACCCAGTCCTATTTTTTATATGAGAAACCAAATGTAATAAAAATAATAAAAATGTAATTGACTTTGGACTTTGCATATTTTAGCTAATGAACATTGTCCTTCAACCATTTAGAATTTAATATTATGCCAGAAGATAGATTACACCATGAGGCCTTAGTCAGACGGGCGTTTTTTCGCGCGATTTGCGCATTGCATGTCGGATGCGCATCCGCAAATCGCGTGACCGGTGCCCGAAAGTCGCCCAAAAATCTGCTCCTAGCCGCGTTTCATTAGAAACGGGCCGGAGCTGTCCAGCGCATTGCATTCAATGGAGCGGCAATACAGCCCGCTCCATTAAAAGCAATGCGCTGCGGGCGAGTGTGGGATGAATTGTCGGGAAGGGCTTAAATATATAAGCCCTTCCCTGCAATTCATCCAGAAAAGTGTTAAAATAAAGAATATATATATACTTACCTGCTCCCGACAGCCGGAGTTCCGCGCGGCCGGCCTGCAGTGGGTGTGAAGGGGGTATGAGTCAGACCTGCCCCCTGATTGGCTCAGCGCTGAGCAATGGTTTTATAAAATCGCCGGACGCATGCGCATGCGCAAATCGCGGCAAAAAACGCCCGTCTGACTAAGGCCTGAAAGTGTATAGTAACATGTATATGTGATTCACATTCTGGTTAGAGAGGATCTTGAATCATTTTAGCTTTTAGTATAAATTACTCCACAAAGTTATGTTAGTGTTTATTTATGCTGTATACCTATGTCCATACAGAACAGATTTCAAACTTCCTCCACGAGACACAATGGACGGCCATTCTGTGACAGCCCCTCTGGGGCATTACTATGAACAGTAATTCATTTAAATTGGTGGGTAGAACCAGTTTCCCCAGCTGATCCCCAGAGGTTTGAGAAGCCAGCTTTGCAAATAGGTAAGTAAAGAACAAAGAAAATTACAAAGTTGTGTATTTAGCTAAAAAATGGAATGGAGCCCCATTGATGATGAAAGGAAATATGAAAAAACACAAGCAATATAGAAGACAACATTGATGAGAACAAGGTGCTTTGAACGGGTTATGTCAATTTCTAAAGATATCCCCTATCCAACTGCTGGGACCCCCACCGATCCCAAGAATGGGGGGTCTGATTCATCCCTAGTGAATAAAGTGGAGGTCGCACATGTCTGCCGCCTCTGCATTCACTTCAATGACAGCACCAGAGATTACCAAGTTCAAGTACTTCAGCGATCTCTGGCGCTGTTATTGAAGTGTGCAACTCCCACTCCATTCAATCAGGGCTGTCTGGATCTCTGTTCTCAGGATCGGTCAGTCCATCGCTTTCTGTAGGCGGGATTTATGAATCCCATACCGAGGAAGTGACCTTATGCGGGCAGCTGAGGGCTGCAAGAAGAACTTTGGAGCTCCAGAGAGCAGCGGGAGGGACCTGGACCGTGTCTGCTATGTAAGTATAAGACATCCTCCGAAAGTAAGACCTCTTTTGTGTCAAAAATTCATATAAGACAGTGTCTTATTTTTTGGGAAGCACAGTATATAGACATCTTCATATATGCTGTGACCATGCAAACACATAAGACATAGTAAGACAGCTAATAAAAATCAGTCTAATAAGAATTATTCTGTTTTGCCTAAAGATAAGTGCACATAGCATGTTGGGTAAAAAAACATAGGGTGAGGCAGAGATTGTGTACACACTGACTGCAAATCTGAGAGCTGTGCGAGTGCAGGGGAGGAGCCTAAGAAGACAGCCCTTTCCCCACAGTTAAGAAAATCCCCTAGTGTTCTACAGAAGTTGAATGCCTAACAACAAGCAATGGATTGCAAAGGGGCAACACTTTCTCATTGATTTATACTGGAAAAATCAAAAAAATTAATGAAAGTATATTACAAGATTGATAACACCTGCATAGGCTATTAAATTAGCATACATTGTCTGAAAAGTTAGGTATGCTTTAACCCCTTAGTGACGGAGCTTTTTTTGCTTTTTTACATTTTTGTTTTTTTTCTCCCCCCTTTTAAAAAATTGTAAATCCTTTAGTTATACATAGACGTCGCTGTATGAGGGCTTCTTTTTTGCGGGCCGAGTTGTATTTTTGAATGGTACTATTTAATGTACCATAGAATGTACTCAAAAACTTAAAAAAAAATTCTATGTGGAGCGAAATTGAAAAAAAACGACATTCCACCATCTTTCGGTGCGTCCTGTTTCTATGGCGCACAAACTGCAACAAAAATGACATGATAACTTTATTCTATGGGTCAGTATGATTACTACGATACCAAAGTTGTAGAGTTTTTTTTTTTGCTGTAGTACTTGTATTATTTTTAAGATGTTTAATTTTTTTAAATGTTTTTCTGTCTCTATTTTCTGCATGCAATAACTTTTTTATTTTTTTGGGGACATAGTTGTGTGAGGGTTCATTTAGTCCTGTCGTTTCCGTTGGTACCATTTTTGTATGCAAACGGCTTTTTGATCGCTTTTTATTACATTTTTTTTCTTGGAGACAGGGTGACCAAAAAAGCGCATTTCTGACGTTCTTTATTTTTTTTCCAGACAACGTTCATCGTGCGGGGTAAATAATGCATAACTTTGCTAGATCGGACTTTTACGGACACAGCGATACCAAATACATATTTTTGCTTTTTTATTTAGATTCTTTTATCGCAAAATATGGCAAAAGGTTTTTTTTTTTTAAACTTCTATTACTTTTTTTTAATAATTAGTAAAACTTTGTTTTTTTTTTTACACTTTCTTTCAGTCCCCAGAGGGGACCACAACCAGCGATGCTTTGATGACTCCTGCAATATGATGTAATGCTATAGCATTACGTCATACTGCTTTTTGACAGGCAGTCTATCAAGCCACCCCATGGGGATGGCTTGATAGGCAGTCTCCTAAGGCAGCCCTGGGGCCTTTCAGAAGGCCCCCGGCTGCCATGACACCTGCACGGCTCCCCCAATCTCACCGCGGGGGATTTAAATGCCGCTGTCAAAATTGTTTAAAGGGTTAATAGCTGTGACTGGCCGCGCGGTCGATTGCAGCTATTGCCCGCGGGTGTCAGCTGTAATAAACAGCTGACGCCCGCGCTGTATGGAGGGAGATAGCGGCACTATCTCCCTCCATACACATCCTGCACTGGCAGTACGTAAAAACACTATTGGACCGTCACTAAGGGGTTAACTATGGGCCATCAACATTTGTCCTTGAGAACTTCTCTTAACCCTTTTTGATGGGCTTTTAAAAAACAGCAATCTGTTTACTGAATTTTTTTAACTGTCAAAAAAGATAGTTATAATCAAGTAAGGCAGTGTCCTCAGGACTACATCAATATGAACTTGGAAAAGACCTTGCAAGCCAAACATGTAGAGGCCACGAAGTCCAGTAAGGACTCAACATAAAACTGAGATGTATCTATAGAATCCGAGTCATAATTGAGAATGCCTTCATGGTCACTTGCATAACCATAGAACGTGAAGAACAGTCTTTATCCAACGTTGGTTCTCATTGATATGACTCTCCAGACACTGCCTACCAATACCCACTGCCACAATCGACTCAACAAGTTCAGAGAGAGATAGAGTTTATATAAAGAAAAATACTGAGGAAATATGAAAATAAAATAAATGGGGGGAGTGGAAAAGTAAAAAAGGGATAAGTGAAAACAGGGAGAGAGAAAACAGTCTTCCTTATCTGATCACCCCAATAGATTTAGAAGGAGTATTTTAAAAGGAGATTCACAACCTCCAGGAATCTACATTTCTGCATGGGTCAGAGGCGTCTTCAGCTAACAGTTCCTCTATATGTCTTAAATAATTCAACTCTTGCATAAACCTCTCTATGGAGGGCGGATGGGGAGAATATTGCAATTTATATGGACAGTTGTCTAATAGCTTAAAATCAGTATAAGCCTATGTGTACACTTGAGTTTGTATCTATTTCTCAGCTATATTTAAAAAAAATGCCAGGCATACTACTAAAGTCATCCTCATTATTATTCCCATTAAAAAAAAAAACAATAGGCTCATATTACATTGGAGGAGAAAATACTACTATGAATATACTGTAAAGGTAATTTAACCCTTTCTAATCCACTGTCTGATGTCTAAAGACATTATGATTTAAGGCTGTACAGCTCCGATGTTGGAAGACGTCCTTCGGGGTTCTCTTACTGTATATTGCCAGCCTCTCTGCTGTCAGAGCCTATCCAATGTGTCACCTCATGCAGTACTGGCTTTAGCCAGCAGATAGCGCCGTTTTATAACAACCGAAAAAGAGTAAGCCCCCCTAGGAAAACCAGGATACAAATTGGATTGGAAAGGGTTAATGTTCCAATGTTGCCACAATGTGACCACATTCTGTGATCCTGATGCTTTGCTTTGGTATTGGCAAAAAAACTCTTTCATATTGACACTGAATGTTTTTTTGGAGTAAATTAAGTTTAGCCTTTGGAACAATAACTGGGGCTTCTTCATGCGGCAGGAAAACTACTGCGAACACGCACGTGCATACATAAAAGGGCAGTGTTGGCCAGGATTCTAACACAAAGATCCATCTTATCTACTTATACATTAAATTTAATCTTACAAACTGGTTTCAAATGATGTAATATACATATACAGACTAGGTCTGCTTCTTAGCAACTCTCGGGCTTTTTTTGAGGGGGGGGGAGCTATAAAGGGTTCTCTAGCACTGGAAAGAATATACAACTTTCCTGCAACCTAATATATCACCAGGATGGGTTGAATGCAGCTCTAGACGGGAGGAGGAAGGCGATGGAGCAGTAGGTGGGACCTTAATAGCACGCTGTTGTCTGTGCCTGTCTGGCTTAGGCCAGATTCACACGGCCATATTTGCGCAGACACAATTGACGCACAGAAAAGAACCCGCTGATTTCAATGGGTTTTGTTCACATGCAAGTATTTTTTCGATGCATTTCAGTTGCGCAAAAAAAACGCAACATGTTCTGCTTTCCTGCGCATTTGCACAGCAAAAGCCCTAACAGAATTCAATGGGGATTTGCAAATGCATGTAAAATACATAAAGAGATGCATGAAACATTTCTTGATTGCGCGGGAAAAAGAACACATCAGGAATAGAGATGAGCGAGTATACTCGCTAAGGCACATTCCTCGAGCGATTAGTGCCTTAGCCGAGTATCTCCCCGCTGGTCTCTAAAGATTCGTGGGCCGGCGCAGGTGACAGGTGAGTTGCGGCGGGGAGCGGGGGGGGGGGGGGAGAAAGGGAGAGCGAGATCTCCCCTCCGTTCTTCCCCGCTCTCCCCCGCCGCTCCCCGTTCGGCGCCTCTCCCCGAATCTTTAGAGACGAGCGGGGAGATACTCGGCTAAGGCACTACTCGCTCGAGTAATGTGCCTTAGCGAGTATACTCGCTCATCTCTAATCAGGAACCATTAGACCACTTAGCCACATTTGGAACCATTAGATTAATTAGCTACTAGCAGATTTTTTGCCTCACACAAATGAACATTCCTTATGGGCGCACAAAGTATAGTAAAATATGTCGAGACGAGCAAAAAAATATTGCTCGTTTCGCAAAAATTCTATACTCATGCTAACTAGAGATGAGCGAACGTACTCGGATAAGCACTACTCGTCCGAGTAATGTGCTTTATCCGAGTACCTCTCCGCTCGTCCTGAAAGATTCGGGACGCGCTGCGGAGCGGGGAGCTGCAGGGGAGAGCGGGGAGGAACGGAGGGGAGATCTTTCTCTCTTTCTCTCCCGCCCGCTTTGCCCCGCTCCCCGCTGCGACTCACCTGTCAGCAGCGGAGCGCCCCGAATCTTTCAGGACGAGCGGAGAGATACTCGGATAAAGCACATTACTCGGACGAGTAGTGCTTATCCGAGTACGTTCGCTCATCTCTAATGCTAATGCAAATAAGCATGCGCTAGTGTGAAGTGGGCCTTAGTGACAGGAAAAACGGTGTAGCACTATGCCCTGTCACCTTCTGCCTCTAGTCTAGATCTGCATTCAACCCGTCGTTCTAGAACATAAGAAACATTATGAGTCATAAGAAAGAATGAAGAAATAAATATAGTGGTATACCCACCGGATGTGTTACACCTATATCTACTAAAGCCCAATATATAACATATTCCCTCAGGTTAAGGCTCAAATTAGGATCCCCAAAAAACAGTATCCTGATGTGCTGCTAGCTTTAAACACCCATATGGGGAACACCAAGCAAAATAGGAAACAGCAAAATAAGAGAAAGGCGCTCAATCAACAGCTGATTAACTGGGAAATAGGTAAGTATAAAGAAAGCAGCCACTTACATTTGTAGGGGGAGGAAATCTCTCTCCTTCCCAAATACATAGATAGGCATAAGAATCCAACCAATCCAACCTTAGATGGACTTTAGTATGACATCAACACATTCAATGATACATAACAGATGCCCTCCTCTTCAGAAATGTTTTACATAAAACACACATCATTATATATATATACCTATCCTGGAAAGTTGAGCGTGGCACATGACCATGGCCATCTTTGCTGATGGCACATCTCACTGGTTGTGTTCCATGGTGGAGCACCATGTGATTTTGTCCCCTTCTTGTCACGTAGTCCTGGCATGGCACTATGGCAGGGACCTAATGGAGAGCGCCAAATTATATTCTTGTATATATATGGAGGTTCCTGCCATAGCGCCATGCCAGGACGACGTGACCAGAAGGGGACAAAATAACATGGTGCTCCACCATCGAACACAACTAGAGATGTACCATCAGTAGTGATGAGCGAGTATACTCGCTAAGGGCAATTGCTCGAGCGAGCATTGCCCTTAGCGAGTACCTGCCCGCTCGAGACATAAGGTTCGGGTGTCGGCGCGGGGGAGTGGTGAGTAGTGGCAGTCAGCAGGGGGGAGCGGGGGGGGAGAGAGAGATCTCCCCTCCATTCCTCCCTGCTCTCCCCCGCAGCTCCCTGCACACTGCCGGCACCCGAACCTTTTGCCTCGAGCGGGCAGGTACTCGCTAAGGGCAATGCTCGCTCGAGCAATTGCCCTTAGCGAGTATGCTCACTCATCACTAACCATCAGCAAAGATGGCCACGATCATGTGCCGCGCTCAACTTTCTAGGATGGGTTTCTCATAGGATGCAACTATTTTTTTCCATACTGGAACAATGCCCTTAATAAGACATATGGACAGCAGTTGTTGGAACGGGACAACCCATTTAAAATACAGGTTTTTTTTAGCAATGCTCCAACATTTTAGCTTGTCGTTACATATTATCTAACCAGTATACAAATCTATTCTTTATTTGAGTTGCTGAAATACACCATGCAACAATTGTGGTAATGTCTTTCCCCAAGACCGTGTTCCTCTTGGTTATGTTTCATGAAGAACACGTTGAGTAGAAATTGATTCTTTTTACACATTTGACAATGTTTCATCAATTCACAGCCTCTCTGATGCTTTGACAAGATAAAATGACTACACCAGTTGAAAACCAATGGGCTTTTTCCTGATAAATTTAGTCTGGGAATTGACCACTTTCCCCGGTTCAGATTAATGTGCATGTGGGACTTGTACATTAATCATAGTGGAAGGTAATCACGTTATTTCCTGAATTTTGGCAACCAAAGCTAGAATATTTTCATTTCTAATGAAAAAGAATTAGACCTTAAAATCAATTTTGCTGTAAATATAATTTCATTTAGCCAAGAGTAATGGTATTTTAAACAGTATCATCTTCACAATAAAGCATAGATGTGGGACAGATAACTTGACGAACTGGAAGAAGAAATCCCCACCTATATAAATGCATCAATGACTCGAAGGAAACAATTTTTTCCATTAGTAGTAAATCATTTTCAGCAGAAGCATTCACTATCACCGGTAGTCAAACCACCAATCATGTAAACAGGTGATACAAACATTTTAAACAAAAACTGTCTCTCCGGGCGTCCCCATAATAAAGCTATTAATAAAGTATAGGTCTTAAAACTAATTTGGTATTTTTGCTTGTTTTAAAACCTGCACTTTTATTAATAAATAGCTTTATTATTGAGACGTCTGGATAGATACTTTTGTGTGACATCACAGCTCATGTCAGAGTTTATGGTCTCTGCCATAGCTGAATCCTGATATCTATGTCTTAATGGGATTTTATAATCACTGCCTACACTGAAAGGCCATGGACATTGGATAAGTCATTCTTACCTTTATGGTAATAGATCTTTAATTGTTATTTGATCCACTTGCCCAGAGGAGACCAAATGGGGCCCACCATGGTGTTTTATGTGACTGTCTAACCTACAGAAGACAGAAATGTTTGCCTGAGTCTTCTGAATTAAAGGTACCGTTACTTATTTGGATAATGCAAATGATTTGACTGATTGTGCTTATTGTTTATGATCGTCTCAACATGTAAATACTTGAACTCAAGCACTTTTTCCATTCAAGGCCCATATAGTCAGATTGTATCACTGTTACGATCGGGTGGGCAGACTAAGCACAGGGCCCACACGATCGTACCCAAAAGGGACTGGATGTGTTCACGGGTTTCTGGAAAACTGACCCTGTTCTACATGGGAGAGTGGCATGGCCCTGCCTGAGCGGGGACATTGCCCCAATAAGGTAACAGGACACATGTCACAGATACATCCAAACAGTACAAAACCAGCTTCAGACTGACCAGGAGCTGGGTTTATATGTGAGCACAGACCCAGGGGATTGGCTAGCAGGAAGTACCACACCCAGCAGCTCAATCAATTAACCCTGTGAGGGCTGTGCTGCTGGGAAGCTTAGAACTGCAGATCCCAGCAGCACACGTAACAATCGCCTCAAGAGCTGCAGTAACTTCAATTGACTGCCTGCCACACTCTAGAGGTCTTCTCTGTATATTGCAGTCACTTACATGCAGTGCAGCCTCCTGTATGATGCTCAGCAGGCACCATCTTGAGAGTAATATTTGTGCTTTCACTTTCATATCAATCCCATGATGCATCAGCACAGCCTTAGCTAGAGGCTATACCATTTCTGCCTTCTGGGTGGACAGTTTAAAGATCATTAGCTTCTGTCTTCTTATAAATAAGTTACAGACTATAACTCAGGAGAATGAGCTGTGATCTCCTCTATTATAACTGTGTAATAGGAGTCTCTAATCATAATAAGCAACTGTGATAGGAGTGTCTGCATTCCCCTCTAAGCAGTTTCTGTTGTAGTGTTCATGGTACAGCATCACACAAACTGAGGAACTAATTGGAAACTGAACACATAAACCTAAGTAACTCTGAGCTGGTCAGACTTGAGATCACATAACGATCTGAGGAAAAAAATGGCAGGAGTTACAAATAAAAAGGAATAACTAACCAAGGGAAGACTAGCTGACTTATATATACTGAGGGGATAACTACACCATGAACGGTGAAAGGTCAACAGAGTGGTCCTTTAAAGGGGTTGTTGGGAGAAGATCACATGAAACAACAAAACAAATGGGTATTTACCCTCCTCAGCCCCAACGATCAGCACTGCCGACCCACAATTCACCTAGTCCCTGTTAACAGCGGAAGCCAGGTGACCACTGTCTGCCAATCAGAGGCCGTAACGTCAGCTCTTGTTCTCCATCAGTGCTCACATCACAGCCAGAAGTTCTGAATGGTGATGCTGCGGCTTCCAATTGGCAGATGGCAGTCACCTGAATTCCGCTGTTAAAGGGGTTGTCTCGCGAAATCAAGTGGGGTTATACACTTCTGTA
The DNA here is from genome assembly GCF_035609145.1 of Eleutherodactylus coqui. NCBI lineage: Eukaryota > Metazoa > Chordata > Amphibia > Anura > Eleutherodactylidae > Eleutherodactylus > Eleutherodactylus coqui. The sequence continues at coordinate 474,309,853 of NC_089837.1, read as the reverse complement.
TGGCCATATTAATGCACTTTGTAATATACATCGTGCATTAATTATGAGCCATACAGAAGTTATTCACTTACCTGCTCCGTTGCTAGCGTCCCCGTCTCCATGGTTCCGTCTAAATTCGCTGGCAGCTTGCTTTTTTAGACGCGCTTGCGCAGTCCGTTCTTCTCCTTTCAGCACGAGCCGCTTCAGTGTGCTCCCCGCTACAGCTCTTCTGCGCATGCGCAGACGAGCTGTCACTGCTCGGGAGCGCGCTGGAGCGGCCATTCTGTACCATCCTCTGTTAGAGGAAGGTGCAGAGCCGCCCAGCTGTCCCGAGAAGCCGCCCAGCTGTCCCGCCGTCCTGCCGCCCAGGTAAGTGATGGGCCGGGGGTAGCTGCCGCTGCGCCGGGGGCTGCGCCGGGGGGGGCTGCCGCTGTGATGGGGGGGCTGTCGCTGCGATGGGGGGACTGTCGCTGCGATGGGGGGACTGTCGCTGTGATGGGGGGGCTGTCGCTGTGCCGGGGGGGGGCTGTCGCTGCGATGGGGGGAATGCCGCTGTGATGGGGGGGCTGTCGCTGCGATGGGGGGACTGTCGCTGTGATGGGGGGGCTGTCGCTGTGCCGGGGGGGCTGCCGCTGTGATGGGGGGACTGTCGCTGTGATGGGGGGGCTGTCGCTGCGATGGGGGGACTGTCGCTGTGATGGGGGGGGCTGTCGCTGTGCCGGGGGGGGGCTGTCGCTGCGATGGGGGGAATGCCGCTGTGATGGGGGGGCTGTCGCTGCGATGGGGGGACTGTCGCTGTGATGGGGGGGCTGTCGCTGTGCCGGGGGGGGGCTGCCGCTGTGATGGGGGGACTGTCGCTGTGATGGGGGGGCTGTCGCTGTGCCGGGGGGGGCTGTCGCTGTGCCGGGGGGGGCTGCCGCTGTGCAGGGGGGGGGCTGCGCCGGTTACCTGCTGCCTGGCGGTGGGTGACTGGTCGGCCGTGTTCAATCCAGGGGTCCGGTCGGCGGCTGCGGGGCGTCTGGTTGTCAGGGAGACACAGCTGGTAGCGTCTCGGGAGAACGCACGTCGGGCTACAGCAAGCGATGGGAAAAGAGACGGCGGCCATCTTGGGAAAATTTTTATAAGTTGCTGGAACTGTAAGTACAAACCAGCTAGAAAAGTCATTTACAGGGGGGCTTAGTAATGTATGCTTAATTAGGGGGACTGGGCAAAAAAAAAATTCACTGCTTCCTCGAGACAACCCCTTTAACAGAGATCTGGTAGATCGCGGGACTGCAGTGCTGGATGGCCGGGGCTGAGAGGGGCTAGTACCTGTTTGTTTGTTTTTTATTGTTTTAAGTGATGTGGCTCTAAATTTTAAAGCTTATTTTATAACCAGATGCTCCATTTAAAGCAGTATTCTCATCTGAGATATTTATTACATATCCATAGGATATGCCATAAATGTCGGACAGGTTGGAGTCCTAGAAATGTAAACCTTACCTATCACACATTTACGGCATGTCATTTGGATACATCATAAGTATGTCAGATGAGAAGAGACTACTTCTTTAGGTGTTATTGCAGCCCTTAGGTGTGGTACAATCTGACTTGGAATAGAAAGATTATGTCAATGCAATTGCATTTAAATATACTGATCCATAGAGTCTGAGAACTAACTCTCCATGGCATATAACTGGAGGTGTACTTTAATTTCCAATAACCTGATATTGCATTTCCATAAATTTCTGATTTAATTTGCTTCATGGGAATGGATCATGATTTTTATAGCAATCATTTTACCTGGGTTTTAATAATAATGAACATGTATTTAGACATTTACTGTGCCTTCACCATAGATACTGTTAAAACCATCTGCCCATTTATTCCTAAAGCACCCTGTTGTCCTATATTCAGTCAGTCTGCCCCGTAAAAAGTGAGAAGTAATTGAAATGAAACACTCCAGGGTACTTAACATGCTGGACATTTTCTTTAGGCAGTGAAGAATCTTGGCAAGAGAAACAATTGTAACCAACGGAGATACAAAGCATCTCTGTGCTACCATACCAGGAATCCAGCCCCTCACAATGAATTCAGTTTAACCCTATTATTCAGATTTAGCACAAATCATTGCAGAAGAGCAATACAGGGTGTCTACCTGGTGAGTTGTTTCCATGGCAAATGTGTTGTAACGTTAGGGAAATTTGCATAAAATAATGATAATATTTACAAGCACAGACTCAAAAGTGTGGAAACACCCATATAGAATTAAAATGGTTTGACAGACGGTCATCAAATTTTGCATACAAGTTGTGGAAGAAGGGGGCCAACTTTTTGGTGATCAACATGTTGGCCATTTTGAATGCCGATGTCTTGGATTCAACTCAAATCTTTTCAATGGGAAGGTAGGTGTGTGATATACCAAACTGGCAGTGAATTTCATCAGAAAAACAACGGCAAGCTTCATTTTAACATAACTGTATTCGTTCTCATGTTAACATCGTGATTTTATGTAAAATCAGAAAAGTGACCCCAATCTCTACAGAATGTATTCTAAAATGCTGCCCATCATGCTCAAGTGTTGACCCTATTCTTTTCACCCAATCCTGATTAACTCTCACCAAAACATCAGCTTGAGTGCTAGAACTGCATTCACAATTCTGTGTTTCAGATGAGCAAGCTCAGAAAATAGCTACCAAGATGGTGAGCGGTCTGCAAATCATATCCTATGAGGAACGATTAAAGGATCTGGGAATGTTTAGCTTGCAAAAAAGAGGGCTGAGAGGAGACTTAATAGCTGTCTACAAATATCTGAAGGGCTGTCACACTGCAGAGGGATCAGCCCTATTGTTGTCAGGACAGTGTCCGGGATATGGGGGTCCCTGAGATATCCCGCAACCCCTGTCCCTGCCTACTTGCCCCCCTGGGCTAACCCCCAGGGCGACAACTGGGCGACGGTCCCTACCCTCACTAGGGAAGCGGGACACGGGAGACAAACAGACACTGAGACAAACAACGGTAGAATGGTCAGACAATCCGGGTAGGCAACAAGAGGGTACGCAGTACAGAGGGGTCAGGCAAAACGTAGTCAAGTCCAAAAGCAGGTGTCAGAAAAGCCGAGGTCACAAGAGCAGTCAGGATAAACGCGGGTGCAGCTGGAGAACCAAACTAACACTGGCAAGGCCTGAAAGGAAAACACACATATTTAAATGCTGTCAGTGCTCCCGCCCCAGAAGCTGATTGGGGCGGGGAGCCTGACAGCAGCAGGGCTAATCAGGGAGGTGCTGGGGGCACGCCCCCAGTCTTGCAGCACAGACCGTTACTAGGGAAGCCAGCCTGGTAGTCAAGTGACTAGAAGCACCAGCTGCCTCCCTAGCAACCCGGCGGCGACCAGTCTTACAGCGGCCCGGGGAGATCACCAGGACCGGGGCTCCCCTACGCCGCACTCCTGTAGCCCGGGTGGCAGGACCGGTGGTGCGGGCACGGCGGCCCCGAGAGTTGCAGGTTCTGACAGTACCCCCCCTTCTACGGGGGGACACCGGACCCCCATGGCCCGGTGCGGGCTTAAGCGGGAAAGCCCTGTGGAATGACTGGACTAGGCGTGGCGCATGAACGTCCCTGGCAGGGACCCACGTCCTATCCTCAGGGCCAAATCCTCTCCAGTGGACCAGGTACTGCAGCCCACCTCTAACCCGTCGGGCATCCACAAGCCTTTCTACTTCATACTCCAGTTCCCCCTGTACCAGAGAGGGAGGAGGTGGGTTCTGGGTGGGGAGAACTGGAGTCACATACTTCTTAAGCAAGTTCTTGTGAAAAACCTTGTGGACCTTCCAGGGGTCAGGAAGTGCCAACTTATATGCCACCGGGTTGATAACCTGAGAAACCGTAAATGGGCCAATGAACCGAGGAGCAAGTTTCAGGGAGGGAACCTTAAGTCTCAGATTCTTGGATGATAATAAAACCTGCTCCCCGACCACAAAAGGTGCAGAGATAGTCCGTCTTTTATTTGCGTATTTACGCAGTTTCTCTTGGGAACCCTGAAGGTTCTTACGAACCTGGGCCCAAACTGTGCACAGTTCTTCAGCGGATATGTCAGCGGCCGGATTGTTCGAGACAAAAGGAGTAGAAGGCGAGAACCGGGGATGAAACCCATAGTTACAAAAAAAAAAGGTGACAGTTGGGTCGACGAGTTACCATGGTTGTTAATAGCAAATTCGGCGAGAGGTAAGTAGTTGGCCCACTGATACTGGTTATCAGAGACAAACAGTCGCAGATACTGGATAAGTTCTTGATTCATCCGTTCCGTTTGTCCGTTACTCTCGGGATGGAAAGCGGAGGAAAAGGACAAATTAACGTTTAGATTTTTACAGAAGGCTCGCCAGAAGCGAGCGACGAACTGAACCCCTCTATCTGACACAATATCCTCGGGGATCCCATGTAACCGAACAATCTCCTTGATGAACATCTCAGACAAAAGTTTGGCGTTAGGCAACTTGCCAAGCGGAACAAAATGAGACATTTTAGAGAAACGGTCAACTATTACCCAAATGACCGTATTCCCCAGCGAGGATGGCAGATCAGTAATAAAATCCATGGACAAATGGGACCATGGCCTGGACGGAATGGGCAAGGGCAGAAGAGGCCCCTCAGGACGTCTCCTGAGGTTCTTCCCCCTTGCGCAAACCGGGCACGCGGACACAAATACCCGTACATCCTTGGCCATGTGCGGCCACCAATAGAGTCTGGCCGCTAACTCCAGAGTACCCCTGATGCCGGGGTGTCCAGCTAGGACTGAAGCATGTGTCTCCTCTAACACTTTCAATCTCAGTGATAACGGGACAAATAATTTACCTTCCGGAAGGGCTTCAGGAGCCGATTGTTGAGCGGCGTAAATGAGAGGTGAAAGGTCGGAGGAGACAGCAGCGAGGACCACCCCAGGGGAGAGAATGCTCTCAGGCTCCGGCTCGGAAGGTTCCGGAGAACCAAAACTCCTAGACAGGGCATCAGCCTTGACATTCTTAGAACCGGGTCTATAGGTAACAACAAAATTGAACCGAGAGAAAAACAAGGCCCAGCGGGCTTGCCGAGCATTTAACCTCTTAGCGGAATCTAGATAGGTGAGGTTTTTATGGTCTGTGAGTACCGTGATCTGGTGATGGGCTCCTTCCAAAAAATGCCTCCACTCTTCGAAAGCCCACTTAATCGCCAGCAATTCCCGGTTGCCTATATCATAGTTCCGTTCGGTGGAAGAAAACTTCCTAGAAAAATAGGCACCCGGTCTAAGGTTGGTGAGAGTGGAGGGGCCTTGGGACAGTACCGCTCCCACACCAAACTCAGAGGCATCTACCTCCACCACAAAAGGGCTGGACAGATCCGGTTGTACTAGGACAGGTGCAGAAGAGAACGCCGCCTTTAGGGTATCGAAGGCCCTCAGAGCCTCAGAAGACCAGGTCCTCACATCTGCCCCCTTTCTGGTGAGGTCAGTTAGAGGTTTAGCCACCACGGAGAAGTCTTTAATGAATTTGCGATAGTAGTTGGCGAAGCCGAGGAAGCGTTGAAGGGCTTTCAACGACCCTGGCTGGGCCCACTCCGTGATGGCCTTCACCTTTTCAGGATCCATCTGGAAGTCGTATGGCGTGATGATATACCCCAAAAATGATATCTTTTGTACCCCGAAAACACATTTCTCGAGTTTAGCAAACAGCTTGTTATGTCTGAGTCGAGCTAGCACAGTCTGAACGTGAGTATGGTGACTCGGCAAGTCGGAGGAAAAAATCAAAATGTCGTCTAGATATACAACCACGAACACCCCCATGATATCCTGAAACACTGAGTTCATGTACCCCTGAAAAATGGCGGGGGCGTTACACAATCCAAAAGGCATAACTAGGTATTCAAAATGCCCGAGGGGCGTATTGAAGGCGGTTTTCCACTCATCCCCTTCCCGAATGCGGATGAGGTTGTATGCTCCCCTAAGATCAAGTTTAGAAAACCATCGGGCACCAGCGACCTGGTTGAGGAGGTCAGGAATGAGTGGAAGAGCATACTGGTTTCGGACTGTGATTTTATTTAGCTCTCTATAGTCAATACAGGGCCGGAGACCCCCATCCTTCTTCTCAACGAAGAAAAACCCGGCACCCACCGGGGATTCTGAGGGCCGGATGTGCCCCTTGGCCAGGCTGTCGTGGATGTAGTCCCTCATGGATTCTCTCTCTGGGACCGTAACGTTATAAATGCGGCCCTTAGGAAGTTTGGCCCCAGGAATCAAGTCTATTTTACAGTCCCATTCCCTATGAGGGGGCAGAGCTTCAGATAGTTGTTTGGAGAACACGTCCGAAAACTCGGAGAGGTATTCTGGTAGGGGGGTCCCCTCGCAGGTGGAGATTCCCACCTTCACCGCACAAAGGTGGTTGACACAGCGGGGACCCCACTTTACCAGTTCCAACGTGTCCCAATTTACTACCGGGTTGTGCTCCCGGAGCCAGGGGAGGCCTAGGACGACGTCCACAGACAAATCTCTCATCACTAGAAAGGTGCAGGTTTCCACGTGTAAGGCTCCTATCGTAAACCTTACTTCAGGGGTAACCAGATTAACCACCCCTGCTTGCAATGGAGTGGAGTCCACTCCTGAAACCAGAATCGGAGTCTCTAAACGTAACAAAACTCCGGACAGTTGAGCAACGAAATTAAAGTTAACGAAATTAGCCGCAGCCCCAGAATCAACAAAGGCTTGCCCAGTGCGGTGGAAAGCATGAAATTCTAGGGTGCAAGGCACTAACATCTTGGACAACACAGGGAGTACCTTGGCTCCTAGACAGTCCCCCCGACGACTGCCTAGGAGCGGGAGTTCTTCCTGCCGTGGCTTCTTAGCGCAGGTAGCAATGCGGTGACCCGGCTCCCCACAGTAGAAGCAGAGGTTCTTCTTCAGGCGGTGTTCCCGTCGTTGCTTGGGGGTCATGGCTCCCAGCTCCATGGCCTCGGTGGTGGGAGGGTAAAAGGTCGGGTCAGTCGAAGAAGTAGACGTGGGGAGTGGGGTGGTCCGAGCGGCGTGTCTGGCCCTCAAACGTCGGTCGGCTCGAATAGCCAGCGACATGGCTTGCTCCAGAGTTCTAGGCTCTGGGTGGGCCACCAGTAGGTCCTTGAGACCCTCAGACAGGCCGGTCAAAAATAAGTCTTTTAGGGCGGCATCGTTCCACCGGGATTCCGTACAATGTTGACGAAATTGGGAACAGTAGTCCTCCGCCATCTTACAACCCTGGCGCAGGGCCAGAAGTTTGGAGACTGCGTAGCCCGCCCGGTCGGGTTCGTCATAAATTTGACCCAGGGCGGAAAAAAAGGCGTCAAGGGATAGTCGGGCTGGAGAGCCAGCTGGTAGCGAGAAAGCCCAATTTTGGGGCTCTCCCCTCAGGCGGGTAATTACGATTCCCACTCTCTGGTATTCAGTACCAGAGGAGTGGGGGCGGAGATCAAAGTAGAGCTTGCAGCTCTCCCTAAATGCAAAAAACTGATCTCTCTCTCCGGAGAAGCAATCCGGAAGCGTGGCTCGAGGTTCTGACATTGTTCCTGGAGCGGACGAGGGCTGCATGGGGCCTGCAGCTGCCACTTGTTCCAGTGGCTGCAAGCGGGCGGTTAGGTCCTGGGCAAGGGTCGTAAGGACCTGGACCTGGTTCGCTACAGCCGCCACGGCCTCCATCGAGGGGCTCAAAGTCGCCGGGCGGATGCAAGGGTCTGACCTTCGTTCGGCCAGTGTTACTGTCAGGACAGTGTCCGGGATATGGGGGTCCCTGAGATATCCCGCAACCCCTGTCCCTGCCTACTTGCCCCCCTGGGCTAACCCCCAGGGCGACAACTGGGCGACGGTCCCTACCCTCACTAGGGAAGCGGGACACGGGAGACAAACAGACACTGAGACAAACAACGGTAGAATGGTCAGACAATCCGGGTAGGCAACAAGAGGGTACGCAGTACAGAGGGGTCAGGCAAAACGTAGTCAAGTCCAAAAGCAGGTGTCAGAAAAGCCGAGGTCACAAGAGCAGTCAGGATAAACGCGGGTGCAGCTGGAGAACCAAACTAACACTGGCAAGGCCTGAAAGGAAAACACACATATTTAAATGCTGTCAGTGCTCCCGCCCCAGAAGCTGATTGGGGCGGGGAGCCTGACAGCAGCAGGGCTAATCAGGGAGGTGCTGGGGGCACGCCCCCAGTCTTGCAGCACAGACCGTTACTAGGGAAGCCAGCCTGGTAGTCAAGTGACTAGAAGCACCAGCTGCCTCCCTAGCAACCCGGCGGCGACCAGTCTTACAGCGGCCCGGGGAGATCACCAGGACCGGGGCTCCCCTACGCCGCACTCCTGTAGCCCGGGTGGCAGGACCGGTGGTGCGGGCACGGCGGCCCCGAGAGTTGCAGGTTCTGACAATTGTCATCTGCACAAGGAAAGACTAGAAGCAATGGGATGAAACTGAAAGGGAGGAGAAACAGATTAGATATTAGAAAAAACTTTCTGACAGTGAGGGTGATAAATGAGTGGAACAGGTTACCATGGGAGGTGGCGAGTTCTCCTTCAAATGAAGTTTTCAGAGAATGGACAGACATCTGTCTGTGATGATTTAGTGAATTCTTCATTGAGCGAGGGGTTGGACCCGATGACCCTGGAGGTCCTTTCCAACTCTACCATTCTATGATCCCTTCATGATTATAAGAATGGGAGTTCCATGTCCCTATTCCCTCCACACTACACCCTCAGTGGTGAGAAGAACCTAGATTTAAGCATTAGCAGAGCATGCCGAAGAGAAGCCAAGTACAGAACTCAACTCTCTGACAGTCCCATAAGGCTGAATGCCAATAAGGAAGAAGGAACAATACCTTTGCAGCACCACCTAGAGCTGAATGGAGCAGCAAAGAAATCACCTGACATCTGACACTCCTTTCCTCCTTGCGGGAGGGGTGGGGGTGAAGGGAGGGGTGCAGTGAGGAATAAAGGAGGATGTGGGACTCCTGTCCTTATGAATAATGGTGATGAAACCCCAGCAATCAGACATTTATCATCTATGAATAGCCCTTTAACTGTAATGTACTAGTATATTTCTTTATGCCAGTACATTATACTTATGTATAATAATACATTATAACATACCTTAGAATACATATCTCTTACATGATAACAAGTGTGTACTAACAAACACTAGGTCAGAAGCGGTGTCGTGTCTCCTTAAGGTGAGCACCCAAAAAGTGTGTGGAGACACCTAGGGGGTGAGTGGATCAGGGGATGGTATAGTTTCTCCCCAAGGAGAGCACGCAGAATGGGTGTGGGGACACCTAAAAGCTATGTAAGGAGACTTATAAGGCAATGCCCCTCTGGGAAATTTATGCAAATAAGAAAGATGGAAAAATACCTCTACAGCACCATCTATTGGATGGCATCATTACTTCATATCACAGTGACCTAAAAACAAGTCATCAATGATGGAGAGAGACTATACCATCCCCTGATCCACTCACCCCCTAGTTGTCTCCACACACTTTTTGGGTGCTCTCCTTAAGGAGATACGACACTGCTTCTGACCAACATCATAGGTCCCTCACAGACTAAGCCAGAGACCTACTGATGATGGGAAAGCACCCCAAAACAGTCTGTCTGTGCATGGTTTCTGGCTTGGTTTTATATTCCCAATCATTGATGACTTGTTATAAAGGTCACAGTGATATAAAGGAATGCTCCCATCCAATAGATGGCGCTGTAGAGGTATTTTTCCAACTAACACTGTTACAGGACAGTCCTGGGACACTTTATAACTGTGACTCGCCATTGACCATGATACTGAGTATGACAGTAAGGACCCACCGCACATTGAATTCAGCATAGTTTGGCAATGCTCTGGTTAATAAAAGATTTCTCTCATTTCCCATAGAGTTAATGGTTAATATTCTAACATTAAGAAGCATTGTATAATGATGATATGTACAGAACCTGTTACATTTCGAGAGTAGACTCCTGTCGGATGTGCCTTTATAATGAAATATAACTTTGTGTTCACACGTTTGTTGACACTGTTAAGATTTTCTTTATGTGTGAAGCTGCCTCACCAAAGGAACAGAAGAGATATTACTGAGCGGAGGTAGGATGAAGGAGAGACGATACAAACTAAGCTTATCCACACTAGAATTATTACAAATCAAAACACTGTGAAAACCCCAAAGAATAAAAACAAATTGCATCTCAAATGTTGGGCTGTGACAGCTGCCAAGACGATTTTTATCAACTTACCGAAAACATCTTATACAGTTGCAATTAAAATTATTCAATCTCCATTGCCAATTAAGTTTATTTGCCAAATGTACTTACCTTTCAGCAGTTTGCAAAAAGGCACAAATACGAACAATTTAAAACACAACACAACTAATATAACGACTTTTCTCCAAATTCAACACAAAATGCTACTTTTAAAGTGACCCTCTGGTTTCAGGAAAAAATTCTGTCCCTGAATCGGAAGCTCAGAGTCAGACGTCCACTTAGGTCTGTGTTTAGGCCGTGCCACCGATGTTGTCACACTTTTGAAACGGCCTGCACTTGTAAATATCATCTGCAAATTTCCCTAAGTTCACAAAACAGATTTCCCATGGAAACTACTCACCAAGTTTTTTTTTCTTTTTCAGTGTATTGCCTAAATTTGCTCAAAAACTCCTTACTGGAGATGAGCGAGCGTACTCGCTAAGGCAAACTACTCGAGCGAGTAGTGCCTTATGCGAGTACTTGTCCGCTTGTCTCTAAAGATTCGGGTGCCGGCGGGGGAGAGCGGTGAGTTGCGGGAGTGAGCAGGGAGAAGCGGGGGGGGTGGGGGGGGGGGGAGAAGAGAGTGAGAGAGAGATCTCCCCCTGTTCCTCCCCCGCCACTCCCCACCCCCCGAATCTTTAGAGACGAGCGGGCAGGTACTCGCATAAGGCACTACTCGCTCGAGTAGTTTGCCTTAGCAAGTACGCTCGCTCGGCAGGGAAGGCTCGGTTGCTGGCGCGGGTGACAGGTGAGTTGCGGCAGTCAGCAGAGGGGAGCGGGGAGGGGGGGGAGAGGGAGAGAGAGATCTCCCCTCCGTTCTTCCCCGCTCTCCCCCGCAGCTCCCCACCCGCCGCCTGCAGCCGAATCTTTGCTCCCGAGCGGGCAGGTACTCGCTAAGGGCAATGCTCGCTCGAGCAATTGCCCTTAGCGAGTATACTCGCTCATCTCTATTCTTGAATATTCCCGCACGGACAGCTTCCATTGAAGTCAATAGAAGTCGTCCAATCCGAGGCCCGTCCACAACTGACACTGCAGTTGGGCCATGGATACGGCGGGAAAGCAGGAGTTTAAAAAAAAAAAAAAACTCCATTGTGTATATGTGGTGGCGTGCCGGCTGGCACTTACGCACACATACACTGTGAAGAAAAAGAAGACCCACACAGGACCCGGACATGTATTGCAGTGTCCTCAGCCATGGGCAGGGTCGGATTCAACTGCAGGCTCCCGCATGCGGAATCCGATCCGCCCGTGGACATGAGGCCTTAGGATAAGGAAATAAGAAACCCCTACATTGTAGTCATTATTCCAGGGAACACCACTTTTATTAACTGATCGATGGGGATACTGAGAGTTGAATTTACACCAATCTGAAATTTATGGCCTAACTCAAGGAAGGTGATGTGCATATGGTGCAGGATATGATACTGTCAACCAGGGGCGTAACTATAGGGGATGCAGAGGATGCGGTTGTACGCAGTCCAAGGAGCCTTGGGTGACCCATAAGGCCTCTCTTCTCCATATAGGGAGCCCAGTACTATGAATAAACCATTATAGTTGGGGGCCCTGTTACAGGCTTTGCATTGGGGCCCAGAAGCTTCAAGTTACACTTCTGCTGCCAACAAAGCAAATAGGGTGAAATTTACTAAGACCAACGTTTTCAACGCTGGGTCTTCTATTTCAGCAGATGGACTCTCTGTTACATTGTTACAGTCCCTGTGTCTGTGTTCCAAAAGCAACCCCATACTACCTTTCTCCAGTGATTTCAAATTATCAAAAACCAAAAATAAAGAAAAGTAAATAACCAAAACACTGTTCCTCTACAGGAACTGGGATAACAGCTCCCAACTGTATTAAATTCCAAACCCCTTGCTCCAATCTTTCTTGGAGAAGAGGGGTCTGGTTCAGAGTAACTAAAAATGTTTTAGGGAGAAGGGAGGAGAACTCCAGCTTGTACACCAAGGATACTATCTGCAGAACCCAGGGAATCCCAGTAATCAGGCCTCCTCTCCCTGAGAATTGTGAGAGCCTACCCCCTATGGGTCCTTTAATTTTATCTGCCCTTGGCCTGTCTGGGAGAAAAAAGGGAACTCTTATCCTTGCCTCCTTTAGGGTATGACCATCTACCTGTCTTGCCTTTACTTTTCTGTTCTCTAAGCTGGTATGCCTGTTTACGAAAGGAAGGTCTCTTTTTAGGAAGTTAATTGGGAACCCTCTCTCCTTATTCCATGCTTTTTTCCTGGATGTTATCAAGTTCTGTCCCGAACAGATACTCCCCTTGGAAGGGGATGGAACATTATTTGTTCTTGGAGACAGTGTCTCCTGCCCAGGCTCTAAGCCATAGCGCCTTCCTAGTGGAGTTCCCCAGCACCGCGTTTTTGGCAGTGAAGCGCACGGATTCAACTGAAGCGTCAGCCAAGAATCCAGTGGCCATTTTGAGAAATGGGACGCACTTGAGTATCTCCTCCCTGAAGATTTTTTGTTTTAGATGCGACTGAAAGTGTAAAAGCCACAGATACATAGAATGTTCAACAGAAGTAGATGCTATATTAGTATCTACCAAACTAGATGTGGATTCCCATGATTTTTTAAGAAGAAAAACAGGAGTCTGTCTTTAAATTCATGGGAAATAGCCAGACTTCTTTTAGCATTTTCCTACTCATCTGTCTCAAGGTGTTTTAATGTCTCATTCATGGAAAAAACTTTTCTACGACGAGACCTAAGACCCCCGAACACCTCGTCTTGAACCGAACATGGTTGCTGAACATGCACCACTTCCATGGTACTACAAACTTCAAATAGCAATTCTTCAAGATTTTCGTTAGAAAAATAATATTTTTTATCATCATCTACAATTATGGGGATTGTTAACCCTATATATGGAGGATATATAACCCTGAGTATGGGCCCTTTTTGCCAGCTTATAGGGGTGAGGCTGGGAGACCATTTGGCAGAGACCACCCTTTAATGATCCCTGCTCCTCTCTGACTATTTTCGATGTACAGTCAGTACAAATAAGTTTCTTCACATGGTCATCTAATTTTTTAGAACACAATTCGCATCTCTTGATCCTCTTTTTATCAGGCTTCGGGTTTGACACTTCATCCTGCAATTACAGGAAAAGTAATTATGCCAACAATACAGCCTGTAGCTGAGCATTTTTAGTTAAATGGACTCCTGTCACCTTCCATGCTGTCCATAGCATTAGGAGGTGAATTAAGGGTAAGCTCCAGGAGATTGAAACTCACCGCCTTTTTTGAATTTGGCATGATTGATGCCGTCGGGGCATGCGTCTGATGTCACTGTATGCGCTGTGGCGCCGCATCATCATTCTGTGCGTACACGCGGCCGCCGCATCCCTTATCTGAAACTGCAAGAGCCAAAATAATTGTCCATCCAAAAATGGGTGCAAGATCTATATCACTGATTATTCCTGGTCTGTGAAGGGACACCGTCACATTTTGGGAAAGGGAACATATAAATAGTTTAGCACTGGGATGAGCATGCCATCACCTGAGGCAGCCTAGTTTCTGTGTATTTTTTAATGGAGTCATTTATGGGTACATATAGAGATGAGCGAGCACCAAAATGAAGTCAATGGGCGACCCGAGCATTTTTGTATTTCGCCGATGCTCGCTAAGGTTTCCTTGTGTGAAAATCTGGGCAATTCAAGAAAGTGATGGGAACGAGACAGCAACGGATAGGGCAGGCGAGGGGCTACATGTTGGGCTGCATCTCAAGTTCACAGGTCCCACTATTAAGCCACAATAGCGGCAAGAGTGGGGCCCTCCCCCTCCCAAAAACTTTTACTTCTGAAAAGGCCTCATTAGCATGGCATACCTTTGCTAAGCACCACACTACCTCCAACAAAGCACAATCACTGCCTGCATGACACTCCACTGCCACTTCTCCTGGGTTACATGCTGCCCAACCGCCCCCCCTCCACCCCACAGCGCACACCAAAGTGTCCCTGCGCAGCCTTCAGCTGCCCTCATGCCACACCACCCTCATGTCTATTTAGAAGTGCGTCTGCCATGACGAGGAACCGCAGGCACACACTGCAGAGGGTTGGCACGGCTAGGCAGCGACCCTCTTTAAAAGGGGCTGGGCGATAGCCCACAATGCTGTACAGAAGCAATGAGAAATAGAATCCTGTGCCACCGCCATCAGGAGCTGCACACGTGGGCATAGCAATGGGGAACCTATGTGCCACACACTATTCATTCTGTCAAGGTGTCTGCATGCCCCAGTCAGACCGCGGTTTTTAATTCATAGACACAGGCAGGTACAACTCCCTATTGTGAAGTCCCTGTGGACCGACAGCATGGGTGGCTGCCTGAAACCCACCGGCGGTACATAAAAATATCCCATTGCATTGCCCAACACAGCTGAGGTAGTAATGTCGTGCTTAATGCAGGTGGGCTTCGGCTCACACTGCATGCCCCAGTCTGACTGTGGTTCTTTACAAGTGGAAACAGATGCATTTATAATTCCCTGTGGACCCACAGCATGGGTGGGTGCCAGGAAGCCACCGGCGGTACATAGAAATATCCCATTGCATTGCCCAACATAGCTGAGGTAGTAATGTCATGCTTAATGCAGGTGGGCTTCGGCCCACACTGCATGCCCCAGTCTGACTGGGGGTCTTTACAAGTGGACACATGTAGGTTAAACTCCGTGTGCACCTACAGCATGGGTGGCTCCCTGGAACCCACCGGCGATACACAAAAATATCCCATTGCATTGCCCACACAGCTGAGGTAGTAATGTCGTGCTTAATGCAGGTGGGCTTCGGCCCACACTGCATGCCCCAGTCTGACTGGGGTTCTTTACAAGTGGAAACAGATGCATTTATAATTCCCTGTGGACCCACAGCATGGGTGGGTGCCAGGAAGCCACCGGCGGTACATAGAAATATCCCATTGCATTGCCCAACACAGCTGAGGTAGTAATGTCGTGCTTAATGCAGGTGGGCTTCGGCCCACACTGCATGCCCCAGTCAGACTGGGGTTCTTTACAAGTGGAAACAGATGCATTTATAATTCCCTGTGGACCCACAGCATGGGTGGCTCCCTGGAACCCACCGGCGGTACATAGAAATATCCCATTGCATTGCCCAACACAGCTGAGGTAGTAATGTCATGCTTAATGCAGGTGGGCTCCGGCCAACACTGCATGCCCCAGTCAGACTGGTAATATGTACCTTAACAGTAACCGCGTTGGTGGGAAATGGCCTCGCCGCCATCATGTCTTTGGGAAGCCTCTGTTTCCACACCCCAGAGACATACCATTAGCAGCGGTATAGGCAGAGCCCAGAATTAGTAACATTTCAGCCGTAGCATTAGCGACAGGCCCCACTAACATATCACTAGCAGCATTATAGGGGGAGCACAGTCTTAGTTCCATTTAAGTCATTGTAGCAGCCTACACAGGCCCCAGGAACAATTCCGAAATAGCAGTATAGTGGGAGCGCAGTCTTAGTTCCATTTCAGTAGCTGCAGTATAGCCAAGGCCCAAGTTACATTTATGTAGCTAAAGTGTAGGCCAACCCCACACACACTTCTGTACCATGAGTGCAGGCGAAGAACATACAAATTGCTATGATTACACTGTAGGTGAGGGCCCCAAAACATTGGTGTACCAACAGTACTAATGTACCTCAGTAAAAATTGGCCATGCCCAACCAAGATGGCAGGTGAAACCCATTAATCGCTTTGGTTAATGTGGCTTAAGTGGTAACTAGGCCTGGAGGCAGCCCAGTTTAACTAAAAATTGGTTCAAGTTAAAGTTTCAACGCTTTTAAGAGCATTGAAACATATAAAAATTGTTTAGACAAATTAGATGAGTGAGCCTTGTGGCCCTAAGAAAAATTGCCCGTTCAGCGTGATTACGTGAGGTTTCAGGAGGAGGAGGAGGAATATTAGACACATATTGATGAAGCAGAAATGTCCCCGTTTTGGATGGTGAGAGAGAACGTAGCTTCCATCCGCGGGTGCAGCCTACGTATTGCTTACGTATCGCTGCTGTCCGCTGGTGGAGAAGAGAAGTCTGGGGAAATCCAGGCTTTGTTCATCTTGATGAGTGTTAGCCTGTCGGCACTGTCGGTTGACAGGCGGGTACGCTTATCTGTGATGATTCCCCCAGCCGCACTAAACACCCTTTCCGACAAGACGCTAGCCGCAGGACAAGCAAGCACCTCCAGGGCATACAGCGCTAGTTCAGGCCACGTGTCCAGCTTCGACACCCAGTAGTTGTAGGTGGCAGAGGCGTCACGGAGGACGGTCGTGCGATCGGCAACGTACTCCCTCACCATCCTTTTACAGTGCTCCCGCCGACTCAGCCTTGACTGGGGAGCGGTGACACAGTCTTGCTGGGGAGCCATAAAGCTGTCCAGGCCCTTAAAGACTGTTGCACTGCCTGGGCTGTACATGCTGCTCGATCTCCGCACCTCCCCTGCTACCTGGCCCTCGGAACTGCGCCTTCTGCCACTAGCGCTGTCGGATGGAAATTTTACCATCAGCTTGTCCGCCAGGGTCCTGTGGTATAGCAACACTCTCGAACCCCTTTCCTCTTCGGGAATGAGAGTGGGAAGGTTCTCCTTATAGCGTGGGTCGAGCAGTGTGTACACCCAGTAATCCGTAGTGGCCAGAATGCGTGTAACGCGAGGGTCACGAGAAAGGCATCCTAACATGAAGTCAGCCATGTGTGCCAGGGTACCTGTACGCAACACATGACTGTCCGCACTAGGAAGATCACTTTCAGGATCCTCCTCCTCCTCCTCCTCCTCCTCAGGCCATAAACGCTGAAATGATGACAGGCAAGCAGCATGGGTACCGTCAGCAGTGGGCCAAGCTGTCTCTTCCCCCTCCTCCTCATCCTCCTCATGCTCCTCCTCCTCCTCCTGAACGCGCTGAGATATAGACAGGAGGGTGCTCTGACTATCCAGCGACATACTGTCTTCCCCTGGCTCTGTTTCCGAGCGCAAAGCGGCTGCCTTTATGGTTTGCAGGGAACTTCTCAAGATGCATAGCAGAGGAATGGTGACGCTAATGATTGCAGCATCGCCGCTCACCACCTGGGTAGACTGCTCAAAGTTTCGAAGGACCTGGCAGATATCTGCCAACCAGGCCCACTCTTCTGAAAATAATTGAGGAGGCTGACTCCTACTGCGCCGCCCATGTTGGAGTTGGTATTCCACTATAGCTCTACGCTGCTCATAGAGCCTAGCCAACATGTGGAGCGTAGAGTTCCACCGTGTGGGCACGTCGCACAGCAGTCGGTGCACTGGCAGATTAAACCGATGTTGCAGGGTGCGCAGGGTGGCAGCGTCCGTGTGGGACTTGCGGAAATGTGCGCAGAGCCGGCGCACCTTTACGAGCAGATCTGACAAGCGTGGGTAGCTTTTCAGAAAGCGCTGAACCACCAAATTAAAGACGTGGGCCAGGCATGGCACGTGCGTGAGGCTGCCGAGCCGCCAGCAGGTTACGGCCGTTGTCACACACGACCATGCCCGGTTGGAGGCTCAGCGGCGCAAGCCAACGGTCGGTCTGCTCTTTCAGACCCTGCAGCAGTTCTTGGGCCGTGTGCCTCCTATCTCCTAAGCTGAGTAGTTTCAGCACGGCCTGCTGACGCTTGCCCACCGCTGTGCTGCCACGCCGCGCGACACCGACTGCTGGCGACGTCCTGCTGCTGCTGACACATCTAGATTGCGAGACAGAGGTGGAGGAGGAGGGTGCTTTAGTGGAGGAAGCATACACCGCCGAACATACCACCACCGAGCTGGGGCCTGCAATTCTGGGGGTGGGTAGGACGTGAGCGGTCCCAGGCTCTGACTCTGTCCCAGCCTCCACTAAATTCACCCAATGTGCCATCAGGGAGATGTAGTGGCCCTGCCCGCCTGTGCTTGTCCACGTGTCCGTAGTTAAGTGGACCTTGCCACTAACCGCATTGGTGAGGGCGCGTACAATGTTGCGGGAGACGTGGTCGTGCAGGGCTGGGACGGCACATCGGGAAAAGTAGTGGCGACTGGGAACTGAGTAGCGCGGGGCCGCCGCCGCCATCATAGCTGTGAAAGCCTCCATTTCCACAACCCTATACGGCAGCATCTCAAGGCTGATAAATTTGGCTATGTTGACGGTTAACGATTGAGCGTGCGGGTGCGTGGCGGCGTACTTGCGCTTGCGCTCCAACACTTGCGCTAGCGACGGCTGGACTGTGCGGTGCGAGACATTGGTGGATGGGGCCGAGGACAGCGGAGGTGAGGGTGTGGGTGCAGGCCAGGAGACGGTAGTGCCTGTGTCCTGAGAGGGGGGTTGGATCTCAGTGGCAGGTTGGGGCACAGGGGGAGAGGCAGCGGTGCAAACCGGAGGCGGTGAACGGCCTTCGTCCCACCTTGTGGGGTGCTTGGCCATCATATGTCTGCGCATGCTGGTGGTGGTGAGGCTGTTGGTGGTGGCTCCCCGGCTGATCTTGGCGCGACAAAGGTTGCACACCACTGTTCGTCGGTCGTCAGGCGTCTCTGTGAAAAACTGCCAGACCTTAGAGCACCTCGGCCTCTGCAGGGTGGCATGGCGCGAGGGTGCGCTTTAGGAAACAGTTGGTGGATTATTCGGTCTGGCCCTGCCTCTACCCCTGGACACCGCACTGCCTCTTGCAACCTGCCCTGCTGCTGCCCTTGCCTCCCCCTCTGAAGACCTGTCCTGAGTAGGCGTTGCACACCAGGTGGGGTCAGTCACCTCATCGTCCTGCTGCTCTTCCTCCGAATCCTCTGTGTGCTCCTCCCTCGCACTTACTGCCCTTACTACTACCTCACTGCAAGACAACTGTGTCTCATCGTCATCGTCCTCCTCACCCACTGAAAGGTCTTGAGACAGTTGCCGGAAGTCCCCAGCCTCATCCCCCGGACCCCGGGAACTTTCCAATGGTTGTGCATCAGTGACGATAAACTCCTCTGGTGGGAGAGGAACCACTGCTGCCCAATCTGAGCAGGGGCCCGAGAACAGTTCCTGGGAGTGTTCCCGCTCCTGAGCATGTGTCATTGTAGTGGAGTGAGGAGGCTGGGAGGAAGGAGGAGCAGCAGACAGAGGATTCGGATTTGCAGCACTGGACGGCGCAGAACTCTGGGTGGATGATAGCTTGCTCGAAGCACTTTCTGCCATCCACGACAGGACCTGCTCACACTGCTCATTTTCTAATAAAGGTCTCCCGCGTGGACCCATTAATTGGGCGATGAATGTGGGGACGCCAGAAACGTGCCTCTCTCCTAATCGCGCAGCAGTCGGCTGCGACACACCTGGATCAGGAGCTCGGCCTGTGCCCACACCCTCACTTGGGCCTACGCGTCCTCGGCCGCGTCCACGTCCTCTAGGCCTACCCCTACCCCTCAGCATGCTGTATTACCAGTGATTTCCAAGCCAGGAAAAAAATTGGCGCAAGCCTGCAGCCAAAATAGTATTTTTTCCCTTGTTTTTCAAAAGGACAAGCCACACTGCGTGTATTCAATGAATACTACTACGTTTAATAACTGTGTTGTGGCCCTGCAAATGTGTCAGAGAACTGCAGTGATGCAAAGTTATTCACTACAGAAGATCAGGGATTTCCCATGCAGCAAAAAAATTGGCGCAAGCCTGCAGCCAAAATAGTATTTTTTCCCTTGTTTTTCAAAAGGACAAGCCACACTGCGTGTATTCAATGAATACTACTACGTTTAATAACTGTGTTGTGGCCCTGCAAATGTGTCAGAGAACTGCAGTGATGCAAAGTTATTCACTACAGAAGATCAGGGATTTCCCATGCAGCAAAAAAATTGGCGCAAGCCTGCAGCCAAAATAGTATTTTTTCCCTTGTTTTTCAAAAGGACAAGCCACACTGCGTGTATTCAATGAATACTACTACGTTTAATAACTGTGTTGTGGCCCTGCAAATGTGTCAGAGAACTGCAGTGATGCAAAGTTATTCACTACAGAAGATCAGGGATTTCCCATGCAGCAAAAAAATTGGCGCAAGCCTGCAGCCAAAATAGAATTTTTTCACTTGTTTTTCAAAAGGACAAGCCACACTGCGTGTATTCAATGAATACTACTACGTTTAATAACTGTGTTGTGGCCCTGCAAATGTGTCAGAGAACTGCAGTGATGCAAAGTTATTCGCTACAGAAGATCAGGGATTTCCCATGCAGCAAAAAAATTGGCGCAAGCCTGCAGCCAAAATAGTATTTTTTCCCTTGTTTTTCAAAAGGACAAGCCACACTGCGTGTATTCAATGAATACTACTAAGTTTAATAACTGTGTTGTGGCCCTGCAAATGTGTCAGAGAACTGCAGTGATGCAAAGTTATTCGCTACAGAAGATCAGGGATTTTCCATGCAGCAAAAAAATTGGCGCAAGCCTGCAGCCAAAATAGTATTTTTTCCCTTGTTTTTCAAAAGGACAAGCCACACTGCGTGTATTCAATGAATACTACTACGTTTAATAACTGTGTTGTGGCCCTGCAAATGTGTCAGAGAACTGCAGTGATGCAAAGTTATTCACTACAGAAGATCAGGGATTTCCCATGCAGCAAAAAAATTGGCGCAAGCCTGCAGTAAAACGTAGCTGGCTGCGTCTGATTATTTTTAACGTTCTGCATGCAGCACACACGTACCCAGAGCCCTGAGGACTGTCAGAGGCAGGCGAAATATAATTTTTTCCCTTGTTTTTCAAAGGACAAGCCACACTGCGTCTATTCAATGAATAATGTATGTCTTCTGGCCCTGCCTACACAATTCTATCCCTGTAGTATTAATGCCGGGTGCAATGGTCTGCACAGCCGGTTTTGAGAAAAAAAAAAAATGCAACACTGCTAACAGCAGCCTGGACAGTACTGCACACGGATAGATGTGGCCCTAGAAAGGACCGTTGGGGTTCTTGAAGCCTACACTCACTGCTAACACTCTCCCTGCCTAACCACCACTTCTGTCCCTATTGCAGGGCGCAATGCTCTGCAGATCCAATTTTGAAAAAAAAAAAAAAATTACAGTGCTAACACAGTACTGCACACTATTAGATGTGGCCCTGAGAAGGACCGTTGGGGTTCTTGAAGCCTACACTCACTACTAACACTCTCCCTACAGCAGCTCCGGCACCAGCACTTTCCCTCAGCTAACTGAGTCACAAGGCATCTGAGCCGAGCCGCGGGAGGGGCCGATTTTTATACTCGGGTGACATCTGATCGCCCCAGCCACTCACTGCAGGGGGGTGGTATAGGGCTTGAACGTCACAGGGGGAAGTTGTAATGCCTTCCCTGTCTTTCAATTGGCCAGAAAAGCGCGCTAACGTCTCAGAGAGGAAACTGAAAGTAACCGGAACACTGCGTGGTACTCGTTACGAGTAACGAGCATCCCGAACACCCTGATATTCGCACGAATATCAAGCTCGGACGAGTACGTTCGCTCATCTCTAGGTACATACAATTATATTGTATATAAAATATATTTTTTGGGGGGGGAGGGTTGGTTTGGAAGCAAAAGAAATTCCGATATTGTATATATATTCTCCCTAATGATACGTGGCTGATGCAACACTCCTGCAGCACCCATGTGCCCACATTGCTCTTACTTCTTGATGCCCTCTTCTTCATCAACTCTAATAACCATGTCATACCTTCCCATTCATATACAGGACACCACCACACCTTCTAAATGTTGAACTGATTTTACATCACACCAAGCCAAATATAATTATCAAGTATTGATGGCATTTGCCATGCCCCTTTAAGGCCATCTGTGATACTACCTTACCACTATATATAAAGTTGCCATACTTCTGTTCCGTCTTGGCCCAGCTGACGACCCACCCGATTTATTCCATGCAATAAAAAAATCTATATATACGAGTATATTGGATAACATTTTTCTACACAATTATGGGAATTCATTGTACAGGGGATTAGATTGATCTCATTTAGAATTGCTCAAACCATCATCAATATGCAGCCAGTTAGTATGTTCCATAAGTGATGTTTTTCGTCCTCATAAGACAAATGGTCTTTGATCTGACGCCTGGAACTTATCCTATCCATCTAGAGACTTAAAACCGGCACAGTATTGACAAATTGATTCTGTAAATTCAATCAACTCCTTTGAAGAGCAATCACACAAACAACTCATTGACCAAAAGGGAGCAGAAGCCCCATCATTTTTCCTACATTGACTGCACTAAATGTGTTCCCGTACCTGACTGGCTCATGTTTGATACCAGCATTGTCAGAGCAGTGAATGTTTAATAAACGTAGAATGGTAAGAATGTAAAAATGTTCCATGGTTGATTCTGAAGCTCCGTGGGTCAAGGGTGGTCACTTGAATGATGTCATCTTTTGAGTGGAGACATTATTAATGTCTTTTTTTCACAGATGCATTAAGTCACTTTGTCTCAAGGTTGTAGCTTCGGAATTTAGGCAGACTAGACAT
This sequence comes from Eleutherodactylus coqui, assembly GCF_035609145.1. Taxonomy (NCBI): domain Eukaryota; kingdom Metazoa; phylum Chordata; class Amphibia; order Anura; family Eleutherodactylidae; genus Eleutherodactylus; species Eleutherodactylus coqui. The sequence goes on along the minus strand of NC_089837.1, from coordinate 474,287,183 downwards.
GTATAGGAGGAACAACAATGAAAATGTATTAAGGGTCAAATAAATAAACATGTCTGTATATTTCAATTGTATAAGTTGACAGAAAGTCTTCAAAAAATTCTATTAGCTTGTAAACACCCTGAATGCAAAATACTGCTTCAAAGGAGAAACACATATCATAATTTCTTCCATGAGAAATAGTTGCCATTAAAAGAACTACTGGAATCATCCAGTATCATTAGTATAGGCAAAAATGTATAATAAATAAATTTACTGTGTTGTAGTATGTTATTTAGAGATGAATAGAGATGAGCGAACGTACTCGGTAAGGGCGATTTCGCAATCGAGCACCGCGATTTTCGAGTACTTCACTACTCGGGTGAAAAGTACTCGGGTGCGCCGGGGGGCGGGGGGGCGCGGCGGAGCGGGGGTAGCAGCGGGGAACAGGGGGGAGCCCTCTCTCTCTCCCTCTCCCCCCCACTTCCCTCTGCAACCCCCCGCTCACCCACAGCGTCCCCGAGTACTTTTCACCCGAGTAGTGAAGTACTCGAAAATCGCGGTGCTCGATTGCGAAATCGGCCTTACCGAGTACGTTCGCTCATCTCTAGAGATGAACGAACGTGCTCGTTTAGAGCAATTACTCGATTGAGCATCACTTTTTTCGAGTAACTGCCTAATTGGGCGAAAAGATTCGGGGGGCGACGGGGGTGAGCGTGAGGTTGCGGTTGCTGTGGAGTACCTCGGTCTATTAATAAACATTAAGAGTCTGTATGAATGGTTCTTATTCACAGTCATAAGCCGGTTGATCAGGATCAGCAATAAACGATAATTGTCTCACTCAACCGTCCTTAGGTCTGCTAGTATGTAAAAACTCAATGTCTGGATGACTTGGGATGACTCTTCCAGGACCGTTGGCACGGGTTCAGCATCGCTGGAATGGAGGAAATGGAGGAATCACTTGGCAATAACGTCACTATTTAGGACAATTGCTACAGCCCTGTGAGATATGTCACCAGGAGATATGTCCTTCTTCCTCTGTCCACAGCTTAGCTGCCCTCTCTGCAAGCTTTTCAATAGTTGTATCTCTTTCTCCTGAAGAAAACCCTCCTTCAGACTATCTGCCACACTGCAGTACACCAGGGAGAGACACCTGCTTCAACCTCCATCCTGCAACAATACCTCTCTTAACTACTTCCTGTAGAAAGAGTGAGAGAGCTCCACCCTGTTCCCCCCTCGCTCCACCCCGCCGCCTCCCGCCCCCCAAATCTTTTCGCCCGAGTAGGCAGTTACTCGAAAAAAGCTATGCTCGTTCGAGTAATTGTCCTAAACAAGCATGTTCGATCATCTCTAATGTTATTGCAAGAATCTGCCCTTTTCTCACAGTGGACACACTAAAAATGCTCACTGTTGCCCTCATCCACTCTTGGCTCAATTATTGCAACTCGCTGCTGATCGCCCTCCCCTACGCCAGACTCTCTCCTCTCCAATCCATCCTGAATGCGGCATCCAGGCTCATCTTCCTGTCTAGCCGCTACTCAGATGCCTCTGCCCTGTGCCAGTCACTGCACTGGCTGCCCGTCAAATATAGAATTCAATTTAAACTCACCACTCTCATCCATAAAGCTCTCCACAGCACCGCGCCGCCCTACATTGCCTCCCTCATCTCAATCCACCACCCAGCCTGCACTCTCCGAACTGCTAACAAAATCAGATTAGGCACCCCTTTAACTCGAACCTCTCATTCCCGTCTCAAAGACTTCTCCAGAGCAGCACCAGTCCTCTGGAACGCGCTACCCAAAACTATACGGGCAATGCTTGACTCACACAACTTCAGGCGTGCTCTAAAAACGCACCTCTTCAGGGAGGCATACCATATATCCTAAACCAAACCCCTCTGTACTCTACCTGATAACATGCTCCCTGTCCTACTGACTGCAATCCCTGCTAGCCACAACCAACCCCCCACTGCAGTCATACCGATTCAGCCACTATAGGGCCCAATTTGACCATTGTCTGTGTGTATAGCATCCCTCACTCTCCACCTCACCATACCGTGCACAGAGAGAAAAATCTTTCTTCTGCGCGGACTATACACTGTGCATAGCGTACATCTGTGTAGAAAAACGCTTGCATCCGTGATCATTTGCAATTATGTTCCGCAGTTCTCCGCTGAGGAAATCCGCATGCGGATTCCAACCCGTTAGTGTGAGACTGGCTTTATTTTGTATAGTTGGCAATTCAAATCCCAAGTATATATTTACATGTAGCGGAAATGCTCCCCCTCACTTCCGAAGTCTTTGCACCTTCACATTTCCTTCAACGGGTACCCGGTAACCTCCAATGAGCGCAGCACCGCTGGTCACTTCTGCATCTCCTACGCTCACAGAAGGGTGCATGGTATGTCTGTATGTATGCATGACTTGCAGTGGATTTTGCTGCAGAATTTTAACTACATGTACATACGCTATGTGTAAGCATACCTTAAAAGGGTATTCCGGTTGTGAAGCAAATTTCAAAACTTTAGATATGAAAGGTCTTTGTGTCACATATATTCACAGCTGGTTATGGGTAAAAATTGCGCAGTAGTTACCTTCTTATTGTGTTTTTCATTTCTTAGGTTTCCCCACATTGCTATTTTCCAAAAAGAACACCGCATCCCTGCTGACATGCAGCTTGAAACTACATTTACCAGAATTTTCTGCTATTTGCTTCCTTCTTGTGTGCGTCCTCGCTAAGTGTTTACCCGCAATTGGTCAGCAATCCGTTCCCGAGAGCTGAATAGAAAAAAAAGCTGTTGCTGGTCATTCTTACTCAGCAACCCTGACCTGTAGACCTGGGATGTCTACAGATCGTATCCACAGCAACCTGGGAATAAATACTTCTGTAGTGCCAGGAGAAGCTAATGTTTTTTAGAGTTACAGATACAAAACCCAAAGCAGAACCACTTTTCAAAGTTTAATAATATTTGATTAGCATTTATTAGCAGGAGACAGGTAGGCCACAAACTCTGCCTAAATGCCTTGCGCTTCAAAACTATCACTTATGCTGTCACCTTTATCCTCATCTTTGCTGTTAGCTTTAGAACTTATTTCCAGAGCCCAACTCTGGTGCACTTTATTCAAATCAGCCCCTCTCTCCTATCCTCACCCATGCACAGCTCACATGCACTCTTTACTTTATTACTAAGCCTTAAACCCCCTAATGCCACTGAGAAACATAACAGCCGCCCTCATAAATCTCCCAACCACCTGCTCACCCTCACTATCCTGCTGCTATTAAAAGCTGTGGATATCTCTCCCAATCGTGGTCCACCCTACACTCTTTCTAACTATTACCGCCTACCTGCCTCACACTCTTCAAGTCCAACTACTAGCCCATGCATAGCCTCCACTGACTCCTGTAATTGTGCATCCTGGAACTGCTAGTCAGCATGCAATAACCTCCCCGCCATCCATGATATTTTCACTACTAAATCTCTATCTCTCACAGAAACTTGGATACAGCAGTTTGACACGGCCTCCCCTGCTGCATTGTCTTATAATGGCCTGCAGTTCTCCCACACCCAAGACTGGAAAACAGGCGTGGTGGAGGAGTAAGTGCTCTTCTCTCCCTGAAATGTACCTACCAGGTCATCCCCCCGTACATTCACCCACTTTCCCATTGTTTGACATACACACTCATACTTATTGTTTGACATACACTACGACTTTTCCGTCCACTGTCCATGCGAGTAGCAGTTATCTACCGCCCCACAGGTCCTCACCGCCTGCTTCTGGATCACTTTGCCGCCTGGCTCCCCCACTTCCTATCCTGCGAAATCCCGACCCTCATCTTAGGCGACTTTAACCTCTTCATGGCGCGGCTCTTTTTTTTCCCATTTTCGTTTCAACCACCCCTTAAAAAAATCATAACTCCTTTATTTATCCATCGACGTCGCTGTATGAAGGCTTGTTTTTTGCGGGACGAGTTGTTTTTTTCAATGGTGCTATTTAATGTACCATATACCTTTTAGAATGCCCCCGGCAGCCATGACACCTGCACAGCATTCGGGGGCTTTAAATGCTTTAAAGAGTTAATAGCCGCAATCGGCCGAACGGCCGATTGCGGCTATTGCCCACAGGTGTCAGCTGTAGTAAACAGCTGACGCCTGCGCTGTATGCAGAGAGGTCGCCCTGCGACCTCTCTGCATACATACCTCGACGCTGAAGGGGACGCAAATGTACGTTCTGGAGCGGGAAGGGGTTAACATCCCCACTAATGACCCTATCTCCCCATTTGCCTCTCAGTTTCTATCTCTCACCACCTCTCTTGGTCTCTCAAAACTCACAGCCTCTCCTACTCACAAGAATGGCAATACTCTTGATCTGGTCTTCCTCCGTCTCTACTCTGCTTCCCAGTTCACCAACTCCCCTCTTCTGCTCTCGGACCATAACTTCTTCTCTTTATCTGTCAAGCTCCAGACCCACCTACTTACCATACATACTGGAACCTTCAGGCCGTTTACACTCAAAACTTTGCTAAGTCTGTACAGTCCTCTCTGTCCCCTATCTCTCCCCTCTCCTGACCCAACTTGGCTGCCGCACATTACAACACCACTCTCAAACATGCCCTGGATGAAGTGGCGCCCCAGTGACCCAGGCCACCTGATGGAGACCTTGGCAACCCTGGCTCACGCCACAAACTTGCTTTTTCCGGCGGTGCTCAAGGTGTGCTGAACAGCTGGGGAGAAAGTCACAAACGTCCTTAGACTTTCTCCACTTCAAATTCATGATCAGAACTTACAACCTAGACCTCTCTCATCTCCTCACTATTCCACAACCCTAAACGACTCTTTGACACTTTTCACTTTCTTCTCAGCCCTAAACTGCAGTCCCCAGTGACAGATCTCAGTGCCAAAGAGCTGGCTGCTTATTTAAAAAAAAAATAATTGACGACATTAGGCAGGAAATAACCTCCCAATCTCAGACTAGCCCCAACCTTAGTCTCATAAGTACTGCATCTAGCTCCTGCTCACTGTCTCTACTCAGACCAACAACAGGGGAAGAAGTCTCCAGATTGTTCTCCTCTGCTCGCTCCACCACCTGCACTAGCGACCCTCTCCCCGGTGGTTATCTCCCTTCTCACCACTATATTTAACCTCTCTCTTACCTATGGCATCTTCCCCCCTCTTTCAAACATGCTATCCTATCCCCACTGCTAAAGAAACCAACTCATGAGTCGACCGATGCTGCCAACTATCAACCTATCTCCAACGTCCTCTTCATCTTCAAACTACTAGAACACCTGGTATACTCTCACCTTATAAGCCATTTATCAAAACACTCTCTTCTTGACCCCCTACAGTACAGCTTTCACCCTCTACACTCGACAGAAACCGCCCTGACTAAATTGTCAAATGACAAATCGAGGGGTAACTACTCTCGACTGATCCTCCTCGATCTCTCAACATTTGACTCTGTCGACTACAAACTCCTCCTCAGTATGCTTCACTCTATTGGACTAAAGGACACTGCACTCTCTTGGTTTTCCTCCTACCTATCTGACTGCTCATTCAGTGTATTCTTTGCTGGCTCTACCTCCCCTCCTCTTCCCCTTGCTGTTGGGTTCCCTCAGGGCTCGGTCCTCAGCCCCCTCATCTACTCTATCTGCACAACCCCTATTGGACAAACCTTCAGGAGATTTGGCTTTCAGTACCATCTCTATGCTAATGGCACCCAGTTATACACCTCCAGAATGCCACCGACTGTCTGTCCGCTGAGTCTAACACTGTGTCCTCTCTCTTCCTAAAACTCAACCTCTCAAAAACTGGCCTACTGGTGTTTCGGCCCCCTAATAACCAAACTTAACCTTAGCTCCATAGCTCTCAGACAGCATGCCCGCTCTCTTGGGGTTATTTTCAACTTCAATTTCTCCTTTACCCCCTATAGCCAATCTGTCGCCTGAACAGGTCACCTGCACCTTAAGAACATTGCAAGAATCCGCCCCTTTCCCACCGTGGACACGCTAGAAATGCTCACTGTTGCCCTCATCCCCTCTCGGCTTGATTATAATTATTGCAACTTGTTGCTGATCAGCCTCCCTAGCACCAGACTCTCCCCCCTCCAATCCCCCCTAAATGTAGCAGCCATGCTTATCTTCCTGTCCAGCCACAACTCAGACGCCTCTGCACTGTACCAGTCACTGCACTGGCTGCCCCTCAAATGTAGAATTCAATTCAAACTCACTACCTTCATCCATAAAGCTCTCCATAGCACCGTGCCGCACGACATTGCCTCCCTCATCAAAATCCATCCCCCAATTCGCACCCTCCATTTAATTAATAAAATCAGATTAAGTGCATATTTAATTTGAATCTCTTATTCCTGCCTCCAAAACTTCTCCAGAGCAGCACCAGTCCTCTGGAACGTGCTACCCAAAACTATATGGGCAATCCCTGACAAACAAAACTTCAGGCGTGCTCTAAAAACGCACCTCTTCACGGAGGCATACCAGATCTTCTAAACCAAACTCTTCTTTACTCCACCAGATAACATACTCTCTGCCTCTCTGGCTGCAGTCCCTGCTAGCCATGATCAACCGCTCCCTGCAGTTATACCAATTCAACCACCACAAGGTTTAAGTCTGACTATTGTCTATGAGTATATTCATCATTGAATGGCTGTAATCGGTAAAAGCGCTCAGCCAATCAAAGGCAGCACTTCCAAGAGCAGGGATTTTTCAATTCCCAGCCAGAAGAAAATGAATAAGAGGAGTGCTGGGGACCCAGGGAGAAGACACAACGTAGCCCCGTATGGCGCTTCTAGGTGATGTGTTTTTTTCCTCCTGCAGCTAGGGCTTATTTTCGGAGTAGGGCTTATTTCCAAACATCGTTTGGGGCATTTAAAAGGTTAATAGCGCTGATCAGTCGCATAGTTGATTGCAGCTATTGCCCGTGGGTGTCAGCTCTAATAAAACAGCTGACACCCCCACACTGTATGAAGAGAGATTGCCCCGCGATCTCTCTTCATACATACTCCGACGCTGCCGGATGTAAATGTTGAACCTAACAGCTCAGTCCTCACATGCGAGATTCTGACGCGGATTTACCGCGGGAGGTTTCCATTAATATAGTATCAACGGAGACCGCAGTAAAACGCGTTAAAAAGCACGTTTTTCTGCGATTGCCAGCGGGGACTTTTTTGTTTATCTCCGCGGGCATATCCCGCTCCATCCATGGGCATGAGCATCTAAGAGGCGCTGTCATCTCCAGTACATCTTCTCGCCTGAAGCTTCCTGGCGACATTTCGACCCCTCTTGGGGTCTTTATCAAGCTTGATAAAGACCCCAAGAGGGGTCGAAGCGTCGCCAGTCTTTTATGGAGGAATAAAAGTGGAATATTATGAGACATCTGATGCTGCCTGGTCTATCTTCTTTTGGACTTCTATGGTGGGTCAAGATCTGGGCCCTGCTGGGCTTTGCATTTTCCTCCTCGCTGAAAAATATGGCTTTGTGAAAACCCCAAGGGATTTGTTAATATCCCTGAAGTGCTGCAGTTGACCTAAACTTGTTATATATAATCCAAGAAATTAATCTGACTGCCCTCAAACATTCAGGAAGGAATTTTTTTCCTATAGGAGGCAAAATTGTCCACAATCAACCGTTGAGTTATGACTTACTTTCCCCAGGCACAGAAAACTTAGGGCTTATTCACATGGATGATTTCAATGTTCGAGTTTGAAGCTTACAGAACTCGGACCAAACAAAGACAATTTTTTCCACAGACCAATCGTCCATGCAAAAAAAAATAAATAAAATGGCCTCTTCTAGTGCGATTCTCGGGTCCAGAACCGGCCAGTCAGTGGGTGCGTTAAAAAAGCAGGAACGTACTCACATAGCAATAAGAGCTTAAAATTATATCAATTGGGTCAACGTCTGAATCTTTTTCACGCATATGTAAAACAGGTTGCACTTGATGACACTGGCCCTTTAAAACCACAAAAAAACAGATGTAAAATAAACATACCAAAACCGCACTAACTCATGTGAAGATTGCTTTAGGGCTCCTTCACACGGACATATTTGCCCGCTGATTTGTGAACACAAACGTTGCTTGCGCAATACACAGAGAGTAGAACCCATTGATATCAATCGGTTCGTTCTCATTTTCTGTATTTTGCGCGTGCACCTCTCGCGCATGCAAAAAAAAACATGTTCTATTTGTTCACATATGCGCACTAAAGAGCCCCATAGAAGACTATTGGGGAGGTGCACAAATGCGCACGCCATATGCAACGGGATGCACAAAATACTGCGCAAAACTGTGGGGAAAAGAACAGACCTGGACCTCATTAAGCTAAATACCCTTTTAAACTGCAGCGGGGGGGGGGGGGGGGTGCTTGGCAGCGTGCAAAAGCGCCTGACAGGCATCCCAGAGAGTATCAGTATCAGTATTCACTGACAGTGAATGAAAGCGGAGCGGTCTGAGATCTCTTCCGGATGCCTGCCTCCATTCACATTAAGCAGGCAGTCGTTCGATGATTAATTATCGTTCGCCGTTCAGTCTCTAGCAGCATTTAAACAGAACAATTCGCGGATTCGCACGATCCATTGTAGATGTGAACAATAATTGTTCCGTTAGTTTCACTCCAAGCAACAATGCTGTTTATCCTGATGTGAGGCGTTAAAAGTGCTCCTATGAAATAAAGCCTCTGTACATAATTATAGTTAATCAGGAGACTTAGGACAGAGCGGCACTGATGCGGTCAAAAAACGCGTAGACATGCGGCTGCTGGGTTTTTAAACGGATCGTTCATTGACCGCATGATTTTGATGGAATAACTCTGCAGTTGATTGTGGGTGAAACAGGTTTTGGGCAAAAATCATGCAGCCACTTAATTTTTCAACCGCAGCAGCTGCATACCAGCGCAATTTTTCGACAGTATTACAGCTACATCCGTGCAGCACCTTTAAATGGGAAATGTAACAGGTCTCTAACATATGCGTGCATGCAGTCCATGTAGCTAGAGGAGTTATATGAGGAGACCATCCGTCTATTTTATTTTCCCTGCTAGAATAGTAAAAGGTCAATATTGGTCGACTTCAATAATAAGAAGTCTGATTACAAAACACACATAAACACATGAAGATAAATGTAGGAGTAAGTGCGGAAAAGGTCTGTGATAACTAAAATTATGGAAAGCAGTTTACAACTGACCTGGGAAGTTCAATCCTGCCGAAAACAATGCAATAAATCACACATATAGCTAATGGAAGCCATTTAAAGGGCTAGTCCCAAGATCAACGTTTACTGCTGAGATCCCCACTGATGCTGAGGACAGGGTGTCCTGTGTACACCTCTCTGCATCCCCACACTGAGGAACGTAAATAGAGGGCTGCATTCAAATCTATGGGAAGGCCAGTTGCATGGAACAGATGTTACTATGGCTGAAAGGCAAGTTGGCGGAGGCAGTGTGATGCTCTGAGAAATGTTCTGCTGGGAAACTATCAGTATGGCATTTATGTGGATGTCACTCCGACGTCTACCACGTTCTGGAATGGTTTGAGGAACATAAAGAGCTCAAGGGGATGACTTGGTCTCACATTCTCCAGATTTCAATCTGATTGAGCATCTGTGGGGTAGGATGAACAGTCTGATCCATGAAGGCCTGATCTTGCAACCTGCAGGATCAAAGGGATCTTCTTCTAAAGTCCTGATGCCACATACCACAGTGCACCATGTATGCATGATCAGTGAAGACCGAAAAGAAAAGCTATGGTGGAAAGGTTGTTTCTTGTGATTTATTCTTTTTGCATTTTTCTAAATGGTATTCTATATACATTTTCACTGGAAAGGTTTCTCAAAAAGTCTACAGTTCATTGTGTAAAAACGAAGACCTCACATTGCTACACTTACTGGTCTTTAGCCTCTTGAAGATGCAGCTATTTGGAGCCTCAAAGACACACATTTTTTTCAATCACCGTGCCCAAGGATCCCTAACTATTTCATTCTTCTGTCAATGTAACTGCATGAAGACTTATAATGAAGACTTGTAATAAAATATACGAGGGGCTGCTGATAAGTCTTTGCTTTACCCAGAAACAAACGTGATAGGAAGATGAAACTTTACATTTATTCCACATACTCTCCACTGATGTCAACACACTTCTTACATTGGTATTCCAAGTTCTGTAAGCCTTGCAAAAAGAAAGATTTCGGTTGTGCCTCAAACCAGTCATCCGTAGCAGCCATGGCATCAGAAATGGGGTGAAATTTGTACCCTTTAGGTGTTTCTTCAGGTTTGGAAACAGATGATAGTCGAAGGGAGCTAGATCTGGTGAATAAGGTGGGTGGTCAACCAGCTGGAAGCCTAGCTCCACCAGTTTTGCCGTGGTCGCTTGTGCAATGTGAGCGGAGGTGTTGTCTTGCAGGAACAAGATTCCTTTGGACAGCTTGCCGCACCTTTTGGCCTTCAGGGCTGCCTTCAATTGGTCCAAAAGTTCAATGTAATACCATGCATTGATGGTGGAACCATTCTGAAGGTAGTCCACTAGCATCACGCCCTCCTTATCCCAGACGCCATCACCTTAGTGGCTGATTTTTGCACCCTGAACTTCTTTGGGCGAGGAGAACCACTGTGCCTCCACTCTTTTGACTGCTCCTTGGTTTCAGGCTTATACAAATAAATCCAGGTCTCATCCATACTGACCGGTCGATCCAGGAAGTTCTTATCAGTCCGGAAACGCTGACAAATGGACCGGGAAGTTTTCCCTCGCATGCTTTTCTGATCTGTTGTCAAACATTTGGGGACCTACTTTGCAGATAGCTTCTTCATGTTCAAATGTTCATGGATAATGACACAAACTCATTCACGAGAAATCTCCATGATGTCTGCTATTCCTTTAGCTGAAATGCGCCGATTCTCCGGTATGAGGTTGTGCACAGCACCGACGATCTCCGGAACAACAACCTCTCTCGGTCGTCCATAACGTTCCTCATCATTGGTGCTGAAGTCGCCCGTTTTAAATTTGGCAGCCCAGTTCTTAACTGTAGAATATGAAGGGCATTGATCCCCCAATGTCTGCGACATATCACCATGAATATCCTCCGCGGACTTTCCTTGCAGAAACAAGAATTTTATCACTCCTCTGCCGTCATTTGCTGTAAATATCACCTTAGACTCCGCCATTTTGTTTTCCCGCGTGCCTAGATCACTGTTGCCATAAGCTACAAACACAACATTTTGAAAACATATATTAGACACATAAGGCTTCCATGTGATGTAACATTTGTTACCATAGAAACAAAAAAAGAACGCAAAGCCAAAGACTTATCAGCACCCACTTATTCATGAAGTAAAATAACAAATGGTCCTTTTCTCCCCGATCCCGTCAAGTCCCGCAGTGGCGCTCAGCTCCCCGCTCCGGTCTGTTGACAGCTGCAGTCCCGCCCAGTTTACATGACATCACATGGGCTGATTGATCACTGAGCTGTTATTGGCTGCAGCCTCTGTGACATCCCATAAGCTGGGTGGTACTGCAGCTGTCAACAGAAACAGCGAGGGACCGATTGTCATCACAGGATGCAGTGGGGAGAGGCGCGTATATCACCTCTTACCTCTTGGCCAACACCTTTAAAAAGGAATTAGTCTCAGTAAAGAACTTGCGCATGCTATTGTAATAATAATAATAATAATAGTGTCCTACTTTTGTGCTGCAGTGTATTATGCCTGTTAGTATAAAGGTATACAGGTGGTTTGGTGGGAAAAAAAGCAATTATTGTAGTTTTTTGATTCAGAGCCAGAAGTGGATTCAAAAGATATTGGAAATATAAAGATAGGACATCTATTTCTCCTTCCTACTGGCTCCACTTCTGGCTATGGTTCAAAAAACTGAAAAACTGTGTTTTTCCAAAAACCCCTATGCATGAAACCATCCTGAGGGCTTATTTACACAAGCGTATATCTGTTGGGTTTTCACGCCTGGCCGATATATGCTTCCATCTAAGCAGTTCCCAACCTTCCCTCCCCTCACCGTCTCTCTGCCTCTCTTCTCCAGTCCACGTCTGCAATGGGAGGGTTACACACACAGGGGGTGGAGCTAAGCTCTGCTCTGTCCCGCCCACTGCCATTGCTGGCTATGGACAAGGGGTGGGGAGGGAGGGGGGCTTAGCTCTACCCTCGTCCTGCCCACTCCCATTGCAGACGTGGACTGGAGGAGAGAGGCAGAGAGCCGGTAAGTGGGAGGGAAGGGGGGCACTGCTCAGATGGAAGCGTATATCAGCTGGCCGTGAAAACGCCGGCGGATATACACTCGTGGGAATAAGCCCTAAAATTGGTAGGCAGTCTAATTGGCCCCATGTCAATTAGGATCTAATAGGCATAGGCGGCAAGCAGACCTGAAGTTCTTTATTAGGCCTCTGGCTTCCCTGGAAACCCATTAGCAATTACATTGCTATTGACTGAAGGGATCAACGATCAGGATTGGAGTTACCAGTAATATACTGTTAACACCCACTGTGGATGATGTGAGTTCAGCTCCTAACTACATAGCCCCAAAGTGAAAATCTGCAATATGATAAGGGGATGATATGCACAGAATCACTGACTGGGTTGATCAGGGAAATGTGGTGGATATAGTATATCTTGACTTTAGTAAAGCATTTGACAAAGTATCTCATACCATACTTATTGAAAAATAGACCAAATATAGGAATGACAAGGCAACTGTTGGGTGGATTCACAACTGGCTGAGTGATCATACTCAAAGAGTGTTGATAAATGGCTGCACATCCAAGTGGAAGAATGTATCACGTGGGGTACCACAAGGCTCTGTCCTAGGCCCAGTGTTGTTCAACATTTTTATAAATGATCTGGGGGATTGATCAAATTTGCCAATGACACAAAGCTAGGAGGGATAGCTAACACTAGGGAAGAGAGGGAGAGTATTCAAAAAGATCTAGAAATGCTTTAACAGTGGGCGGCGAATAACAGAATGGTACTTAACAAGGAGAAATGCAAAGTCCTACATCTGGGCAAGAAAAATTAAAAAAGCACATACAGAATAGGAGGAATTAGGCTAAGCAGCAGCGCATGAATATAGTAACAGATCATAGACTGAACATGAGTCAACAATGCGATGCAGCAGCCAAAAAGGCAAACACAATTCTGGGATGTATTAAGAGATGTATAGAGTCTAGATCACGTGAGGTAATTATCCCCCTCTACTCTTCCTTAGTCAGACCTCATCTGGAATACTGTGTGCAGTTCTGGGCACCCGAATTTTAAAAAGACATCGACAAACTGGAGCAAGTTAGACTTACCAAGATGGTGAACGGTCTGCAAATCATGTCCTATGAGGAACGGTTAAAGGATCAGGGAATGGTTAGATTGCAAAAAAGAAGGCTGAGAGGAGACTTAATAGCTGTCTACAAATATCTGAATGGCTGTCACAGTGCAGAGGGATCAGCCCTATTCTCATCTGCACAAGGAAAGACTAGAAGCAATGGGATGACACTGAAAGGGAGGAGACACAAATTAGATATTACAAAAAACTTTCTGACAGTGAGGGTGATCAATGAGTGGAACAGGTTACCACGGGAGGTGGTGAGTTTTCCAATGGAAGTCTTCAAACAAAGGCTGGACAGACATCTGTCTGGGATAATTTAGTGATCATGCATTGAGCAGGGGGTTGGACCCGATGACCCTGGAGGTCCCTTCCAACTCTACCATTCTATGATTCACTCAAAGGACTCAAATTATATCCAAACTATATTTACATGAGCCATGTAAGGGACATTTGCAGGATGGCTTTACTGATTTTAACAGCAACTGTTTTGGGAGTTTAGAGGGTGATGTGTCAGAGCGATGTGCTCAGAGGTTGCAGTACAGACTTGTATGCACTTATTACACTGCCATACGGTACACTAACTCTCTAACGTACTCATGAGAAGCAAGTATTATGCAACCATTCATTCTGGAAAAACTCGGAATGGCATTACCTGTATATGGAACTGTGCCTGCAGTACCAACCAGAACCGCTGCAAGGTTAACAGTGCTATGTGCTTCCAGTACTGCCGTCACTGATGGCAGCCTGGTGTACAGCTGATTGGTGGGGATTCTGTGGTAACCGCTGGGATGGGATGATATCGCAGGCTGGTTGGGGGTTGAAATTCTATGTCACGTGGCAGGGTGGTGTGGCTAACCTGAAGACACTGGGTCACACTCTACCCATTTGTCAATGTAGCTGTTTCAGTGATGCAGGAATGAGACTTCTGACGCTCGGATTCCATGAAACAACTTTTAATTTTCGTAGCTGAAGAAAATAAAAACAAGGAAGTAAAACCACCACATGGGTAAAATCCCTAAAAAGTTTCTGGTCCTAAAGGTACAGCACAGCCTGGTCCTTAACGGGTTAAAGTTTTCACCTACCATGTTTCTCCAAAAATAAAACAGTGTCCTATTTCCAGGGGGTGACTTATAAGACTTACTTAGTAGCCCTGGGCTGCGGCAGGCTTCCGTGTCCTCCTGCACGCCGACAGAGCAGTTCTTCCTGGTTGCAGGGCTTGAATACCCTGCTTCCTGCAAGCTAATGCTCTGATTGGTAATTGAGCGCCACGTCAGCCAATGAGAGTCGGCGCTCGATTAACCAATCATAGCCATTCATTGAATGGCATCATTCAATTTTTCCCATTGATGTAGTCGTAGGGAGGCTAAGGCTGGGTTTACACAGGGTGTAAATCCCCTGGAATGACCACATGGAAATATCGCAAGATTTCCGTGGCAGAAATGCAGCTACAAAACCCACGCCGTTTGGCACGGTTTTGAAGTGGCTTCGCTGACTGCATTCGACTGCGGCCATCTCTCCCCATAGAGAGGAGAGTGGCCGCAGTGGAAACGGTGATAAAATTGACATGCCATAGCTTTGAATTCTGCACGGCATGTCAGTTTAATCGCGGCTTGGACGCAACGGCTTTTCCACAGCGTGTAGACAAGGTTTTCGCAAATCTCGTCCACCTTGCTGCTTTATCCAGGGATAAAAATTGCCAGAAATTCCGCGGCAATTCCGCCCCGTGTGAATCCAGCCTTAGACTGCTCTTAACAGGCCCCCTTTCACAGTGTTTAACGCCGCGTCAAACTCTGCACTAAACGAGTAAAACGCCTTCACTTATATCAATGGGGCTTCTCATTGAACGACGCGTTTCTCAAGTGCTGCCTGTTCTATTGTCAAGCATTTAAAGGGGTTGTCCCGCGGCAGCAAGTGGGTCTATACACTTCTGTATGGCCATATTAATGCACTTTGTAATGTACATTGTGCATTAATTATGAGCCATACAGAAGTTATAAAAAGTTTTTCACTTACCTGCTCCGTTGCTGGCGTCCTCGTCTCCATGGTTGCCGTCTAATTTTCGCCGTCTAAAATGGTCGAATGGCCAAATTAGACGCGCTTGCGCAGTCCGGGTCTTCTTATCTTCTCAATGGGGCTCCGTGTAGCTCCGCCCCGTCACGTGCCGATTCCAGCCAATCAGGAGGCTGGAATCGGCAATGGACCGCACAGAAGAGCTGCGGTCCACGGAGGGAGAGGATACCAGCGGCCATCTTCAACCGGTAAGTATAGAAGTCACCGGAGCGCGGGGATTCAGGTAAGCGCTGTGCTGTTCTTTTTTTCAGTCCCTGCATCGTGGTTGTCTCGCGCCGAACGGGGGGGGGGGTTGAAAAAAAACCAAAAACGTTTCGGCGCGGGACAACCCCTTTAAGTGTTTTAAACATGGTGCATCGCCCATTGCAATCAATGGGGAGTGTTTTCAATGCTGTCAAAAACGCGATGGAACACCGTATACACCGTTTTATCACATTCTTGAACGCAGCGTTCTATGTCACCGGAAGGGAAAGTGAAAGTGCTGACGTCATCGGCTTGCTTTGCCTGCGTTGTTGCTAAAGGATAGAGATGGCCCGATATTTTTTTTCTCGCAACATAGCCTCAGTGAAAACATCGCTAATGCGAAGGAAGCCATTGAAAAGCACGGGTTTCACAAACATGCCTTTTCTCGCGCTATCCAATCGCCGGAAAACTGCGCGATTTTGTTGCCCATGTGAAACTAACCTAAAAAAGCACATATGCATAGACCCATGGTGCTATTCCATTCGATTTAGGCTGGATTCAGATGACCGTATATCGGCTCGGGTATTCACGCCGAGCCGAAATACGGTGTCCTCATCTGCAGGGAGGGGGAGGATGGAAGAGCCAGGAGCAGGAACTGAGCTTCCGTCCCCTCTCTGCCTCCGCCCCGCTGCACTATTTGCAATGAAAGGAGGCGGGATGGGGCGGGGCTAAATTGCCCAAATTAGCCCCGCCCCCATCCCACCTCTTCTCATTGCAAATAGTACAGACGGGTGGAGAGGAGGCAGAGAGGGGGCAGGAGCTCAGTTCCTGCTCCTGGCTCTTCCAGCCTCCCCCCCCCCCTGCAGAGAGAGACAATGTATATCGGCCGGGCGTGAAAACCGAGCCGATATACGTTCGTCTGAATGCAGCCTTACAGTCGAAAACTCGGACAGAACAAGGAGAATACCTATTCCAGTATTTTTTCATGCGATCACACATACACTGATTGGAACCAATGGGCTCTATTCACTATGGATTACGTAATACGCTGCACAAGTAAGCCTGCGTGAACGAGCTCTTGGGCCCCCTTCACACAAGCGTGTGTGGTTATACATTCACCCGTATAATGGCATGAATTACGTTTTACCACTCTCCAGCCAAAGTCGCGTATTTCAAGCCGTTCTCACGAGCGTATGTGTAATACGGTCGCCCGGAAGGATCGTATATCCGCATTAAAATAAAATGAAGGGAGGAGAGAGCGAGAAGCAGGCTGATAAGTCCATCTTCGCCGAACAATGGCGATCAAAATGCCCGTTCACCGTCTGGCATGTAACACCATGCCCGTGGATTTGAATGGCAATTAATTACAGCGAGCGGTCTTCTTTTCCCAGGATTGTGCGCAGGGTAACTCCCCCCACCCTCCATTTTATTAAAGCTTCCATACAAATCTATGGGAGCTTCCTGCGTCTCACGTCAAACGATAGCTTTTCATGCGCCGTATAAAAAAGGCGACCGAAAACTGTCACGTATGTTCTTTTTTTTTTTGCGCAATTTTTTTTATGTTTGTCCATATGCACCCACTGAAATCCAGTGCGTCACATGGTTGCGTTTTATGTGCGATTTTTCAACGTGACCAAATTCCAGCGTAAATACGGTCCTCTAAGTAAGCCCTGAGCGCATATTTTTGTCCACAGTGAGTGGGTGAGATTTTGAACATTCCATCCACTTTGCTACTGCTGGAAATGCTGCAGAATTTCCGTGTGGAGAGAGTACAGCAAATTTGCACCGTCTAACAAAAGCGTTAGGCCTTCTTCACAAAAGGGGGCATCGCCGTGAGAAAACCGCAGCAAAATCACATTGCTGGGCCGTGGATTATCACTGCGTCTTTTCGCGGCAATAGTGCGATATTGTAGCGCTACAAAGTTGCATGTGGAGCTACAAAATCACGTGACTTTGTAGCACCACATGCAGGGATTTTTTTTTTTTTTTGGGGGGGTAGGCTTGAATATAAGCCTTACCCTGAAAATAAGCCCTGACTGCAGAATAAAAAAAAAAAAAAAGTATTCTTCACCTAGAAGTGCTGTCCAGGCCTCGGCTGCAGCTTCTTCCTGATCCCTGGCACTGGTCTTCTTTATCTCTTCTGGCTGGGGATTGAAAAATCCCCACCTCCTGGAAGCGCTGGCTGTGATTGGCTGACACTTAGCCAATCAGAGCCAGCGCTCGATGAATGGCTGTGATTGGTTCAAGAGCTGGCTGTGATTGGCTAAGCGTCAGCCATTCAGTGGCAGCTCTGCCAGGAGGTGGGGATTTTTAATCCCTAGCCAAAAGAGATGAAGGCTAATTTCACACGGGCGAGTGTGACACCGGGCCGATATCGCGCTCGCCAACACGCGGATACATCGCGTTATAAACACCTTGCATCACTTCAGGGGAATATCGATCCTTCGTCATGGCTAAAAGCCTCGCACTCACGTGCACCGCGCACGCCATGCCGGCCCCATCGAAAACAATGGCCGATGCGTTCCGAGGGAGCGCCAAACTACAGGACATGCTGCCGTTTTTTTCCGCTGAGAAATGGAGATCATACTGGTGCGAGTTTCGTTCATCTTGCACCGCACAAGCCGTGGGCACGGTTCTCGTCCGTGTGAACGTAGCCTTAAGAAGTAGTTACATTTGGGGCTCGCTCACACGGGCGTATGCAGTTTCGGCCTGTGCAGCGTTTTTATGAATCGAAACTGTGCGTATTTGCTGCCTATTTGGACATTTTCGCGTTTTTCATGTGCACAAAAAACCCACAAAAACACCCATAGATTTCTCCCGCATAAATACGAAGTACCGCGAGTATTCCCGCCATCCCCTTGGCCGTCATGGACAATTACGCTCCAAAATAGGACAAAGTACGTTTTTTAATGAAAAAACGATGTCCGACTACTCCAATGGCGTCTAAGCTGCCTGCATTATTCGCGAACCCGCCCGTGTGAACGCGCCTTACAGACAGCCCTCTGAAGACAACCATAACGCTGATGTGGCCCCCGTGGACAATGAGTCTGACCCCTGCCTACTCCCCTGCCATCATGTTCATTTCACATCTGTCCTAAGCTGACACCCCAACAGGCCGCCACTGCTCCCCGTGAGCCCCTCAGCCCCGTCTCCCTCCCGCCACATCACTATGCGCAGCTCTGTCAGACGAGCCTCACTCCTCCGCCGCGTCCTGCGAGGCACTGCGCACGCGCACCTCCGCGCACTACTCGCGTGGCAGGCCCGGAGTGCGCAGCCGCAGTCCCCCACGTGTTCTCCGGTGCTGCTGTGATCTCCGCTGTCCGGGACGCTGCGGCAGCCGCGGGTCATGTTACCCTTCTCGTTACGGCGTCTGGCCCAGGTGAGTGTCGGGGGACACGTGCACGGTGCTGACGCTGGGGGCGCTGCAGCTGTCATCTGTGTCAGTGCATTGCTGGCCTGTGAGTGCAGCAGGGAATATAATCCGATTATCTGCAGTAATTTGCGCTGGGGGGTTACAGCATTGCAGTTCTGTAAAAGCAAAGTGCAGTCGATGCATGAAGTAGTGTGCTGAGTGCAGCGAGGTGGCATATGTTGGTGCTATACTTATGGTGCACCTAATAGTTGTGCCCCTTTTTTTTGCAGCTTCAGTAATGTCCTGCAGCGCTCAGGTATTGCAGTGTGATTGGTAAAGCGTGCAGCAGGTAAAATCCCGCTCGTGTGTTGTCCTATGGACAGTTCCTCTACGGAGGATGATTGGCGCGGTCCGTGATTGTAAGGATGACTTTGCATGAGCCTGTGCGCAGAAACGTGTTGTACTCGTGTGTGCATACAAGGCCGCCTGCACACGGGCAGATGTTGGCGGCGGAATCCATGGCGAGCGTCTGCACCGAATACTGTTCATAGCATGCACACGAGCGGAAATCAACTGCGGTTTACGCTCGCTAAGGGAAAATCGCAGCGTGCTCCATTTTTGCGCAGATCACTTCCATTGAAGTGGAAGCCGTCCGACCACGGCCCGTCCCCAATTAACATCGCGGATTCCACACCATCGTCTAGCGACGGTGCGGGGGACATAAACGTTTGAGAAAAAAGGTCTGTACTGTGCATGTCCGGCGGCGGCTCGCCACGACCATCCGCAGTACAGAAAATGAAGAGAAAATACAGGTACTGCTACCAGGCTGGGTGAGTGGTAAGCTGCACGGCCGGCGGACCACATAAAATGAGGTGGTGGTCTGGATTTGCTCCACGGGCCTATGTAAATTGGCGGTTGTCATGTGCCGCTCCTCCGCTTCTCTCTTTCGCCAGGTTTGATACCTGTCCACCATGTTTCCTACCATAAAGCTGCTGATGTACGTTCTATATTGAGGCTCCATCGTACTTCTTGCTGAACACGTTTTGGACCAGCGGGTCCTTCTTCAGGGCGTAGGAGATGAGGAGACGGCTGACGCTTCTGTTCTGTATCTTACATGTTTGGGTACTCCGTTGATAACCAGGATGCAGAAAAGCCAATAGGCATTTGACCGTAGATTGGACGACATTACGCCTCGCTGCGGTGGAGTGGCGCCTGTGACGGGTGATATATTCTGCAGATATGAGAGATCTCTCAGGAGCGCTGTATGATGCGTCAGTTTAGCCGCTGTTTATATAATCAGGTATTGGCTTCTGTTCAGTAAATGCTGGATACCAACAGTTCCGACAGACCCCAATAATTCTTACAGGTGGGTCCGTCCGAGTTGTCCATAGACTGCATTATTCTTGTCATGAAATGTGAAAGAATTGCCAACCGAGGCCATGGGAACGTAGCTTAAAGAGTAGCTGAGCTTTCAACAAGTTTTCTTAAATACACCAGGTTCCCCTTACCCGCTCATTTGCTGCTGTTTGCACCCGGTGTCCTGTCTGTAAGTTCTGATTTTTAGGTGGTCTTTCCCATTTTTCTCTTGTCCTACTCATTGCAATCCACTATTATGCAGGAGGTATGTAGCAAGCCTAGCATTCTGCCAGTAGTTCACTGTCCTGCAGTTTCTTGCTCTTACTTTCCATGCTGCATTGCACTGTTTCTGGACCACACAGTAGCTGAATAGCCAGCCTTCTTCTTTCTCAGGAAGACTAAAGCATTCAGACACACTCTGGCCAAATGGTTGGTAAAGCTATTATAATGTGTGCACACAGACACACCGGGAGAGATTGTGGAGATGGTTGTCACAGTGGCTGCACATCTGGCAGCCTGAGTGCACAAGAGCCACCTGTGAAGATGGCAATGAGTGGGGAAGCGTGCTAATGAAATGGCACTGTGTCCTTGTTACTACAGAAGCTCTGTACCTAACAACAGATAGTGGATTACAGAAAAGCTGGAAGGGAGACCCCTAGTGGTAGCCGCTTCAAACGTGATTTACAGTAGCAGAGCAACAACATTTTTAATGGAAGTACATTATGGAAATGATGAGCAAAAGTTGTCTAAAAAGTTAGTGCACCTTAAGGCCAGCTGCTCACGAATGGGCTAGATTTCGAACGAGGGGTCCTGCACTGGAATCCGACCCTGTGCTTGGCCGGTCACATCACTTTTTTTTTTTTTTTTCTTCTGTACTGCGAATAGTCCGGCTGGCGAACCGCCAGACATCCGCAGTACAGATTGTCCCTCGCCATTGCTAGGCGATGATGCGGATCCTGCGACCTTTCCGCAATGTTAATTGCGTAAGGGCTGCGGGTTAGATGGCATCCATCGACTTCAATGAAAGCCATCTGAGTGGAATCCGCTTAAAAACAGAGCATGCTCGGATTTTCTTTTTTTCATCCACAAGCGAAAAATGGAAATTAATTTTCACTCATGTGCAGGGAAAAATCGCTTTTCCATTGCATGCTATGGCCTCCTGCCCACGGCCGTGTTGGACTCTGCCAGCGGAATATCGCAGCGGAGTCCGACACGGCACCCCACAAAGGCCCCATATTCACCTCTCCGGATCCGCCGCGAGAGTCCTGTCAGGCGAGCCGGCACACATGCGCTGTGCAGCGTACGACGCATCAGTGGTGAGCGGTGACGCGTAATCTGCGATACTTCCGCTGTGCTCATATCTTACGGTCCGCAGAACATGGATGGAGCTAATATACGCTTGTCTTAAAGCGACCTATGAGTGTGGAGCCGGACTATTTTTCTGAGCCCCCTCTTGTAATAAGCTGAACTTGCTATGCCTGATCGTATGACTTCAATAGAGCATTTAGTGGGCCGATGGGTCACATGTGACAGTGAGTCAACGTTTCCTCCACATCCGGCATGTTGAGGGTCTTCTCCGGTCTTTCTGGCTTTGTCTGCCATTGGTATAGGGGTTAATAATAATACCTGAGTGGCATGCACAAGCAGGATTGGCGTAGTGTTATGTGCCGGAGTAAGTGGCTGGAAATGGGTTTATTATGATCTCTTCAGAGACACGGCACGCTCCGTTGACTTTATAGCCCAATTTTGCTGGCTGTGTACCCTGCAGCTGTGTGTATGTCTGCACATCTCTTGCATAAAAGTCATTTTCCGGCAGCCACAGCTGGCCGGCCGCAGTGTTAGCGCTCCGAGTGTGTATTTTCTTATTATCTAGAAGCGCTGGACCTTGATTGTTAGTACATGGTCCCGGCGTGGGAGGGGGGAAGAGCAGACATTGCACCAAGTCATTGAGCTGAAGAAGTAAACACAGGACTTGCTATTATTCTTTGGACTTGAACTCTGTTCCGCCTCAAGTGAAAGGGCTTACTGATGTTGAAACGTGCCTTGTGTGCAGAGCTGGTCTGTCAATAAGTAGTCATCGATGGCGGTGGGTGACTTGTAGGCTTCGTGTGATTGGCCAACACTCAGTAGGCGTATGTGACTTGTATGGACTTTCGTTAGTTGTTCCAGTAAAGAACCAACTTTTTAAGGGTGAATTCACAACTGTGTTAGGGTTCGGTTCAGGGTCTCCGGCGCTCAGTTTTTGGAGTAGGGAAATGGAAAAAACAGATCTGTGATTTTTATTTTTTTTAAATCTGATTTATTTTCATTTCTCTGCTCCAAAAATGGAGCAGAGACGGAGACCCTGAACTGAGCCTAAGGGCTCGTACACGCCAGCGATAACTTTCCTGCCATGTAAGAGTGAGTGAAAACGCATGATTATGAAACCAATGGTTTTATTCCCATTTGCCATGTCTTCACTCAAGGATCGCAGCGCTAAGAAAAATCTGTGTTTTTGCCCATTGTTTTCAATGGGGCCGGCAGCAGGGTCGGCCCCATTGAAGACGAAGGAAGTACATCGCGCTCCCCTGACACAGTTGTGACAGCTATGGCAGGGGATTCCTTCATCCCCACGGAACCCCCTGCCAATGTCTGGCTGAGCGCTACCTCTGATTGGCACAGTGCTCAGCCAATCAGAGGCAGTGGTTTCTGGAGGCAGGGATTTTTCATTCGCTGCAGGGGTTGCCTTCATCATGTTGCTTTCAATGGGGCAGCAGCAGCACCGGCCCCGTTGAAAGTAATGGGATAGCATCGTGGACTGCTGTGACAGTTGTAGCAAGGGATTCCTTCATCCATGCGGTCCCTGTGGGGATAAAGGAATCCCCTGCCATAGTGGTCACAGCTGAGTCAGGGGAGCGCAATGTACTCTCCCTATGTTTTCAATGGGGTCGACGCTGCTGCTGCGAGCCTTGAGTGAAGACATCGCAAATGGGAATGAAACCATTGAAAATCATTGAAAACGCACGATTATGAAACCAATCACTCTCGCATCGCAGGACAGTCTATCGCCAGCAGGTGCGAGCCCTCACACAGGTAAAAATGTGCCCTAGGCCTAATGCACATGGACGGTTTTCTGGAAATCTGCAGCGTTTCACTGCAGCTATTAGGTTCTATTGGATATTACAGGATATAAATCTTAGGTTACTTGTTAATCCGGGTATACAGGCAGGTAGGAACTATTAGGGGTTGATCCAGGGATTAGTCTGATTGCCATTAGGGAGTCAGGAAGGAATTGTCCCCCAAAAGGGCTAATTGGCTCCTGGCTCTTGGGGGTTTTTTTTTGCCTTCCTCTGGATCAACAAGACAGGAGGATAAACAGGCTGGACTAGATGGACATTGTCTTCATTTGGCCTTACATACTATGTTACTATGAACCTAGTAGCTCAATGTACATGCTGCGGAATTCCACCATGGAATTCCGCAGCATGAAATTACCCGCAGCATGCCCTATATGCCGTGGGTATACGCACGGACGGCTTCCATTGTAGTCAGTGAAAGCCGCCCGTCGCGCTATACTTCCGCTGTAGCACAGCGTCATATGATGCGGCCAGTGGGTCATGTGACACCACCGGCGCGTGATGCGGGAGCTACGCAGCGGATCCGGGGTTAAGTATGGGGTCTTTGGGGGAGTGCCGTGACGGACTCCGCTGTGGTATTCCGCCTGCGGAGCCCGTCATGGCCGTGTGCATAAGGCCTTAAGTTGGTTTACAGCTATTAGTTTTAAAAACATTGACAAGTGTTGCACAACACGATACAGAATGTCAGTGCCATGAGGGCGGCTTCACATCTGCGTCCGGGGTTCTGCTATCCTGCACCGTTCGGGAGCCGGAAAGGGGAATCCCTGAGGTTGATCAGCTCCGTCTTAGTACGGAACTGAACGGCGCCAGATGGACATCAATGACTATAATGGGCAAAACCTCCGACCAGAGGCTGCGGTGCAGATGTGAAACCACCCTCGTTCCCTGTGTATTTGGGCACCAAAAATCCCCATTGAAGTTAATGGGTATGCACAAATGTAATACCCGAGGAGAAAAAGAACACCTCATCAGACTAGTTATGGCTGGGAGCATTGGTTTTTATATATTTTTTGCGCACGTAAATAAGCCGGATTGATACTAGCGTATGCATAAGTCACGTGACGTCTGCCTGACAACTAGTCAATCTTTTTTTTTCTTTTCTTCTGAGCATTACAATCGCAACACTAAAATAGTCACACAACATCAAGTCACAGACCACTCGCAACCTTTGATGTCGCGTCACTAAAACCATGTAATAAAATCGCATAGGATAAAGGTGGAAATTTTTTTTGTCAAGTTATTGCGTTTTTACTTTTTTGCACGAAGATGTTTTAATGAACTCTTGTTTTTTTTTTTGTTTTTTTTTTCTGTTCATTTCTTGACTGCAGCAAAAACAGCATGTGACTTCTGGAATACACTTATATTTTTATTTATGCGTTTTTTTTAAAGCTACAATTGAGAAATGCCCCTTCCACTTTATGTAATTGTGGACTAGGGAAGGCTAATATGATACGCTGATAGTGTCTGTTTCCTTTCTGGTCGGGCACATTGTATCATTCTCTTATGTAACAGTGTAGCACCTTCTGGGTTTTTTCTCTTTTTTTTTTTTTCTTCTATTTCTGGTTAAATACTATGAAATGCCTGTTTGACCTTTTGTTGAAGTTTTTCCTCTCTTTGCATCTTTTGGCAGCTTCTAATCAGCTACTAGGGAAAGGTTTAGCTGCCACTTCAGTATTTCTGCCTCTCGGATCCCACATCTGTAGGATGCATTAGGTGTAGAGCGGTGACTTCTGTATTCAGCTGATGCAATTTCGGAGTGCTGATTTCATCATCTCTATAGATCCTCAGGCAGGAGGAGGCTGAGCGAGCACGTGCGTGGCGTTACTTACACTAAGCCTGTTGGTCTGGGTCATAAGCCTCCAGATGATGCCGCTGCAGGCACTTGCCAGCACTAAAAGTTTTTTAAATGTTAATTCTTCTATGTATGTTTTTCCTTATGGCTTTGATCTGCACTGTTAGTTTAGTTGTCACCTGGCAAACTAATATGTACAGGGCAGCAGTCAGGGGGCTTTTACATCTGCGTTGAGGATTCCATTTTCCAGCTTCGTTCGGGGAGCAGAAAAGTGGAATCCCCTGGCGGAACGGCTCTGTCTTATGACACAACCGAATAGCACAGGATGGACCCCATTGACTATAATAGGGTTCGTTCGCTTTCTGCTCAGCTCTTCCAGTACTTTGTGCCGGGTCTGTAATGGAACCTCCAACCGGAGGTTCAAACGCAGATGTCAAACCACCCTATGCCTCGGTCAGGGCATTATAAAGTTAGCACGCTTGGAACAACTTTGATCTAGTTAGTATATGGAAGTAGTTTCTCTTCTGATCTGTTACTGTTGCATATCTCTAGTTTTATATATTATGACTAGAGATGAGCGAGCATACTCGCTAAGGCAAACTACTCAAGCGAGTAGTGCCTTAGGCGAGTACCTGCCCGCTCGTCTCAAAAGATTCGGGAGCAGCGGGGGAGAGAGGGGGGGGGGGGGGGAGATCTCTCTCCCCACTGCTCACTCCCGCAACTCACTCTCTCCCCGCCAGCACCCGAATCTTTTGAGACAAGTGGGCAGGTACTCGCAAAAGGCAATACTCGCTCGAGTAGTTTGCCATACCGAGTACGCTCGCCCATCTCTAATTATGACCCATTTCTCACCTCAAACCTTTTCCTTTCTGTCCGCCAGACCTTCTCCACCCTGCAGTTTGTATATAAATATCTGCAGTCCAGTCCAGTTTTAAGGTGGCCCTATACTTAAAGGGAACCTATCACATATTTAATTACTAATGAAAGTCACATAGGGAAACCTTTTCCATTTTTGTAATCTGGTTCGGATTGAGATTTTTTTTCATGCAAATATCTGTACATTACTATGGGGGGGGGGGGGCTTTCATCTTAGCTGCAGACATATTCCTAACTGCAGCTTCATGGGCCATCAACACATTGGACAGTAGTGGACCCATTGACGTCTATGGGAAACCCGGACAGGCAGCGCTCAGCCATTCATCGTAATGAGACAGATCGATCAGGCATTAGGAACGAACCCTCTACCATCTAGAAAAGGAGTAACACAATGGCCCCTTACACAATCACTAAAGCTGAACTGAGGGGAAGGGGGGGAAATTAGTTATATAACCATGGCTAGGTTCTGTCTGTCTATGAAGTCTGATTAGACGTTACAAAGCCTAAAGCCCCCTGTACAGGGGATATTTACGTTTTCCTCCAGGTTCTTTATAACACGATATGTGAATAGCGGTTTAGGATATGATTGTCATTTGTTGCCACCCCCATCTGGGTGGGCTTGGACAGTTATTCCCGCTATGATTGACTGATGGGTTAACATGCCCTCAGGAGGTAGGTATCAGCCTGGGCTTTATAAGAACAGACTGAGTGTGGGACTCACCATTCACCTCCACCTACCTTCAAGGCTAGTGATGCTGCTGAACTTTTTTATTTTGGGTTACAGGGGAGATTTAGGCTGCAGGAGGCCTTTTACAGCAGGTCATTTTTTAACCCCTTAGTGAAAAAGCTTGATTTTTTTTTTTCTTTCTATGTCCGTTTTATCCTCCCCGACCCCCTTTTAAAAAATCGTAACTCCTTTATTTATCAATCGATGTAGCTTTTTTTTTTTTTTTTTTGCAGGATGGGTTGTATTTTTCAATGGTACTATTTAATGTATCCTAAAATGTACTGAAAAACTTTTGAGAGAAATGGAAAAAATGAAATTCTGCCGTATTTCGGTGCATTTTGTTTCTACGGCGCACAAACAGCAACAAAAATGACATGATAACTTTGTTTTATGGGTCAGTACAATTACTACAATACCAAACTTGTATAGTTTTTTTTTTTTCTTTCAAAGATATTTAATTGTTTTAAATTATTTTCTGCCCCCATCTTCTGTGCGCAATAGCGTTTTTATTTCTCCTTTGACATAGTTGTAAGCCGGCTCATTTTTTTGCAGGACATCCTGTAGTTTACTTTGGCACCATTTTGGAATGCATATGACTTTTTAAATCGCTTTTTATTGCATTTTTTTTCTTGGAAACTGGGTGACCACAAAAGCGCTTCTCTGGTGTTCTTTACTTTTTTTCTTCTGACGACGTTCCCTGTGCGGGGTAAATAATGCATTATTTTATCGGACTTTTACAGACACGGCAATGCCAAATATGTAATTTTGTTTTATGATTTAGATTTTTATTATAAATATGGCAAAAGGGGGGTGATTTGGTAGATCTGCTACCTGCATGTTGAGAGGATGCAGCTATCTGCCCTCCTTAGTCAGTAAGTATTTGGTAGATCTGCTACCTGCATGTTAAGAGGATGCAGCTGTCTGCCCTCTTTAGTTAGTTTTTATTACTTTATTATTGCAAATAGTAAAACTTTATTGATCTTGTTTTTAATCTTTTTTTTTAGCCCCCAGAGGGGACCACAACTTGCGATACTTTGATCACTCCTGCAGTATGATATAGTGCCATAGCATTACGTCATACTGCAATCTGACAGGCAGTCTATCAAGCCACACGATGGCTTGATAGGCATTCTGCTATGACAGCCCTAGGGCCTTTCAGAAGGACCCCTGCCATGACACCCGCATGACTCCCTGCTATCTCATCGCAGGGGGCCGTACAGGAACCCGAACATCGTTCGGGGATTCAGATAACTGTCGGAAGTGACAGCGACATTTAAAGGGTTAACGGCACCGATGAGCCGTGTGGCTTACCACAGCTGTTGCCGCCGGGTATCAGGTGTAAGAAACAGCCAGCATCAGGGATGTATGAAGGGAGGTCGCCCCGTGATCGCCCATCATACACGTCCTGCATCTGCAGGATGTAAAAACACTATAGGCACGTCATTAAGGGGTTAATGACACATTCCTTTTTTCAAAAAGATTTTTTTTCTGGTCAATATTATTTCTCCTAATTGTTCTGCCGTGCTGAGTGCATGTTTTTCAATGGAGAAAGAGATAAGCTTGTGGACAAACATGTCTGGTGTTGGTTTATCACCCGAGAACAAGGGAGAGCTCGGTCACAACCCCTCTATCTGCAGAAGACAC
The DNA here is from genome assembly GCF_035609145.1 of Eleutherodactylus coqui. Lineage (NCBI taxonomy): Eukaryota > Metazoa > Chordata > Amphibia > Anura > Eleutherodactylidae > Eleutherodactylus > Eleutherodactylus coqui. The sequence goes on along the minus strand of NC_089837.1, from coordinate 474,258,765 downwards.
ATTACAAAGTCTATCCCACCAACATTCTCTGTTTTAGAGACATTTTTCTGAAGTCTATGGATGTTTGTCAACCAGGGTCCCCTGAAGCAGAGTGATGGGCCAAAAACTTGTGTAGATGTCTTTTCAGAGTTCTCTTCAATTCATGTGCCTCTGGCCCCACCCGTATAGAAGGGACTTGATACACGCTCATCATTCTTTTTTTTTTCTGAGCTCTTAAAGTTGACACATATATTTATTTCTATTTTATACCCTCAAAAGACCTGAAACTCAAAAGAATAAAATAGAAAAAAAACCTTTCGAAAAATTAAGTTACCACTTGAGCTTCTTTTTTAAGCAGAGTGCCGCTTATTTCTTTATGCATTTGCATGGGCAGTTTTTTACGCTTGATTTTTGTGCATTGCGAGATGCGCAGAAATTGCACTTGAAAATACCTCATTATTTTAAGTAGGTGTATTTACACATATGATAGCAAAGTTGCAGAACGTCTTATTTTTGGGTTATTCTGTTCAAGAATCGCCCATTCTTCCCTATGGCAGCCCAAAAAAAGAATTGAATCACGCTCACATATAAATGCGGGTTTCATGCGAGTGTGATCCGAGCGTCTCAGATCGATATCACGCTCGCCCTTAAATATGCACCCCTATAAGTATTTTAATGACCATTCTTTACTTCTCTATACTAGCCTCTGAGAAGATGCTGCCATGTTCGAGCCCAGCATACGAAGCCAGCCGCTCAAGTTGGGAGCCAGTCCTGGAACGGGCAAGAAAGCTTAGCCAAGAATGACCCTGAAATGTGGGACCTTGTACAGAAGGAGAAGGACAGGCAATGTCGGGGACTGGAGCTGATTGCCTCTGAGGTAAGGTCATTTTCAGCGCTTGCTATTGATTTATGTCATTTTTCAGATGCCCTTCTTCCAACTTGTTGGGCCTTTTTACAAATGAATCAGCAGTGTGAGAACTTCTAAAATAAATGCACTATTAATATCAACAGGGTAACATTGGTTCTCGTTTTTAGAACTTTTAGGCCAGGGGCATACAGATGTAATGCGAGTTGCATCCAAAAAACCAAGTATTGTTGGACAGCACACAGACCAGCAGTCTGTGTGCCTTTTGGCCTTAACCTTCAAAGATGCGGCCTGTTTAGGCCATAAGGGCGCAATGATTTTTGAAATATTGTCCACGGCCAAGGTGGCATATCGCTATCCTTGCCGGTAGTTGCTATGGCAGACCCAGAGACCACTGTTAGGCTTCTGCTTACAGTGGCAATCTATTGGCCCTTCAGGGTTTTATGGTGGAAGACTAATGACATCACAGAGAGTTTCATTCCATACCCTTAGGAAATAATGGGCAAATCTCTTTTAAGTCCTCCACAGTTTTTTTTGCATTTAGTTAAAAATTTAGCCCAGTCCCCCACGGCAATGTCTTCTCATCACTGTATGGCGGTGGGAGCTCTAGGACATTGTCGTGCGACTGCTAGAGTAGACAGAGGTTGCAGAGGACACAGAAAAGATGTGCTGAGCGAAATCCATGGCTGTGAAAGGGTTAGCCTTGTGTGCATGACATGCCAGGCTTCACATGTGGGCTCCTTCGGTGTCTATTCACACCTTCACTATCCTTTCCATTGTTCAGCTCCATCATAGGAGGCAAACAACGATAATAACTGAAGTTCCAGCACATGAGCGCCAGGCACAGTGCCCAACAGACCCTATTGACTATAATGGGGTCCCTTGGTTTTCCTTTATGCTGTATGGCTTTTTTTGGACTTGGTAGTACAGCATACTGCACTATTTTGTCTAGGACTTTGCGCTACTTTTGATGCAGATGGGAGCAATGCCTTAGCTGCTTCAGCAATTACATCAAAAATGGAAATTAAAATAGAAAATCGAGAAAAACTTGGAGAAAAATGCAATTTTTGGCTTTCATTTTTTTAAAAAAAAGTACAAATATTTCTAGCATTCTGTTTTCGCTTTATCATAAGGGGGTGTTGAGTGCAGAATGATGGGGAAAACATGAATTATTATTTTTTTTATTTTTTTAATTTGCGCAAAATGTAAGAAAGTGAAAGGATCTGAAGACTTTCCTAATGCATTGTACCATCTTCTGTTGGATGTTCCTTCCCGTATCGGGTTTGCTTCACTTATGTCCATTTATGAGAAGCATTAACATACATATGATGTTGGTAACTCTTTATGGCTGCACTTTAAAAGTACTTTACACCTAATGTAAAAAGCATATTAAACTTCAGATTTTGGGCAAGGGTGGTTTATGGATTTCATCTGACACAATACTACTGTTTTTTTTTTTTTCCTTCCTCTTTAATAGAATTTCTGCAGTCGAGCGGCTTTGGAGGCACTTGGTTCCTGCCTGAACAACAAATACTCTGAGGGTTATCCCGGGAAGAGGTGATTTGCAACATAGCAATATGATTTGTGTTTTAGCGTGAAGTTGTACTGATGGTTTTGGTGTACTTATTCTCAACTTGGCATTGAAGCATATGTCTAAATACGTTTTTCTCTTGTGTTAGATACTTAATTTTTTTCTTTTCTTAAGGCCTCCTGCACACGGACGGATTTGCATTGGGGAATCTGGAGTGGGCGTCCCCCCGTCCCCCCCGGATTCCGCAGCAAATACCTTCCATAGTATGCTATGAAAAAATGTTTTTTCCTGCCCACAAGTGGAAACCAATCGCTATTTCCCGCTCCCGCGGGGTCACCAGCTGGGCACAGGGTCAGATTCCGCTGCGGGATCCCGCATGCAAAATCTGACCCACTTGTGTGCCGGCGGCCTAACAGTAATCTACCACATTTATCTGCTAATAATTGAATTATTTGTCGTTAAAGGGGTTGTCCCGCGGCAGCAAGTGGGTCTATACACTTCTGTATGGCCATATTAATGCACTTTGTAATGTACATTGTGCATTAATTATGAGCCATACAGAAGTTATAAAAAGTTTTTTACTTACCTGCTCCGTTGCTAGCGTCCTCGTTCCCATGGAGCCGACTAATTTTCGCCCTCCGATGGCCAAATTAGCCGCGCTTGCGCAGTCCGGGTCTTCTGCTTTCTTCAATGGGGCTTCGTGTAGCTCCGCCCCGTCACGTGCCGATTCCAGCCAATCAGGAGGCTGGAATCGGCAATGGACCGCACAGAAGAGCTGCGGTCCACGGAGGAAGAGGATCCCGGCGGCCATCTTCACCGGTAAGTATAGAAGTCACCGGAGCGCGGGGATTAAGGTAAGCGCTCCGGTAAGCTTTCTTTAGGTCCCTGCATCGGGGTTGTCTCGCGCCGAACGGGGGGGGGGGGGGGGGGGTTGAAAAAAAAAAAAACCCGTTTCGGCGCGGGACAACCCCTTTAAGTCTAAAAGTCTGACCTTTTCTGTATTGGATAATGGGGATGCCACTGATCATGGGGACTGAGACCTTTGTAGTAATCCAGTGTTCGTCCACATGATCGGTGGAGGTCTCAGTCTTCGGACATGCGCCTACAGGGTAAAAGAGGCAATGAACCAGCACTGCCTGCACTCAGTTCCTTTAATACCTTGTCTATGGCAGATCAGAGTGTGGACAGGCAGTTTTCATGAACAGTAGATCACACAGGCTGTAGTTTATTATAGTGTAGATGGGGGAATAAAGCACACATTTATAGTCTGCAAAGGGGAACCGCAGCGGCTGTGTATCTGAAACGGTGCTGATACATGAGAACTAGTGGAGGCAGCAGCATCCTGGACACACACATTCCCATCCAGCATGTATTTCTGGGAAGGACGTGCCCACGTGAGAAAAACTGTGAAACTTGCAGCAGGTTACAAACTGCATATCAGGGGATCTGAACATTTTTATAAAGGAATGCATATTGCAGCCTGAAACTTAGTGCAACTTTTTAAACTCAAGGCAAACAATAACATGTAAAGTAAGTTTCCCTCATGAAAGGTGTTCATGGCCTTTAAGGCCTCATGTCCACGGGGAAAATCAGGCCCGCCGCGGATTCTTCATACAGACATGAGGCTCAAAAATCAGAATAAACTCACCTCTCCGGATGCTGCGGATCTTCCTTCCTTTGCGGCCGGATCTTCTTTCTTCGGTCCAGCGGATGTGCTCGGCATGCCGGCAGCATGCCGCGCGCATGCGCCGGGCACATCCGCCGGGCCGAAGGAAGGAAGACCTGCAGCGTCCAGGACAGGTGAGTTTAATTCTGGTGCGGGTGTTCCGCGGATCCGGACGACTTCCATAGGCTTCAATAGAAGCCCGCGGGAGACCCGCACGAAAATGAAGCATGTCCATTTTTTCCCGCACGCGGATGCACGCCTGAAGGGAAAAGTGACATCCACAGGTATTTAACTACCTGCGGGTGTCCAATGCATCCCTATAGTGTGCGGAAAAACCGCTGCGGATTTTAACCCCGTGGACATGAGGCCTAACGGTTAGATGCCCATATAGATGATCAGTGTTTATCCTCCATCAAGAACAAACCACTTTAAAAAAGATCCAGGTTACAGAACAAATAATTTAGGATCCTTTTTCACAAGAACAGGGGTCCCATTTACCCCATCCTGAATGCAGGGACTGCTGGAGATAGCAGATTACAAAGTGCTTGGCTATTTCCTTCAGCCCCATTGAAATGAATGAAGTCCGGCTACACAAGTGCAACCTGTGCTCCATTCACTGACATCACTGGAGGTGGGAGAAGCCACCCAGGAGTGAGCATGATAGGGGAAATGGGACCCCCGTTCTTGGCATCTTGGGGGTCCCAGTGGTAAGACCCAAACCGATCTATCAGTTTTCACCCATCCTTCATTGGACTGTGTGAAATCTTCCAGTAAATTATATTTTACAATATTTTCCAGAAATTGTTGAATAATCTACTTGGTGCTCAATAATAGCAGGTAAAACAACCACACTCCTCACATAGATCAGAACTTGTTCAGTAAAATTTTGGAAACATTACAGAAGTTGTCAAGTTGTTACTATGGCCTATCAGTTAGGCCATCCATGGTAGATTGGTGGGGTTCTGCTGCCCGGGACTCCAACTAATCGGCCCTTCAGCAGACCATTGTGCTTGTGCATTGAACTGATTTTCTGCAGGAAGCAGACAGCTCCATTCCCACTGCAGTGGCCAGGCCTGGTAGTACAGGCAAAGTTCCCATTCACTTCAATGGGAATTTTGCAAGTAATACCAAGCTAGGGCATCTTGGTGAAAACAGTATTGTTTGCTTCCTACGGAAATCTACTCCATGCATAAACACACTGGCCTGGTGAGAACCTGATCGGTGGGAATCTTGAGTGATGGACCCTCGCCAATCCACTTCTTGTAGCCTGTCCTAATGATAAGCCATCAATAGTTTACAACTGGACAGCTTCTTGAAAGAGATTGCCTGAATGAAGGTAGGGAAAAGAGAGGGGTGGCTGCTTTTATTCAAGAAATGAGCAATGTGTAAGATTGCCACTTTAAATTAGTTCATTTGAATGGGGTTGAGCTGCAAGTCAAGAGTAGAGCTGTTTGTGGGGAATTATGATGGGGACCATTTTTCTAGTCTCGGACAAGCCATTTAACCCCTTGAGTGGTGGGTTTCCTACCACCCTGTAGTGTCCACCAGGGCAGGTTTTTTAAAATGGTCTAATCATTGACTTTCAACTAATTTTGCATTTGCATCTCAAGAGCCATAACTTTTTCATTTTTCCATTGACATGGCCATATAAGGGCTTGTTTTTTGTGGGACAAGTTGATTTTTTTTAAACGGGGGAGGAAAAAAAGAAATGGGGGGAAAAAAGAAAAAAAAGGGGCCATGTCATTAAGGGGTTAAATAATGCATTAACTTCCTTCTCTTGGTCATTACGACGCATGGATACCACATGTGTGATTGTATTTTTGATTTTTTACAAAGTAAAGGGAGACAAGTGTTTTTTATTTTTTTTAATTTTTTTACTTTTTTTTTTTTTTTTTTTTTGTCCCTTTAGGGGACTTCCACAGGGACCCATCAGGACCCCCTGATCACATTCCGGGGGTCTGATGGTGACAGCCCTTTACATGCTGCAGTGACAGCCCTTTACATGGTGCAGTCACATAGACTGCCGCATGTAAAGGGTTAACACAGCAGAGATCGGAGGTTTTCTCTGATCTCTGCTGTAAGAGCTGGTACCTAGCTGTCCTCTGACAGCCAAGCACCAGCTCTCCCTGCCACAGAGACCATTGGCTTGCTTCTGACAAGCCGATGGTCTCTATGGCAACCTGTAAACAAAGCAGGAGACTTAGAAGCAGGAGATTTCCGGCAGATCGGCAATATCTTCTGCTGGTTTTTCAAAGCCCTTGCTTTGTTCTCTGTGGGTCTGTGCAGGCAGAGCACACTTTCACAGCTTGTGGCATTGTGCTCTGCAGCTCCCATAGTGATACATAGCCCGGAAATCTTCCAGGCTATATCGCTATCGGCAGTAGAGCTCGTCCTGGAAAATTTCCGGGCGAGTTCAGCTTCAGTAGCCCATGACAAGCAGTAATGTCTCACTTTATAACACAATTTAGAAATCCTATTGCTAAAAGTTAATTTTTAATATGTAAATATTAGATGTCCATCATTGGGTCCACAGATCTTGTATGAAAGCTCTTTAACCCTTTCCAATCCAATTTCTATCCTGGTTTTCCTAGAGGGCTTACTCTTTTTCTGCTGTTATACAACGGCGCTATATGCTGGCTAAAGTCAGTACTGCATGAGGTGACATGTTGAATAGGCTCCGACAGCAGAGAGGCTGGCTATGTGCAGTAAGAGAACCCCGATGGATGTCTTCCAACATTGGAGCTGTACAGCCTTAAATCATAATGTCTTCAGAGGTCAGACAGTGGATTGGAAAGGGTTAAAGTACAATTATTGACAATACTGTAAAATTGCAGGAAAAACTCCAGCTAATGCTTGTGCCTGTACTTCTCTCTTCTAGGTATTATGGAGGGGCTGAGGTGGTGGATCAGATAGAGTTGCTGTGTCAGCATCGAGCATTGGAGGCCTTCAGATTGGACCCAGAAAAGTGGGGTGTGAATGTCCAGCCCTATTCTGGGTCACCAGCCAACTTTGCAGCATACACCGCTCTGCTGCAGCCACATGACCGTCTCATGGGGCTCGATCTTCCAGATGGAGGACAGTAAGTGTGCAATTCCTTAATCTCTTCAGTGACTAAACCAAAGAGGGGGAAAAAAACGCATCACAGCACACGTCTCTACATATGAGAAAAAAAACCTCCGTTCTCTGTTCCCATCTTTTTTGCCCTAGCAGTCATAGTTGGAGCATTTGTACTTGTGTTGTCTTGTTTGTCGTCACCTCTTAGTTCACGTTCTCTCATTGGAGTTGACAAATGTTGGCCAAAGTATTGCCATTTCATCGACTTAGGATAACTTCTAATGATATTCATGGAGCAATTCAGACCTTTACAGACACCATATAGCCAAAATAAAGGAGGAAGAGAAATGTGCAAATTTATATTTCGATATGAGAATGTAGTAATAGATCAGGGTGGAGAAAATACGGCAGATTTTAAGAGCCAACTTAATTTTCTTGCTGGGTATTTAGGATATCAGTAAAAAAGTGAAGTTAGGTGCCATCAGTTAGGCCACGGTCACACAGGGCGGATTCCCGATGGAAATGTCGCGGTTTGGCCGCAGCAAAAAACCGCGACATTTCCGCCGGGAGAACCGCTGCTGCAAAACCCGCGGCTTTGAAGTGGCCTGGCTGCTCGCTCTTCCGCTGCGGACGGCGCTCCGATAGAGGAGAGCGCGGCCGCAGTGGAAAAAAAAAATGGACATGCTGCGGTCAGCAAATCCGCGCCGGAGCAGCGGCTTCTGCCGGCTTAGCCGCAGTGGATTTGCCGTCCCGTGTGGACGAGATTTCTGAGAAATCTCGTCCACTTGGCTGGCTAATCCCGGGATTAGCGGCCGCAAGCGGATTTGCAGCAGCGAAAATTCCTCTAATCTATCCCCAGCCTTAACCATCAATACTTTATCTTGGTCACGAATATTAGATTGGCGGGCTTTGCCACCGAGGATCCCCTCTGATCATTTCTTTATCTTGCCCGTGGACTGATCTAATTTCTGCAGTAAGCAGACAACTCCGTTCCTACTGAAGTGGCCAGGCTAAGGCTTCCTGCACACGGGCGGCTTTGCATTGCGAAATCCGGAGCGGGATTCCGCCTCCGGATTCTGCAACAAATCCAGCCCATAGCATGCTATGAGAAAACGCGATTTCCTGCCCAAGAGCGGGAATCGTTTGTGATATTATTTTTTTTCCACTCGTGGGGAAGAAATCGCAGTGTGCTGCGATTTTGTTCAGGCAACGCACAACCAGCTTCCAATGAGGGGTTGTCCCGCGCAGAAACGGGTTTTTTTTTTTTCAATAGCCCCCCCCCCCCCGTTCGGCGCGAGACAAACCCGATGCATGTGTTGAAAAAAAACAAACGGATAGTACTTACCCGAATCCCCGCGCTCCGGTGACTTCTTACTTACCTTGCGAAGATGGCCGCTGGGATCTTCACCCTCGGTGGACCGCAGGTCTTCTGTGCGGTCCATTGCCGATTCCAGCCTCCTGATTGGCTGGAATCGGCACATGTGACGGGGCGGAGCTACGAGGAGCGCTCTCCAGCACGAGCAGCCCCATTCAACACGGAGAAGACCGGACTGCGCAAGCGTGTCTAATCGGGCGATTAGACGCTGAAAATTAGACGGCACCATGGAGACGGGGACGCTAGCAACGGAACAGGTAAGTGAATAACTTCTGTATGGCTCATATTTAATGCACGATGTATATTACAAAGTGCATTAATATGGCCATACAGAAGTGTATACCCCAACTTTGTTTCGCGGGACAACCCCTTTAATGGAAGCAGTTCGACCCACAGCCATTCTACAATCATCATTGCAGAATGACCACAGGAGCTGCATCACAGCTACGGCGCAGTGTCCTCTGTACTACGCATGTGCCAGCCGGTTCTCCGGACGGCACATTCACAGCAGAAGAGAAGATGCCGGACAGGTAAGCTGGGGTCAACGGCCGGGCGCTGGGGTCAACGGCCGGGCACCGGGTTGAACTCCGCTGCGGAAACCCTGCATGCGGGGTCCGACCTGCCTGTGTGCAGGCGGCCTTAGTGTTATAGGCAAATTTCCCATTGAAGTGGAAGATTTGCCTGTTATTCCAGGTGTGACCACTGCAGTGGGAATAGAGCTGTCTGCTTCCTACAGAAATTTGCTCAATGCATGAGCACACCAGCCTTGTGAACAGAGGGCAGCGGTCCCAGGCATCAAACCCTTACCAAACTACTATCAATGGCCTACCCTGCAGATAGGCTGTCCATAGTTTACTACCGGGCAACCCCTATTAGGCTTGGAAATTTTGAAGATCAGAGGTCGTGTGCAGCATCTAGTACTCTGGTCATTGAATCTTTAGTCACCTGCTAATGTCATACTCTTATACAACATAAGCTTGGTATAACCTCATCTGCTAGTGTTTTATACAGTGATTATATACAGATGGTCCCCGACTTGTGAACAGGTTCTGTTCCAGGAACCTGTTCGCAAGTCGAACAAATGCTTGTATGGAGCGGGATTGCGGGTGGATCCCGCTCCATACAACGTCGGGTACAGGCTGTTCTTACAGCGGGCACCCGGCGGCAGCAGTTCCGATGAGCCGCGCCGCTCGTCTGAACTGTTAACACTTTAAATACCGCTCTGACAGCGGTATTTAAAGTGTTTACAGTTCAGACGAGCGGCGCAGCTCGTCAGAACTGCTGCCGCCGGGTGCCCGCTGTAAGAAACAGCCTGTACCCGACGTTCAGGGGGCCCGTACAGCGTCCCACGATGAGATTGCGAGACGCTGTGCGGTTGCTAGGCAGCCGGCGACCTCCTGAAAGGCCCCAGGGCTGCCTATGCAGAGTGCCCATCAAGCGCACGGCTTGATAGGCGCTCTGAAAGGCCCCCAACTGCCTAGCAGCCGCGATCTGACCGGACAGGCTTCTATCAGGCTTGATAGAAGCCTGCCCGGTCCCTGCACAGTATAATGTAATGCCATAGCATTACATCATACTGTGCAGGACAGATAGTTCGTATCGTGCGAAATTCGTAAGTCGAATGTTCGCAAGTAGGGGACTATCTGTACATACCTTTTAGACTGTTTTGAAAATACCTGTAATAGAAGACCTTGTCTTACCGTGTTTTTTTTTTTTTTTTTCTAGCTTGACCCATGGGTATATGTCTGATGTAAAGCGCATATCTGCTACCTCGATTTACTTTGAATCTATGCCTTACAAGCTAAATGTAAGTACTGGGAATGGAAAGTCTCCCCTCTGTTTTATTTGTAAATACTATTATGATGAGTACAGTAACAACAGATTACCGTGTTAGACAGGTAACGTTTTAACTCCATCGTGGACCTTTATCGAAATGAATGCACGAGAAACGTTAGAGTAGTTGCCCTTGATCTTGACAGTCCAAGGAATTCGTAGGAGTTTCCTCCAGCACCAAAGTTCAAAGGCATTCATCATCTTCTGGACCGTTTTCTTCAGTGTCCAACTTTCGCCGTTGTAATTGCGTTAACTATTCGGCATTTTGTTGCAATGCTTCTGTCTTTGTTCTTCAAGATTCATTGTTTTATTTCGGATCATGATATTTCATTGAGGTCGTGGTTTTTTGTTTTTTTTTCTTTCCTTCAATCTGAGGAAGGTAAAGTCTTGAAATGCTTCCATTTTTTTCATTGCCTATTTCAGATTTTTCCTGTACCTCCACCAGCTATTGTCATGATCTCAGTTTTCTTGATATTTAAGTATTGGCCTGCTTTTTCACTTCTGTCTTTAACTTTTAGTATCAGTTATTCAAGATCTTCTTGACTTTCTGCCAGCGAGGTCCTATGATCTGCATATCTGAGATTGTTGGTGTTTCTTCCACCAATTTTGACTCCGATGTTGGATTTGTCCAAATGGCATTGCCTCAAGGTCGCCTCTGCATGCAGGATGAACAATGCAGGGGATGAGGTGCGGTCTTGGCGTACGCCTTTTCAGATCCCGAACCATTCCGTGTTATCATTCACGATCCTGACCGTAGCCTTTTGGTTCGGATAGAATGACTGTATGAGTTGCCCCAGAGTCCTGGGATCTCAATTGTCTTAGGCATGGCCGCAGCTTGTCATGTTCAATGCAATTGATGGCTTTGCTGTAATCGGTAAAGCAGATTTTACACCTCCTCCTGATATTCCTGGAGCTTTTTCGTGATCCATCCGACATTTCCAATTTGATCTTGTTCCTCTTCTGTTACAAAAACCAGCTTCTGCATCAGGAAGTTCCCATTCCACTATTGGCGTCATGCGTTTTTTTTGTATAATCTTCAGTAGGATATATATATCTCCATCCATCCGTTCAGTAAGTACATTGGGAGAATCAGTTCAGCCATTGTTTTCATAAATCTGCCCAAAACAAATCTCAAACTTAATCAGAATGGCTTTTTATCCACTTGTTCTAGACTGATCAGTGGGGATCTCGCTGCAGAGACCCTCGCCGATCCTGAGAATGGGGGTCTCATGTCCTCAAATCCTCCGGAGGCTCACTGTACACCCGGGAGTGAGGAGGAGATTGAATAGAGTGGGCCTTTTCATTTGTTTTCAGTAGGACTGCTGGAGATAGCCCAGCGCTTGTACTTGGCTATTTCCTTCAGCCTCATTGAAATGAACGAAGTGGCGCTGTGCATGTTCGACCACCGCTCCGTTCAGTCTGACTTCACTGCAAGAAGAGTGCATTAACCTGCAGTGACGAGAAGCGGGAGACCTAAGACCCTTGTTCTGGGGCTCTGACTTGTATTGCCTATCTTGTAAATAGGCGATAAAGGATTGTACCAAAATTAACTCTGATCTCCAATAACAATTCTAAACCTTGAGAGTAAGGGTGTCCATACATGATGTGGTTGTCTGCTTTAACCACATGGTGAAAACTGCTAATGACCAAGTGACCCCTGGACCTGTTGTCTCAGTTGGCCAGTCAAAGTGCCGCCTGGCAATTAGTGTTGCTCCACATGCAGTTTCAGCACATAGGCTGCACCATGTTTAGGCACCTTTAGTTCGCAGTTGCTTATGATTTAGCACTAATTTCCGGGCTGTGCCTACACTTACAAGTTCCTTCTGGCAATTATTGGCCAATTGGAAGTGGCAGATCTGTGTAACAATGCCCAACCACACGTCTGCTCGCCTGAAATCAAAGTTTGTATCAGTAACTGGGGTCAGACCAAGACAATTGTCCGTAATAAAAGTGCTAAAATGCACCCATAATATGGCCGTGTGAACGAGGCCTTACACGAAGAGTAATTGTAATCCACTTTCTTTTTCTTAGTTGATTCAAGCTATCAAAAAAAATAATAATTAAATTAATAAGTTGGGTGCCATCAATTTAAAGTAATCAACTCAACCTGCTAATTTAGGATTTCAACATGTCGGATTCTTTGCTCCCACAGGAGATAAACCGAACCCCAATTGGAATAAACATCCACACTTGGTTGAGCATTATTGTGCATATTTTGGCTCGGGCCTCACAGTGAGTTTTGCCCCTTTTACATAGGGCGATTCTCATTTAAATAAGCGAGTGACGCCTCCTAGTTGCTCGTGTAGAATGTTTAGACAGGCAGATCGTTGAAAAGTGAACGATTCTTATTTAGCACTTCCATTCCTATGTGAAATAATTTACTTTTGTTGTAATGAAGGCATTATGATACAGCAATCCTTGATTAAAGTTACGTGTATTCCTAGTCTTGTGGTTGAATCATGAGACGTCTCTCTCTAAAGTGGACGGTTGGCTTAGGAATCCAAACAATTATCAATAGGAAAATAATGAAGTACACACTTTGTCCAAAAAAAAAATCAAGAACCTAGAAGAAGTTGTTGTTTTGCTGCAAAGTTCAGCATGCAGTTACATCTCAGGCAGATATGCAAATATAATTAGAGTTGCGGTGTGACTTAGATGAACGATCTTGCCACCTGAGTCCCTAAAAGTGGTTCCCTCCTTGGCCTATAAAGAGGCTCTCAGAGGCTCCTTGTGTGTGGTGGACTTTTTTTCAGCTTGTTGACCACTGGACGCTTCTACGATGTAATCCAAGAGATTTCGCCCAGTTAACAGAGTTTTAGAGGGGCACATTATTGGAATGTGAGAAGCTGCATGGTCGTATCGACAAATTGCCGTCACCTGGGCCGTTCTGACCAGACTGTTAGGAGGGATTGGGACTGGTGGGCTCAGGGCCTCCTCCACAGACCACCAGTAGAGAGGATTGTCTTGACTAGCGCTAGCAGCTCCAACTGTTTTGTTGTCTGCTATCTAGAAACAGGTGGCATCATTGTTACACCCCTGTGTCCGTCGAAACCATTTTCAAATGCTTGGCTGAAGGACATCTTGGCTCACGGTGCCTATTACCTGCCTTTTATGCTCACTATTGCCTCCATTTGCAATGGTGTCATAAATTATGAAATTGGACGCCACAGAGTAGACCTGGGTTGTCTTCATCGACAAATCGAGATTTAGTTTGGACACTGATGTCATGTTTGTGTCTGGAGTCCTAGGGGTGAGCGCCTCAATCCTGCCTCTGCTGTGGAGCGGCACACTGTCCCCACTGGTGGTGTGATGGTCAGGGGGGCTATCACATGCAACAGTCGGTCCCCCCTAGTAGTGGTATAAGGGACAATGACAGCTCAGTGATATGTTCAGGACATCCTGCAGCCACATGTATTGTCTCTCATGGCAGGGCTGCCAATAGGCCTTTTCCAGCAGAATAATACTTGCCCGCACATACAAGGGTATCACAGGAAGGCCTCCACAACATTGTCACACTTCTGTGGCTGCCCAGTCACCAGATTTATCACCAATACAACATGTGTGGGAACATCTGGAATACCGACTTCAACAGCCTATGAGTTTGCATGATTTAGAGACTCAGTTGCAGCAAATGTGGACTGATAAGCTATAGGACACCATACAGAACCTGTATGTCTCCATGCCTGCCTGCATCACATCTTGTATCTAAGATAGGGGTGGCCTAATAAGGTACTAGAGCTTCCACACCCGCCTGTACCACATGTTGTATCTAAGCTAGAGGTGGTACAACAGGCTACTAGAGCCTCCATGCCCACCTGTATTGCATCTTGTATCTAAGCTAGAGGCAGTACAATGGGGTACTAGAGCCTTTATGCCTGCCTGTATTACATCCTTTATCCAAGCTAGAGGCGGTACAACGGGGTACTACAGCCTCCATGCCTGCCAGTATCATATCTTGTACCGTCTCTAGCTTGGATACAACAGGGTACTAGACCTTCATGCCCACCTGTATTGCATCTTGTATCCAAGCTAGAGGTGGCCTAATAAGGTACTAGAGTCTCCATGCCCGCCCGTACCACATCTTTTATCCAAGCTAGAGACGGTATATCAGGGGAGTAGAGCCTCCATGCCTGCCTATACCATATCATGTATCCAAGCTAGAGGCGGTACAACAGGGTACTAGAGCCTCCATGCCCACCTGTATCGCATCTTGTATCTAAGCTAGAGGCAGTACAATGGGGTACTGGAGCCTCCATGCCTGCCTGTATCACATCTTGTATCCAAGCTGGAGGCGGTGCAGCAGAGTACTAGAACCTCTATGCCTGCCTGTATCACATCTTGTATCCAAGCTAGAGGTGGTACAACAGGGTACTAGAGCCTCCATGCCTGCCCCGATCACATCTTGTATCCAAGCTAGAGGCGGTACAATAGGGTACTAGAGCCTCCATGCCTGCCCGTATCACATCTTGTATCCAAGCTAGAGGCGGTACAACCGAGTACTAGAGCCTCTCTTTAAGTCTTCAGTTTTCTGCAATAAATTATCCTTTTTGTTCTGATACTGTAATCGTGATACAATCACACACAGAACGTTTCATTTGATTCTGACAACTCCTTCTGGGGGGGTTGACAGTATATAGTATATACATGGTGGGCTTCTGTAGGACAGATGGATAACTTGCTCCTGCTGCTTATCTTACTGTGGGTAAGTTTAGTTTAGAGAAGACGGCCCATCAAAGATCAGCGAGTATATTAGCCAGCCTCGCTGACGAAGGAGGGAGTGGGAACATTAATACAGACCTATGAAAAAGGTGAACAAAAGTATAAGAAATAGTAATAAAATGGGAATGGCGAGAAACACAGTCAGGTGAAACGGCATCAATGGCCATAAAAGCAGACCTGCACACATAAAAACCCAAATAACAGACATTCCCAAATCAATAAAAGCAAACCACATCAGTAAGGAGGGAAGAGGCTTCGTCCTCCAGTTAGCACTAGAATGCGGCCATCAGACTCGCCTCCCCCGCAAATACATTTTACTACTAGCAGAAAGGCTCACTGATGCAACCTAAGGACTATAATGGAAAGTAAAGGTAAAAAGGCTCCTCGGTGGTGATGGATCATTGGTGGTCATTGTAATATGTGTAAAGGAATAATCGTCCTTGCATCAATCTCTCCAACGTAAACACAATTCTTCCATGCCTGTTTATTATGTAGCGTTTGCTCTCCCGCTGCTTCTGCTTCCCGGGGCGGTTTCAAGTCTTTTATTACAGAACACAAATGCAAGGCATTTAGAAAGTTTCTTTTTAAACTGAAGATGACAACTAGAAAGAAAATGTTGTATCCAGATTATAAATAATGCCGGAACTATTTTAATGGCATTGAGGAAAAGCTTACGGAGTTCTGATCTGACCCAATCGGGCAAGCACAGGTATTGGATGGTGCTACATGCAGCCAAATAAGTGTAAAACAGTCATAAAACTGGCAGGAAAATTAGACAATATGCGGATAGCGGTATTTTTGTTATATTACTTAATATAATTTTGAACCATATTTACCAAAACGGGCAAATCTTACGGGAGTCTGAGGAACTGAGGGAGTTGCAATGATTTGCACCAAATTTGCTGCATAATCCTAAATTGCAAATAATTAAAACCCCAATTAGGCAAAAAAAATCTTTTTTCCTCCACTTTAAAGGTACCGTATATACTGGAGTATTAGCCGATCCGCGTATAAGCCGAGACAATAAGTTTCACCACAAAAAACTGGGAAAACTTATTGACTCGAGTATAGTATGCTTCAGTATATACTAGGTAAAAAAGAAACCTCCAAACTCACCTCCCAGCCGGCGTCTGTGTCTGTGCGATAAGCTGCTTGAATTCTCCACGCTGTTATCCCCCGCCGTCCTCTCTGCTTGGCTCTGTCAGTGCTGTGAAAGTAAGTGCCGTGATTGGATTGAGCGCCAGCCAATCACAGCTGGCGCTCGATCCAATCACAGCTCTTACTTACACAGCACTGACGGCAGCGGATTTGAAAGCCGAGCAGGGAGATGACAGCAGGGAGAATTTTAAAGCGGCTTGATTGGCTGTGAATGATTGAGCACCGGCTGTGATTGGCTGATGCTCGATCCAATCGCAGCTCTTACTTACAAAGCGCTGACGGCGGGGGATGACAGAGCCGAGCAAAGAGGACGGTGGGGGATGACAGCAGAGAGAATTCAAGCAGCCTGCCACACCGCCGCTGGAGACAGACGCCGGCCGGGAGGTGAGCATGGAGGGTTTTTTAAAGCCTTCCCTGACTCGAGTATAAGCCGAGGGGGGCTTTTCGGCACAAAAAAATGCTCTAAAAAACTAGGCTTATACTCGAGTATATACAGTATGTTGAATGTTTAACAAAAAAGGAAAAGTTTTATTAAAGTTGTGAAAATTTGGTATTTTTTGCCTCGGGGCCACTTGAATTGGAGTTTCAATTTCTCAAAAGTCTTACATAAATTTGGTGCATTTTGAACTTTCTTAGGCTGGGTTCACCCGGGATGGATTTGCTGCGAAAATTCTGCACGCGGCTCCTAATCCCGGGATTAGCCAGCAAAGTGGACAGGATTTTGCAAAAATCTCATCCTCAAGTTGCGGCAAATCCATTATGGACAAACAGTGCGGAAATTAAAGACACAGCATGTCAATTCTTCTTTTTTTTTTTTTTCTGCAGCAGCCTCTCTGCTCTCTATGGGGAGAAATGGCAGTAGTGGAAATGCTGGCGGTGAAGCCACTCTAAGGGCTCATGTCCACGGGCAAAATAAGAATTAAAATCCGCAGCGGATTTTAACTCTTCTTCTGCCCGCGGATCCGCACCCCATAGGGATGCATTGACCACCCGCGGGGTAGATAAATACCCGCGGATCGTCAATAAAAGAGATTTAAAAAAAAATGGAGCATGAAAAAATCCGGACCATGCTCCATTTTCATGCGGGTCTCCCGCGGGGTCGGCTCCCGCGGGCTTCTATTGAAGCCTATGGAAGCCGTCCGGATCCGCGGGAGACCAAAAATAGGAATTTAAAAGAATTACTCACCCGGAGCGGGCGCTGAAGGTCTTCTCTTCCTCACGGCAGGATCTTTCTTGCTTCGGCTCGGCGGATGTGCCCGGCGCATGCGCGCGGCACGTCGGCGACGTGCCGCCGGCGTGACGAATTCATCCGCCGGCCGAAAATGAAGATCCGGCCGTGAGGAACAGCTGACCTTCCCCGCCCGCTACGGATAGGTAAATGCTTTTAAATTGCTATTTTCAGCGCTCATGTCCGCGGGGCAGGAGGGACCCGCTGCAGATTCTCCATGTAGAATCTGCAGCGGATCTGATTTTCCCCGTGGACATGAGGCCTAAAACCTTCACCTGCGGTTTTCTAGCAAAATTCTTGTGGATTTTCGGTGTGGCCAATCCGCGAGAATTCCACTGGAAATCCGTCCTGTGTGAACCCAGCCTTAGCATGAATGCCTGCGAATGGATTTCTACCACGTTTCCCACGTGTCAATTCCGCAGCTACTAGGTTCTATTCAATCTAATGGCTTTCTGCCTGCCAGTGCTCACATGTAGAATCCTACCGCGGATTTCCGCAGCGGGAAATAAATTGCGGCATGTTCTATTTGCTGCGGATTTACGCCGAGGGAGGTCACCATTAATGGAGGCTGTGGAATTCCGCGATCACCAGCAGGCACTTTTTGTTTTTTAATTGCAGTACTCTTGTGGCATAAATCCACAGGTGTATCCCACGACGCTTGTGAGCATGACCCCTTAAAATCCTTAATTGAAATGTTTCCCTGAAAATAAGACCATGTGTTATATTAATTTTGCCCCAAAAGAAGCACAGTGTCTTATTTTACTTACCTAGCCAGTGTGGTCCAGCTCCCTCCCACTGGTCTCTGAGGTTCTGTAGCTCCACCGCACATCCTGCACTCCTCGGCCACTGATAGAACAGCACTTGCTGGCCGTGGGATTTATATATCCCACCTCCAGGAAGCGATGGCTCTGATTGCTTCAGCTAATCAATGCAGCGCTCGCTGAACCAACGCGATGGCTGTGATTGGCTGAGAGGAGCATCACTGAACCAATTGGAGCCATCGCTTCCAAGAGGCGGGATGTATGAATCCCGTGGCCAGCAAGTGATCTGTTGGCGGCTGAGGCGTGCCAGATGTGCGGCGGAGCTACAGAAACTCGGAGACCAGGGGGAGAGACCCGGACTGTGGCTGCTAGGTAATGTGTACATTTATTTTAGTTTTTTGTGTGTGTAATGCTAGTGCTTATTTTGGGGGTAGGGCTTATTTTTCAAGCCTCTCCGAAAATAGCAAATAAACCCATGGTAGGTCTTATTTTCAGGGAAACGCGGTATATGTTTTGCTGCAGGAAGCAGGCAGCTCTACATTGCACAGTGGCTTTGGTTGGTACTGCAGGCTAAGTCCTGTGGAGCTGTTCGCTTTTTGCAGCAAAGCGGCTAAAAGTGGGACAACTTTTAATCTGCAAAATACATGTTGATCTAACAGATGTCCATGATTAGAAAAACACAGCTGCTGTCTTCCGGCACCACACCTCTTCGCTGGTTCTATATAGTATTGCAGCTTATCTGATTCACTTCAGTGGAGCTGAGCTGCATTACTGGACACTTATGGCACTCGCTAATCTACAGCTTCTTATTGATGCTACTTGGAGTGGTACTTTTAATAAGCCTCCCCAATTTTATGTAGGTTTATTTCTTTCCCGCTTAGTATATGAAGTTACTTTCTTTGAGATTCCCAAGACCTAGAGGCACATATATGAAGATTGGCATTACTACTGTGCCGTGTGCCAGTCTGAAGAATGAGTGTAGTGTGAGCTGTGCTCCCCACAAGCATTTTGTTACATGCAGCACATGATATTGAGTGGGTCTGGATTTTGTGCGACATTCTTCACTTTCACGCTTTTGTTCAGAAAAGTATGAGTAAAGCATAGCAAATCACCGGTGCAAGGTATCCTTTTCCTGATATCTAGTTTATTTCCATTCCGTCATGTTGAAATACATTTACCATCAGAGATTTTTGTTATCTTGTCCTATTTATTTTACATTTAGCGGTGGAGATGTATGTTTGCGCTCCCATAATCTACTAGGTAATATCCACACATAACAATGTAGAGAGTATTGTACCTTTCCCAGACCCCGGTGTCTGCTTTCCCTTTATTTAATCTCTTTATTTAGTCTCTGCATATTGCAGACAATAAAATATGGATGCAGAAGTAACAGTAATTGTGTGGGTTTGGATTTCATCCATTTGCAGTGTATTGTAGCTGTTTATTTTCACATTTAAATCTTTTGTTAGCGGTGGAATTGATTTTTAACCTCGTATGCAGCAGCTTCTGAAGATCGCACTTGCCTGTGGGTGGTGGCTCGCTTATGGGGAATCCTATCTGGGTATGGGAATCATTTTGAACAGATGCTTTATGTTGTATATACCTGATATTTTTTTTACAACTGGTATTGCTTTCTTCCAAACGGAGGATTTATTGGAGGAGTTACTGCTACTGATAACTATTTTAAAGCCAGCAAAACTACAAGTATGGGTTGATTTAAGTGTGGTTTGTTTTAAGTGTGTTTGACTTAAAATCAGGTGACTTTAGATTTAGGGATTTTAGAATGGAGTCCCTTCCATTTATTTTTTTTCACTTGTATGAATTACTTTACTTTTAGCTGTACCAGCCCCCATTTAGAATGTGCTCCATGGTTGACATCGCCAGTTTACATCTTGTGCATAGTCCTTGAACAGCAATTCAAGGGTGAATACTGCTGTACGAGATGTAAACCTGTTGCACATTTGGAAGGCCAGATCTTAATAAGCAATTTGTAACACTGAGATCCATTGAAAACATGGAAAAGAGTTTGGAAACACTTGCTGAGGCATATGTGGAGGTGGATGGTAGCATGGAGTGCACAATAATCAGGCAGCTAGAGGGGGGACAGTTAAAAAGCGGGTAGAGGGAAAATTGCCAGAGAGGCTAGTCCTGAAGTGGTATGCCCCAAGTTTGCAAAGTTGGCAGATGAGGGAAATGCCATTACAGAGTTAATGCTGCTGCAGTAAGAAGGGGAAAAGGAGTGCAGGGTAGGCTAGACAAGTCCTGGTAGTGGAGGACTCCATTATTAGGGGGACAGAGGACAATCTGACGCAAAGACTGGGATCATCAAACAGTGTTGTTTTCCTGGTGCTTGAGTGTGACAAGTTGTGGGTTGGGTTGACAGATTACCAAGAGAGAGGCTGGTGAGGAACCAGCAGTCATGGTGCACATTGGCACCAATGACAAAGTTTAGAGGTAGGTGGAATCTCCTTAAAAGCACTTCAAGAGACCTAGTTTGTAAGCCTAGGCCAAGGACATTCAAAGTAGTATTTTTGGAAATACTACCTGTGTCACACAGTAAAGGCAGAGGGAGATTAGAGAGGTAAACAAGTGGTTTAAGAATTGGTGTAGGAAGGGGGTATTTGGGTTTCTGGAGAGCCAGGCTGACTCTGCTATTGACTACAGGTTCTACCATAGGGATAGACTGGATATCAATGGGCAGGGTACTGTGCTTGGGGGGAAGATGACTAGAAGGTTGTAGGAGTGTTTAGATTGGGGAGGAGGGCAACCAGATCAATAGAGGGGAAGATGGTGTAGAAAGTGATCTGGGACAGAGTAATGAAAATAGGGGTGGAGCGGTGGCAGAGGTTAGTACAGTTGGAACTGTTAGAACAGTAAATGGAGATACACTCAAAATGGAAAGTAACAGAAAACTTCTAAACTGTATGGTGACTCTGACATAGTGGTGATAACTGAGACCTAGTTGGATGAAATCTGTGACTGGGCAGTTAACTTACAGGTTATAGATTGTTCAGAAGGGATCCTAAAAACTAAAAAGGGGGAGGGGTTTGTCTTCATGTAAATTCCAGTTTAAAGCCCCCATTACAGGAAGATATGTGAAGGAGATGAACATGTGGAGTCTCTATGAGTAGAAATACATGGAGGGAAAAACCTAAAAATCCTCATAGGTGTTTGCTGTAGGCCACCAAATATAACAGAAGGCACTGGAAATTTATTGCTTGGGGAAAATCGCAATGTGCTAATTATTATAAGAGACTTTTAACTACGTGGATATAAACTGGAAGGCTGAAACCTGCAGATGTCGTAAAGGAAACGCGTTTCTGACAATAACTAGTGCAGGACCCAACTAGAGGGACAGTCATTTGGGACTTAATATTAACCTACAGACCTAACAGAATAACAGGGGTACAGGTCTGGGGACACCTAGGAAATGCTGACCATAATATATTACATTTCCACTTGTCTTTCAATGGGGTGTTTTGTCAGGGGGCCTCAAAAATACTAAACTACTGGAAGTTCAATCGAGTTAGTGATGCCCTAAACCTTATTGACTGGGACAATGCCTTCAGAAATAAGAGAACAGACCATAAATGGGGGAAAAAAACCAAACCTCTTAAATAATTACTGTGAACAGTTCACACCTCAGCAGAATTAACACATAGAGTTAAGAATAGGAGAAAACTAATATGACTGAATAATAGTGATGAGCGAGCGTACTCGTCCGAGTATTAGGGTGTTTGAGATGCTCGTTACTGGAGACGAGCACCACGTGGTGTTCGAGTCACTTCCATTTTCTTCCCAGAAGAGTTTGCGCCGTTTTCTGGCCAATAGAAACACAGGGAAGGCATTACAACTTCCTCCTGTGAAGTTCCAGCCCTATCCCACCCCCCTGCAGTGAGTGGCTGGGGAGATCAGGTGTCACCCGAGTATATAAACTGGCGCCGGCCGCGGCTCGCCACAGATGCACGCTGAGAGACATTAGGGAAAGTGTCGTCCTGCTGTAGCTGCTATAGGGGGAGTGTTAGGCTGTTATCTTCGTCTTCAAGAACCCTAACGGTCCTTCTTAGGGCCACATCTGACCGTGTGCAGTGCTGTTGAGGCTGCTTTTAGCAGTTTTGCACAGTTTTTTTTTGTTTTTTTTTTGTATATCGGGCGTACAGACCATAGCGTCCTCAGTCTGCAGTCATTTTACTGAGTATAGGGGCAGTACTGGTGAGGCAGGGACAGTGGTACAGGGAAAGGTATACTGGCTATATAGGCAGTGGGCTTTTTCAAAAACATACTATATTTGGGCTGCCTGTGACCGTGTTCAGTTTACTGCGTGTCTGCTGGGGGTAGTAGTCACTCATTATTACCCAGCTAAGCCTGTGACCGTGTTCAGTTTACTACGTGTCTGCTGGGAGTAGTAGTCGCTCATTAATACCCTAGACTGCTACTACTACTGAAATGGAACTAATACTTTGCTCCCCCTATACTGCTGCTTTGAAAGTGTTACTGGGGCCTGTCTTGACTGCTCCTATTACTAAAATGGAACTAATACTGTGCTCCCCCTATACTGCTGCTAGTGATATGTTACTGGGGCCTGTCTAGACTGCTACTATTACTGAAATGGGCGGTTGGGCAGCATGTAACCCAGGAGAAGTGGCAGCGGAGTGTCATGCAGGCAGTGATTGTGCTTTGTTGGAGGTAGTGTGGTGCTTAGCTAAGGTATGCATTGCTAATGAGGGTTTTTCAGAAGTAAAAATTGTTGGGGGGGGGGGGCACTCTTGCCGCTATTGTGGCTTAACCCCTTGAGTGGCACGCCCGGAAATTTTTCGGGACGAGCTCCACTGCTCATAGCGATACTGACCGGAAGATTTCCGGGCTATGTATCACTATGGGAGCTGCAGAGCACAATGCCACAAGCTGTGACAGTGTGCCCTGCCTGCACAGACCCACAGAGAACAAAGCAAGGGCTTTGAAAAACCAGCAGAAGATATTGCCGATCTGCCGGCAATCTCCTGCTTCTAATATCCTGCTTTGTTTACAGGTTGCCATAGAGACCATCGGCTTGTCAGAAGCAAGCCGATGGTCTCTGTGGCAGGGAGAGCTGGTTGTTAGCTGTCAGAGGACAGCTAGGTACTAGCTCTTATAGCAGAGATCAGAGAAAACCTCCGATCTCTGCTGTGTTAACCCTTTACATGCTGCAGTCTATGTGACTGCAGCATGTAAAGGGCTGTCACTGCAGCATGTAAAGGGCTGTCACCATCGGACCCCCGGAATGTGATCAGGGGTCCTGATGGGTCCCTGTGGAAGTCCCCTAAAGGGACAAAAAAAAAAGTAAAAAAATTATTAAAAAAAATTATAAAAGCACTTTTGTCTCCCTTCACTTTGTAAAAAATCAAAAATACAATCACACATGTGGTATCCATGCGTCGTAATGACCCAGAGAAGGAAGTTAATACATTATTTACCCCTTAATGACATGGCCCCTTTTTTTCTTTTTTCCCCATTTCTTTTTTTCCTCCCCCCTGTTTAAAAAATCACAACTTGTCCCGCAAAAAAAACAATCCCTCCATATGGCCGTGTCAATGGAAAAATGAAAAAGTTATGGCTCTTGAGACGCAACTGCAAAATTAGTTGAAATTCAATGATTAGACCATTTTAAAAAACCTGCCCTGGGGGGCACGACAGGGTGGTAGGAAACCCGCCACTCAAGGGGTTAATAGTGGGACCTGGGAACTTGAGATGCAGCCCAACATGTAGCCCCTCGCCTGCCCTATCCGTTGCTGTCGTTCCCATCACTTTCTTGAATTTCCCAGATTTTCACAAATGGAAACCTTAGCGAGCATCGGCGATATACAAAAATTCTCGGGTCGCCCATTGACTTCAATGGGGTTCGTTACTCGAAACGAGCCCTCGAGCATCGCGGGAAGTTCGACTCGAGTAACGAGCACCCGAGCATTCATCTCTACTGAATAAAGATGTAAAGAGGGCAATAAATAAAGCATTTACACTACTGCTAAGGTTTTCTTTACACCTCACGAAGGAGGTAAGTTCTAGACTGGACTGGGGAGAGTCATTAGATCTTGTGTATATACTTGATTTTTTCCAAAGCATTTGATGATGTGCTGCATAAAAGGTTGGTATATAAGGTGAGAATTTTTTATTATACACCGATTTCCATAATTGAATGGGACAATTCAGATATCTGTACTTCGCCAGGATTTGCTGTGTATGTGATTTTCTTTATGTAAAAGTATAGGGTACAAACCTTAGTTTAGACTCCTGGCTTAAGTGTCCAGTACACTGGTCAACCGCCTCCCCTTAACCTATTAGGCCTCATGTCCACGGAGAAAATCAGGCCCGCCGCGGATTCTTCATGCAGAATCCCGCAGCGGGTCCCTCCTTTCCTGCGGACACGAGGCATAAAAAGAATAACAACTCACCTGTCCGGACACTGCGGATCTTCCCTCCGTCGCAGCCGGATCTTCTTTCTTCGGCCCAGCGGATGTGCTCGGCATGCCGGCAGCCGCGCACTTTTTTTTTTTTTTAAACTCATACTCTCCCGCGCTGGAGAACAGGAATTCAGCTGTGGGTGTGCTGCGGATCTGGACTGCTTCCATAGGCCTCAATAGAAGCCTGCGTGAGCCATCCCAACGGGTGACCCACACTGAAATGGAGCATGCTGTGGGTGTTTTCCCGCACACGCAATCCGCGCCTCAAGGGAAAATGACATCCGCAGGTATTTAATTACCTGCGGGTGTCCAGTGCATCCCTATGGGGCGCGGATCACGCGTGCGGGACACCCGCTGTGGATCTGTCCCCGTGGACATGAGGCCTTAGTCCCACCCACAGGGGGTGGAGCTAATAACCACTTCACAAGTTTGCCAAAATTGGAATCATGCCTCAGCAAAACGGCGATTCATCTAAATAATTTAATTGCTCAGCCCTACGACACGCAGTTTCCTAATTCAACCAAGTCGTGTATGGTAAATCTTGTGTTATACATTTTAAGAGGTCTTCAGAACTAGATAGTTGGTCTTTACACGTTGTGTCCGCTGTCTGTGTAGTTTATGCTGTGTAAGTATTTGGAGGGTCCTCCCTCACGATGCTCTCCGTTATTGTTGGATTTCACGCTGATCTCATCTGTTCTTGTTCTGCATTGTCTGATGTCATGTCAGCACATTGGCTGCTTCCAAATGTTTTTTGTTTGTGTTCTTTTGTTACCCTTGAATCTATAAGCTGAAAAATCGGATCAGTAGCCAACTTTCTGAGCGCACAATTGTGGCCGTACCATTAGGTGTTAATGTTATTTCTAGACTTGTGATAATCCGTATGAGAATAGCTGCAGTAAACCATAAAATTAGCATGTAACACAGATGTGGCCATAGTTGTTAGAGTCGTGTCCCGTGGAAGGGCTTTTGCAGCTGGGATGGTCCTGCACCCATCTGGAATAAAGAGAACATATTGTCCTTAAAGGAACACTAAAACTTAGATATGAATGAGAGAAAATAAAATCATGCTTAGTACTGGTTGCAAGAACATGCAGAAAGTATCTTGCTGGTTGTCAAACTATCTTTTGGAACCCCTGCAGAGGGTATACTTTCCTACTGATGTCTTCGATGTTCAGCTGTGAATGGCTGATTAGCTAAGGTTTTATGGTACCTTTACACGGTATGACACATGTTGGGTGCATAAGCATTCCAGCTTTCACAGTCATTCAGTGAATGGAGGCAGGGCGCTCCGGGGATCTCGTTTTGGCTGTCCGCCTCCATTCACTGCAAATGGGCAGTCCCTCAAGGATTGAAAACTTCCATTTAGGCCGCCTGCACACAAACAGATTTGCATTGCGGAATCCGCGGTCAGTGTCCACACCGCGGATCCGCAGCAAATACCACTTGTTACATGCTATGGTCAAGCACTATTTTAGTGTGGATTCTGCACAGACTGCTTTCATTGACGTCAATGTAAGCTGTCCGACCCATGGCCCTTTCACAATTGACACTGCGGAAAGGTTGCTGATTCCGTGTCATCGCCTAATGATGGTGCGGGGAAAAAAAAAAGATTTAAAAAGAAAAATCTGTAGTGCACGTGTCCAACGGCGAGCCGTCCGACCATCTGCAGTACAGATAAATAGAGGTACGTCGGCCGGGCACAGGGTTGGGTTCTGCTGTGGGCTCCCGCATGTGGAATCCGACCCGGTCATCTGCAGCCGGTCTTACACTGAACCAGAAGTTGCTCACTGAAATGGAACAACTAGCAACTACTAAGCAACTTTTCGCTGTGTGCCGTGTCGGGGTCGTGTGTACATGGGCCGACAGTTTTGACTATTGGTCTGTGTAAAGGTACCTTTAGCTAAAGGACCTAGGTTGGTTGTGTTCTCCTCCTGCAGAGGAGGCTGAGGGGAGAGGCTCCTGCTTCAGACACTTGTCTTAAAGACAGATTGGTTTGTGAGGAGGAATGGGTAAAGGGGTGGAACACAAATATCTTTTAAAATGCCTTTCTGAGTTTTAATTGAAATATGAGACACAATGGGATCAGAAAAATGTTTAAGGAGAAGTAGATATATATTTTTTTTGCTTATTCTTGGGAATTTCTGTATGCTTTTAAAGGGTTTTTCCCATCTTACACTTTCACTGGATACAGGTGTTGGCCTTGTCCGCCACACCTATTTGAAGCAAATAGGTCACACGACCTATTTCTATCCCAAGTGATTGGTTGGAGTGGTCATGTATTAGATATGTCATCGCTGTAGTCAGGAAAATTTAAGTCTAAGAGAGGACTGGAGAGCATTACAGCAACGGCAAGGAGATTCAACAGGTGAGTACTCGACCTTTTTTATTATTTTATCTCATTTCGCCCTTGGATATATTTACCTGGAAAACTTTTTTAAAGGGGTTTACAGCACTGCACCAGATATGTGCAAGGATAAGTCATCAATTGTTGATTGCCGGGGGTTTGCCAATCGGTGAGCACTGCTGTCATTTCAGTCCAGGCCTAGCACAGCGCTGTACATTGTATAATGGCTGTGCCTGGTATTGCAATTCAGTCCCGTTCAAATGACTAAGACTGAGCTGTTCTCATGTGAGTAATGTATGTGACGCCACAAGCCTGAGAAGAGGCCGTGGCGCTCACACTAGTGCCGCAGTTTCTTCAATCAGCTGATTGACAGGAGACCAGAACAGCGGTCCCTGCTGATTAACTATTGATGACACTCCTGAGGGGATAGATTATTATCAATAGTATAGTGAGTACAAATTCTATGCTCTCTGAACTCAGATGATCCCCCCCCCCCCCAATTCTGTCTCGGCTATAGAAATATTAATGTTGTTTGCTTCTAAATACAAATGTTTTATTTATCCTGTTTTTATAATTATAACTCTGCACCTGTCTGGGAAATATGAGTTCCTATTACTTGTGACTGTTCCCCTTCGTAATAAGTGCTCTTGGGGTAGTAAATATCATGTCACCTATAAGACTATTAAATCAATTTGGTTCCGTGATGTCATTCACAATTCATTCCTGATATTATGTGTGACTCGCAGCATCTCAGGCATAATGTTCAGTCGTTTTCTTCACTTCTTGATTTCTGCCTCCATAAATAAAAAAAACATTATTTCTTGGTTGTATTTGACATACCTCGCCTATTTTAGGGTTCATTAGCCCTCTCGCACTACCAAATATGCTGTAATGTAATCATTCAACCTGTTTGCTCACCTGCCTTGTCCAATACTGATCCATTGCTCCGAATGACAATTTGCTAATATTTGGCTGTGAACCATCTATTGGTTCTAGCGAACCGTATGCTGCCCCTATAAGTTTACCTTGTACAGTAGTTTATGTATACCTGTTCATTCATACCTGGATTTTATTTCTAAGCCAGCCACGGGGTTGATTGACTATGACCAACTAGAGGTGACTGCCCGGCTCTTCCGTCCAAAACTCATCATCGCTGGTACTAGCGCCTATGCAAGACTGATTGATTATGCCAGAATACGGAAGGTATGTAGAATGGAGGTTGGTGTTACAAATAAGTTACTGTTTGTCCGGGTGTAATTGTAATGTTATATCTAGAGATGAGCGAGTATACGCGCTAAGGCACATTACTCGAGCGAGCAGTGCCTTAGCCGAGTATCTCCCCGCTCGTCTCTAAAGATTCGTGGGCCGGCGCGGGTGACAGGTGAGTTGCGGCGGGGAGCGGGGTGGGGGGGAGAAAGGGAGAGAGAGATCTCCCCTCCGTTCTTCCCCGCTCTCCCCCACCGCTCCCCGTCCGGCGCCTCTCCCCGAATCTTTAGAGACGAGCGGGGAGATACTCGGCTAAGGCACTACTCGATCGAGTAATGTGCCTTAGCGAGTATACTCGCTCATCTCTAATTAGGAAACATTAGACCACTTAGCCACATTTGGAACCATTAGATTAATTAGCTACTAGCAGATTTTTTGCCTCACACGAATGAACATTCCTTATGGGCGCACAAAGTATAGTAAAATATGTCGAGACGAGCAAAAAAATATTGCTCGTTTTGCAAAAATTCTATACTCATGCTAACGCAAATAAGCATGTGCTAGTGTGAAGTGGGCCTTAGTGACTGGAAAAACGGTGTAGCACTATGCCCTGTCACCTTCTGCCTCTAGTCTAGATCTCCCCCGCTCCCCACCGCAACTCACCTGTCACCGGCGCTGGCCCCGACTCTTTACAGACGAGTGTGGAGATACTTGGATAAGGCACTACTCGCTCGAGTAATGTGCCTTAGCGAGTATACTCGCTCATCTCTAGTTATATCTATTGTTCTCTGCCTATTGGCTTTGATGTAAGTTATTGTCTTAGAGACCTGGCTCTGCTGTTAGGGTTGTATGGGTTTTTATGTGCATGACCTTTCCAATATTTTCAATATTCTTCTAACATTTTATTAAAGTTGGTTGCTGTGGAAATGATTAATATCCTGAAACAAAACAAACATCAGATATATATCACTCAGTCCAACAATGTAGCAATATGTTTGCTGCTGGATGCAGGTTAGAACCTGGTGGAAGATGATGCATATGTATCGAGATGTATCCTTCTACAACACATTATAGCATCTCGTGATTTTAATAAATGCCTTATCGTGCAATACAGTAGGCATCTGTAGAGGTTGCAATAATGTAACGGATTACTGTAAAGGCTCCTGTGTGCCTTGAATCCAGTCTCCTACGTATTTCTATATCAGCCTGTCTATCACGGCTACATAACGGGACAAAACGTAATTTCAATGGATTTCAGTGGTTGCGTTTTCATGATCAGGACTTCACCGCTGTTAATTGTACGGCCGAGAAAAGATAGGACTTGCCCTATCATTCTCGCGTGTAGTCAATACATTGTGCAGGGAAGATCGGGTGTCAACTGTCTTCCCGCGTTTTTTTTCAAACTCCTGCAATCTGGCGCGGAGTTAAGTCAGCGAGTGAGAAGAAATTACCCTAGTTCAGGTGCAACTACGCTCCATAGCGGTGAGCGTAGTTGCACCTACGGCAATGTGTATTTGCACTGAGAATGGCTTTGCTTTGGGTTTGTGGTGGTCGCATCCAGGAACCACCAAATTTTAGCCTGGGTGGACAAGCACACAGCACTGGCCCATGAGTATTATCCTTAAAGGGGTGTTCCCATATTTATTAGGGCCTTATCCTGTCTCAATGCTCTCGTACTGCTTGCTGCAGCATCCAAATTTTGACTCGTGGAGGGCCATACATGCATGCATAGTATGCTAGGCTGAAAAACGACAACTATCCATCTAGTTCATCCTGTTTCTGCCCCCCACGTTGATCCAGAGCAAGGCAAACAAAAAATCTCCAATGAGGCAGTCAGAATAATCCTTGGATCAACGCTCCTCAGAGATGGTTCTTTCTTGACTCCAAGTCCGGTAGTCAGAAGATCACCTTATCAACCCATTCTGACTATTTAATGTTTTTATCCTGTGGTAGCCTTAATCCCAGTTACCTCTACCACCAGTGGCTATAAACAGGTTAATGGTGTATTTCCATCTTGGTGCCTTACCCCGATTCGGCCCTGCTGCCCACTACATTCAGACTCCCAGAGGTCAGCGGGGTTTGCCGAAACAGCCAGACATCCTGAGTTATGATGTTGGTTCAGATCATTAGGCTACTGAAATTTGGCTGCATTTTGGGCATCTGAATGAGGCCTATCTCCTATATTTATTTATTGTATGCAGGGTGTCCACAAAAATACCTACTAGGGGGCAAAAGAGATTTTGGTTTTTCCAGCATTGCACGAGGGTTGTGTGTGGAGCCTGCCTGTTCCAGCACTAAATGATCAAAGGAAATCAACTTAAGACAAGCAGCAATAAAGACATATGAAGGACTTAAAAAAACCAAAAGTTAACCTTTTTATCTTACATGGAGTGCTGAAAACGGTCAACATCAGCGCGTACACAAAGATGTACATGGTTGAACATGGTGGAATGGAAAGCACGTAGCATTTCTAGGGTTACCACTTCACAAGCCACTCATATCCAGCTCTCCAGTATCCATGAGCCACGATCGGCAGCAAAGCCTAGCTCCGATAAGTCACATGTCCAGTAGCCAGCCCCGAGGAGAACCTAGCAGGATGGGCAGCGAGGTGGAACAACTTCTATACAGTGTGGCCTGGCTTGCAGCAGTGAAGCGGAAAATTTCTTTCATCACAACTGTGTGGTGGTGGGACTAATCTAAAAAATGGCAATCTGGTTGCCATTTGCAAAATCTTGGGGTTGCCATTTGGATCCCTGGCCTGGAAGCATCTCGTGAAATTCTATGTGCTGCAGTTTGTGTTTCGTCCTGTTTTCCCATAAAGTAATTGCCGTTTCATAGTATGGTTCATTCGTATAAGACATTGCTGCTGCACTCTATGTAACGCTTAGCAGCTTACATCAGGTTGTCTCTTGTAGAAACAATTGGCATTGTGTTCCACAGTATGATTCGTTTAGATTTATTTCGGGATTTGCATCTTGGCCATAGAAAAATCTACCCATATCCGCTGATTAACCATGCGATTGTCACACGACCCTTTAATTGATTTTTTTTTTTTTATTTCACTGATTTCATAAATTCATTTGTGGCATTTTTTTCTTTAATTGCCACCAATAAATAAATCCATTGTTCTGCTAATTCGTCTTCAATGGATTCCTTGGAACAAGCAGGCTCCATACATCTACCCTTGTGTAATGCTGGAAAGCTCTTTTGCCCCTCAATAGGTATTTCTGTGGTAGAAGCAGCCCTCTGCTGTAGACGCTGTAGCTGACCGTAGCATTTCTACTACACTTTGCGGACAGCCCGCGTGTTTACAGCCAATGACGTTACTCTGTGTGCGTACATAATAAAGCAATCTATTTTATTCAAACTTGGTCCAAAATGAAATTTCCAAATTTTTTTTTTTTTTTTTTTGCACCTAGAGTAATTTTTTTTTTCTTGTTAACACTGTTTGTTTCTACTATTCTCCTCTATTTCACGCATTGTGCAGAAACCCTTTTCGAGCCCATTAGTGAGACTAGCTCAGTGCTGATGGTATATCCGAGTTAATATAGCGTGTTTATCAGCATAGAGTACCTGAGGGACCCAATTCACGCTTGTAGATTGGTGCACCGAGTCTCTGCTCAAATTCTGATCTGAATGAGGCGACAGAAGGTGCAGCGTCTTGGCTGTGTTAGTCTTTCATTGTCTTCAGACCCTTTGGGTATAAATCAGACGCCAGAAAAAGGATGTTTTAGCTATTTTAAGCAAAGTATTGCCAGTCTGGACAGAAAATTCTCTGGAGTTTTAATAGAGAAAATCGGAGAAGGCTCAACCTGAGGGCCACCAGACTACGGCTCTCGGAAGACTGAATCAAGACTAAATTTACAGCTGATGAATGGAAGCAGAATTCGTTTTAATTTCGAAATGGTAACCTAAAGACAATTGTTAGAGGAAAAAACAGTTAGGGGGGAAAGTGTTCTTGAGACTTTTGGTGATGTGTAACCAATATGAATGCAGAAGCAGTGGAGTTGTAAGGTAAAAGGAAATCTACTATGGTCAACGGGCAAATGAATTGCAGTCCGAGTTGACTACTATGGAAAAAGTATCACTCCGTTTCTCATAGAATCCTAGAATGGTAGAGTTGCAAGGGACCTCTAGAGTCATCTGGTCCAACCCCCTGCTTAGTGTAGGATACATCCCAGAATTGCTTTTGCCTTTTTGGCTGCTGCATCACATTGTTGACTCATGTTCAGTCTATGATCTGTTTTTGACAGAGAGTATCATGCAAGAGTCTAATTAATTAGAATAGGAACCGTGCGCACGTTTAATCTTTGGGTTTTGTACTTTGCCTTGTCAACTCTACAACCCAGTTTGTGGTATTATCTCTCCAGGTCAGATTGAACAAGAGATTTGTAATCGGAGGGCCGTTTAGTCTTTTTAGTTTTGTGTGGACCATCACACAGACATTGAGAGAACTACAACCTCTACTACTGTGGTCATTTAGAGTAGTTCAAGCAATGAATTAGTCCATAATGGATGACATTCTATATCTGGAGCCTTTAGTCCTACATGTGAACTACATAGAGGTTGGCATTAATAATTCACTAGTCCATACTAGCAGGGACAACATGCACTTTTGAGCATTAACTGCCCTATCCTTTTTCCCGTACTGTACCTCTCTCCACCACATAAGATGGTGATTTGAGACCTAAGCCTAGATATATTTGTAGATCTTCCTTGACCTCTCCCATCTTCCAGGTCTGCGATGAGGTGAAGGCCTACCTACTGGCTGATATGGCACACATCAGCGGTCTTGTTGCTGCCGGTGTTATTCCATCTCCTTTTGATCATTCCGATGTGGTCACCACAACAACTCACAAGACTCTCCGAGGAGCCAGGTAAAAGAAGTGGTGATATTAAGTTTTTAAGATATAGCTGCCAATTTTTGCTGTGTGCAGGTTCACTAGCAAAAGTATAGTGGCAGCTTGTTAGACAGTTCTTGTATTGGTATATGAAGTTTGTGAAAACCTACGCATAACCAAATGGGTTTTCCTCCCCAAACATTTGTCTAACACGCATAAGTGGCTCTAAAAGCTGCCGCAAAAAGTGCTAATGCTATTGAAGGCGCAGGTTTTTTGTTTTTTTTATTCTTAAAAGGAGTTGTACCACAATTGCAAGTTATCCCCTATCTACTGGGTAGGGAATAACTTGCTGATTGGTGGGGTTCTCTCCAATGAGACCCCCACTGATCTCAATAGCAGGATTCCTGTGTCCTGCTGTCCAGTCACTGTGGGGATGCTTCTCCCCCTGTAGTAACATCACTGTGAATGGTGCATTGGCCGAGCATGCGTGCTGAGGGCTCCATTCATTTCAATGGGGCTGATGGAAATAGACGAGCAGCACCTGCTGCTCAGGTATATCGGCAGTCCTATTGGAAGGGAATAGAACGCTAGTGCACTTGCTCAATCGGCACTCCATTCAATCTCCTCACTGCATTGGGCGCAGTTACCAGGGCTATGGAGTTGGTAAGCCAAACCTCTGACTGCTCGATTCTCGTGGACTCCGACTCCTTCCTATAGGACTCATGTTTTTCAATGATAAATCTACTGTATTAAAATAGGTACGGTGTGGTAATGGGTTTTGATAAATGGGGGCTTTGATGAACAGAACATATATTTATAGGACACTTCACATTTTTACTAAATTAATGTAAAAGGTATTTTTGCAACAAATTCTGTATCTAATTATACACTATTTATAATATATAGATTTTTTTTTATAAGTATGTTTCTTCCAACTCCACCAAAATGACTCCATCTCCAACTCCGTGACTCTGACTCATCAGTGCGTTCCCTAACTATTGGCAAGTTATGCCTTATCCTCTGTATAGGGGATAACTTGTAATTGTGCTGCAGCCCTTGTAAATAGGAGCGGTCACCTCTCCTAACATGTCTGTCTTAGTAAATAGTTGGAATCCCTATATGCACCGATTGGAGTTTATGTATGGACCATTGACCAGGGGAAAAGTAACTCCTGTTCTGTCTTTTTTTTTTTTCCTCTTCATACTATTCCAGGAGGAATAACAGAGGAGTGACACAATACAGGGTTGGAGAGAAGCATGTTTCAGAACTATTTCATGGGCAATGATGGTATTTTCTAAAACAGACATATTGGATGTCAGGAAAGCCAACCAGTTCTCTTAAAGCTGCTTTTTTTGGTTTCTGCCTTTCCTCTAGTTCTCAAAAAAAAAAAAAGTTTGAACAAATTGACAACTGGGTGTTACCATTCCCCTTGTGTGGGGCTGGCTGGATGTTGTCGCGCTGTCGGGTCACAACACCAACTGCTAACACTCGGTTGTCCATTTATTCTTGAATTTCTAGGAAGAATAACAGGGGAACGAGTCTGTCCAGAGTTCTAAGAAAAGCTCTGCATTTGGTTTATAGGTAAAAACGAAGTGTCAGGAGAGCAATTCAAGAACTTGTAATCTAAAACTCTCTATAGAGGTGATGTTTTTTTAAAAACAAAAAAAAACGTATTTTTACCTTTTTTTGTAAGTTAACAGATTAAAAATGCCCCAAAGTGCTTATTGCACTGTATGTTCACAGATGGATTTTGGTGCATGGTGTCCCATTCGTTTCAATCAATATCTGCCTCTGTCTTGATTCGGGCTCACACCCACTCGCGTTCTTTTATTTTTTTTTTAAATATCGCTGCGTTTTTTTAAATGCGATTGTCAATGGGACTTTCTAGTGTTAAAAACGCATCGCACAAAAATCGCAAAGCAGAAACTTTGAATGCGTTTTTAACATTAGACCGTCCCATTGGCAATCGCATTTAAAAATCGCAGCGATATTGCATCGTTAAAAACCGCAAGTGGGTGTTTTCACACCCAAAGCCCCAATAGAAGTGAATGGGGATGCGTACAATACACTAGGAGATGTGCGAAATGCTACATAATTGCGCATGAAAAAGGACACATCTGGAACTCATTAGACCAATTAGCTATTTAAATCTGTGCGTCTTTGCTTGCTGCGCTAATCAACATGCCTTACAGGTGCAAAAGGTACATTGAAATGCGTTGATGCAAAAAAAGCATCATTCTGCAAAAACGCTACGCTCGTGCGAAGGAGGCCTTAAAAGAACATCATCAGAACTGCTATCTGATATGCTATTCTTTTTTTAACCTTTTGATTGGAAATTGATAGTTTTTAGAACATCTGCCAGTATCATTATTGTATGGTCCCTCCGGTTGAAGTTTCCCTAGGACGAAGGACCCTAAATAACGGAGTGTGTGTAGGACATGCGAATATGATCCAGGGCACTGCTAATGACTAAATGCATCATCCTCGGGGTTCCTGGAAGTTGTGCCCAGCCTGGGCTGCTCTTCTCACTACAGATATATACTAGTAGCTCACCATAGAAGGAAAATACTTTTTTTTTTGCCGGCTTATAACGAGTGGATTCTAATAATAAAAGGTAGCAGCATTTTGCCGTCGGCTGTGCGCGACGCGGTAGTTATTATATTGTTGTGGAAATGGTGCGATCACCGCTAGACACTGCTAGCATTTCTTCCTGCTGATCTCTTCACCTTCCAATCAAAGCAATTAGCGAATACTGTAGGTCTTGGCACACGTATGCCTCTGCCCTCACCTCCCCTGGTTCTTCCTGATCTTCGGAGGCTTTCTTTTATTATCACTTTTTGGCACCTCTCTCGCTTCCGTCAGTTTCACGTCCCGGACTGGAGCGTGAAGCAGGAAACTGTGTGAAACAGAGCAGCGGGACTACTCGGTCCTCACGCTGGGCTTCATTCACCCTTTCTCTGCTCCAGAGATCTGTTGGATGCAACCTACTGCTCAGACAAAACACTTCTATCTGCAAACTAAGGCAAAATGAAAAGTCGTCTTCAGCAAGGCTGAGTGCTGTCTCTTCTGTATAGAATTGGTCACCAAACGGTAAAGGAACCTGAAGGGCAAGTCTTTACGTAATGATGATATTGGTCACGAACCTATATGGGTGAAAAGTGGGTCTTCTAATATTACATGGAGGGCATCATGTGGCGAAGAGTGTTAAGCCAGCAGTATGCAGTCCTAAGCTCTTGCTCACGACCTTAAGGTTGCGGGTTCAGGTAGCCGGCTCAAGGTCAACTCTGCCGTCCATCCTTCCAAGGTCCGTAAAATGAGCACCCAGCTTGCTGGAGGGTAATAAACAAAAATGACCTGAAAGTGCTGCAGAATAAGTTGGAGCTATACAAATAACAAGATTTATTTTTATTATAGCACTAATTTGCTTGTTTTTGCCAATCCCTAGGTTATTCTAGACTCCTCAATAACCTTCCTATTATGTAGCCAGAAGAACGTGTGGTCATAAGACAGAAGGTCTCAGGGAATTTGATTAAAGGGAGAGAAGGACACTCCCTATAATGTGACTGTGAAGCGTTAAATTTTGGTTCTGCTTAGGAGTCTGGTAAAGCTGAATGGTCACCCATAAGACATTAGGTCATACACAGAGATTTGTCGCTCAGCATACCCAAAAGTGGCTTCAACCAACAAATGAGCGCTGTCCTGTATTACTATACCATACCTATGCAGAACAGCCTTCAACGTTGGAGCGCTGTCCTGCATAGTGTTAGAAAAGCGTATGCTCTCAGCCGACATCAGAGTTATGCAAGGAAAATCTTAATGTCTGATGAGGGCCGACACTAGATTGGAAAGGGTTAAGGATTGGGTACCTCTGCACGTGTCGGAACTTTTTGAAGTTTGAATCTCGCCATAAATCTCTGGCAGTTGCGCCGCCAATCCACATGTTAGATTTTACTGTGAATTACGTTGTGAGTTTACCCCGGTAGGTTGACAGGGTAAAACTCTGCAGCATAATTGGATTCTATAGATTTTTTAAAAATCAATTGCGCATCTCAGAATCCATGCAATAATCTTGTGTAACGTGGGTGAGATTTTGTAAAAGCCCATTTACTTACATTGTACTATTAACGGGTTGTGGATTTTACTTGTAAAATTCTACACCAAATCCAACGTGTGAACTTGTTGTCCATTCCATGCATGAGAACTAAGATGTAAGCATGTGTTCATGAGTGTACGCCTCACAAATACTTAAGGGACCTCATTGACCCGATACAAGTCAAAATAGTACTCAGTTAGCTTGGGTCCAGCCAGTATTGGTTTGCATAATGGCCCTTTGACATTAAATGAGGATTTACCAATTCTCATTTGGCTGAGCGAACGAGCTGATGACGTCGGGCTGCTGATTCCGGAACTTGTTTTTGGTCATCCAAGGTGGCTGCAGCAATTTTCTAACTAGCTAATGTATAGTGTAGACTGCTCTTTGATTGGCCAGTGCTGATCACATGAGCAGGTATAGTGCACTAGTAGTCTAACACAACCAATGCACTGTGCGGATTAGGTAGTCTGAAGATTGTGTTGGCCATTTTGGAAGGGGTAAAAACAGGACCCTGCGGATTGGAGGGAGGGCAGAGAAGAACATGGGCAGGTAATATGAAACTGGAGAATCGCTTTCATTTTAGATACATTAGGTCAATAAAAAACAAATGTAGACACAGCCTTTAAATTTTAGTGTGTTTTTTTTTTTTCTTTTAACTTTAAAGCAAATTCTTTGAGAACAGTCTGACCGATGAAGCATGAGTATCAGAAAACAAGTGAGCAACAATACTTTGATCTCATTTCTGTCCTTGTAAATTTAGGTCTGGACTGATATTTTACCGTAAAGGAGTGAAATCGGTGGATAAGAAAACTGGAAAAGAAAGTCATTATAACTTTGAAGATAAAGTCAACTTTTCAGTTTTCCCTTCAATCCAGGGAGGTCCTCACAATCATGCAATAGCCGCTGTCGCAATAGCATTAAAACAGGTGAGACCAAAGCAGATTAACATTGGGATGTGTTAAAATGTGGAACGTGGACAAGATCACTGCAGACCGTGTCCCCGAAACACCTCACTTATCAAAAGTGGACTTATCTGCTCCTAAAACCTCTGGCAATCGGCTGTTTTCTGTGGGGGAAATGGTATATTACACAGAGCCCTTTCATTTGAATTAGTGACCTTGTACTACTGATCATGTCTTCCAGAACAGAAGCCACTTTTTGTGGCAACGTTTTACTATGGCTTACAGAGGAGAGATAACAAGCGGGATCTCAATATGAAGTAATAAATAAAGGTCCATTTAAGGCCCATTTACATCAACCGATCGCTAAAAGATCGCTCAAACGACAGTTTTTAGTGACAGCTTTGAGCGATCATTTTGCATAAACTATTAAGTAGCTACTCAGCTACTTAATAGCAATTAAGTGTGCAAATGAAGCCTTACCTGAAAGGAGTTAATAGCCCGAGGGCTCTTATCTGCGCTCAGATCCTTTGTTCTCCAGGGGTAAACAATGCTATCAGCACTCCCCATGAAGGACTGCTGATGAGGCTGACGGACGATTTTTAGGTTGGACTGAATTTAACAATCAGCTAGCAGTGCACGATGCGCGCGCATTTAGACGCAACGATTATCGCTAAGACGATTGCTTAAAAATTGCTAAAAGACAATCATCGGCTAGTGTAAATGGGCCTTAACACACGCATATCTTTCAAAAGATTGAAAGATCAGCGATCATTTTGCATAAAAGTACTAATGAACACTAATTGCTATTAGTACTTATCAGCTTCATTTGCATGCAATTGAGCTTCTCAGAGCTGTAAAGGCCTATTAACATGGAATGATCGCTCAAAAATCACTAAAAAGCGATCGTTTGAGAGATAATCGTTGCATCTACATGCGCGGCCTTCGTGAACTTTTTGGGTACTGCTAGCTGATCAATAAATTCAGTCCAATCTAAAAATCGTTTTTCAGCCTTATCAGCAGTTCTCCATGGGGAGTGCTGATAGCATTGTTTCTGGTTGGAGAGCAAAGGAACTGAAAGCAGATAAGAGCCCTCCAGCTATTCACTGCATTCAGCTACAGGCTTCATTTGCACACTTAATTGCTCTTAAGTAGCTGAGTAGCTACTTAATACTTTATGCAAAATGATTGCTTAAAGCTGTCACTCAAACTGTTTGAGCGATCTTTGAGCAATCATTGCACCGTGTAAATAGGCATTTACAGAGCTGTCTTTAGAGCAGGATGTGATAGCGGGAGAGAAGCGGAGTTCTCTGATATATATGATTTTGAGACAGATTTCAGCATAAAAGTAATAAATTCTCTCCTTAGAGAGAGAGTGAGAGTCCTGCTTGCGCCGCCCTCCTAGTCTTGATTGACAGCCTATGCACACACATGAAAAGATAGCAATCTCTGTGTATAGGCAGGTTAATCAGAATTCGCAGTGTGGTTCAGGCAGCCTGAACTCAGGGATAAGTTCCCTTTAGACTGCCAAGTGAATGGGAAGTTATGGTGCAAAAGGCTTACTTGGGCTGGTTTCAGTGTGATATTGAGTGTAAAACTTTTAGAGAAGTTTATTTTATAGCTGCTGAGTTAACTAAACTCCCAGATTGTCACCATTGGACTCGGGAGGGAAATGTACGGCCGAGTGATATAGAAGAGATTGTATGCAAAGCACGTTAAGGCCTCCCTCACACTGGCTTTTGCAGAAATGCAGCGGTTTTCAAGACTGCGGTTTCAGCAGCATTGTCAGGCGTTTTTGAAAAGGGAATATTCACCTAGCAGGCTCCGTTCGGGTCCCTGCCGCTACTCTCCGGCTTTCCTGCAGGCTTCCGGGCACTTGTCAGCCTCCGACAGACCATCTCTTGCTGGTAGCAGGGTTAAAAACCCACAGCTCCAGCAAGAGATTGCTCTGATTGACTGAGCCACAGCTCAGGCAATCAGAGCCAGCGCTCAATACAACAATCACAGCCATTCATTGAATGACTGTGATTGGCTCATCAAGCGCTGGCTTGGATTGGCCAGCGCTCGATGAACCAACCAGAGCAATCTCTTGCTGGAGGCGAGATAATCAAAACCCCGTTACCAGCTAGAGATGCTCTGTTGGCGCTGACAAGTGTCCGGAAGCCTGTAGGAATGCTGAAGAGCAGCGGAAGGGACCCCTGGAAGCGTCTGCTAGGTGAGTATGTTTTTGTAATGTTTTTTTTTTTTTGTAGTGTAGCCAGGGCTTGCGTTTAGCGCTGTCAAAAATGCAGTACCAAGTTGTGCCACGTTTTCGGCAGCGCTGAAACCGCTGCCCATTAATTTCAGTGGGCGACGCACGGCTGAAAACGGCCAGAGAGAGAACATGCATCGCTGTCAAAGCGCAGTGTGGAAACCGCTTGTGTGAGCAGCCCCATTGAAATGAATGGGAGCATTTTACAGCGTGTAGGCCACCTATTTGGACACCTCGCACATCCAAACTCCATGAACAATGACCTAGAGGAATGGTGATGACCCTATCTGGTGCCTATGCTGGAGGTTTGTAAGAAGGAGCCATTGATTCTCCTTTGTTCTTGGGGTCATTTGTAGAGTGTTGTAATATGCTGAAGAGTGATTAGATGTAGAGCTAGATTTAAGAAGGTCTTTTATTTTAAAAAAATTAATAAAATAAATAACAAAATTGCCATATAGTCATGTCCTGCTATGCTTTTTTTTTTACTATTTACACTCTATCTTGATTTTAATATTTCAATAGTTTCAATTAATAGCTTAACTATAAAATAATTGCTTTCCTTTAACCATAGTAGTGTGAAACATGTATATATTTGTACATTTCTTGAACTATAGCATATTTCTTTCCGCTTTAACGTGTCTATTGAATAACCATTATACTCAACAATATTCCCATTCTGATCCATGTGCAGTTATTGGCTTTAGGCCTCATTCACACGATTAGAAATCTGTGGTGAAAAAATGATGTGGACCTGCATGCGGATTCGCACTATTCAAGGCGGATCTGTATGTGGTTTCTGCATCAAGAAAAAAAAATTCTTCCTATGCACAGAACAATCTCCATTGAACTCAATGTGATAGTAAAAGGACACGGGGTCTAAGAGCTCCTTCACAGATTTTTTTTTTTCTTTTAACCCCTTGAGTGGCAGGTTTTCTACCACCCTGTCGTGCCCACCAGGGCAGGTTTTTTAAAATGGTCTAATCATTGAATTTCAACTAGTTTTGCAGTTGCGTCTCAAGAGCCATAACTTTTTCATTTTTCCATTGACATGGCCATATAAGGGCTTGTTTTTTGCGGGACAAGTTGTGATTTTTTAAACAGGGGGGAGGAAAAAAAGAAATGGGGAAAAAAGAAAAAAGGGGCCATGTCATTAAGGGGTTAAATAATGTATTAACTTCCTTCTCTGGGTCATTACGACGCACATGGATACCACATGTGTGATTGTATTTTTGATTTTTTACAAAGTAAAGGGAGACAAGTGTTTTTTTTATTTTTTTAATGATTTTTTTTACTTTTTTTTTTTTTTAAATTTAAAAAAAATTTTTTTTTTTTTGTCCCTTTAGGGGACTTCCACAGGGACCCATCAGGACCCCTGATCACATTCCGGGGGTCCGATGGTGACAGCCCTTTACATGCTGCAGTGACAGCCCTTTACATGCTGCAGTCACATAGACTGCAGCATGTAAAGGGTTAACACAGCAGAGATCGGAGTTTTTCTCTGATCTCTGCTGTAAGAGCTAGTACCTAGCTGTCCTCTGACAGCTAACAACCAGCTCTCCCTGCCACAGAGACCATCGGCTTGCTTCTGACAAGCCGATGGTCTCTATGGCAACCTGTAAACAAAGCAGGACATTGCCGACATGTCGGCAATATCTTCTGCTGGTTTTTCAAACCCCTTGCACTGCTCTGTGTGGGTCTGTGCAGGCAGAGCACACTGTCACAGCTTGTGGCATTGTGCTCTGCAGCTCCCATAGTGATACATAGCCCGGAAATCTTCCGGGCTATGTTGCTATGAGCAGTGGAGCTCGTCACGGAACTTTTCCGGGCATGCCACTCAAGGGGTTAAAGCACCATGAGTTTCAAACATATTTTTTAAGCAGATTAAATAAGATGCGTTTTTTTGTTTTTTTTTTGTAATATTTGAAAAGTATACTTTTTGGTGTTCACTCCAATCAATCCCTGTAAAGATGCCTATTGGGGAAATGCAATACTCTGTGATGACTGCATATAAAAATACACCACAAAGAACGCTGTATATGTAAACTTTCCAATAAGTAGCTATAGGGTGTAAAGCCACATCTGGCCATAGCAATGTAGTGTTTGTTTCTTTTTGAGGGGAGATGGTCAAGAAAAAAAACAAAAAACAAAAAAAAAACACGAACCCACTGTAAAAAAGTGTGAATTCAGCCATAAGATTGTGTTATGTGAGTATATACGCACACATTGTCACCCCTTACTACTGCTTTGCAATGCAGGGACGCCGAAATCTTTCGATTAAACCTTTTTTTCTTTGTTAAAAGGAATAACGGTCTCCTTGCGTGTGAAACACCTGCTGACCGATCACCGCAGAGCAGGTGATTCCAATTGGAAATGCGGTTATTAATCAAATTGTGACAGCACTCGAGAATGCTGCAGAATGAAAACCACGGCTTCACCCTGTGAAGCTATTAATTGCTGACTGTAGGTACACACAGAACACTTGTCTTCAAGGAGGCGGC
Organism: Eleutherodactylus coqui; assembly: GCF_035609145.1. NCBI lineage: Eukaryota > Metazoa > Chordata > Amphibia > Anura > Eleutherodactylidae > Eleutherodactylus > Eleutherodactylus coqui. The sequence continues at coordinate 474,216,027 of NC_089837.1, read as the reverse complement.
TATTCTTCCTTAAAATAATAAATCGAGGCAAGACGACGGAATCCGAGGCTTCTATGTTGTACTGATTACACAGATGGATGAAGAAATGATCATTTTAGGAATAATAGGAGAAAAAAGCTTTTATATATTATATGTGCAAATCACAATTATGGCCACGAAGGTTAAAGGGTTTTTCCAGGGAGAATACTACTGATGACCCATCCTCAGGATAGGTCATCAATAGTTGATGGGCTGGGGTCCGTCGTTTGCGACCCCCGACCGATCCGCTGTCAGAGCCGCAAATACACAGAGGTCGGCGCGGAAGTCTCTGCGCCGACCTCTGTGTAGTGGCCGGCACTTGTAACTGCAGGCATGGCTTTCATTGAAATCAACGCGAGTCGCGTCTGCAGTTACAAGCGCCGTCCACTACACAGAGGTCAGCGCAGAGACTTCTGCTCTGACCTCTTTGTATTTGCGGCGCTGACAGAATGCGCCCACGCAACTGATCGTTCGGGGTCTCGAACGACGGACCCCAGCCGATCAACTATTAATGATCTATCCTGGGGATAGGTCATCAGTAGTGGTCTTCCAAGAAAACCCCTTTTAAAAGGTTTTTTTTTCTATAAAATATTGTTCTCCGGGGTCCTATGCGGCAAATCTTCCTATATGCACTGATTGCCATGTAGCTGTAAAGCTGGGCAGCTTTGCTATTCAGGTCTCTAGGAAAGCTGGGAGACCATCCATTAGGTTTATATTTTCTGTTTTTATGTTATTTTAGTAGGGAGCCCTCTTTGGCCGTGTTCTCATGTCATGATCGTGTCACAGTTTGGTGATAAAACGCTAAAATCCTTGGGCTTCCGTCTGATATCAGATGTTTTCTCTGACATTCGTATAATCTTCTGTTTCTTTGCATAATACTGCGTCAGATACATAGTAACATAGGTCTTTTTCCGTCCTTACATACTATGTCCATCAAAAGGCAAAAAAAAACCAATGAGCTAGAAGCCAATTTTTGCCCTTTTTTAAGGGAAAAAAAATCCTTCCCGACTTCAATCTGGCAGTCGGAATAATCCTTGGATCACCGACCCTCCTGAAGTTATTAATGATTATAATAGACGACAAGCTATAATAATGATGCACGGAAATCTTTTTCTGACTCTACAGGCCAGTTCTCCAATGTTCCATGAATATGCGGTGCAGGTTCTGAAAAATGCCAAGGCGATGGCTGCCTCCCTGCTTAAGAAGGGTTACACGCTTGTGTCAGGTACGGTAATTATGAATATGATCGTTAGCCTATGTGTCATATAGTTATCGGCGTATCCTATATATGTTGCAGGCAATGTGTGAAATACAGGCATTGTAGAGAATGACTAGGCAAATTACAAAGCTTGTTTTATTTAAATATACTATATACTTTCCCTAGACATTGTATAGATTTCCTAGCCATTCTACAGAGCAACAAGCACTATTTAAAGGGAACCTGTCACCTGCCCAAGGGCTAATGCCCACGGACTGATTATCGCTGCGGAAATCGCGGCCGGACATCCGCCGCGAATTCCACAGCAATGTCCGTCCATAGACATGCTTTGTTAAATGATTCTTCCCTGTCCACGAGGCGGAATCGACTGTGATCTTCTGCTTGTGGGGGAGAAGCACAGCATGTTCTATTCTGTGCGGAAAATCGCGCGGACGGTTTCCATTGCTGTCAATGGAAGCAGTCTGTCCCGCAATACGTCTGCTGTGAGCACAGCGGAAGTATTGCGTGAATCCGCGTCATGCTCGCCAGGTGAGACACTCGCGCGTGGATCCGGAGAGGTGAGTATAGGGTCTTTGGCGGACGCCTGGTCTGATTTCCGCCGCAATATTTCACTGGTGGAATCTGACCCGGCAATGGGCATGAGCCCTAAAGAACAATTAACAAACTAATGGCCTATTTACAAGCAAAGACAATCTTTCAAACGCTTGAAAGATTGACAGTTTTAGGGATCGGTTTGCATAAAATATTAATGGACACTAATGTCCATTACCACTTTATCAGCTTCATTTACGTGTAAAAGGGCTTCCAGGCGTTGTTTGCAGAGCACAGCATGTGGTCTGAGCTATGCACACAGCTCCATTGTTCTCACATGGCCTGTTATCAGAATACAATGTAATCTCTGACTTCCGTGCAGAACACAGCCTGAGGTTCCTGTTATCTTCTCTCCGGCTGAGCAATGGATTTTAATCTCACCTTAAAATCAATGTTCAGCCGAAAAGTAATCAATCGCAGCGTTCACACGCAACGATGATCGCTCATCTCATCTGAGGTCGTTTGACCAAATTTTGGGCCTTAACTTCTAATGCTGGTTGGAGAGGTGACAGAGACCCAGGGGATGTATTTTTCACACTCGCCTGCTTCCTGATTCCCACGGTGCTTGCTTGTAAAGTCTGTGTGCTGGCCGAAAATCTGACTATTTTCAGTTCCATGTGCGCTTTTCAATACAAGTCTATGGAAGAGTAAAAGTGTGGAAGGAGAATGTGGGACTGTAATAGTCACCTTGGAGGAGGATGAAGGTTGGACTATGGGACATTGGTAGAAGAGAAGATGATGATGGGGCTGATGGTGTGAATCATATAGTGAGGTAATTACCCCTCTCTACTCTTCCTTAGTCAGACCTCATCTGGAATACTGTGTCCAGTTCTGGACACCCCACTTTAAAAAAGACCTAGACAAACTGGAACAAGTTCAGAGAAGAGTTACCAAGATGGTGAGCGGTCTGCAAATCATGTCCTATGAGGAACGGTTAAAGGATCTGTTTAGCTTGCAAAAAAGAAGGCTGAGAGGAGACTTAATAGCTGTCTACAAATATCTGAAGGGCAGAGGGATCAGCCCTATTCTCATTTGTACAAGGAAGGACTAGAAGCCATGGGATGAAACTGAAAGGGAGGAGACACAGATTAGTTATTAGACAGTGAGGGGGATCAATAAGTGGAACAGGTTACCACAGGAGGTGGTGAGTTCTCCTTCAATCGAAGTGTTCAAAAAAAAAAAAGGCTGGACAGACATCTGTCTGGGATGATTTAGTGATCCTGCACTGAGCAGGGGGTTTGACCCGATGACCCTGGAGGTCCCTTCCAACTCTACCATTCTATGATTCTATATGTTCTGGTGGAGGGAAAAAAATGGGGCTGAAGGGTGGGAGTTCACTTCTGGCAGAAGTATTTTATACCTTGACTGTTTACCTTATGGCATTGCATAGAATATCCAAGTGTGTGAAATACTCATTTTTTCATACTTTTATGTCCCATTTTTGGCATTCAGTATACTGCCCAAGCATTCTATCCAATGAACTTGCGTTGCCTGTAACATATATACTGACTTGTATCTTGGTCTGTTTGAATGGCAGTCAGTTACGTGTTGTAAATGTGCTAAAAAAAATGTTTTTAAAAAATCACTAGTTGCATTGATAGATGTTTTTGTTATATACTTGAATCTTATGTTTTTCTTGTCTTTTCAGGAGGTACTGATAACCATCTGGTTTTAGTAGACCTCAGGCCCAAAGGTATGGATGGAGCACGAGCTGAGAGGGTGCTGGAACTTGCGTCTGTAACTGCCAATAAGAACACGTGCCCTGGAGATAAGAGCGCTCTTACTCCTGGGGGCCTAAGACTTGGTAAGTCCTTATTTATGGGCAGGTTCGTATATTCCATGGAAGCCCTGTACCCCATGTATTATGATGTTTCCTTCCGTTGTATGTATGCAGTATTCATTCCACATGCAGTAACAGACCCTATGACAGTTAATGTGGGGGAATGTGCATTTTTGAGTTGCAAAAGTCAAAAGTTCTGATTAGCAGGGGCCCCGCTGCTGAGATGTTTGCTGATCGCTCAAGCAAGGGAGCCGCAACACTCAACAGAACACTTTGCCCCTTCGGCTGTCATCGTTACTTGTCAGCTACTCTTGGCAGCTGAAGACTGACCCCTCGACATCATCTACAGATCTCCATGTGTCTACCATCAACTGCGAGAGGAACTGACAGGCAGTGAAGACAGCCAAAGGGGTACTGAGCTCTGAGTGCTGCAGCCCCTTCATTTCACTAATCAGAGGAGGATTCGGTAGCAGCCTCCCCACTGATCAAAACTTTTGCCATGTCAAAAGTTTGTTTAAGGCAAAAAAAAAAGTGCAGTTACTATTTAAACCGCACCCTTAGGGAGCCATTATCTGTTTAAGGCAACCTCCTTTACAAGTTGCCTCACAGCACATATTAAGTTTTGGGGGGGAAAAAACCTAGCACTACTTTAGTTCCAGGGGTTGTAGTTTTTGTTTTTTCCTCTTTCGGCCCATCATGTATTTCTACAGTGGCTTCACTTTTTGTTCACACTGTTTTTCAGACCTCCTTTAGTTAGTGGGCGCTTTCGGATGCTTTATATTCTCTGCAGTTGAACTTGGGGGTTGCCAGCATAAATCCCTCTTATTCAAACACCCTGGATTTTTACTACTTAAACCTTGCTAGTGCCATCCCAATTTCCCAGATATCACTAGATGGATGAGCTATATGATGGTTGACTCACAGAATAGATATTTTGCCTTGTTTTCATTGCTTTTTTTTTTCAAGTCTAAAATACAATTAAATTAATTAAAATTTAAGATCTTTCACTGTTGTACCAAAGGATACAAAAATAATACAAACAAGTCACTCTAATGTTTCCATGGGGATTTTGGTGATCTAAACATACATCCTGTACATGCGCTTAATAGTTGTAGTTCACGAAGGTACTGTAGTTATCACCAGCTGCTGAATTAATCTAAGCAGCAGTTACAGTCCCACACAGCTAACTTGGCAAAGTGTAGATTGGGCAGCCCTAGAAGTATGGGCGAGGTACAGGTATCCAAAGAATGTGGAAACGTATGAACTCTATGACACGTGGGTGTATAGAATAGTGTTGTAGACTGTTTTTTCTATATAGAGACATTTTAGTTATATATTGTGCAGCATGAGTGTGTTTTATTTTAAACCTGGTGAGCCTATGGACGATGTATGCCATTGTCTTATATTGAAATAACAGTAACATTGGCAGCGGCTACATGATGGTATGGCACACAAGCCTCTGGAAGCCCCAGAACATGGATTTCAATTTTATGTTGTGGCCCCTGTGAGGCTACATTCACATGGCAATGCGCGTTTTTCATGGCGATGAGAGGAGTTCTGCATTCAATGCCTCACGTTGCTCCTCCTCTGATCTGAGGATCGCAAGTGTTTCCCATTAATTTAGAAACATTACATCACATCGCACTCGCATGCACATTGTACACCATTGTGATCGCCATGTGAAGTCTTTTAAGATCCCATTGAAACTAATGGGCGAGGCCTTCCGGGGGATTGCAAAAAGATGGAACTCGCTGTGATTTTTATCATCGCTTTGTGGAAAAAAATAAAAATAAAAATCACATGTATATAAGTCTATTCAAAGGAATGGAGTACATATTCGTGGGAGTTCATATTCACGCAAGACTCTCACCCGTGTGAATGTAGCCTAAGGTCTCATCTCCATGGGCGAATCTTATGTCACATGCAGATTTTTGCAGCGGGAGACGCGCAGAAACAATTTTCTGGAGATCGCGCATACGATGGTTTTTCCACGCGGATGCACTGCGGATCGTCCGCGCAGAAAAAAATCCGCAACCCCACCTACCTAATTGATTTTAATCTTCAAATCCGCAGTACATCTGCAATTGTATTCGCGGATGCACTGCGCATTATTCGCACCCCTTGACTTCTATTGAGCCCATCCGCACAGAATCCGCGCTGAAATGGAGCAGGCTGCGATTTGTTTTCTGCACCAAATGGTCCGCAAATCAAATCCGCATGCTTAAATTCAGTTGTGGATACCGATGCTTCCCTGTGGGATCTTCCGCGCGGGTGACTCATGTGGATCCTGCAGATCAAATCCGCCCGTGGACATTGGGCCTAAAAGAGAAGGTAAAATCCAATCGCAAAGTTGAAGAGTAGCATAAGAGAAGCAGAAATCTCTTTTCTGCCTCTCTCCCGTGGGACCACTGCCATGACTGAAGTAAGGAAAGTGTGCTCGAAGTGGCCTCCTTCTGCTACCATACATGCGTGCAGCTGGACCTGTGTTCATTCTATGGACTCTGAACGCGGATCCGTACCTGATTGTCCTAAAGACGACGGTGGATGACTTCTTGGATGATCTGCCCCTATTGTAGCAGGAGGACGCCACTTTAAGTACGTGTTCCTTACTTCAGTCACAGCATTGGTCCAACGGGACTTAACCCTTTGCAATCCAATTTTGGATTCAGGGTTTCCTAGGGGGCTTTCTCTTTCTGCCATTATACAATGGCGCCATCTGCTGGCTAGAGCCAGTACTGCAGTATGTGACATGCTGGAGAGGCCTCTGACAACAGAGCGGCCAGTAATATACAGTAAGAATACCCTGCCGGACGTCTTCTGACATCGGAGCTGTACAGCCTTCAATCACAATGTCTTTAAATGTCAGACAGTGGATTGGAAAGGGTTAAAGACGCGGTAGGCAGATTTTTTTCGTTCTTTCTTTGCTTCTCACATGCTACTCTTCAAGTTGGGTTTTACTCTCTCTCTTACAAGGGCCACAACACAAAATTCAAACCCATGTTTGGGGCCCATACCCCATACATTCAGGTAGCGCATCCATGCCTTCCTATCCACGTACTGTATTGTTATATCAATATAGGACACTAGTAGTGAGATCTAGCGCTGGATCTGTCTATTTCACTACATCCTGTATAGAAAACCACAGCACAGTCTCTTTGTAAGGAAGAATGAAATACATGTTGCTGTATTATGGGCCGGATATACCTTTCCTTTGGATGGATGGCGTTTACGTTCTGTGTTGTCTACCTGTTTTCTGTCAAGCATAATAACAAAATCAGGTAACAAGCAATGAAAATGCCATTTATTCTTCCTTACAAAGAAAGCATTCTGTAGTATTTTTTTCCAATATCTGTATGGGGATTGAGGAGTCCTTCTGTTGTGCAGTACTATTATAATATTAGCCGCTGATTTAGAGGGCTCCTTTCCAGCATCTTGACGGTTGATAGAATTTCTATCCTCTTTAGTTTGATAGAATGCTTGTGAAATGTTCATTACTTTTTCCAAAATGAAACTGGGTTTTTCTAGTATTACTTTTATGTGCAAACCTACTGTCCTGTTAATTGTCATTGCTGCGAAGACAGACAGACATTCATACATTCGTTTTATATATCTAGATAACAACCAATCACAGCGCAGCTTTTTTATGTTACCTCAGTGGTATAATATATAACAACCAATCGCAGCGCAGCTTGCATGTTACCTCAGCTTTATAATATATAACACCCAATCACAGCGCAGCTTTCATGTTACCTCAGCAGTAAGAGAAATAACAACCAATCACAGCGCAACTTTTATTCTGCCTCAGCAATATAAAAAATGGCAAACAATCACAGCGCAGCTTTCATTTTACCTCAGCGGTAGAATATATAGCAACCAATCACAGCACAGCTTTCATGTTGCCTCAGCAGTATAAGAAATAGCAACCAATCACAGCGCAGCTTTCTTGTTACCTCAGCATTCTCAATATCCAGCAATTGTCTTGCGAAACGTTCGGCGGATGCATCATTTTCTGGTTGAACACTCATCCCGTTGGTCGTAATGCCTTTTGTTTTTGTGCTTGAGATGGAAATCAAATGATCTTTGTCTGGGGGGGCATAACTGTCGACGACGCTCGCACGCGCGCCACCTATCGTAGGATAGATGTACTATGCCAGTAATCTTACCAGGAGTGTACTCAGCAACTTCCCAATGTTTCATGGTGATTGGATGAATGGTGTAGTAATGCATAAAAGACAGACAGACATTCATTTTTATATATATAGACATCAAGAAGTGAGAGAGTTAGATTCCATACGTAAAATTTGCAGCGCAACTTTTATTCTGCCTCAGCAATATAAAAAATAGCAACCAATCACAGCACAGCATTCATTTTACCTTAGCGGTATAATATATAGCAACCAATCACAGCACAACTTTTATTTTACCTCAGCATTCTCAATATCCTATTTATGACATAATCAATACTCGTGCCAAATTTTGCGCATAGGATTGAATAATTGAGTTGGGACCCATTAGCTTTTCCTATTTATGACATAATCAATGTTCGTGCCAAATTTCCCATTTCTATGACACCGGAAAGTGAGAAAATTACATTCCGCACGTAAAATTTGGACGCCAATTCTTTTGCGCTAGAATTGAATAATCGAGTTGGGACCCATTAGCTTTTCCGATTTATGAAATTATGAGGGTTAAAATTCTAAGTGCAACACCAATCGGGCCCACCCCACTTGCCCCGTTGCCGGCCGTAAGAAGAGACACCACACACAGGAGTCTGGTCTAGCTCCTCACACGGGAGAAAAAACTGCGCACTTTATTACAGATTACATGAGATCTTATACACTTTTGTCCCATCCCCACACGGGGTGATGGGCTCATAACCATATATGGGAAGTCCGGATTTCCGCCTTAGACAGTGAGGCGCCTCTGGCTTATACAGAAAATTACGTATTTAATTAACTCCAGTACAAAGAATTACCCACACAATTCTAAGAAGTCCGGCCTAACATCCATATATGGGAAGTCCGGATTTCTGGCCTAAGACAGTCAAAATTATGTACATTTGAACATCTTGATATCTTGTTTCTGCGCTTCTGGGAAATCGGCCAAGTACATGCGGCCTTGTGTCTGGTTCTTCTTCTCTGAATTTAAGATACATCTCTTGCAAAACCTTGGCATATCTGATGTAAGGCGAAGTATTAAAGTTTTTTTCATTTGGAATTGAATAAAACTTGCATACAGGTATAAAAGCATAAAAAACACATATGGCAATATATATATATACCCTCACAAACCCCCCTAAAAAACTTAATATGGAGATCAAGCATCAGACTTTGCACTCTTCCTCGGTCGTCTCTCCCTTGCGTCAGGGTTTCTCCACTGCCCGTAAGTCCCTACTCCTAAAAGGGAAGGGATCCCTACCTAACCTCAGAAGGAGGCCATGGATTCCCTGGGCTTATTTCCGGGCCTCCATACCCTCTATCTGTACAAGTTAACACCCCACAGGGTGTGCCCTCGCCGGAACCTAAGGTCTTCTGCACTTTCCCTAGGCAAATGGGAAATCCACTGACAGTCCATCTTATGAGACTGAGGCAGACACAGTACTAGTCCATCTCTCCATTCTTCTGGTAACGTATCTGGTTGGCATTATCGGAACTGGCTCTTCATCTTTTTCAAACAAGGGAAATTTTGGTCACATTAAAGGGATAATACACAAACAGGAAATTACATACCCCACCTCTTTCTGTTAAAATCATATCCAGGGCTACTCTATTTTGGAACGCCATGGATGCAGTGGGCCCTAACTGGTCAGCTAACCCTTGCAAAAGCATCTCTAGTGTAGTTTACAAACCTCTGCTGATTGTAATAGATATAATTCATCTAATCTACATTATTAACAGTGACAATAGCAAATAAGGACTCAAAACCTGCTTTAACCTGATCTCTAGAATTAAATTAATCTGGCACCCCCCTTGGCACTCCTAATTGCATCTAGGTATACATGTGGATTAAAGTTACCACCTGGAGTGTCAATGTCTCTCCTAGCACGATGCGGTGTTGGATTCTTACCCTCAGTGTAGGCTTATTGCACATTTCATTATATTAATTTGTTCTGAAACAGGGGGCTAGTGTACAGTAGTCAAAGGTGTGTGTTAGAGGAATTGTACCAAATTAAAGCATGTAAAGGATATACAGGATCATTAGTTTTTTCAGTGCGAAGTGTGGATCCAAGTGGGTTTTCCTTCGAGCTTGACTGCATTTGGGTGAACAACATCTGGTAAGGACATTCAAACCGGGTTTCTCTCTCAACTTTTTCACATAGACCCTGTCACCTGGTTTAAGATTGTGACACTCATCTGTCGGACCTGAGAGAAAAGCAGAGACTGCAGAATGCATTACTAACAATTCCTTGGAGAAACCTATGGCAAAATTAACAAGAAAATCGTTCCCCAAACTCAGCTACTGTGGCATGTATCCTCCAGAGAAAAAGAAAAACTAATGAAAGACACTCAATTCAAAATTTACCCATTTTCTCTATTGTCTTTTGTATCTACTTTCCCACTACTCCGTGGACGGTAGGGTGTATGAAAAGCCTGGAATATACCCAAAACAGACATAATGTGTTGCATTATTTCACCTGTGAAGTGTGTACCTTTGTTTGACTCAATCACTTCCGGTACCCCATATCTGAAGATTACCTCATTCATGAGCTTCTGTACGGTTACCTGCTTATTTACTTTGGTAACAGAGTAGGTCTCCAACCTGAAAAGAAATCAACAACAAGCACATATTCATGCTTCCCAACAAGTGGGAGCTGAGTGTAGCCAATTTGCAATCCCTGAAATGGGTAGAGTGGTCTAGGCAAGTGTGGTGTGGCAAATTTACTTCTGCCCTGTTGCTTTATGGCAAAGATCATGCAAAATTGGACAAATGATGCAGCAGCTACAGAAAACCAAGGAGCCACCCGTCCTTGTTCAAGCGTTGACATCATTGTTGCTTTGAGAGGTGCGTCTTTCCGTGCGTCAGCTGGGCCATCATTGGGCACAGGGACTATGGTAAGCAAGTTCTGTTGACTGTTCACCATACGCCGTCCCTTTTTAGTCCATTTGTCTTTTTAGTCAAAGTTCAAAGCTATAATCAAAGTCCAAAATTATTATCAAAGTCCAAGTTGTTTATCAAATTCTTCTTTTCTTCTTTCTTCCACGGCTTGAGGGCCGCTGCTTTTGCTGTGTGGTCTGTGATGGCGTTGCCTCTTGTTTCTCCGGTGTAGGAATTGGTGTGAGCTTTCCACTTTGTCAGGTAGAAATAGGGTCTCCGTGAGACTGCACCGCTGCAACATTCTTAATTGGCTGTCCCGCTGTGGTAAAAAACTGTCTGGCCTTCCATGTTGGGCCGTAATCATGAGCTATGCCAAATGCATACCGGGAGTCAGTGTAAATGTTTGCCGTCTTACCTGTGGCCACTCCACACGCCTCCGTGAGTGCTTTTAATTCCGCTTCTTGTACTGCGACATGCGGAGACATTCTGCTTTTTTAGGACATCTTGTTGTGTAACCACCGTATATCCAGTGTGGAGTCGTCAATCACCCTGGTACCATCTATAAAAAACAACTCAAAATATGCATTATTAACAAGGGCTTTCAGTAACTTTTTAAAACTTAAATTTTCTTGTTGCATCAATGCTGGACAATCAGGCTGGTATTCTATTTGAAAAAGATCAGAATCTTGTTGCAAAAAATTTAAAAATGACTTGCAAAAAATTTAAAAATGGCTGATTTGCAATACCTAAAATGGCTGACTTGCCATACCTAAAATGGCTGACTTGCAATACCTAGATCACCTATGCCTTCTCCTCCCCCCCCCCTTTAAACCAGGGTACGCAATTGGAACAATAGTAGCCGGGTTTAAGTTAGTACCACATTGTAAAAAGATTTGATGGATGCAGATAAGGCCTGTAAGATGTTAGCACCCATAACAGAAACATGAGTTACATCGGGGAAGAATAATCTACAAAACACCTACTAATATTTGAAATGTGATATCCCTTTAAGTGAATTCATTATTAGTATGTTCCTGCCTGCAATATCTTTATCAAATTTCAGACAGGAGAAAAAAAAAACAAAACAAAAAAACTAGCTGCTCAAAATTCTCCCCCCTCCCTTGTGCAAGAAGGATGAAACATTACTACGTACTATTACATCATCTAGCTCCACCCCTTCGATATTGGCACATTGCGTCCGTCTTCTCAACTTAATTTCAGCTTAACCGTCTACACGTCCACATCTCAACCAAGCAAAGTCCCATGCATGGGGTAGGACTTTTACCCCCAGTCAATTTCCACATCACACATTCCACCACAGCCCGAACACGGGTCACTAACTCACATCCATCCATGCGCTCAAGTCTGCTCCGTCGCCCCCCTTTAAAGGTGTACCAGTCCATACAGATGCATGGACAAAAAAAGTTTGACAAACATACATACATCAGCTGAAAAACACCGAGGTGAGTACTATCATTTTATAAAGTACATAATTCTATTGAGATGAGATTGTGAATGAGCGCTATCTTTGACAAATTATGTGAAAAAGTTTGCTGAGTGACTGAAATATTCCATATTTCTTATCTACTGAAGCTATTATATGCTGTATTAAACACTGAAGTATTTAGTTTCTGTGACCCTGAATTTGGAGTGAGTTCTGAAAGCCCCCACCTTTTTTAAAACATCTCTTATCTCTCCGCGACTATGAAACACAAACTGATTTGTTTTAGCTTAAACTATTGAAAAAACATTTGAAATCATAATTAACACATATGCTGGGACCTTACAACATTCATTTTCAACCCCTGTATAAGTAAGAATATACATTAGAAATTACTATATTTTCCTGCCTACTAAGACAGTATAACTAATTAAATTCATTTCAATTCATTGCAAGCAAGCCAAGATATTAACCAAGGATGTTATTGTATTTTCTCTCTCGCTGTTATCTTCCTGACCTTGGAAGGCTACACAGACTTTGCAGCTACTTGTCAACAACCTCTTCTCCCCTAAGAGCAAGCTGTTAACTATTTGCACATACAGTATATATATATACACACATATATCCACCTAGTATGGATTATACATATTATCTATTATCTATCTTGTATTATACACATTTCCATCTCTCTTTACCAACAAATCACGTGCATTGTAACTTACTTATCGACTTTCTTGCTCCTTCAGCACTTTTCTCCCCTACCTAACTGCCAATATAACCTTCAATAGACACTCTCCTGACGCCCTCTTGATCACTTACTGTACTTTTCAACATTTCACTTACGGACACTTTCTTAAACAAATAATGTGTATATTCGTAACTTACTCTGACTGTCTCTCTCTTTCTCCTTCTAGCAAACCTTGGTCTTCCAAGGCACCTCTGGGTCCTAAAGACCTCCATCCAGACACCATTTTGTAATCTACCATGCGGGTCGGTGTCACACATTTTCATTAGATTTTTCTTACATTCTACAGATTCATCCACACGGCGGCAGCCCTTGAGGGGCTCTATCTTCTTTAATAAGATCTTACGCATATTAGAACATCAACAATAATAAAAATAACAACACGCTCCAAAGAATGCATCCCTCTTAATTTTCAAATTGTCAGCCCCTTATATACCGGCAGACAACCGAGGGTCCCTTCTCCTTATGGAACCAGCCCCATAAAATGCATCTCTCTGAAATCAAATCGCTAGCCCCATATATAAGGCAAAACAACCGAGAGTCCCTATTTCTATGTTCTATGAGACTTCTCACAAAATGCATCCCTCTCAGCATGCGTCTCTCTTAATTTTCAAATTGTTAGCCCCTTAAATACTGGACAAACAACCGAGGGTCCCTTTTCTTGTGAGACTAAATACAACAAACAACCTTCACTATCGTTAAAACACCATGGACTTCAAAGTACAAATAAACTACAGACTAATTTCTGGGTGAGCCATTGGTGCGCATATCACGGTCAGTGGTCCATGACGGCAAACCCGGAGCCCACACGAGTTACCGTGTAGAACTCTTAACCCAACCCGTCCGGTCACAAACCACAGATAGTCAGTCCTGCTGCAAGACTCTCAGCGTAAAACACAACATAAATATATGTTTGTCTTACCTGGAGTTCTAAGTGAGATGATCAGGCTCGGTTTGCAGTAGGACGGTTTCTCAGTAGCGTGGATCCGGGTGAATTGCGCTGTAAGCTCCGATTTTACCGCCGCACGTTCGGGCGCCATTTATGAGGGTTATAATTCTAAGTGCAACACCAATCGGGCCCACCCCACTTGCCCCGTTGCCGGCCGTAAGAAGAGACACCACACACAGGAGTCTGGTCTAGCTCCTCACACGGGAGAAAAAACTGCGCACTTTATTACAGATTACATGAGATCTTATACACTTTTGTCCCATCCCCACACGGGGTGATGGGCTCATAACCATATATGGGAAGTCCGGATTTCCGCCTTAGACAGTGAGGCGCCTCTGGCTTATACAGAAAATTACGTATTTAATTAACTCCAGTACAAAGAATTACCCACACAATTCTAAGAAGTCCGGCCTAACATCCATATATGGGAAGTCCGGATTTCTGGCCTAAGACAGTCAAAATTATGTACATTTGAACATCTTGATATCTTGTTTCTGCGCTTCTGGGAAATCGGCCAAGTACATGCGGCCTTGTGTCTGGTTCTTCTTCTCTGAATTTAAGATACATCTCTTGCAAAACCTTGGCATATCTGATGTAAGGCGAAGTATTAAAGTTTTTTTCATTTGGAATTGAATAAAACTTGCATACAGGTATAAAAGCATAAAAAACACATATGGCAATATATATATATACCCTCACAAAATAATCAATGCTCGTGCCAAATTTCATGTTTCTACGACATCGGGAATTGAGAGAATTAGTGGCAATGATGGAAATCGAACAATCTACGTGGGGGGTCGTAACCGTCGACGACGCTCGCGCACGCGCCATTTATCGTAGGATAGTTGTACTATGCCTATAATCTTCCCAGGAGTGCACTCAACAACTTCCCAAAGTTTCATGGCGATCGGCTGAATGGTGTAGTAGCGCATAAAGGACAAACAGACAGACACACACAGACATACATTCAATTTTATATATATAGATAGACTGACACCTAGAAGACACAAGTATGGCATTGCACAGGAGGTCTCCAGAATATCCATGTGTGGTCTCACTAAAGAAAGACATTGATTAAATAGAACAAGTTACTAGACTGGGTACAACAATGGAAAGCTCTTAAGAACAAAATCAGGAAAGACTTAACTGGAGCCTAGAGGAAAGAACTGACTGGGGGACATGATGGAAGCCTTTATATATGTTACAGGAGGAGAGATGGGAGAGGGGGACATGATGGAAACCTTTATATATGTTACAGGAGGAGAGATGGGAGACGGGGACATGATCGAAACCTTTATATATGTTACAGGAGGAGAGAAGGGAAAGGGGGACATGATGGAAACCTTCATATATATTATAGGATGGGAGAGGGAGGACATGATGGAAACCTTCATATATATTATAGGATGGGAGAGGGGGACATGATGGAAACCTTTACATATGTTACAGGAGGAGAGAAGGGAGAGGGGGGACATGATGGAAACCTTCATATATGTCATAGGGAGAGAGAAGGGAAAGGGAGGGCATCATGGAAAACTTATATATATATATATATACAGGAAGAGAGGAGGGACATGATGGAAACCTTTATATATGTTACAGAAGGAGAGTAGGGAGAGAGGGACATGATGGAAACCTTTATATATGTTACAGAAGGAGAGTAGGGAGAGAGGGACATGATGGAAACCTTTATATATGTTACAGGAAGAGAGAAGGGAGAGGAAGACATGATGGAAACCTTTACATATGTTACAGGAGGAGAGAACTGACTGGGGGACATGATGGAAACCTTTATATATGTTACAGGAAGAGAGAAGGGAGAGGAAGACATGATGGAAACCTTTACATATGTTACAGGAGGAGAGAACTGACTGGGGGACATGATGGAAACCTTTATATATGTTATAGGAAGAGATAAGGGAGAGGGAGGGCATCATGGAAACCTTTATTTAGATATACATACATACATACATACATATCTATTACAGGAAAAGAGCAGGGAGAGGAGGGACATGATGGAAACCTTTATATATGTTACAGAAAGAGTAGGGAGAGAGGGACATGATGGAAACCTTTATATATGTTACAGAAGGAGAGTAGGGAGAGAGGGACATGATGGAAACCTTTATATATGTTACAGGAAGAGAGAAGGGAGAGGAAGACATGATGAAAACCTTTACATATGTTACAGGAGGAGAGAACTGACTGGGGGACATGATGGAAACCTTTATATATGTTATAGGAAGAGATAAGGGAGAGGGAGGGCATCATGGAAACCTTTATTTAGATATACATACATACATACATACATACATACATACATACATACATACATACATACATATATATCTATTACAGGAAAAGAGCAGGGAGAGGAGGGACATGATGGAAACCTTTTATATATGTTACAGAAAGAGTAGGGAGAGAGGGACATGATGGAAACCTTTATATATGTTACAGGAGGAGAGAAGGGAGAGGGGAACGTGATGGAAACCTTTATTCATGTTACAGGAGGAGAGAAGGGAGAGGGGAACGTGATGGAAACCCTTATACATGTTACAGGAGGAGAGAAGGGAGAGGGGAACCTGATGGAAACCCTTATACATGTTACAGGAGGAGAGAAGGGAGAGGGGAACGTGATGGAAACCTTTATACATGTTACAGGAGGTTTTCGTGTGGTGCGATGCAACTTTTGCAGTAGGAAGACCTACCGTTTCCTCTAAAATAAGCAAGGCAGCTCAGCCAATCACTGGAGCAATCCATGAACCAATCACAGCCATTCAATGCGATGAGAATTAATAGAAGGACAGACTGGATGGACCATGTGGGCTTTTTCTGCCATCAATTTTTTTTGTCTGTCAAATAAGTCTAGGTTGTATACATATGTGTTGAATTAGGCCTTTTTTGGAAGCAGTCGAGAATCAATAGTTGTAATGTTCAGTAGTAGTATGCAGTGTTCCAGTGCTATGCTACATAATGACTGCTGCAGCAGCATATCTCCCCAGTCCCAACCGCACCCCCAAGTTTTGAAGACCATGCTTAGTTCTGATTATTTTAGATTTGAAGCATTTTTCTTAAAACAATTTTGCATAATACACATTTATTCCTGTTGAGAACCCTTATCTTATCTATCATTTTTTTAAGGTGCCCCTGCTCTTACCTCCCGTAACTTCAGAGAGGCAGACTTTGAAAAAGTGGTTGATTTTATTGATGAAGGTATTCAGATTGGACTTGATGTGAAGAGCAAGACAGGTGAGTGATGGGTATGAATGGCACATTAAGCAGCTGTCAGTCTGCCTTGAATAACATTGGTATAAGACTTGGCATATCACTGAACTGTAAGGTCAATAGCAACCACCGGGCTGTCGGTGGGCACTGAATCAGCATCATGATGAAGACTTGTAGGAATCGTGGGATGTATATATGAAAGGTGCAAAAATCGAACATTGCATTTTTTTTCCTGCCATTTAATTCTCAAACAGATTGAAAGTAGATGAAGGATTTGAGGACTGTAAAGGCACCCGTACACACTGCCGAATAACAAGAATTGCTTGGCTACACTAGAATTGCCATGTGAAACAATGGTAAATCCAGGGACAGCCCAATGAGCGGTAATCCACATGCTGTTATCATACATCAGCTGCTGTTTGCAGCACATGCAGATATTACAAAAGTTTAATTGAGAGAAAATATGACAACCATGGAAACATTTTGGTGTAAAAAAAAAAAACAATCTATTTACATTAGACAGTAGGCAAGGCCTAATAGGCTTCCATACATGGCTGACCCGAAAGCCATTGCTAGGCCAGGCTCACATGACTGGGTCGAATTCCACAGCGGATACTGGCTGTGAGCCCGGCCAGTGACCCTGTGTACGGCACTTGCCTGTATTGCGGATGACTGCCGAGGCTCGCAGGCATTCATGCATAGTGTAGGTTTTTTTGCTTGTATTTCCTGAGCCGTCGCCATAATGTGGGTACCCGCAGCCCATATGCAATATTAATTGCTTATGAGTTGCAGGTCGGATGCGTCTGTTGACATCAATGGAGGCAGTCTGTGCGGAATCTGTGGGAAAATAGAGCATACTGCGATTTTTCTTCCATTTGCGGAATACACAATTTGTATCTAAGTGCAAAGCAAAATACATACCCGCGGTTTAACATGGATCATCCGTGAACTCCGATTGCGGGATCTACATTTCAAATTCGGTCGGCTGGGACCGGCCGCAGGCTTCTGCCTACCATATCAACCCATTGGGATCCCAACATCATGTTGTGGAGAACAGATGGGCTCACAAAAATTTTGCACCCATGCTCTGTTAAACTATTTACTTGCTTACAGTAAAGGCCCATTTACACGGGACGACTGTCGGCTAAAGGATCTGCACGGGTGATGTCACCGCTAGTTGTTGGCCCTCATTCAGAACGTATAGACAAGCGGATCACTGCTAAGTACCGCGCGATTCTCGCTCAGCGCTTAACATTCTATGTGAGAAACTGAGAGGGGAGCGTTTAGACATGATGAGAAGTTAGCAAACCAGCAACAGTTGTTTTTTTTTTTTTTAAATATACTGGTTGAAAGTGGGCAACAAACGAGCAGTAAACGAATAGCGCACGATGGCTTTGCATTTAGGCGTAACAATTATTACGCATTTTTGTTTGGTTGAACACCTTTTGCGCGATAATCGTCCTGTGTAAATTGCCCGTGAATCGCACTCTGAGGGGTTAAAGCTTTATTGCAGCAGGGTGTCAGCTGTATGGTACTGGCGTAGGGCAGGATGGAGGTATATTTGTATAGATAGAGCCTACAATATATTGAACTCTGAGAACTATTCCTTATACATGGCAGTAAGAGGAACCTGTCCTCAACTATAAGCACCGTAAACCAAGTTATGGTGCTTTATAGTTTAGGTGACAGGGAGCTAGAGAGCTTTGTCCCATTCTCACATTCTCACCCGGTCTCCCGCTTTTGCAGTTGATGACCGGTTCCTTTTAAATTGACATGATTTGGAGCTGCAGCTTGGATTACAGCTCTGAAGGCCTTTCTCAATTCTGTTGACTTGGGAGCTAAAATCTATAAGCACCTGATTCTGTCTGCAGAGCTTGTGCTGGGGTTTCCAATCTGAGAAGTTTTTAGCCTTTACACCAAACACTGTGTACATTCATGTAGGAAGAGTACAACTGCCCCACCACATTTTAATATCTCTGCTAGGCTGTGAGAGATGTCTGACTCAAAACTAGCTGTTTCCAGTAGAAACTAATGTGATTTTCAGTGTAGCTGTAGATTTCAGTGCAACGTATTCGCAATGTTACTTATTGTTTTACTTACCTTCCACCTGTTGGAAGGTAGCGTTTCTGCTAGTGTGTGTCAGACCATTTAACGTATACACTTTTCCTTCTGGAGATGGCTCTGGCTTTGACTTAGATTCCCAGTTATTGTAATAAGGCATGTTAAATGGTCTGACATTGACTTGCAGGAATGCTACTTTCCAGTAGGTGGAGCTCAAGAAGGTATGGTTTCATCTCAACATTTGCATAAATTTCCCAGAGAAGCATGCATTGCCATAAAAGTCTACTCCATCCTTCTAGGTGCGCTCCCTAAGGAGGAACTATACCCTTCATGAGACATGCCAATTTTTTTCGTTATTTAACACAGGTTGGTTCTGTATATGAACAGTAGATGTTCAAAGTTAGGCCGCCTGCAGACGGCCGGGTTGGATCCCGCTGCAAGAATTCTTGCAGCAGGATGCGGACCCGTGCCTCTGCAGAGGCCTGTGGCTCACCCGTTCTTGGCATCGTCCGTCCCCTGCTATGCGCCAGCTGCCGGCCAGCCGGCACATGCGCAGAACGGAGCCGGGCCTGGACCCTCACTACTGACATTTCTGTGTGGGCCCCTACGAGACCCGTACAGGAATAGAACATGCCGCGATTTGTTTTCCGTGTGTGTGTTTTCACACGGACAAATCGGCTGTGTGCTTAGGATTGTGTTTTGCAATGCAATCCTATGCAGGCGGGCACGGGCAGAAATTCTGCGGGAAATCCCGCTGCAGAATTTCCGCCCGTGTGCAGGAGGCCTTAGACATACAGATTAACAGACTAACCATAACAACCTTCTGTGTTTGGCAGCTGCTGTTTCTAGACCAAGCCAGTTTCATATGAACGAAATACAGCTAAAGTTTGGGCCAAATATGGCTTTACATTACATCCATATTACGGGTCATACTGCGTACAGTCCTACACGTCTCTAATACGGATGCACGGTCTTCTAGGGAGAAAATAAACTTGAATGAGACAGCGGCTTTGAAACTCATGACATGCTGAAGCTCAATGATCATAGCTGCAGCGGAGATGCTTTGAAGCACAAAAATGTAGAAAGGAGGAAAGTCCAGCATACAAAAATCCATATAAGCACTTTATTGGCAAAAAGTTCAATAAAGTCTAAGTTGCCGCTTTAGCATTTCAGGAGAGAAAGTCCTTAATGCTTGGACATTGGTTACTCTATACTGTATTACAATGGACTTAAACCTGCTTATTATAGGAATCATGTTGAACCAGTGATGCACTGAGCACTTTACTAGATGTGTAACTAGAATTAAAGATGCCCAGATAATCCTTGGTATGTCTCCATCCATTGCACACAAATTTCTGATTGTAACCACCGCTGACCCAATGGACTCCAGTGGATGATCTGCATATAAAATCAGTAGGTGTATGTTGAAGGGGAATTGGAAGACACATGGGTACTACAAATTTATTTTATAAAACATCCTGTTAGCAATGGATGTGTTTTGTGGAGAACGTCCTGGTTATCATTTTTTCTTATTATGGATGCAACTTTGTTAGAGAGTGCTATGTATGTATATCATCCATGCAGAACAGATTGGGGACAGCACACACATTGTAAGGTCTTACCGGCACTGGATTGGAGCTCAGGTGTAGTAACGGAGCCGAACTGGAGAGTAGTCGGGAGGAAGCCGGGTCTTTAGCAGGTGGTCACGGTTGCAGAGCAGGGGATGAGACAGGAAGTGTAGTCAAGCGGAAGCTAGGTCGTTAGCACGTGCTCATGGTTGTAGTAGCAGAGGAGCAGGCAGCAGTTGCGTTTGATTACAAGCTGGGAGCTTAATACTCACACACTAAAGGAGTGGCACGGGTAGGCTTAAATAGGAAGTGCAATCAGGAACCGGTCCAAGTCCTGAATTGCCTAGCAGAGAGAGCTGTCAACTGGAATGCAAGAGGCTGGAAAAAAAAAAGGATGCACCCCACATATGACAGTGCTGCATCAATACAGAGCTCAAAGTTAGTCTCTGACATTGAAAAGGAGTGCTCGTATGTACTTAAAGCATGTCTGACAAAGTAGAGGAGTTGGTGATTAAAATACCCTCAGCAAATATGTTATGGTGTGATATCAATGCAATAATTGCACTGGGAAACTTTTTTTGGTGACTGAGATGTTACAACTTTTTGGGGGTCATTGATTCTGAAAATATTAATTTTCCTCCATCCGGTCTGCTTATCAATATATGACATATGTCCAAATAAATGTATACATGTACACATATTGTATTATACATGTAATGACTGCAAATCAAAAGCTGAAGGTACAAAGATAAATCCCAAGAAGCCTAGAACGCGAATAAAACAAACGTTTCTTCATTGAGATGTCGATGAAACTACACTCTGATTTCCTGCGATGAGATGTTCTGGACATTTGCGCTGGATGTTTCACCAGTAGTCTGTCGTCCTATGTGTATGCCATCATTCGCAGTCCTGTTCTTCCATGGTTCTTATTTCCTGGTGAAATCGTTCACCCTGTTCATCACTTACATCACCAAGGCAATCTGGACATCCATCCAAAATGACTGCAGGCCCTGTAATATAATGTTCATGTTACAACCAAGTGTTAAGAACTAGAAGTGAGCATATTCTCCACAAGTTCACCGGAGTTAGCTCGCCCATGGACAGCCAGCCTTAGGCTGTAATCATTACGAAATACATGGCGATAAATCACCCACGGACCTCGCATGACACGCTTTCCATAGGCTAACTATGGAAAGCACAGCCAAACGTCCACGGGCGAAGAATCATAGCGATTCTCCGCTAGCAATATTCAAATTGTGGCAATGCCGCGATTCTCCGCAGTGAGCTCATCTATTAGATAGGCTCATCGCGGAGACCGGTCAGTGCTCCCCCGTAGCAGAATATTGCTAGCGATATTCCGTCCTGGCCGTGGACGGGTAGCCTTATAGTTCCCAAGGAAATGGTTTACAACCATACAAACCTACGACCGCGCACACGGCTCAAAGCTGTCCACTGAATCTGGTCTTTCATGAGTTCCCAGATTTGTGGTCCATCAAATTTACCTACTTTTAGCTTCTCCATGCTCATCGCAGGAAATTTTCTACGTTTGTAGCCGAAACAAGTACCATTTATCTTCAATGTCTTTACAAATTGTTTCATCAAACCAAGTGTGATGTGCAGCGGTGGCGATATCTATCATATGTACTAATTGTAAGCGCATGCTGGCGGGAAAATAAAGGAAATATAACTAACGAAAATATGACATCAGGAATATCTAAAAAAAATAGAGCTCCTAGAATGAAATGGATGGTATTTTCGGAATCAGTGGCATAAAAAGACCCAGAATAAGGTCGAAAAATTATTTTTTGTTCCCCAGTGTTATATATGCACATTAAGACTAGAAATGTAGCTGCAAAAGGTAATAAAATACTATTATTGTATAAAGGGGTATTCCGGGAATTGACTATTAATGACTTGTCATCAGAATAGGTCATCAACAGTTGATCGACAGGGAAACGCTGCTCTGGGTCCCTATCAATCCGCTGATCCTCCGGTCCGCTGTTAGTGGAGCGGGGCCCGATGTCTCGTTTTTAATTGGAGTGAAGCTGTCTACTACACTTCCAGCCTTGACCATCAATGCGGACGCTCGGCTCCGCTGCATTGACAGCAGGCTGATCTATGATTGATTGACCTATCCTGTTTAATAAGTCATGACTAGTACATACTCAGAATACTCCTTTAACACTAGGAACATTTAAGGGGGCGTTTTTGTGTCTCTCTATTGGTATATGCTCCATGTGGCTTGTGTTAGAATCTTACATTAGGAAAAACCACTTAATTGAAGGATTACTAGCAGTAAACCGGAACACTGTAGTTCCCCGGAAGTCACTTTCGAATCTTGTAGAATTCTGTTGGGTGAAACCAAGCTACTTGATGCACATTTCACATGAGGTTGGGTGATCAGTAGAATGGTTGATGTCTTTTTTAATCTTCTCTTCTGTTTTCTCTGATGGCTACCTAGTGCTTGAACTGGATAATTAACATCCTACCCTATATACTTCACAGGAGATAATCTGTTTGCATGCATTATAGCTATAATGTGATTACCTACAGTGAAACCTCTTGGACAACCACCCATAATTGTAGGGAAATACTGGTTTGGTAGTCTCAGAGAAATCTGGTCTTACATCTGGGGTGGTCTTAGAGTTGCTAAATAATGTACCTGGAATTCTATGAACATTTCCCATACTTCTATATTTTTTTTTGTATTTTTACAGCAAAACTGCAAGATTTCAAGAACTTCCTTCTAGAGGACCAAGCCACGGTGCAGCGCATTGCAGATCTTCGTCAGAGTGTAGAGAAATTTGCTCGTGCCTTCCCTATGCCAGGATTCGAGGACCGTTAAATCAGTTGTTTCTGTGAAGGCGGCTACTCCGTTTTGTCCTCTGTCATCTCTACCTTTTTAACTTTGGACCTACTTTTCCTGTTACTATGCATTTCTCATTCTCCAAAATTTTCTACTTTTCTGCTGCTTTTCTGCCAAAAACCCCTTTCCACTGATTCACTTTGTCCATACAGTCTGCCTCTCCAATGGCAAATTGTGTAGCCACAGCAGTGAATGTCTCAGTGGCATTGTAGACTTTAGTGTCTAGTGACAATAAAAGCAATAACATCAATTGTGTGGACTCCATTCCCATCGTGAGTTGATTTGCCAAGAAGTACCACCTCAATCATTTTTAAAGCTTTGCTACCTACAACATAAAGACCATTTATTTTTTTGCGACCTTTAATAAAGCTTTTTGCATTATTCTGGTATTTTATACGATCCATCATGAGGAACGCTTGTTAAATACTTTATTTATTCTGTCTTATAGACAATAATAGCGTACCTCCGGTGAAAAATAAACTTCACAGTGCACCTAGATCCTCACGGCCTATACCTTTTGTGAAGCATCTCCCTTCAGAGTTCTCGTCTCCGTATTGAATGAACAGGAACTTATCATTGTTTGCCATGTTTACAGTGAATCTTCAACCCAGCCGCACCATCTTCAAAGCCTTTAAGTCATATTACACTTGGCTGCCATCCTCTCTTTTCACACTGCCTGCTCCAAGGTGTGCCAATGCTGCTGTGATCACAGGACTTGATTATAAAACAAATTCTCTCTGCATAAACACAGACGGCTTATAATTCCCTATTTGAGCAAGAAGATCGAGCCCACAGTAATTCAAGCCCCCCTACTTTGCGTCATATTGATGTGTGGAACGTGCATGCATCCTGAAAATGAATAAAGCTAATAAACCGCATAGAATACCTTTTTTTTTTTTTTTTTTTACATTTCTAGATTAGAAACTTCAATTTACACACTGATAGACATATCCTAAGTAGTTTTTAAATGAGTCATTGGAGGTATGCTTTAATTTGGATTATCTTTAGCATCATTGGCCACAATATGTACATACTGTGTAGGTTTTACTTGTGCAAATAAAAGAAATGCCTTGTGTTGTGTGAGACAGCTATAGATGACGTTGACTGATAATTCAGCTAATGATAGTAATGTTCTAATTCTGTTTCTTCTAATTACCTCTATAGTCTATGCTAGGATGCACCATTGAGTGCTAATGCAGTTAGGCTGCAAATGTCGAAAGTACTTTTTTTTTTTTTTTTTGCCTCCTCCACGGTTGCTTTCTTATCTCAGCAGAACTTGTCACAATGACTACAATATTGACGCTTGATTGCTAGTTTCTTATGATGGTGCATCAGCAGGTGTTTATGTCTTATGCTTGGCTTTCCGAAAAGAATCCTCAAAAATATCCTACTTTTTTTTAAAAAAAATGAAGCATACAGGTGGTATAACCCACTAGTGTATTCGGAAAGGTGGGGAATGAGATCGTCTGCTCCTTTCCAGATAATATGCATAAAGAGTGGAGCAATAATTAATACACATGTGTATTCTAATGCAAAACAATCTGTTCACCGGTTTCCAAATACTAATTTAATTGATGATATTGGCAGGCTCCACACATTTCCAGCAAAATCATTATTAAAATACTTGTAAAAGCCAAGATTTGGCAGCATGCCACCCTCATGCTAATCTTAAAGGCGTCTTTCCTGTCTGGCGCCATAGTTGTGTGACGTGGCGTTCCTCTCCTCCTCATGCAAGGCTCATAGCCATAACTTCCCATCACAGCCAGAGAACTATTATCGCAAAGCAAATTCAATTTGTTAGATGAAATTGTATTTGCCCCGAGGCTGTGGCTGTGTTTCGTCCACGGAAGGAGCCGGCAACAGCTTGGGAAGTAGACTCCTCGCATTTTTGTTTTTTAAACGATCCCGGCGGTCAAATTAGAATCGATTAACAAACAAACGGAGTAAATGTAATGAAATGAGACTGGGTATTGGCGTAATGTTCCCATCTGCTCACTGCCTGGAGTGACATACACAGTTCTGTGTTATTAACCCTTTATGCTGTAAGGGGGCAGCGGTATAATGCTCAGCTGGGCTGAATGGGTTCTCCTTCCAGGAATAGTAAGCAGAGCGCCATGTGCTAATAAATGAGGTGTACGGTTCTCCCCTAAACAGGCTGCAATTAGTCTTGATTTTCCTTAAATCAACAGTTTATATTCCATCTCCCTAATGTGTCCTCTCCCGAATATGATTCCGATATATTAACAGAAAAAAACTTTTTCAGAAGAGTTGTAGAGACCGATTTTCTTCTGACATCTTCTCCACCTACTAGATCCTGGAGTCAGTATAGGGGCTGGATAGGTCTTTGCCTTTTTATTGCATGTTACATAATATCTGTAATGTAAATAAAGGTTCATATAATACATTTCGGTATGTGTCTCTTATCACAGATCGCTGTTGTGAATGTCAAAAAATTGCTCTTAACTTTCCAGCACAAGGTAGCTGAAGTCTCATTTTAAAGGTATTTCTTTTGTGAGTTCTGGAAACTTTTTGTAGAATGAAGTTGTAGAATTTTTCAATATGCTTTCTGCATCAATTTTTCCCCCAATTTTTAAGATAGGTGCTGGTTGTCATTTAACCCTTTCCAATCCAATTTATATCCTGGTTTTCCTAGGGGACTTACTCTCTTTCTGCTGTTATACAATGGCGCTATATGCTGGCTAAAGCCAGTACTGCATGAGGTGACACATTGGATAGGCTCTGACAGCAGAGAGGCTGGCAATATACAGTAAGAGAACCCCAACTAATGTCTTCCAACATCTGAGCTGTACAGCCTTAAATCATAATGTCTTTAGATGTCAGATAGTGGATTGGAGAGGGTTAATAATAGTCTTCATGGCTTACATCTAGTAGATACAATTCTGTCTTGGTCATGTGATCGCTCAAGTGTAACTACTTTTTAGTAAAAATAATTTCACTTGTATGCAGTGATGTAGCTAAAAAGGTCACAGCGGTTCCAACTGAGACCGAGCTCCTAAGTGAGGGGGGGCCCACAGGCTCCCTTCGCCACACTTTGCTCTGTAGCTCAGCTGTTTTGTTTACATCAGTGGGTCACCAAAAGAGAGCCATTTATGCATTTTGCAAGTGCGAGTTTGGGATGCTGTGCGGTATATCATTGAGTGCCAGTGAAGTGTTCGACGTGGGGCGGGTGCTGGCAAAATAGATGTCACTTGACACTTAATTACCTAGTGCACCGCCCTATCAGGCAAGAGGTTTACCACAGAGCTGGACTAGACAGGGCTTAGCAAGTGTCATCATACGCTATATGGCACCTGCCTGCTGTGGCCAATTTCCATTTTACAATAAGGGAGCATTATTACTGATGAAGGTACTTTTATTATTAACCCTTTCCAATCCACTGTCTGACCAATCCAATCTTCCTACATTCTGATTGAAGCTTGTACAGCTCCAATGTCAGAAGATGTCCGACAGGGTATTCTTACCGGCTATTGCCAGCCGCTTCTCTGGCGCACACACACACTAGCTTTAGCCAGCAGATGACACCGTTGTATAGCAGCAAAAAGAGAGAGCCTTTTTAGGAAACCTTGAATCCAAAATTGGATTGGAAAGGGTTAAGGCACCCATTCTGCAATTGGAATTACATTTCACAGACAGTACTGTTCAGTGATGGAGCAAACTTCTATGTGAACGAGGATGTGAACAAACATAAGCTTCCCTACTGGTCCGACACAAACCCACACTTAACAAATCACTCCTTATGGTTCGCGCACAGAAGGTAGTGGGCCCAGGTTTTGAACCGTAGCCCTTACTGCTGGCAAGTATCTGCAATAATTACAGGATGAGGTGTTCCCGTCACTGTGCAAGAAAGATGGGATATTCCCAGTGTTTCCCAGCAGGATGCTGCCCCCTGTACATCCTGGACATGTCTGCAATTTTTTTAATCAGCAGTTTTCAGGGAAGTGGATTGGGCATGGTGGCCTAGTGGAGTGACCCCCACATTTGCCAGATCTCACCCCCTTAGATTTCCACCTATGGGGTGATGTCAAGGCCAGGGTTTACACAGTGAAAATCCAGCGTGTGGCACACATGCAACAGCAGATCCTGAATGCCTGTGAAGGCATTTCTGCTGAGGTGGCAAACTAGTTTCTATTGGTACCAGTTTTGGGTACAGATACATTTTTCTCTCTCTGACCAAGTTTTAAAATGCTATCTGTTCTGCTTTTTACATTTTATATAGCATTAATCATGCAGAAAAAAGAACATGACACATTTTTCCTGTGGGCTGCTTACGCCCAAATAATTTTTTTAAGGTTCTTTCACTTTTGCACAATAACCAACACTATTTTAAAAATGTTTTTAATTTAAAAAAATGTTTTTTATTTGTATCATTTTGGAGTACCTACAGTCTTTTATTGCATTTTTTAAAAGTTTTTTTAAAATGGTTTTTGCCTTGTAGGATAAATAGTATTCGTTTTATAAGACATGCTGTTATGGATACCATGATACCAAATATGGGGTTCTAGAAGAGATTTCTGGCTCCATGCATGTCGACCATGTACTTTATTCCTTAGGCCTGACATACATGGCAGAGCAACAACTCCTGGACACGGGGTTTGAAAATCCCGCCTCCAGGAAGCCCTGGCTCTGATCGGCTGAGCTGTGGCTCTTGGGAACCAATCACGGCAGCGCTTCCTGGAGCCAGATTTTTGAACGCCCTGTCCAGAAAACAATGGCTTAAGACTATAAGGAAGTACTGCAGAACTGTCGGAGAAGTCCGGCATAGCAGACAGCGCCTGTTAGGTAATGTATTGTTTTTTGGGGGGAGGGGTTTATGCAGCTAGGACTTATTTTTAAGGTACAGTTTATATTTTAAGCCCCTCCCCACACACACGGAAAATCCCAGCAAAAGAGCGCTACAAATTTGCACGAGTTTGTAGTGCCAATTGCGACTCTGTAGAGCCACAACATTGCAAGGAAAAAAAGCAATATTGCACAGAATACAGCTGGGATATTGTGTCACCCGTGTGAAAAGGCCTAAAAGGAAGAAGAAAGCATTTTTGTTACCAGTAATTTCACACCTCAGGTAAGGACACTTGAGGGCTCTTTCACATGAGGGACCTATGTGCGTTCAAATTCAGCACTTCAAAAAAAAAACACGGTTAACCGCACAAAAATATGTCAATGGATGAATGAGCTTAATTGACACTACAATCACCCATTCACACGATTGGGAGCTGTGTGATGCAAAAAAACTGCACTGCTGTTTAGGGATGAGAGAGAGAGAGAGAGAGAGAGAGAGAGAGAGATATCACGTCAGCAATAAGGAACAGCAAGTTTTAAATATCCCGCTGTAAGCTTCTGTTAGTACCTGTGGTGATAGTGGAGACTTCCCAAGGGAATTCCCCATAGCAGGGAGAGATGGGGCAGGCTAGTTGTGTGCTATGGGGGAATCCCTTGGAGAGTGTCCTCCAGCCCTGTCCTCTCTCCTCCACTATGGAGGATACCCCTCAGGAAGTCCTTCCCTCTCCCCCTGCTATGTGGCAGGCATATTAACTTTTTCCACAACACTTCTGCCCTATTAAGCAATACCAGCAACCCTTATTGGTTGTTTGGTGAATCAGCCCACCTGGAGTGACATACACAGTTCTGTGTTATTAACCCTTTATGCTGTAAGGGGGCAGCAGTATATTGCTCAGCTGGGCTGAATGGGTTCTCCTTCCAGGAATAGTAAGCAGAGCGCCATGTGCTGATAAATGAGGTGTACGGTTCTCCCCTAGTCTAAACAGGCTGCAATTAGTCTGCATTTTCCTTAAATCAACAGTTTATATTCCATCTCCCTAATGTGTTCTCTTCCTAATATGATTCCGATATATTAACAGAAAAAACTATTTTTCAGAAGAGTTGTAGAGACCGATTTCTTCTGACATCTTCTCCACCTACTAGTCTTGGTCATGTGATCTCTCGAGTAACTACTTTTTAGTAAAAAGAATTTCACTTGTATGCAGTGATGTAGCTAAAAAGTTCACAGCGGTTCCAACTGAGACCAAGCTCCTTAGTGAGGGGGGTCCACAGGCTCCCTTCGCCACACTTTGCTCTGTAGCTCAGCTGTTTTGTTTACATCAATGGGTCACCAAAAGAGAGCCATTTATGCATTTTGCAAGTGCAAGTTTGGGATGCTGTGCGGTATATCATTGAGCCTGGAGTCAGTATAGGGGCTGGATAGGTCCTTGCCTTTTATTGCATGTTACATAATATCTGAAATGTAAATAAAGGTTCATATAATACATTTCAGTATGTGTCTCTTATCACAGATCGCTGTTATGAATGTCAAAAAATTGCTCTTAACTCTTAAATTCCTAAAACAAGACATCCCCAGAGATGTTATTGCAAGGATCCATTATTTCCGTACAAAGGAAGCCTTCATGAACGTAACTAGGAGAACGCAGCCCTTGCCAAGCCCATATTCTGACCTGCGCCTCTTTGTCGATTTATCACAAGCAACCCTGGAAGCGAGAAGAAGTTTCGCAAGGGTAACCGCATCATTAAGGAAGGCGAATATCCCCTATAGATGGGGGTTCCCCACCAAAATCATCGCTATTAAAGATAGCGTACACCATATCTTTCAAAACCCAGAGTCGGCAATTAACGCTCTGAAATCCTGGGGTCTGACAATCCAAGAAGCTCCCTATCAGCATACAAATACTGGACCCAAAAAGGGGCCAACAGAATGAAGAAAGCAATACTTCCCCTTGGGAACAAACAGAAAAGCTTCCTTTAGTTCTTTATTGTCTCTGGTGACCACAGACCACTACTAAATGTAGTGCCGGCCCGAAGTAGCTGGACTTTCTCCCCCCACTGAATCTGCAAGTATTAACTTGCCACAGTTTTCTTAAAATGTTCTTTTATTCCGTCCTCTACAAGCTAGCTGTCATGCCTAGCACTTCCTTGTCATTCAAGGAAATTCACAAAGAGGACTCTGTTCGGTTTTACCGTTTTGTTTTTTCAGGCATCACCATCCACAACACTCTCCTATGTCCACGGTGTTATCAACATCCACCATTGAAATGACCACGAAGATCCTATCTTTAAACGCTAACGGTCTGAACTCTTCATTCAAACGACGCTCCATCTGGAAAGAGGCAACGCTCCACAAAGCGAACATTGTATGTATACAAGAAACTCACCTACTAGAAATTGATTGTAAGCATATGTCACATAGATCTTTCCACAAATTGTGTTTGCTAGTGCAAAAAAGAAACATGCAGGGGTAATGATAGCGTTCAGAGAAAATGTTACATTCACAATAGACAGACAAGTTTGTGATCCAAAGGGGCGTTATATAATCCTGACCGGTTCACTAAAAAAATAAGCAAATAACATTGGTAAACGTCTATGTCCCAAACACAAAACAGAAATGCCACTTTGGGGAGGTGGATACATGGAAAAGCACTATATGACACCTTCCGGTGCATCAGCGCCTCAGCTAGAGAGTATACATACTACTCACCAAGACACAAAACTTTCTCCCGAATAGACCTCTGTCTAGTAGAAAGGGCTCTCCTTACTTCAATTACAAAGGTGGAGATTGGTACCGCTATGTGGTCCGATCACGCTCCGATTGTTATATCATTTGATTTGGGAATCTCTAGCCAACCAAACAAAACTTGGAGAAATAATACATATTTAATGGGCTTACCAAAATACAAAGGGGAAATCCAAAATGCTTCATCGGAATACTTTAAATTCAACGACACCCCGAACATAGATTCGACAACTCTTTGGAATGCCCAGAAAGCTTATATGAGAGGCATCCTAATAAAATTAGGTTCCAAATATAAAAAAGAAAAAACAAAAAAAATACATGAAGTTCTCACTCAAATACATACTAAAGAGATTGAACTTAAACAACTTCCCTCGAAAAAAAGAGCCATGATGACTTACATAAACTAAGACTAGACCTACGTAAAATACTACTGGGTGATTTTGACAGGGAAGTAAACGCCCACCGAGCAAACATATATTCTTCAATTAACAGACCCTCAAAATGGATGGCCAACCTATTAAAGAAAAAAAACATAAAAGCTAATATACCCTACATAGGGAACCAACAAGAAAAGAAAAGCAAAATAACACACCCGAAACAAATAGCAGAAAAATTTCACTCTTACTACAGTAAACTAAATAATTTAAAAAATGATACTCAACTACAACAGCCAAATAGCACATCTATTCAAGCGTTTCTAAAATGGTAAACTTGCCAACTCTAAACCCAACTCAAACTGAATTTCTGGACACGCCGATGTCTATCCCTGAAATAGCGGATATGATATCAACGTTAAAAAAACCCACAAAGCATCGGGACCCGATGGATATTCGGCGGAATATTACAAAACTTTTACAACATTACTACCACACATAAACAACTTGTTCAATGCAAATATGAGGAGGGGCAGTTTCCCCAAGGAGATGCTTCAGGCTACAATAGTGGTCTTACCCAAACCCGGCAAGGAACCAAACATCCCTGAAAACGTCCTATATCGCTGCTCAACACAGACATAAAAATATATGCCAAAACACTAGCACGTAGAATGTTAAAAAATCCTTCCGGACATAATCCATTCAGATCAAATTGGTTTTGTGAGGGGTACTAGACAGGCCTCGGATGGCCCACGAAAAATTTTAAATCTATTACACTCAGTAGAGACTTCCCTGACACCAACAATCATGCTAGCCCTAGACGCCGAAAAGGCATTTGATAGAGTCCATTGGGGATATGCCTTTGAAACACTAAAAAAATTTGGATTTGGGGAGGGGGTAATCCGAGCCGTTCGAGCCTTATACTCCTTCCCTACAGCTAGGGTGTTGGTGGACGGAACGCTATCAGAACCCCTGACAATTACGAATGGCACAAGACAGGGTTGCCCACTCTCTCCAATTTTGTATGTATTAACAGTGGAACCATTAGCGGAGCTAATCAGAACAACCTCTGATGTAAGGGGTGTTCCGGCAAATCTCAGGCAGTATAAAATAGGACTCTTTGCAGATGACATAATCCTCACGTTATCTCAACCTCTGGAGTCACTGAGAGCTGCCTGTGGAATTCTGGAGCACTTCAGTAAAAGTTCTCTGTACAAATTGTATATAAACAAAACTCTCATTCTGGGTATAAACGCCTCCAAATCTTTAGAGGAAGCAATTAAATTGGAGTTTCCCTTCGAATGGAGGAAAAAGAGCATACCGTACTTAGGCATATCTTCACTGTTAGGACTTTAAAACATAACCTTTAATAAAGCAATTAAAATTTAAAATAGTACTCACAAAGACTGACACACATAATACATAAAGAAAAATATTAATAACTCTGGAAGTGTATCTCAGAGGATTCTTGAAAATGTAGATGCCATATATCGTGCTTTCTAGGTATAGTGTGATGCCTTAACTGGTATCTATTCGAGGCAACGAATATCCGTTTTAGGGTGATAATACACCCCCACAACGGTAGTATCTACAGTCTTGGGAAACTGATAGTGCCCAAGACCGAGATTATTTGTGCTTGGTATTAGCACCAAGAAGGCTTAATCAATATCTGGTCCTTGGTCCGCCGTGTTTCGCTCAACTTGAGCTCCTTAGGGACCTCTTGTGAATATTTAATATGCCTCTCAGGATCTTAACAGCAATTGCATAATAACCAAATAGTGAGCATTCAGTTGGTCGCAGGTAAATATATATCTTGCAGATCAGATGTTGTCTGCAATGAAGTATATAATACCTCTTAATATGGTAAAAAAAATGTAAAAAATATATATTTTTTTTTTCTCAAAAAATTTTTTTTCTGAAAAGTTCAGAGTAAGCCATGTATCAGAGTCTCGCTTTGTGCAAGAGACAGTGCTGCATGGACTTTACATACCCATGCCTTGCATCTACCTTGATAGCTTGCTGGCCCCTATATATTTACTAATTCCTATCTACCAGTGGTAACGATGTTGCCTAATAGTTTTTAGGTCACACACTGGAGAATTTCTAACTACTATACTAATTAGATTCTATTAGTGCCTTATTCCTAATGCTTCTCTGATTAGCAAAAGGTATTGCACTAAGTAGCAGGTAGATCAGTAAAATAACAAAGGATAGAGCAACAGCAAGCCAACCACCCTGAGGGTGCATTCACACGAACGTATATCGGCTCGGTTTTCACGCCGAGCCGATATACGTTGTCCTCGTGTGCAGAGGGGGGAGGATGGAAGAGCCAGGGCCAGGAACTGTGCTCCCGCCCCCCTCTCTGCCTCCTCTCCGCCCCTCTGCACTATCTGCAATGGGGAGAGGCGGGACTGGGGCGGGGCTAATTTACGGACCTTAGCCCCGCCCCTGCCTCCTCTCATTGCAAATAGTGCAGAGGGGCGGAGAGGAGGCAGAGAAGGGGCGGGAGCCTCAGTTCCTGCTTCTGGCTCTTCCATCCTCCCCCCTCTGCACACGAGGACAACGTATATCAGCTCGGCGTGAAAACCGAGCCGATATACGTTCGTGTGAATGCACCCTGATGGTGAGTGATTGGTATCAATATTGATACCAATCACTCACCATCAGGGTGGTTGGCTTGCTGTTGCTCTATCCTTTGTTATTTTACTGATCTACCTGCTACTTAGTGCGCTACTTTTTGCTAATCAGAGAAGCATTAGAAATAAGGCACTAATAGAATCTAATTAGCGGAGAGAGATAGTAGTTAGAAATTCTCCAGTGTGTGACCTAAAAACTATTAGGCAACATCGTTACCACTGGTAGATAGGAATTAGTAAATATATAGGGGCCAGCAAGCTATCAAGGTAGATGCAAGGCATGGGTATGTAAAGTCCATGCAGCACTGTCTCTTGCACAAAGCGAGACTCTGATACATGGCTTACTCTGAACTTTTCAGAAAAAATTTTTGAGAAAAAAAAAAAAAAATTTAAATTTTTTTTTACCATATTAAGAGGTATTATATACTTCATTGCAGATAACATCTGATCTGCAAGATATATATTTACCTGCGACCAACTGAATGCTCACTATTTGGTTATTATTATGCAATTGCTGTTAAGATCCTGAGAGGCATATTAAATATTCACAAGAGGTCCCTAAGGAGCTCAAGTTGAGCGAAACGCGTCAGACCAAGGACCAGATATTGATTAAGCCTTCTTGGTGCTAATACCAAGCACAAATAATCTCGGTCTTGGGCACTATCAGTTTCCCAAGACTGTAGATACTACCGTTGTGGGGGTGTATTATCACCCTAAAACGGATATTCGTTGTCTCGAATAGATACCAGTTAAGGCATCACACTATACCTAGAAAGCACGATATATGGCATCTACATTTTCAAGAATCCTCTGAGATACACTTCCAGAGTTATTAATATTTTTCTTTATGTATTATGTGTGTCAGTCTTTGTGAGTACTATTTTAAATTTTAATTGCTTTATTAAAGGTTATGTTTTAAAGTCCTAACAGTGAAAAGTTGCACATAACATTTTGGACTTTACTTGCCCCCAGTGACAAATTCGTACTTAGGCATAGCATTAACACCATCACTAAAAAACATACAACAGGAAAACTTCCCGAAATTATTAAAGTCCCGCCTCCTTTCATTGCAAATAGTGCAGAGGGGCGGAGAGGGGGCGGGAGCTCAGTTCCTGCTCCTGGCTCTTCCATCCTCCCCCCCCCCCTGTAGATGAGGACACCGTATATCGGCTTGTCGTGAAAACCGAGCCGATATACGGTCGTCTGAATCCACCCTCAGACGCACTTTTTTTCCCTCCAAATTGGGGGGGAAAAGTCAGTGCGTCCTATAGAGCGAATGTGCAGCCGGCGTACAAAGCCAACACAGCAGGAGAGCAGAGCGGCCCGCCCAACAGCTGATTGGTGGGGGTGGGGGAGTAGCAGGGAGCTCAGCTGTTTTACGGGCGGCCAGCGGCTCCTGCTATGAAGCTCACAGATAGTGTGATAATGATCGCTCTATAACAGAGCCCGGTGCCCATAAAACAGCCCGGTGCCCCCCCCCCCCCCGACTTATCAATCAGCTGTAGTTAAAGACAGCTCTCACATCTACCGGCTACATAGCAGGGGGAAGGGGAGAGAGCTGCCTGTATGGTGTATATATTTCTGCACAGATATATACTCCATACATAACCATAATGAGACATGCCATGCAGAGCACCTGGAAAGTTGGGTGACAACTAATGGAATCCTCATTACATTGTCACCCAGCTCTTCCAGGACCCTGACTGCCAACTGCAGATTTATGCAAGCATGTACAGCACATACATAACTAGTCAAACATGGCATTCAGGGCTCTTGAAAAGCTGGGTGACAAGTAGAAAGATAACCATTACATTTACACTCAGCTTTCCTGGATCCTTAATGGCAGGTTGATCTGGTGGCATACACTTCATTCTGAGGCCGTACTACTGCTCTTTATTCCTAATGTAATACCTCCCTCACTGCCTGGTCTGGGAAGGTCAAAATAATTTCCCCCCCATTTTCCTTCTCTAAAACGTAGGCGAGTCTAATCATCAGGTGCGTCTTATAGAGCGAAAAATACGGTATGTATCCAGCTCTGTACTCCGGCATATACATATATCTAGGTGAAACCTTCGATGATACATAAGGGAACAGATACATTTTGATTTAGAATTAGAAGTGGTTAACTGAATATAGTCCGATAATTGCTGCCTGATTAGAGCTCTCAATATAAGATTAATCCTGGTAATATCCTAGCTTTATATCGATCTCCTGTGAGGGCGTTAACACTTCTAATCATTGGTTTATTCCATTTAGCTCAATAGCGACATTAATCATAGTAATTAGTAGTTTCAGGGAGTAGAGAATGAAAGGTTGAATGAGGGGCAAATGTATTCTTGGTGGGGAGTTTGCAATGAGAAAATATGTAGCAATTGATTGGGAACAAGTTTTAGTGCTGGTAGAAAAGACTTTAATTAGTGAGCATCATTTCTGAAAACGTGATTCTGCGGTTCATATGTCACTGAGTTAGGGCAGGCCTACTGATATGGAATCCTATAAGATAGAGGGTATTAAGGTGATCCTTGTGGTTCTAGAATATAAGTTTGACCTGGGACTAGGTGGACAGCTTAAAACTGGGCTGGACATGGCAGATCGGCTGAACAGCAGAGAAGAACAAGTGCTGGTTATATACCCCTACCTCCTCTGGTTCTGGGGTAAAGTTTGGCCTGAAACCAGAGGATCACTTTTATGGGGTTGTACCAGAATAGCAAGTTGTCTTCTATCCATAGAATGGTAAATAACTTGCTGATCATTGGGGTCTCACTGCTGAGACCCCTGCTGATCTCAATGTCCCATGTCCCCCATCATCCTAACTGTGTAGGGTTACTGCACCCCCTTCAGTATGGAAGAGACTGAATGGAGCGCTGGTCATGCAAGTGCTCTAGCACTCCATTCATTTTCAATGGAAAGGCTGAGTACCCGAGCGGCAACATGCTCAAGTCTTTCTATCACTCCCATTGAAATGAATAGAGCTCTTTTAGTTCATGCTTAGCTAGTGCTCCATTCAGAGTAACATCACTGCAGGGGTAGAAGTAACCCACACAGTGGCAGGAGAGGGGAAAACGGGAGTCCCCGGTCTGCTGATTGGTGGGGGTATCAGAAGTGAGACCCCCACCAATCAGCAAGTTATTCCTTATCCTGTGGATAGGGGATAACTTCATGTCCTAATAAAACCCCTTTAATGAAAGTTTTATGGCTATTTAATTGCTTTATGTATCCTAGCACTTTTTATGGAGGCATTTAAAGGTAACCTGTCATCAGGTATTAAGCCCCTAACTAGCCATCAACCTGTTATCCAGGACATTAACAGACTCCCAATAATGTATTTTTATTTTCTGGCCAGGGTGGCATCATGAAAAAAAACCAAAACTTTGAAAGGTGGAATCTCTTGTGTGTACAGATATGGGGCCAGTCCCACTTCTGGTTTGATTGATTGGCCCGCAGCATATTATGTGAGCAAAAGCATCTCAATGTGGCATTCGGCATTGTCCAGTGTGCAGATGAAGCGGAGGGAAATACACCTTGCCTCCGGAGATGCATCTTCTACCTGCGCCAGAGATGGCTTGTCCTGCACCCAGTCTGTGGGACAAACATTAACTCAAAAAGGGAGACTGGCCAGCAAGTGGTCCCACCCCATGACACTACTGTGGTACAGAAATACAGCCATCAAAGTTCTGTTTCTTCATGATTCTCTACCTATCAAACATAGATAACAACAGGTTGGTGGCGGTTTGAGGGCCTAATTCTTGACGATAGGTTTCCTTTAAGAAATGCATCTCATATGTAGAGATGAGCGAGCACCAAAATGCTCAAGTGCTCGTTACTCGAGTCGAACTTTCAGTGATGCTCGAGAGTTTGTTTCGAGTAACGAACCCCATTGAAGTCAATGGGCTACTCGAGCATTTTTGTATATGACTGGTGCTCCGCTAAAGTTTTCATTTGTGAAAATCTTAGCAAATCACCAAAGTCATGTAAAAAACACAGAAATGGATAGGGCAGGCGAGGAGCAACATGCAGGGCTGCATTTCAGGCTCCGAGGTCTCACTATTAAGCCACAATAGTGGCAAGAGTGAGACCCCCCCCTCGCACTGTCAGCATAAAGATCGTTCTCCTCTGCCACAGCTGTAACAGCTGTGGCAGAGAAGAACAATCTTAGCCCATTGAATTCAATGGAGCCGGCGATACAGCCGGCTCCATTGAAAGCAATGGGCTGCCGGCGAGCGCGGGATGAATTTTCGGGAAGGGCTTAAAAATATAAGCCCTTCCCTGAAAATCATCCTAAAATGTGTTAAAAAAAAAAAAAAAAAATGTATACTCACCTTTCCGCTGCAGCCGGAGTTCAGCCGCATCTGGCCAGCAGTTCTCCTGAACTGCTGTGAGTAGTATTCAGCAGCCGGGGATTTAAAATCCCCGCCTGCTGAATGAGCTGCCTCTGATTGGTCACAGCCTCACCAATCAGAGGCAGCTCTCACTCACACCCATTCATGAATTCATGAATGACAGCTGAGAGCTGCCCCTGATTGGTGAGGCTGTGACCAATCAGAGGCAGCTCATTCAGCAGCCGGGGATTTTAAATCCCCGGCTGCTGAATACTACTCACAGCAGTTCAGGAGAACTGCCGGCCAGACGCGGCTGAACTCCGGCTGCATCGGAAAGGTGAGTATAAATTTATTTATTTTTTTTACACATTTTAGGATGATTTTCAGGTAAGGGCTTATATTTTTAAGCCCTTCCCGAAAATTCATCCCGCGCTCGCCGGCAGCCCATTGCTTTCAATGGAGCCGGCTGTATTGCTGGCTCCATTGAATTCAATGGTCAGTGCTCGTTTAATCAAGACGAATACCGCGTGGTGCTCGTCTCGAGTAACGAGCATCTCGAGCACCCTAATACTTGAACGAGCATCAAGCTCGGATGAGTATGCTCGCTCATCTCTACTCATATGTCAATTTTTAGAAGTGGAGCCCAAAATTAATTGTACATAACTTGAATCCTGTTTTATATCCATAGGTGAGCATGATGGTGGAATATATGAAATATATGTTCGATACTCATTACTTTCTTAATACCAACTGAGGACATTATAAATGCCACCATCTTTCTGTTTATTGTTAACCATGGGCACCCCTTTATGGCTACCATTTTAAGAAAGAGACATTGTGCTGCAAAGCTGAAATCATCTCAAGCTGGGGTCAGCGTACTCCAATGGTCTGCAAAGTGACCAGATCTTAATGCAATCATATGTACCTTGTAAACCACATCCAACTTCCAGTGATGGTTGGGAACGACATTAAAAGTTACTTTGTTTTTCAAGTTTTTCTACTGAATGGGTGAAAACATAATTTGGTGGTGGTCCAACCGCTGGGACTCCCACCAATCCTGAGAACGAGGGTTTTTCTCACCCACAGTGATGGCATTGAATGGCGCCCAGGTCATTGCACCATTCATTTCAATGACACTGATGAAAAAAACCAAAAGCTTTCGACTTGGCTATTTCTGTCAGACCCATTGAGAATAAATGGTGCAACACTGTGAAATCATGACTATAGCTCCATTCAATTTTCTTTTCACTGCAGAGACTGCATCGAGGAGGACAGGGGAAACTGAATTCCTGTTCTTGGAATCAGTGGAGGTCCCAGCAGTCAGCCCACCACTGATCTATGAGTTTTCACCAATCTGATGGAGGTTGGAGCAAGAGTGGGTTCACGTGTGGTGGATTTTGGTGCAAATTTTCCACTGTGGAAAATCTCCATCAATTCCGCAATGTGTGATTGTACCCTAGTAATGTAAATTGCCAGAGATCACATTGAGAAGCACACAGCATGGAGTCACGAGCCACTGGCTATGGACCACTACATCCTTAGGATATACTGTAATAGGGGATTGTGCAGCAGCATATAGAATATCAGAGTGTTTTACTCCTTGTTGCATTCATAACATAGAGAATTCGGGCTATTCTGAGAACCAGGGAAGTCCTACATACTAAAAATATCTCCCTTATAAAATGGCTAGAGTGAATGGCATTGACATTAAGAGCTGTGAATGTTAGATTGGGCACTGGCTGCATAGTCCAGATGTTAACCTGTCAAACTTTTCCCTATAGGACACTCTTTTAGCATATATTCAAGCCATGGAAACCTAGCAATATTCATATTTTAACCCGTAATTGTGGTAGGTAAGGAGCCTTGTGTGGCATTGGAAGGTAACAAACGAAGTGGAACAGCTCCTACAATGACTAAAGTTGAATTGTGGAGGTTCCCCATAAATTCTGCTTCCCTATATCAACCAAAGAAATATTAGCTTTATTACTAATGAAGTGGGAAAGGAGGAGCACTGTCCCTAGTCATCAGTAGCATGCAAGAAGGCACGTTTCAAGGATTTTCACCATCTGCTCAGTGTCACAAGCCTCTCCTGTGCTGTGTGTGTATTTAGCTCTCCTCCTGGCTTGAGCTTTTTGCTCCAAACATGGACAGCTGCTCAGAGGTCCTTAAGGTCCTTTGAATTTTACAAACCGCTTACAGTCTTCCTTTAACTCTTGCCACGCAACACATTGTTATATAGCATTCACTCATTACTGATGTTTGCACACATGGGATAATATGTTAAATTTCCAAGCACTGTGTAAAGTATTACCTTAATACAACAATTAGAGTTGTAGCAAAGCTGAATTTACCATTTATTGTATTGTATGAAATGTTTTGTGTACTGTGATAACTCAAAATATAACTTTTTATACAATTGTTGACAAAAAAATAATCCACCAAGAAGGAGTTGTTGGAATCAAATGAAACTTTTTATGTGTGATTGTAGAACCATAGAATGGTACGGTTGGAAGGGACCTCCAGGGTCATCTGCTTCAACCCCCTGCTCAATGCAGCATCACTAAATCATCCTAGACAGATTTGTCCAGCCTCTGTTTGAAGACTTCCATTGAAGGAGAACTCACCACCTGCCATGGTAACCTGTTCCACTCATTGATCACCCTCACTGTCAGAAAGACTTTTCTAATATCTAATTTGTGTCTCTTCCCTTGCAGTTTCATCCCATTGCTTCTAGTCTTTCCTTGTACAAATGAGAATAGGGCTGATCCCTCTGCAGTGTGACAGCCCTTCAGATATTTGTAGACCGCTATTAAGTCTCCTCTCAGCCTACTTTTTTTCTTTTTTGTAAGCTAAACATTTCCAAATCCTTTAACTGTTCCTCATAGGACATGATTTGCAGACTACTCACCTCCAACAAACTGCAGCAAGTTTAGAGTCTTTTTTTTTAAATTAGGGTGCCCAGAATTAGACACAGTATTCCAGATGAGGTCTGACCAAGGAAGAGTAGAGGGAGATAATGACCTCACATAATCTAGACTCTATGCTTCTCTTAATACATCCCAGAATTGTGTTTGCCTTTTTTGCTACTGCATCACATTGTTCTCTGATGTTCAGTCTATGATCTATTAGTATACCCAAGGCCTTTTCACATGTAATGCTTTACTAAAGTTGAGATATACTATATCTATCGCATTTCACTGATCAACCCAGTCAATTAGTCTGTCATAGAAGGAAATTGGATTAGTCTGGCATGACTAGTTTGTTACAAACCCATGCTGGCTCTTGTAAATTACTCCATTATCATCCAAGTACTTGTATATATGGTGTTTAATAATTTGTTTGAAGATATTTTCCGGTATAGAAGTCAGGCTTACAGGCCTATAGTTACCTGGATCCACCTTCTTTCCTTTTTTAAAGATAGGGACAATGTTTGCCCTTCTCTAATCTTCTGGGACTTTTCTTGTTCTCCAGGAATTATCAAAGATTATGGCGAGTGGTTCAGCCCTTCTCAACATCATTTTTAAGCAATTCACTATTTTCCTCCTGTAAACACCCTATAGCATCTTTGACTGTTCTTTTGCTTTTGATATACCACCAAAATCCTTTTTTACTGTTTTGGCCTCTGTTGCAGGCCTCAATTCATTATTAGCTTTAGCGTTTCTGACACTTTCCCTACAGTTTTTGCAGACTGAATTATATCCTTCTTTAGAGATCCCCCTTCTGTCCATTTCTTCCTTTTTAGCATGTATTTAAGTTCTGTGTTCATCCATACTGGTGCTTCCCATTCTCCCTTCTTTTAGGGATTGTTAACAACTGTGCTTTGTCCATATTGGACATTTCTGTTCTCAAGAACATCCATCCATTGGATCCTTCCTACCCTATTTGTGAGTTCATTAAAATCTGCCTGAAATTCAACCTTGGGGTCTGAGTCCTCCTCAGGCCTTCCTCCCCTTGTATTTCACAATTTAGTAATAGCATGTAATGACATAAGAGATTACAATATTAGAGCAAAAGGATAGGTTTATTAGGGAAAATGTACAATTCAAAGGAGGCTCTAGTACCCTCATGGGCCGCTCTTTAGCCTGGATACATGATGAGTTATGGTCATGCATACAGGCTCTTAATGTTATCTTGAGTTGCATTTGCGCACAGATGTTACAACTGGTCCTCTAGATCCTGCACACTCGTAGGCTTCTGAAGCTGGTGTCCCAGTGGGTCTCATAAATGCTTGATCAGAGATAAATCTGCCAACTGTGAAGCTCAAAGAAGTGTGACAACCTGGCAGAAACATTCCTGGGAAACCCTTGATATGTGTTGGTGAGCATTATCCTGCTGAAAAATTTCTGTTGGAAGCCCTGCCATGAGGGACAACACATATGAGTTTTTTGGTGCATTTCACTGAGCTGTCATTGTCCCTTTTATCACTATCCGAGGTAACCAATTGTTGTATGTGATGGCCCCCTAGACTATCACACCAGCAGTTGGGGCAATGTGTCGCTCCACAGCAAAGGCAGGGTTGTAGTGCTCACAACCAGACCCCCATGCTTGAACACCCCCAGCTGTCAGCTCTTATGTAGAATCTGAATTCATCGCTTATGACAATACAGTTCCAATCTGTAGCAGGCAAGATTTTTTTATTCACAATACCCCTGCAAACAAAGGCAACAGTGTTGGGGTGTTAATAGGAGAACATATAATGGGTTCTGTGACAACCAATTTCCTTCAACAAAGTGATAAGAAATGGTCCGGACCGAGACCGGGTTTTGTAAGGAAGGTGCCACCTAGGTCTGGATGTGGACAACAAAACTGTTGGATCTGCTCATGCTTTGTCAGTGGATCAAATGATCCTCTCCACTGGTGGTCTGTCTGGGTTGTTAAGAGCGTATTCGATGTGTGTCTGTGCC
Source organism: Eleutherodactylus coqui (assembly GCF_035609145.1). Classification (NCBI taxonomy): domain Eukaryota; kingdom Metazoa; phylum Chordata; class Amphibia; order Anura; family Eleutherodactylidae; genus Eleutherodactylus; species Eleutherodactylus coqui. The sequence continues at coordinate 474,172,750 of NC_089837.1, read as the reverse complement.
CTCATGAAACAACTGCTCCCAACAAGGGCGTAGCTAGAGGCTCATGGGCCCGGGCGCAAAAGTTTAGCTTGGGGCCCCCTTCCAGACCCGTCCAACCGCCACTCCTTTTCACAGCTACTCCTTGTATATCACTTTTAGCTACATTACTGTTCTCTTTTTAATGACCCATCAATGGATCATTAGTAATCAGGGGTTTTAGCAGGTTTTTAAAACATCCAGAACACAAGCCTCAAGGCACGCTTTGCTTCCCCAAGAAAGAAAAAAATAATTCATATTATATATATATATATATATATATATATATAATATACATACACACACACATACACATTCATTGGAGACAGCATAATAACAATATATACAATAGAGACAGCATAAGCTAACTTTCTATAACATGTTAGGGCTCATGTCCACGGCCGGGTTTTCACCACCTATTATGCGTGGGTTGGGCGCACACACACGTGGTGCGCAGTGAACGGGGTCAGTGAAAGCCAATGGACTGCGCGTAGATATGCAAAAGAAATAAATCCCAGCATGCTCTCTTTCTATGCGTGCTACGCATTGTGATCCCTATACACTTGTATGATACACTGCCCATACACAATACATTGTTTCCATACGCATTGTCACTCTAAACAGAGTGGGGAATTAAAATTAAAAAAATCCCACTGTGCATGCGCAGTGCCACACAAAGCCATATGCGGTCCCTGCCGGCAGCGCGCATGGCTGGAAAATGTGTGAAATGCTGGTGGTCTCCCACAGTGTTGTACGCTTACGGCTGTGGCATTGAGCCCTTAGTCACCAATACAGCGGCTCAGTTCTAGCATACCTCTAATAGTGAAGCCAGGTGCCGGCTTGCTGATAGTGATTACCGTGCAGGTACCTTCAGTGATCGCTGCTGATCGTCACTTTCAGTTTTCATCTCTAGCCGGCCCAGACCACCATTAGGGCTTTTCCAGCCACCATTCTGCAGAAAACCCCTCGCTTCCCCCACTCCCCATCACACACAGAACAACCCACGTTCCCGGGCCACTCCACATCACATAGAACACCCCTGACTTGCCCCCACTCCCCATCGCACACAGAACACCTCTCACTTCCCCCACTCCCCGTCACACACAGAACACCCCTCGTTACCCCCCCCACTCCATATCCCACAGAACACCCCTCGTACCCTCCCCCCATCACACACAGAACACCCCTCACTTCCCCAACTCCCCATCACACACAGAACACCCCTCGTCCCCCCCCATTCCCCATCACACAGAACACCCCTCGTTTCCCCCCCACTCCCCATCACACAGAACACCCCTCGTTCCCTCCCACTCCCCATCACACACAGAACACCCCTCACTTCCCCCACTTCCCATCACACACAGAACACCCCTCGTTTCCCCCCCACTCCCCATCACACAGAACACCCCTCGTTCCCCCCCACTCCCCATCACACACAGAACACCCCTCATTCCCCCCCACTCCCCATCACACACAGAACACCCCTCACTTCCCCCACTCCCCATCACACACAGAACACCCCTCGTTCCCCCCCACTCCACATCACACAGAACACCCCTCACTTGCCCCCACTCCCCGTCACACAAAACACCCCTCGTTCCCCCCACTCCCCATCACACACAGAACACCCCTCACTTCCCCCACTCCCCATCACACAGAACACCCCTCGCTCCCCCCCACTCCCCATCACACACAGAACACCCCTCGTCCCCCCCCCACTCCCCATCACACAGAACACCCCTCGTTTCCCCCCCACTCCCCATCACACAGAACACCCCTCGTTCCCCGCACTCCCCATCACACACAGAACACCCCTCGTTCCCCCCCCACTCCCCATCACACACAGAACACCCCTCGTCCCCCCCCCACTCCCCATCACACACAGAACACCCCTCGTCCCCCCCACTCCCCATCACACACAGAACACCCCTCGTCCCCCCCACTCCCCATCACACACAGAACACCCCTCGTCCCCCCCACTCCCCATCACACACAGAACACCCCTCACTTCCCCCACTCCCCATCACACACAGAACACCCCTCACTTCCCCCACTCCCCATCACACACAGAACTCCCCCCACTCCCCATCACACATGATCCCCCTTCCCCCCTCTTAATCATACCGAACACTGCTCGTTCTCCCCCATCACACAGGAGGACGTTTCCTCTCACTGACTGCACTTACTTTCACTATGGTCTCTGCACGGGAAGGCAGCTTCTCCTGCACATCGGCGCTTCCTCCTGGACCTCTGCTCAGACTCCTCCCCTCTGATGATCTTAGTGCTGGAGAACCAGATGGGGGAGGGGTCTGAGCGGAGGTCCGGGAGGAAGCGCCGATGTGCAGGAGAAGCTGCCGGCCGGCGCAGAGACATTAGTGGAAGTAAGTGCAGTCAGTCAGTGTGGTGGAAAGTAAGCCCCCTGGGCCCCAGGGGCTTAGGGGCCAGGTCGCAATTGCACCCCCAGCGCCCCCTATATGTACGCCAGTGGCTCCCAAGACCTAACAGATTGGTCAGAACAGCCTACATGGTGGGTGATTCACCAAACTACCATTCTGCTTATCTCATTCCAATGATGCCCCCCTCTCAAAGTCCATTAACTGGACAAAGTCTCTTTGGGTGCATCATAGAGGCATCTAGAGGTCAACAATTTCTCAACACAAGAGTAGCCATGAGAGCCTTTTTATAGGGCACCAGGGAAGCACTTTTACGGCCTCTGATGGCAAGACCCAACGTCCAATCAGACCACAACCGTAATCATCTACATATTTGCTGGCACATAATGGCAGCAAACAACATTTCTATCTGGGTGCATTATTTATTTTTGTCCACGAGCGTATATTTGTTAGATCTGTATATACTCTCCAACCTATGGCTGCTTATGTGTTGTGAGACCACAATTTCAAAAATGCCTTGGCAGCTTCTGGCTGCCAGAGCATGCTGGGAGTTGTAGTTTTGCAACAGCTGGAGAGTCACAGGTTGGAAACCACTGCTTTAAAGTAATTAATAATTACAATAACGATGTGAGTAATGAAGAATAGGATTGATAATATGTGAACGGTTGCTAAATCAATCTGCGTTTCCTTGTCTAGCCTATGTCACTTATACCACCGTGTCATATAACTTAGTTCTCAGAGTTTAAGTTTTTGTATCTGCTTATTTGTTTCTAATGAAGCCAAACACTAACTTATTATTGGGATCAGTCACAAATTGTTTTAGTCTATCCTGGGAAGTACAATTTGTTCTCCAAATGTCATATCACTGGGGAATAAAATGTCTTCTGCTTCGTGACAGATAGTATATGAAGCGTATTTATTCACTGGAATGAACACCCTGCTGCTGAGATAGGAGCTACCATATGTTGCCTGGGGCAGATTAGGCCTGTCCCAGAATGCAAGTCACTTAAGCTTGCAGATTGTTGTGATTTTACTGTGGGATGTACACAATTGGGTAACCTTGCTCTCTTTTTCTTACCATTGTACATTGCTATCCACTGGGGATGCAATTCAATTTTACTTTCCCACTGGGAATGTAGAGTTCTGCTCAAGTTGCTTGATAAAATGTAACAGTTAAGGAGAATAAACTCTGTACAAGAGTTTCTTTCGAGTTTTCTTATATTATCAGACCATGGAATTATATCTGGAGCCATCTATACAAACACCTGAAGAATAGTTATGATCTGTCACCTTTTATTATCTTGAAAATGGATAATTTGAGCTCAGTGATTGTCCGGGCCGGCGAAGTAGTACAGAATTGAAATAAAAGAAATGGCTGGACATCTGAATCATGCTTTCTGTCAAGTATGGGTCTATCCACAATGTTACAAGTTAGAAGTAAAGTTAGATGCTGTTCGATAAGCCATAAATCCCGCTCTCAGCTCAGCGTGGTACTTTTTCGCTCTTTAACCCCTTAAGGACGTGCCTCTTTTTTTTAATTTTCGCTTTTTCCTCCCCACTTTCAAAAAAACTTTTTTATTCATCCATAGATCCAGCTGTCTGAGGTCTGTAGGATGATAATGATTCCCAATGTGTGTGTGTGTATGTATGTATGTATATATATATACATACATACACACACTGTGTTTCCCCGAAAATAAGACAGTGTCTTATATTAATTTTTGTTCAAAAAGGTTTAACTTTTTTACATGTATAGCTGCCTGGACACTATTTAATTTGACTTTTTTAATTAACTGTTAGCAGGGCTTAGTTTTGGAGTAGGGCTTATATTTTAAGCATCCTCAAAAAGCTGAAAAAATCATTTTGCATCCTCAAAGATTCTGGAAAATCATGCTATGTCTTATTTTCAGGGAAACAGTATGTGTATATATATATATATATAAAATTTATTTATTTTTTTTTTTTGCTGTACTACTGGAAAAACAAAACTATTTCCTGCCGCCATCTTCTCACAGCCATTACCTTTTTTTATTCTTCCGTTGACATAGTTGCCCGAGGGCCTTGTTTTTTGCAGGACATCCTGTTGTTCAACGTTCACCTTGTGGCATTAATAATACGTTACTTTGATAGATTGGACATTTACGGATGCAGCGATACGAAATAATTTCTGTTTTGATTTTTTATTCTAATGATAGGAAGAGAATTTTTAAATTCTTATTACCTTTTTTTTTCTAATAATTAATAAAACTTTTTCAAGCTCCTTATTATTTTTTTTGGCCCTATAGGGAAACTGAATTTACGATTGTTTAATAGCTCCTGAAGTATAATGTACATTATATTGTGATTTGACAGGCATTCTATCAAGGCCTGGCACAGTCAATCAGCAATGGCAGCACCAGGGTCTTCAGAAGGCCCCAAGCTGTCGTGGCAACCAAATGGCACCTTGTGATCTGATCAAAGGGGGGCCATTTGGGACCCTGCAAAACTGTTTGGTGGAATTAAATGCAGAACTGATAGCAGCATTTACAGGGTTAATAACTGTGACCAGCATTGGTGCTGATCATGGCTGTTGCCGGCAGGTGTCAGCTGTGAGAAACAGCCGGCACCCATGTCCTGTGTCATTAGGGGGTAATTTGTAGACAGAAGTACCATTCCACTTTCTACCTCAGGTATCAAATATAGGCAAGAATCCCACCAGGACATAACATGAACACTTTATGTATTGTCCAACACCTACTACAGTTGCAAGAAAAAGTAAGTGAACCCTTTTTAACCACCTAGATTTCTGCAATGATTAATAAAAAAAAAGTGGTCTGATTTGTTATATAAAGTACAGTTATAGAGAAATGCAATGGAACTAATAATACCAGATGGTTGTATCCACTGTGCAGCATGGAGGAGGGACCATCATGGTTTGGGGCTACTTTGCTATCCAGGACACCTTGAAATAATTAAGGAAGCAATGAATTCTACAGAGTAGCAAAACATGTTTCAGGACAATGTAAAGGCAGCAGTCCATGACCTCAAGCTAAAGACACATTGCATAATGCAACAAGACAATGACTAAAAACACATAAGTAATTCAAAGAAGGGAATGGAGGTTTGTGTATGTGAATGACAAAGTCAGAGTCCTGACCTTTACCCTACTGAGATGGTGGCACAATCTGAAGAGGTCTGTACATGCAAGGCATCCCAGAAATGTTGATGAGCTGAAACATATTCGCAGCTACAGGAACCTTTTGTTGGAAGTGATTGCTGCTAAATGGGGGATCTACAGCGTATTAACCCCTTAACGCCACAGAAGGTAGTTTTATGTCCTGATTGGTACTTAAGGCCGCCTGCAGACGAGCAGGTCGGATCCGGCAGCGAGAAATCTCGCCGCGCGATCCGACCCCAGAGCCTGCAGGGACGAGCGCGTACTCACCCGGAGCCGGCGGCCGGGTGAGTGCGTGCCCCGCAGAAAATTAGAACATGCCGCGGTTTGTTTGCCGCGCGAGATTTCGCGCGGCCAAACCGCGGCCGTCTGCATAGGAGTGCGTATTGTAATGCGGGATTTCCGCTCGTCTGCAGGCGGCCTAACACAACAGGACGTAAATGTACATCCTGTGGATGGCACAGGCTCAGAATTGAACTCGTACCATCCCGCAGTAAGAACCACTCTGACTGATAGCCAGCCTTCTACTGCAACAGCTCTTCTCTTAACCCCTTACATGCCACGTTGTCATTGGCACTGCCATGGTCTGTGATAGTTATTGTCAGTAATAATGCACTGCTGTACAGAAGTACTGCCATCTTTTGAGTGGTAATCGTTGCCTGTAAATGTGTGCCCATCGTGCACTTACCGTGCATTTTTTGTCCATCGCTGAGTTCAGCTCAGCTTAAAATCGATCGGGACTGATAAGACGAACCGCACGCTGAGTTCTCTGCGGGCAGCGCTGATTACATTCTTTCAGCAGCTATCCCACTGGAGAACAATAGTGATGTATTTAGAGAACAGTCTACCTGCTGTTCTCTAAATACACGTAAATAAAGCTTCTTAGCTTCTAATGAGCTGATTAACCCATTAGTAGCTAATACAAAATGATCGCTTAAAACTGTCAGTTTGAGTGATCATCTTGAATAAAACAGCACTTTATTCCTCAATGGTAAAAGACATAGCTGCAACGTTTCGATCCTACACACAGGATCTTTGTCAAGCATAAAGCAGCATACCAACCCCCCTAGTTAAATACCCCCACATATAACACACAAAACCAATCAAAATCCCAGGGTAGGTTCACACCCATCCCACACAGGTAGTCATAGGGCCAGGATCATGCAGTGCAGCTGGAGAATAAACATCAACAAACGAGCAGCAAAGACAAAAATAAAGTTTAAAAAAAAAAAACAATTCTAGGAAACTGACAATAACCCAAATGGACTCAAAAGCGCTGCTGCGCATACGTTAATGACACAGCTCGGCGGCCATATAGTAGGGAATTAAACATTGGCCCAAACGAACTCAAAAAGGTCACTGAGCATGCGCTAAAAGCGCAGCCATACTCTGAGAGATTTATATTTGCCCTTACGGGCTCAAAAAGACTACTGCGCATGCGCCGATGCCGTAACGCAGCGGCCATATAGTGGGGAAATTTACATCCACTCTGATGGGCTAATAAATTAGCATGTCTAGATCGCTGATAACATCTTCTATGTATGCATGCATTGTCAGTGTACGCAGAATTCATTCAAGCTGAAGCATGGTTACAACAATGTGTGACTCATTGTGTTTTATAATGTACACGTCCAATATGAAATTGAGGCCCATACTAGACAATACTAGGACAAATACATGCCTGATTGTATTTGTATATGTCCCCATGCGTATACATCCATAAGATACATACGCATGTACATATATTGTGTAATAATCCCAAGGGACATGATCCATTACATTACACACCTATTGTAATCCCCATAAAAGAAGGGGGGAGATCGGCACCCAACTCAGATAGCCCAAAAATAGAAGTGTTACACCATAGATGCTGCTCGAAAAGATTTTTTATTGACAATTTTTTGCTCAAAACATGAAGTATTTTATTCAAGAGAATATCCAAAATAAGTATAGAAATTATCCAAAGACAGAAAAAAGGTAATCAGCCCGCTGCACGGTACTGGTTCCCTATCACCACCTGTGAGTAAACAAAGACACAAATTGTTAAAATATAAAAATCACAAGATTTCATAGTAATCAAATAGACATCCTTTTTTTGTTTATCAATATTCTATATACTATATTGTACACGTAGCAAGATGCGTATAAATACGGGAATGATTAGAATCTATATACTATATTATACACGTAGCAAGTTGCATATATATACGGGAATGATTAGAATTATAACAAACACAGATTCAAGATGGTTATCAAAGAATAGCAGATGGAAACAAATGAGCTAGACTGGACAAGATATCAGTGGGGAGTTGATCAGGTCTTATATATACGGTGTCATATTGAATTCCAAATTCACGCCCTCAGGCGACAAGGAGTTTAATTCGTAGATCCATTTAAGTTCGAGGAGTTTTAACTTCCCCTCTCGATCACCCCCCCTAGGGGAGTCACGAACTTCGTCTATGATCCGGTAGCGGAGCTGACTCACATTATGTCCAGCTTCTTCAAAATGTTTCGATACCGGAGCATCCTTGTTTTTTGTGCGGACCGTGCTTTTATGTTTGGAGATACGCTGGCGTATCTCCATCGTTGTCTCCCCAACGTAAATCAGCCCACACGGACACACAATCATGTAGATTACATGCGTTGAACGACACGAAAAGGAGCCCTTAATACGATATCTTCGTCCCGTTCTGGGATGTGTGAACACATCTCCTTTAATCATATTCCCACATGAGGCGCAGCCCATACAGGGGAAACACCCCCGACTACGGGCATACTGAACATCAGATGTATTGTGAGAAATCACTCTGTTAGTACAGACTACTTTGTCTCGTATGTTAGGTCCTCTTCGGTATGACATGAGGGGAGGCGCCTGGAACTCCTGAATAGTAGGATGACTAATCTTCAGGAGATGCCAGTGTCTTCTCAGAATGTTTGAGATAGATGGACTTACCATGGAGAAGGTAGTGACAAAAGGCATACGGCAACAACCCCTCTTAGATTCCTTAATGGATAATAAATCCCCTCTCGATTTAACTCTTACCCTATCTTTATATTCATGTACCAGCTCGCAAGGGAATCCCCGATTCAGAAATCTGGCCGCCATCTCCTCAAGTCTGGTTTCAAAAAATTCATCGTTTGTGATTCTCCTTACACGGAGCATTTGGCTCCATGGAAGGGACTTTATAGTGCCTGGAGGATGGAAACTAGAATATTGTAAAACATTGTTTTTGTCTGTCGGTTTTCGGTAGATGTCAGTAATTAGTGTATTATTCTGCCTCAGTACTTTGACATCTAGAAATTGTATCTCCTCACGTGAGTGTGTCATGGTAAATTTGAGTGACGGCAACAGTGCATTTAATTCGGCATGAAAAGATTTCAAATCGTCCTCCGAGCCCCTCCAAATAAAGAATATGTCATCAATATACCTCCACCAGGCCTGGACAAAGGTCCAGGCTGGGGAGGTATAGATGAACAGTTCTTCCACATGGGCGAGAAACAGGTTGGCATAATTGGGGGCCATATTGGACCCCATGGCAGTCCCCCGTTGCTGCCTATAGAGACTGCCGTCATATGAAAAAACGTTTTTACAAAGCACGTCTTCCAACAGGCTTAACGTGAAATTTAATTGGTTATTAGTTAATTGGGACTTGGTGAGATGCCATTTTACTGCTTCCAAACCATATTGGTGATCTATGATAGTGTATAGGGAGACCACATCGAACGAGCCCAGAATGCAATCGCCACTGATTTCGACATCCTGAATCTTATGTAAAAATGATGTAGTATCACGGATATATGACTTGCTGTTCTCCACAAATGGTTTCAAAACCTTGTCCAGAAACATGGATACATTGGAGAACAGTGAGCCCCGGCCAGAGATGATAGGACGACCTGGTGGGTCATTTAGACATTTGTGCACTTTTGGCAGGGTATATAAGATGGGTAGGATTGGATATTTTGGGCACAAAAAATTAGCTAATTTTCTATCAATTACTCCATTTAAGACTGCTTCATCAACATCCAATTTTAACTGCATGTGATATTGATGGGTGGGGTTGGTGGTGAGTGACTCATAAACAGCGGAGTCACTTAGTTGTGTCATAATTTCCTGGTGGTATTTTAAAGTATCCATCACCACCACCCCACCCCCTTTATCAGCAGGTCAAATTGTAATCGTGGAGTCTGAACTTAATGTTTGTAGTGCTTTATTCTCCTCCCTTGTTAGATTATACACTCTATTATTTCTATTGCCTTTCTTAAGTTTTACAATATCGTTGTGGACCAACTTGCCAAAGGTACTGACGGCTGCATCCTTGGATGGTGGGTTAAATGTGCTCTTAGGTCGTAAACTCAACCCTTTTGAAGAAAAACAACCATCCAACTCGGAGCCGCCAGTCTCCCGTCCGCGGGTATTACTAGAATCTGAAAAGAAGCATTTCAAGTTAAGCAGACGGAGAAAACGTTTACAGTCTAATTCGATATTAAACCAGTCAGGTTTGTTATTCGGGCAGAAGGTTAAACCTTTAGATAGCAGTTCTATCTCAGTAGTAGTAAGAGTCTTAGATGAAATGTTGATTACAAGGGATTTGTCAGAAACAGCGTCTGATGTAATCTCACCTCCTATTTCTGTATGCGAGAGTCGAGCGTGTTGGGATTCTTCTGTTCCTCTCTTCTGTTGCGGCGATGCTTGCGCCCCCCACGTCTCCTCGACGGTTTCTTGTGCGTGGGTAACCACGGCCTCTCGCAGATGGATGTGTCTCTAAAAAAGAGGCGGGAGCAACCAAGGGAGGAACCCTCTCTTTGTTAGTAATTTCATCACGCATATTCTCATCAGCTGATTCTGAGGTGTAGGAGGGAGGTTGACGCCCAAAGTATCTACGTCCAAAAGTCCTATTCCTTCCCCTAGGTTGAGTTACCTTCCTTGGGGATCTGGATTTACGTGTAGGGTTTTGCCACCCAAAAACAAACCCGCTTTGGTAGTCTTTGAGGTCCCTTTGCCACTTATTGCGTTTAGTTTCTTCCAGGTCAGATTTGTGTCTGGCAAGTGAATCATCCATTTTCTTTTTAAAGATTTGCCAATCATCTCTATGCATCAATGTCTGTAGTTCTTGCTCAACTTTAGCCACACCCTCTGTGCATATAGCAATCTCTTTTTGTAAAAACTCTAGGTTTAACAATATGAGGTCGAAAGCATACTTATTGGTGATGCTAATAAAGCGGGCACAACATTCGGCATCATGAGCCATAAGGGTGGGTTGAATGTGCGGTCGGAGGCCCCTAGGGATCCGTTTGACAGTATAATACTCCCGTAATATGATAGCATGTAACTTCAAAGAGATTAATTTACGGTTAATTGACTCAGTTACGCTGCATAATCCTGATGTTAGGATTATTCAGAAATGAGGTGTCCGATTCCATTCCAGATATAATACGGTCCGCATCATCGTTGGAGTAAGAAAAGGGTATTGAGGTATCCGAGGACCCCTCCTCCAGATGTAGGGTTAAATCCATAGACATAGTGGGTGCACGCTCCCTCAGGTCCACACAGAATGTAGAAAGAGATGAGAAGGGGAACAGCACTTCCAATCAATATGTTGTAGCACTTACAGGCTTGCAGGGTGCACGATCCACAGCCAAGGTCTGGACCCAAAGACCGGAAGAAGCAGGAAATCCTTACAAAATGTGTTGAATCAGCACTCCAGGGGTTAATCATGAATAAAACAGCACTTTATTCCTCAATGGTAAAAGACATAGCTGCAACGTTTCGATCCTACACACAGGATCTTTGTCAAGCATACCAACCCCCCTAGTTAAATACCCCCACATATAACACACAAAACCAATCAAAATCCCAGGGTAGGTTCACACCCATCCCACACAGGTAGTCATAGGGCCAGGATCATGCAGTGCAGCTGGAGAATAAACATCAACAAACGAGCAGCAAAGACAAAGATAAAGTTTAAAAAAAAAAAAAAAAAAAAAAAAAAAACAATTCTAGGAAACTGACAATAACCCAAATGGACTCAAAAGCGCTGCTGCGCATACGTTAATGACACAGCTCGGCGGCCATATAGTAGGGAATTAAACATTGGCCCAAACGAACTCAAAAAGATCACTGAGCATGCGCTAAAAGCGCAGCCATACTCTGAGAGATTTATATTTGCCCTTACGGGCTCAAAAAGACTACTGCGCATGCGCCGATGCCGTAACGCAGCGGCCATATAGTGGGGAAATTTACATCCACATGAACCTACCCTGGGATTTTGATTGGTTTTGTGTGTTATATGTGGGGGTATTTAACTAGGGGGGTTGGTATGCTGCTTTATGCTTGACAAAGATCCTGTGTGTAGGATCGAAACGTTGCAGCTATGTCTTTTACCATTGAGGAATAAAGTGCTGTTTTATTCATGATTAACCCCTGGAGTGCTGATTCAACACATTTTGTAAGGATTTCCTGCTTCTTCCGGTCTTTGGGTCCAGACCTTGGCTGTGGATCGTGCACCCTGCAAGCCTGTAAGTGCTACAACATATTGATTGGAAGTGCTGTTCCCCTTCTCATCTCTTTCTACTTTGAGTGATCATCTATCTGTCTGTGTAAATGGGACTTTAGATAAGAATCGGACCACATTGCATTAGTAATCAATGCAGGTAATTCCAAAGTGTTCACTTATTTTTTTTTGGAGCTGAATATACTGTATATCAAAAGGTAGATTTAAAAAAAAACACAAAGTCTACTTGATTATTATGGACAATGCTGACTCTTCAAGTTTCCACTTTTTAGAAATAGCGCAATGCGTTGTAGAGCAGGAACCTAGTAGTGGCCTATGGGATAGTCAGCAACTGGAACGTATAGACATGTATAGTAGAATTCATAACAATGGATCATTTCCACTGTGTGTAACTACATCATTTCATGTTTTTAGTTTACTTTCCTTTTAAATGAAAAGTTGATTAACTTTGTAATTATTTGCTTCCCACCGACATTCGGACAGACGTGTCCTAGAGCATTTCCTTCCTGAAAACCAGGACTGTCTCCAAAATTGGGTTTTCTTTTACTCCTCACGTCTTGAACATCTGCAGTTAGGACAGAATCTCTCTTCTTGCACGTAAATTGTTATTAGACGACTTGTCCTACTTCATAACACCAGTTGCCGGGGTGAAAAAAAAGAATCATTTTCTGACATGGGAAATTATAAGAAGCTGTAAGTCAAGCGAGTGCTGTAAATGAAAGCTATCTGATCAGGTCACGCTGCCCATAGAAATCAAGCCTTAAGCTCCTTTCTTGGATTTCTCATACTAGTTTTAGGTCATCCAGAGATCAGATTCTTATGTCAACTGAATTTTAGCGATTTCAGAAACATATACATGGTAACGTCTATGCCCCCCCCCCCCCCCACACACACACACCTCCCCAAGGAGTAAGTAACACTATAAGGCCTCGGTCAGACAGCCGATCTGCGCATATATAGACCCAATGCTTTGCAATGGGATCGGTCACCGATAAATTATAGGACACATCGATTCGCAGAACGTGCCTATCTGCGTTCTGCGCATCGCTGTGTTCTATATATGCGCTCAATGGGGCCGGCGGCAGCAGCGCCGACCCCATTGAGAACATATACTAAAGATCGTTCTCCTCTGCCACAGCTGTAACAGCTGTGGCACAGAAGAACGATGTTCGCCCATTGAATTCAATGGAGCCAGCAATACAGCCGGCTCCATTGAAAGCAATGGGCTGCCGGCGAGCGCGGGATGAATTTTCGGGAAGGGCTTAAAAATATAAGCCCTTCCCTGAAAACCATCCAAAAATGTGTAAAAATGGAAAAAAAAAAAAGTATACTCACCTTTTTCTTGAAGCCAGAGTTCAGCCACGTTCGGCAGTTCTCCTGAACTGCTCTGTGTAGTATTCAGCAGGTGGGGATGTAAAATCCCCAGCTGCTGAATGGGCTGCCTCTGATTGGTCACAGCCCTCACCAATCAGAGTCAGCTCTCACTCACCCATTCATGAATGGGTGAGTGAGTGCTGCCTCTGATTGGCTGAGCGCAGGGACCAATTAGAGGCCGCTCTCAGCTCTTGAATGAAAAAACGCCCGTGTGACCGAGGCCTAAGTAAAACTTTGTGCCTTGATAATGTGCTTAGATGTTAGCTCACTCGTATACTATTACAAGAATACATAAAAGGTTCATCTGAAATAGGTACAAGAGAGATTTACTTTAGGCTTGTGTCACATTGTTATGTTTTTTTTTGCAAAAACGCTGTTTTTGGTGTTTTTGCTACAGGTATTTTATGTTGTGTTCGTTTTTTTTTTTCTTTACATATTTTTTTATTTATTGGTTTTGGGAAACGCAGACAAAAAGAAAAAAAAGGACGAAACAGGGTAAAGGAGAATGCAAGTATGGAGAATAAACAAAATAATTGTTCTTGTTTAACCAATTTAAATGACTGACAAAGACAGTTCTGCGGCGCTCGTCTACAAAGGAAGCTGCAAACCCTACTTATAGAAAATCCGTTTTTTTTTCACCAAATTAAAGCAGGCTATAACAAATTTTATGTTTTTGTTTTTTTTACGGCAAATAAAAAAACGTGTCAAAAGATGTTAGCTGTAGGTCAATAGGTAATTATGAAAGACACCATACATATGTTATAGTGCTATTTTTATCCCTTTTGATGTGGTTTTGGGTCAATGACTTTTTGGAAAATTGCAGCATGTTCTGGTTATAAAACATTTGCACATACAGAAAATCAGCACCAAAATCCACATAATTTCCACCTGAAGAACCACACCAATTTTGCAGATTTTGACATGGAAATTATACAGATTCTGATGTGGATTTTATGCTGCAGAAAATCCGTACCATTTTGCGCTATATGTGAATAAACCCTAGGGCCTCGTTCACACCTGCGTGTATGTTTTCCTATGGTGTGTTCACATGTCCATGTTTTACAGGCATGCAAATTTGCACGCCTGCAAGAGATAGGACATGCGTGCACCACATAGGTCCATGCTGCGTGTAAATATTCCCAGCGGGGAGTTTCTTCATCACTGAACACTGTGACCGCACTGTCACAGTGTTCAGTAATTATGGCACTTCCTGTGGGGAGTAAAGAATCCCCTGCCACAGCTGTCACAGCTGTGACGGTTGTGGCAAAGGAACGCGATTTTCTCCCATTGCTTTCAATGGGGCTGCCACTGCTGCTTATTGATAGCCTGCATTCTTTTATCCCCCCAATAGCACAGAGAAGATCAGCTGATGATCTACTTTCTGAGAGAAAACAGATGCAAAATAGGAATTTAAAAGCTCGGTCTTCTCGACATCATTCTTAACTAGGGATGAGCGAACGTGTCCGTTACGGACACATCCGCACCCGGACACCGGCTTTGCCGAACACTGCAGTGTTCGCGCGTAAGTGTCCGGGTGCCGCCGGGGGGCGGGGAGATGCGCGGCGGCGCGGGCGGCAGTAGCGGGGAACAGGGGGGAGCCCTCTCTCTCTCCCTCTCCCCCCCACTCCCCGCCGCACCCCCCCCGCGCTGCCACGGCGGCCCCCGAACTTTTTCGCCCGAACACTGAAGTGTTCGCAAAGTTCGGTGTTCGGGCGAAAAAGGGGCGGAGCCGAACGTGTTCGCTCATCTCTATTCTTAACCAATTTACCCATTTCAACTTGTAAGCATCCAATAGCATCTTTGACTTCTCCCTCTGGTTGTTTGGACTGCATGGTTGACATCCATGCTACTGAATGATCAAACATCTCAAACTGATTCATGTGGACTGCTTCAGAGGGTGTGGTAATTTGGCATGGGGCGAAGTAGAAGGAGATACTGATGAACTTGGAGGAAGAGGAGGTAGTAGTACTTGAGCTACATTGTATCATCCACTCTACGACCTGTTCCACATGCTGCAGATGTAATGCACAGGCAGAACCACTTCTAAGGAATGGCAGTGGGCTTACCCCACCTCCTGCAGAATGTGGAAGCCACTTAAAGTGCAAACTTGCCCGTCCTCTACCACTGACACCACCACCAATGACACATCCTTTGCACCCTGCTTTTTTCATGTTTCCTTTTCATTTTTTTTATTCAGTGCTTTTTGGCTCACTTTGTGGTGGTTTTATGTTATTTATTAGCATACTTTGCAGTTTGCAGAAAACCACTGCTAGCTGCGCAAGTCCTGCAAATAATTTGTAGATGCCAGACTGGTGATTTTGCTTGATGTCTAACACACACTGCGTGTATTTGCTGTTTCCCTGTTTGGTTTTCTTTTTGTTTTATATTAACACAAAACACCACCACCAACTAAATAAGAAGCAATCCGTGGGTGGCACAATATGTAAAACAGAAGGTCACAGAGTATAACTTGTATCTTTATGCACTGTCTCAAGGTCGCCCTGAACGTAAGATGTACCACATCCAGGATGAATATAAGGCTACATCCACACAGGGAGCAGACTGCGAAACAGAGTGAAGTAACATATAATCAAAAGAAGGAAGAGATAACCTCACACTGAGTTCTAGGAAAGAAAAGCTTATTGCCTTAAAAAGGCGGCCCCATATCTCATGCCTCAGCTGCTAATTCCAGTGCCTAAAAGAAAGAAAACTCAAACTGACAACAAAAGCACCACTTTGCATAACAGCAGAATTTAACTACAAAACAATCCTTAAGGCCCATGTACACGAGCAGATAATCGCTCAAAGATCACTCAAAGGACAGTTTGAGCAACAGCTTTGAGCGATTATTTTGCATAAAAAATAATTGGTATTCAAGTAGCTTCTCATCTACTTAAATGCCAATTATGTATGATAATGAAGCCTTCCCTGAAGGCAGCTAATAGCCCGAGGCTATTATCTGCGCTCAGGTCCTTTGTTCTCCAAGGGGGAAACAATGCTATCAGCACTCCCCCCCCCCCCCCCCCCCACCTCCCCCATGGAGAAAAACTGATAAAACTGATTGCTAAAATCAAGTGAGCTTGTTTTTAAGGATCAGCGAAAGGTGCCCGAAATGCGGGTGCCCCGCGCCCATTTACATGCACCGATTATCGGTAAAACGATCGCCCATGAGCGGAGTTTTAGCGATAATTGTCCAGTGTAAATGGGCCTTTAGTTTAGCAGCAGAACTCCTAGGAACAGGACCTCACTTCACCAAGACTGAGACAATATTCAGCAACAACCACACCCCAAAGGCAGCCTTGTATAATTACTGAGGTAATGCAATAGGACAAAACAAAGTTCCAAAAACACCAGGGTAAAATTAACGTATGACACAAGGGAACAAAATCAGTGACAGGGGAACCATTGAGGGAATACAGACAAACGACCCAAGTATACCTTAGGAAAGGACAAACCACCAAAACATAACCTTAGGCCTGTTTCACATGGCCAAGAATGTTGTCAGCAGCAGAAATATACCCTCTCCCAATGTATAGACCACATTTCAAATCAAACTACTAATGACTACTTATCCGTCTGTGAGTTACATTCTACGACCCTGATCACATGGCGGCGATGTCATTGAAGGTCCTTCATCCCGAGTCAGTGAGGTACACGCTCTGCCCCTGATCACAAGATGGTGACATCATCACAGGTTCTATTCCATGGCACCTGTGATGACATCGCCGTTATGTGATCAGGGGCGAAACATGTAAATCACTCGCTCCAGATGATCAGGGATGAAGCATGATGGAGCTTCATCCCAAGTGAGTGAGTTACATGCTCCACCCCGATCACATGACGGTGACATCATCACATGTCCTGTAAGTACACGGCTGCTGTCCAGCAAAGTGTTCATTAGTGTTGCATAGCAACTGAGGTTGCAGGGGTTTGTAGGAAATGGAATACTAACAAATACTTACAGCAGCCATGTGCTTATAGGACCTGTCATAATGCAACTGTCATGTGATCAGTCACCTGTGTGGGAGCAGTCTGGGGTCACATGAGGGGGTGATCAGTGGGTGCAGGACTCTGCTGTGCTGCTTTTCATTGTTGTATGAAGAATGTATGTAGGAGAGCTGTATGTGATGTACATGTAGCAGAGCTGTGTGTGTGTGACGTGCATGTAGCAGAGCTTTGTGGCGCATTGCACCACCAGAAACACTGGTACTATATAATTTCCTGATAATTACTAGTAGGAATATAAACTTAATGCAGCAACTTTTTACTTTTTACTTCTCTGCTGGTATACAAACTCTCAAACCCAGTAGCAATATATGCTATGTAGAATATCTGGCCCTATTAAATCGGGGCGCTTTTATTGTCTGGCTGATCAAGATGAGCAACACCAATTATGATGTGTAGGATAAATGATGATATATTTTAGTAGTTCGACTTTTATGGGCACGGCAATACCGTTTATTTCCTTTTTTATATGATAAATAGGAAAAGGGGTTTGAGTTTTAATGTTTTTTTTACATTGTGCTAATATTTTTAAAAATGTTAGTTAACATTTTACATTTTTTACTCCCCATAGGGAACCTGAACTTTTAATAACTTGATTGCTTCTACAGTATATTGCAATACTTTAGTATTGCAGTACATTGTATTTTTAACAATAGTCTATTAAGCTCTGCCATAGACATAACTTAATAGACTGTAATACATAGCAGCTTTGGGTTGCCATGAGAATCCATAGGCACTTCACAATTGTGTCACTGAGCAGTTTGATGGAGTGCCAGAGGGGGTCTCCCTTCCGATTGGTTGTTTAGGTATGCTGTCAACTTTGACAGTGGTATCTAAACAGTTATTGGTAGTGATCAGAACTAGACCCAATCGCAATTGCTGCAGCCGGGTGTCAGCTGTCAGATACAGCTAGCACCCGCTATGGAGAGGGCTTAGCTCCCAAGCCTGCTCCTTATACCACCCACAACCACCTGCTGTACATTTCTGGTGGTCATTATGGGGTTAATGTTGGAATATTTTGCTTCTTCCTTGTTCCTCTAAATTGCAGACTGAAGAACGGATCTCCGGAATACTAGTATAAAAGCAGCCATGGAATAGCAGCCTTGCAAGAGCGACACATTTGTTTTTAGACGATGAATCACTAATCACTAAGACATCTTCTATATATTATACTGCATTATTATTCTTAGCAGATACTCTAACAGAATATATAAAAATGTGTGAACGCTGGTGAGGAGGGGTGGAATGTATACATGCATAATGGAATTATAATTTTCCAGTGTCAAACCGGCACACAATCTAATTTCTTCATAACATCGGGGCTTCACGCCTCCTGCTGCGCAGGGAACTGCAGAACGGCTTCATTCAAGTGAATGGTAATACGTTAGGCCAGGTTCACATATCACATAAATATTGTGCTATTGAACCAGCATAGAGACCATATCCCCAATTCTTTCTTTCCATTAGTGCATGATGGGTAGTTTTTTTTAATGATTTGTCAGCCCAATATGTGTTAGTAAATACTTGCATTTCTCATGATGTAACAATTCTGGATCTTCTTCTCTCACAATTCTGTGTTGTGCTGCTCCTCTGTTATTCCTCCTGTCCTGATGTTTAGGAATACCATTCCTCTTGTCAAAGGGGCGTGTCCCTACACAAACAGGACTGATTGAGCAGTGTCAGATTGTGCAGGGACACACCCCAATTGGAAAAACACAGGTCAGAATACATTACAAGACAACCAATAGCATGGGCTGATCATATTTTAAATTCCGGTCTTGAAGGGGTTTACCGGGGAGAATACTATTGATGCCTATCCTCAGGATAGGTCATCAATAGTTGATCGGCTGCAGTCTGTCGCTTGGGACCCCGACCGATCAGTTGCTTGTTCTCCTACTGACAGAGCTGCAATTACACAGGGGGCTCTGCGCCAACCTCTGGATAGTGGCCGGCACTTGTAACTGCAAGCATGTATCGCATTGAAATCAACGCGAGCCATGCCTGCAGTTACAAGCGCCAACCACTTCACAGAGGTTGGAGCAAAGACTTCTGTTGCTTCTGCTCTCACCCATGTGTATTTGCGGCACTGACAGCATGCGCCCGCTCAGCTAATCGGTCAGAGTCCAGAACGACGGACCACAGCCGATCAACTATTGTTCTGTCTTCTTACACGTTCACACAGTGTGCAGTCCGACATTCAGCTTAACCATTTCTGTCTTCCAAATAAACAAACTGTTCTTCTTAATCTGACAGGTTTATTGGTTAACAGATCGTAGCATACAAGCGTGCATTCAATGCGATTGGGCTTGTAATAATGCGTGGATTGATTGATTGGTAAAACTATAAGAATACAGATTATTTGCATAAGTATGATGCATAGGAACATTACATAACATTAACATGGAGGCACATGGCAAAATGGCTGCTACACATAGTGCTGCATGGCTAACTAAACAGTTATAACTCCCTGAGTAACAATACAACTGACCACTGAACAGCTCTGCATAACATTCTGTCTCTGAAACAAGGGTAGCTTTCTTACCAGATGTGCTTTTATAAAGATGGTGGATTTTGAAGAGGAGAGAGCAAAGATAAGTCTGTCTCTGACTGGAAGTTCTGGCTGAAAGTTCCTTCTTCCCACAATGCCTTGCAAACTACCCATAATACGGTACATCACTCTTTATGGTAGAAAAACAAGTTGTAATACATTTGTAACACAGCTAGATGGTGCTGTAACCACTAAACACCTAGAATGGACTGTTATGTAGCTTCGGTTTATGTGGGGCAGAACACTCCCCGTCTGACGTCAACGGACGTCACTATTGGGTCTTTCCGGTAAAAACAACAAAACAAGTTCCGTCACTAGCCTGAGGAATAGCTTGTCTTCTCCAGGCTTCCACACTGTGACCTCGAACTTCCCATCTTTGCTCGGGAACGTGTTGGTGATAAGTACGAGCAGAGTCGTGACATGATAATGCCCAGGAATTACCATAGGATGTTTCTCCTTAAATTCCACTTTGGCTGCTTGTAAGCGACCTCCTATTCTTAGTGACCCATCTTAGTCAATGAAGGGATCAAGCTTCTTCAAAGCGCTATCCTTGAAGACTGTTTGGCCTTTGCTGAGGTAGTCTATTTCTTTAGCATAACATTCATGTTGTATAGTGCAAATTATTATGTTCTTGGCCCTGTCCAGATTGGTAGCAGTAAAGGCGTGTTTGCAGTGATGCCAACCCTTGCAAGGTCTTTGACTCACACGTAATGTCGACCTATAAGACTGAGCTATATAGCTTAGACAGGCTATAGCACGAACGAGCGACATCCAACTGGAGAATCTGTTAAAACGATGGGATTTGAGTTGGTGTTCCAAAGTCAGCGTGCATAGAGCAGATACTTCAGGTCGGATTTCTTCATCAGTATCTGGGTTTACCAATTCAAATGAGTCGGATCCTATGCTGTAAGACGTTGAACTGTACAGAAATGCAGGACCCGTAAACCATGTTGTATTCTTAAGGTCACCCGCTGCTACAGATCTAGTTGCATGGTCTGCGGGATTATGGTGTGTAGGAACATAGTGCCATTGCTTGGGACAAGTGGATCTCCTGATCCTTAGCACCCTATTGCTGACATAGACGTAAAAGCGTCTGGTTTCGTAGCGAATATATCCTAAGACTACCTTGCAGTATGTGTAAAATTCGACTTCCTCGATTTCCAGATTCATTCCTGACGTTATAAGTTCAGCCAACTCTACCGCAAGTACAGCAGCGCAAAGTTCCAGTCTGGGTATAGTGTTCTCGCGGAGTGGCGCCAGTTTGGCTCTGCTCATAACAAACCCTATATGGCATTGTTCCTTGACATCTATGGTCTTTAGGTATGCTATGGCAGCAATCGCCTTGACTGATGCATCACAGAAGATATACAGTCTTTGTATCTTGACTTCCATTGAAGGCACGGAAGCATATGGACGTGCCATGTGAAGACTGGACAAAGTTTCAAGAGACTTTCTCCAACCTGTCCACATGTCTTTTTTCTCCATGGGAAGCGGATCATCCCAATCAGATGTCCCTGTGGTAAAGTCTCTTAGCATCATTTTTCCTTGGATGGTAACAGGTGTTACGAATCGCAGAGGATCATATAAACTGTTTATAGTAGACAGGACCCCTCTGCGTGTGAAAGGCTTTTCTTCCTTGCTGATCTGGAAGGTGAATGTGTCCGCCTTTAAATCCCAGAGCAGACCAAGGCTCCGTTGCATGGGAAGGGAGTCTGTGCTAAGATCCAAGTCCTTTAGATCGCTAGAATGATCTTGGGGTGAGAAGGCCTCCATTAACTCATGGCTGTTAGAGGCGATTTTGTGCAACCTCAGATTAGGTTGAGCGAGCATTTCTTGAGCTCTTTTCAGGAGATTGATTGCGGTCTCGTTCGTGGGTGTAGACTTCAAGCAGTCGTCCACATAGACGTCCCTTTCTACAAAGGACCTGACATCAGACCCGTATTTTGCTTCACCCTCTCGGGCTGAGTGTCTGAGACCATAGATGGCAACTGCGGGGGAAGGACTGTTTCCAAAGATGTGCACTCTCATTCGGTACTCTATGATGTCCTCGTTAGGGTCGTTGTTGAGGTACCAGAAGAACCTTAAGTAGTTTCTACGTTCTTCCTTGACGAGAAAGCAGTGGAACATTTGTTGTATGTCGGCCATAAATGCTACGGAATCTCTGTGGAAGCGGAGAAGTACCTCTAGAAGTCTGTTGTTGAGGACTGGACCAGACAGTAAGACATCATTTAGCGAGACGCCTTCACATCTGGCACTCGAATCAAATACTACTCTTATCTGTCCTGGTTTTTTGGGGTGATAAACGCCAAATATGGGTAAGTACCAACACTCCTGGGAGTCTTGGAGCGGGGGTGCCACTTCTGCATGGTTGCTCTGGAATATTCTTTCCATGAAGGTGAAGAAATGTTCCTTTGTCTCTGGTGTTCTCTGGAGTTTGTGTTTGAGGGAAATAAATCGGCTGTAGACAAGTTCTTTGTTGTTAGGTAGGCGTCGTCTCTGGGTTTTGAACGGTAGAGGTGCAACCCAGCTTTTGGACTTGTCCTTTACTATTTCTTGATCCATAATATCCAAGAACAGCTTGTCTTCTATGGACATCGCGACCCTGTTGTCCTCTCTTGTCCTGTGAAAGACTGTGCACCCTAAGTGATCTTGCTCACCGTCGCAGGTGTAGTCTTCACAGGAGGGATCTGCGAAGGGACAAGGCACGGGAGTGCTTTGTGGCAACTCTTTTATCAGGAAACTGTTGTGGCATGGCTGGAATAGGGAAGGACGTCCACTTTCTAGTGTGTTGGTAAGCATACTGTTGACTGAGGTCGGCTTGTGTGCTCCTCCTAGACAGACGTCTCCAATGATGACCCATCCTAGGTCAAGTCTCTGGGCGTATGGAGCATTCTGGGAACCGTTAATCTGTCCCCTAGCCTTATGAACTCGTAGTATGTCTCTTCCAAGGAGTAGGATTATTGGGGCTTTTGGATCAAGTTTCGGTATCAGGTGAGCTATACGTCTGAGGTGAGAGTGGTATGCTGCTACCTCTGGTGTAGGTATCTCAGACCGGTTGTCAGGAATGTGGTTGCATTCCAGTACGGTTGGCAGGGGCAAGCAGGTCTGACCATCTATGGACTCTACCATGTATCCAGTTGCCTTCCTCCCCGCCGTCTCAACGGTACCTGCGCACGTCCCTAAGGAGTAAGGAGAACCAGGCCCTACAATGTTGAAGGTGTCGAAAAAGGTGGATTTAGCTAAAGACCTGTTTCTTTGGTCATCTAAGATTGTGTATACCTTGATCGCCTTATCTCAGTGGCCGACAGGATAAACCCTGACAAGGCAGATTTTGGAGCATGACTTCCCTCAAGTGAGTCCTTTACAGATCTCTGTACACTGAGAAGTGACTATTGCTGTGTCTATCTGCTCTCCATCCTGTTCCTCTGCTTGGGATGATACCTGAGAGGGTGGTCCAGGGTGAAGAGCCATGTTGTGCTCTGTGCTACCGCATTCAGTGCATGTCAAACTGACCTTACAGTTCCTGGCGAAGTGCGATGTTGTAGTGCAGCACCTGAAGCAGATGTTGTTTTCTTTCAGGAATTCTTTGCGATCTTCTAAAGACTTCTCTCTGAAGGCTCTGCATTTTAGCAAAGAATGTGGTTTCTTGTGCATTGTTTGGTAGGATCCTCATGTTTGTTCTCTTCTTGATGAGGCTTAAACGACCTGTAAGGAGAACCTGTGGAGGCAACATTAGTTTTGTGGACCGCTACTGGTGTTTTAAGAGGTTTGACACCAGGGGTAGTGGGACAAGACAATGTAAAGTCAAAACTGGGATCATTTCTGATCCTTGCCTGTTGAGCAACAAAGTCTACAAATACCCGAAAGGGGGGAAATGGTACATTATGAACCTGTTTATAATGGGAAACATGCGTGATCCACTTCTCCTGTAAGTTATAAGGGAGTTTTTGGACAATTGGATTAACACCCCTGGCGGTGTCCAGGAATGCTAGCCCTGGCAGATCTCCTTCTGCCTGAGCAACCTGTACCTCTGTTAACAAGTCACTAAGTTCCCTGAGTTTCTGGTAACTCTTACCTACTATTTTGGGAAAATTATCAATTCTCTTAAATAAAGCATTTTCTATAGCTTCTATTGACCCATAACACTCATCAAGTCTTTCCCACACCATCTTTAGGCCTTCGCCTGGATAGTTTATGTTGATGTCTCTGATCCTCTTGGCGTGTTCAGCAGACTCGCTTTCAAGCCACTTTACCAAGAGATCTAACTCCTCACTGCAGGAGAGACCCAAGTCCCTTATGGCGTTCTGGAAGGAGGCTCGCCATGCTCTGTAGTTCTCGGGGCGATCGGTGAACTTTATAAGCCCTTTGGTAACCAGTTCTTGTTTGGCAAAGAACCTAGCGAAGTCCACGATAGCCTGGTTAGCGCCAATACTACCCGGTGTGCTGTTGTTATGCTGCGTGTGAAGTGTATCACCATACCTTTTAGGAGTTTCTGGCTTAGGGCAGTCTGTTAAATACCATTCTGACACGAAAGCTGTCTCTTTAAGCTGGAGCGAGGGTTGTAGCTTTCTTTTTGCAGTGCAGTAGTCGTGGTCAGCATCATTTTGTCGCATACCATACTGTGCTTCAAAGTCGGGTCTTTGACGCTCTATTTGCGCTGTTTGATATACTGGATCATAGCCGTCTTCTGCCTTGGGATGCCGATGGACATATTCTGAGACGCGCTGTGCTGGATCTTCTTGGTCTAGGCCTAACCCGAGTACCTGGCTGTGTTTCTCTAATTCGGGGAACTCTGCGGCTTCTAGGAACTCTGCCTTGGCTAATGCGGCTGCTGCTTCTTTCTCTGCGGTGAGTTTTTCCAGTGACACCTGCAGGCAGACTCTCTCTTTTTCTTGATCTGCTTTAGCTTCAGTTGTGTCTCTTGTGCTGCAAAGGTGGACCTTACTTTTGCTGCCTCAGCTTCTGCGCAGGCGAGAGCAGCCATTTCTCTTATTGAAGACCTGCTAGAGCAGCTTGCTCGTGACCTGGTCTTATAGGAGGATGTCTGGCTAGTAGACATTGTGTGCCTGTTTGCTGGCTGCTTAATGTCTCTGTGCAGACTCAGTCCAGGTAGGAACAGACTTCAGCTTGGCTTAGATCGTGCTGCTTTTACTGGGGGCTGCACTCTTGCTTCTCATGACTAAATGGCGGCCGCTGCAATCTTGTACGTACGACCGCGTGGCTGATGGCGGCTCCGTCTAGTCTGATCCACTATCGCTGGTGACTAGCATCTGTTTTACTGTTCTGTCTTCTTACACGTTCACACAGTGTGCAGTCCGACATTCAGCTTAACCATTTCTGTCTTCCAAATAAATAAAGTGTTCTTCTTAATCTGACAGGTTTATTGGTTAACAGATCGTAGCATACAAGCGTGCATTCAATGCGATTGGGCTTGTGATAATGCGTGGATTGATTGATTGGTAAAACTATAAGAATACAGATAATTTGCATAAGTATGATGCATAGGAACATTACAGAACATTAACATGGAGGTACATGGCAAAATGGCTGCTACACATAGTGCTGCATGGCTAACTAAACAGTTAGAACTCCCTGAGTAACAACACAACTGACCACTAAACAGCTCTGCATAACATTCTGTCTCTGAATCAAGGGTAGCTTTCTTACCAGATGTGCTTTTATAAAGATGGTGGATTTTGAAGAGGAGAGAGCAAAGATAGGTCTGTCTCTGACTGGAAGTTCTGGCTGAAAGTTCCTTCTTCCCACAATGCCTTGCAAACTACCCATAATACATCACTCTTTGTGGTAGAAAAACAAGTTGTAATACATTTGTAACACAGCTAGATGGTGCTGTAACCACTAAACACCTAGAATGGACTGTTATGTAGCTTCGGTTTATGTGGGGCAGAACAACTATTGATGACTTATTCTGAGGATGGGTCATCCGTAGTATTCTCCCTGGAAAAACCCATTTAATAGGATTTTCCCCACGGCAGGATGTGCCTAATATATAAACAGGTGCACAGGTCTTCATGTATTAGGTGCTTCTCGGCATCTCCATTCACCTATACTAAAATCTACACCAGCTCTATCCTGGCTTACTTTTCTGGTATAATTTACACTATTTTCTGGCATAAATTATACAAAAATTAGTCTGTCTGGGGCACCCCTACCGATAACCCCACCCTCTTTTTTTTAAAACCCTAAAAGTTGCAAATTTTGGAGCACATACCTACTTGTGAAAAAAATTGTGACAGAAACTGAAGTGAAAGCTTTTATGAATGTTCCCAATTGTCTCTAGTGTTTACTATCTCCCCATAGTAACAGAAAAATATGGAAAGCTATTCCAAAATCCAAGCTGAAAATACCAAGAAAACCGAGTACAGTACTATCATAAAGATAAAAATACGTTAAATTTTATTAAAGATACAAACTGGCACGCAATCACAGAGACAACAAGGAGGATCACAAAAATAGAACCCACACTGGGACTAATAGATAGATATAAATATCATAGCAAAAATAATAATAAAGGCAAACTGCCAATCCTAATTCATAACTCACCACAGTGGTATAAAAAGGCTGCAAAAGAGTCATGCAGTATACATTGTCAATAAATACATAGTGGTCACAAACATAGACACGCAGGGACTAATAGGTATGTCCCCAACACACATCTCCCTGAGGAAGCCACACAAAACACACATTGGGGACATACATACTGAATGATCACTTCATTGGTACCATGTGATGGCCTTGTCAAAATATGCTCTCAGATAAGGTGCCTCTGTAGAACAGAAGGCAACATTTGGCAGTCATGGGTACATGTGATGACTTGAGTGACTTTAACCATGAGCAGATTGTTGGTGCCTGGAGGTGTGGTACCAGGATTTATAAAACAGTCGCACTTCTTCACTGTTTCCGAACCACAGTATCAACAGTGTACCAAGAGTGGTTGAACCATGGATAGACATCCGACAGAAGATCCCACAGGGGCAGCCCATATGTGGTTGATCATGGAAGCAAGCATCAGGTGGCACATCTGGGATCTCTGCAACAACGTACCTCAATGGACCAACTGACCCAGCAGTACATCAATGGTAAAGTTAGTCAAATTTCCACAATGACCATGCGGCATACCGTGCATCGAAGTGTGCCCCTGGCGACCTTGTGTCATTACCAACAACACCTCACATGAGCTGAGGAAAGACATCAAGGGAGCTTAGACACAGGGCAGAAGGTTGTATGTAGTGAGGAGTCCCATATCCTGCTGAGCCATATGGATGGCAGAGTCCACATCTGGTGTAAACAGCATGAAGCTGTATCCCATGGGTGTACCTTTGGGGCTCAGCAGGCCGGGGGCAATGGTGTCATGGTCTATGGAGCATTTTCCTTACACAGGACCATTGGCTGTTTGCACTATAAGGACCGTTGGTCATCATACTACAATCCTTGAATTGTGAACGCTACAACGACCTGTTAGTATCTGCACCCATATCTTCAGGAGGTCTTCCCCTACCACATTGCCATCTTTCAACAGGACAATGCTCCATATCATTGAGCTCGGATCACTAGGGAGTGGTTGGAAGCTACTATTAGAGACATTTGTATTTCACTCCGGGTGAATGTTCTGCTCTTCTCAGCAGTAACAGGACCAGCAGCTAGTCAGACAGAGGATGGAGAGATAGCTGTGTAGTATTGAGTGGGTGTGGTTATGATACACAGTCTCTGAAGGAGGAGAGTGGAGGAAGAGCTGAGCTTGTGTGCATGTATGAGAGAGACCAGTTGATCAGTTCTAGGAACCCTCCTCAGTGAGAAACTTGAACTTTAGTGCCATTTGCATGGAATAATTATTGCTCAAAATTCATTCAAACAAACATGAGTATGAGTGATAATTGTCCTGTGTAAATGCAAAAAATTTGTTTACTATTCATTCATTTTTTGTTGTTGCTGACTTTCAGTCAGCATAAAAACATTGCTGGATAGCGCGCTTTTTGACGTGTGTAAACGCTACTCGCTCATCACTTCATACAGAATGTGAAGCTCTGAGCGAGAAGACATCGACAAGCCTGCAATCCAGTGGTGAACTCTGCTTGTCTAAACACTCTGCACGAGCTCTAACGACCCTATCAGTGACATTAACGCTCCTGCAGTTGTTTAGACGACTGTCGTCCCGTCTAAATGGGACATTGGGAGAACCTGTAAACTATTTTATGAGGTTTCTAAATACATGAGAAGGAAAACTCAATGCAAAAAAACCCAGATAAGTGCATCAATTTTCTACAGGGCCATAGTAAGATAAGTGTGTATTCATTTGTCATGCACAAAGACTTCCTAGGTCTTTAAGCAGGATATCCAATACTGCCTCTTTCAGAAGTCTGTTTGGACCTAGTTAAGTTTTCATAGAAAGCATAGACTTGCTCGAGGATTGTGTGACTGAGCTATTGTACCTACTCCTTTCTTATGCTCCAGGGAACAATCTTTACTAGACTATTCTCATAATCTCGTGGATTACCTACCACATTGCGTTCCTTGTGAGCTCTTCTCTGAAGATCCCCACTAATAATCTAAACTGTGTTCAGCTCACCTTCTGCAGACTTTTGTATTTAAGCCATGACCCACCTGTGTCGTAACAATGATTTCACCAAGGGTTGATGTATGCTACAGTGGTATATGTCAGAGGCATACATCGGGTAATCTCCCCAATGTATACTTCTAACGCCCCCCCCATGTATACCTCTAACGTCCCCCCCATGTATACCTCTAACGTCCCCCCCATGTATACCTCTAACGTCCCCTCCCATGTATACCTCTAACACCCCCCCCATGTATACCTCTAACGTCCCCCCATGTATACCTCTAACGTCCCCTCCCATGTATACCTCTAACGTCCCCCCCATGTATACCTCTAACGTCCCCCCCATGTATACCTCTAACGTCCCCCCCATGTATACCTCTAACGTCCCCTCCCATGTATACCTCTAACGTCCCCCCCATGTGTACCTCTAACGTCCCCCCCATGTGTACCTCTAACGTCCCCCCCATGTATACCTCTAACGCCCCCCCCATGTATACCTCTAACGCCCCCCCCATGTATAACTCTAACGTCCCCCCCATGTATACCTCTAACGTCCCCCCCATGTATACCTCTAACGCCCCCCCATGTATACCTCTAACGCCCCCCCATGTATACCTCTAAGGCCCCCCCCATGTATACCTCTAAGGCCCCTCCCATGTATACCTCTAACGCCCCCCCATGTATACCTCTAAGCCCCCCCATGTATACCTCTAACGCCCCCCCGTGCATACCTCTAACGCCCCCCCCGTGTATACCTCTAACGTCCCCTCCCATGTATACCTCTAACGCCCCCCCATGTATACCTGTAAGGCCCCCCCCATGTATACCTCTAACGCACATGCAGTGTGAATAGATCCTCACAGACTGAAATCTTCATTCGTCAGCTGCTGAATGTGTATTGAACTTTAGCATTAGCGAGTAGCAGAGCACAAATACCATAGAGTCATGGAAAGCAGGAAATAGTGACCTCTCACACAAACAGATGTATAAAAAGCTTCCATTACATCAGAGGTCCAGAGTGAATTAACCCTTTAATATAGCCATGGAATCAATGTCACAGTGCTGGGTAACCTGGAGAAACAGACAGAAAACGAAGAGGAGGATTCTGAAAAATGACCTTTATTGATTGCACGTAGAGATGAGCAAGTATACTCGCTAAGGCACATTACTCGAGCGAGTAGTGCCTTAGCCGAGTATGTCCCCGCTTGTCTCTAAAGATTCAGGGGGTGGCGGGGGAGAGCAGGGAGGAACGGAGGGAAGATCTCTTTCCCTCTCTCCCCCCCCCCCCCCGCTCCCCCCTGCAACTCACTTGTCACCCGCGCCGGCCCCCGAATCTTTGGAGACGAGTCGGGAGATACTCGGCTAAGGCACTACTCGCTCGAGTAATGTGCCTTAGCAAGTATACTCGCTCATCTCTAATTGCACGCTATGTGTTCAACGCATCAGTCACATGAGTTTACAACATTTATTCAGTTTTAATTATTAAAGGGGTTCTGACATGAATAATTTTTTTATGCTTTAGCAGCCATTGTTCCCTGGTCTGCCTAATGGACCCAGGGAACCCATGGGTTAATGGCTGCTAAAGCATAAAAATCTTATACTTACCTGTTCTCCTGTTGTTGTTGACATCGGGGGGTCATCTCCCGGCAGCATATTAGCACTTTCTGCTTAGGTTAAGCAGCCTGACTAGAGCCACCTGATTGGTGCACGCTGTGCAGTCACGTGGTGCCGAAGAGCCAATCAGGTGGCTCTAATCAGCAGCGCTGCTTAACCTAAGCAGAAAGTGCTAGTATGCCTCCCGGCAGGCAGTCTTCTTCCTCCGGCAGGCAGTCTTCTTCCTCCAGCAGCCGCGCCGCTCCGGGATCGCGCGCATGCGCAGTGGAGAGGTGCCCTCTGACAGGAGTCAGGACGGGCCGCGTCTCCACTGCGCATGCGCAGCACTCCGGAGTTCAGCCAGGACGGACGGGCCGCCCACAGCAAGCACTGCTTGTGACGTGCTTGCTGTGGCGGTCCGTCCGTTGACCTCGGAAGTGCCTGACGGACGGACCAGAGCAGGAAGCGGTCTTTTTGACCGCTCCTGCTCTGCTTTAAAGGCACAGAAGAAGATGCCGGCTGGAGGGGACATGCCTGGCGATCGGGCCAGGCCAGGCAAGGTGAGTACAAATTTTTTTTTTTCATGTCAGAACCCCTTTAACTGTTGATAATTGCATCAAACATTAAAATATACAGATTTGTTAGATCACTGTGTTATAATACTCATGTGCATCAAAATATGAATATCAACAGTAAAATGCATTCGTTTTCCTCATTATTATATTTGTTGGAGAAATTTCTGTATGTCCCATGTACACAGGTGCTATATATATTATAAGTATATTAAATTATTAAAGTTTGACCACTTGTCAATAAATAGAACCCTAACTACCAGTATGTTTCATCTGAGTGGTGTCCCACTGCTGAGACTCCCCATCATACACATCATCTATTTACATTATTGGAGGCTGACTTAGGACGGCTTAACTTACCTAGCAGGAGCCCGTCCAGCATTGAATGGCTGTGATTGGTTCATCGAGCACTGCAGTGATTGGCTGAGCCGCGGCGCTCTAGAACCAATCAGACCAATCGCTTGCTGAAGGCAGGGTTTACAAACCCAGTTACCAGCAAGCGATCATTTGTCGGTGCTGAGAACTGCAAGAAAGCTTGCTGCAACTGCAAAGACCAGCAGGAGGGACCTGGATGGTAGCTGCTAAATAAGCGTGACAAGACATCCGCCGAAAATTAGACTCTGCACCTCTTTTGGGGCAAAAATTAATATAAGACAGTGTCTTATATTTGGGGAATCACGGTAGTTGTTGCTTAAGGCCCAGGTGGGGTAAAAGGAATCTGAAAGCTCTCCACTGATACTCTGAAGTGAAACATCGCCTCCTTAAAACAGAAGGTAGATCTTTAAGAGATTGTGCCAGTATGCAAAACCCCTCCCAGATTGCGGGCCTTGGATAAACAGTTGATTGTCCCGAGTTCTGCTCTTGGCTACCCGTAAATCAACTGACCTTGCAGAGGGAAGCTGTGACCAGTCACACATTACCCCAGCAGCGGCCACTAAGCAGTTCTCCACTCTTGGTCATAGGGGTTTGGTCACAATGGGGAGGAACCTACTCTATGATATCCATATTAGGGCATATGAACAGGCCATGTGCTTTTAGCATAACCCCTTTGAGACCAAGGTTACTAACACAGTTAGTGGTAAAAGTTGCCCTCCCCTTATTTGTTTCCCAGAAGTCTACTATAAATTTTATTTGAAGATCTTACTGTCATATCACAACATTTGATGCCCTGTTATGGAGTAGAAATGTATTCTTGTCTGAGGTGTAACTCCCTTCAGTAAGTACTTATAATACTGGTGACTTCATATGTAGTAGAGGGATACCCGAGCCCTCCTCTTTTACCAAGCCTACTGGTACAGGTGCAGCCAAGTTTGACTTGACCTTTAAGGTGTATGATAACTTGCTGTGCCACAGTTTGTTTACCCTTTCAGTTACTTTATAATAAGTTTTGTTGGGTTAAGATAAGATATGAGAACAATAGCTCATAAAAGCTTAGGATAAGATAACTTTCTGTTGACAAGTTATCACAGACAGGTAAAGGTAAGCTACCTTAAGTATACAGTCAGGAGGATGACTGTATACTTAATACTGTATACACAGGCTTATCGTATTCTGCATGCAGAATCCCGCAGCGAAATATGACCGTATACCCAGCTGGATTCCGCGCGTACCTGCTTTCTGAAATCTTCTCTATACTGCGGATGGTCCACACGGCGAGCTGTCGGACATGTGCAGTACAGATTTTTTTAAAACCTCTGCTTTTCCTCAATGTCATTACGGAAAGGCCGCGGATCAAACAGCTTCCATTGACTTCAATAGAAGCCACCGGCGCAGAATCCGCGCAAAAATAGAACATGCTGTGATTTTTCCTCCGCAAACGGAAAAGTGCAATTGATTTCTGCTTGCGTAGAGGAAAAAGCGATTTTCAATAGCATGTTATGGGCAGTATTTGCTGCAGAATCCAGAGGCGGATACCCACTCCAGATTCCGCAATGCTAATTCGCCCGTGTGCAGGCGGCCTTATATATAGTGGGGAGATCACCAGAGTGGCCCTTTAAACTCTGCAGCATCTGTACATCCGCATCTCCTACAGCTACTTTCCTGCTATTCGCTTCTCCCAGTACTTTATACTTATGACTGAACTACAGAAAACTTAACATGACAAAATCACATAAACCTCATTTGCAGGTAATTTGTATTGTCAATGGAAAAAGAACAACTTTCACCATTAACGTTACATTAATTCTTCTCTACTTTTCTCATACAGAAAACATTCAATTTCCTTTTTTGATTAATTAAAACATCACAACTTTTTCCTCAATACGCACTGGGCTTTAAGCTGCTGTCATAGTACCCATTCCAGCTTTAATAGTCTACCCACTCTTCAAGGGTATGATATTCTGCCATCTCATTTAGCATGATAAAGCCGGGTAGCAGCAGGATCACGACAATGGTGCTTTGTCTCCTAGAACTTCCATGCTTAATTTTCTAAATTTCATGTTTTTACAGTAAATATATATTTTTAAAAGCTCCAAAAGTTATTTGTCTGACAGAGCTGATGAAGCCTGAAGTCCACACCAGGTAGTGGGGGAGAGAGTGAGAGAGATCTCTCTAACCCACCGCTATCCCCCGCTGCACCCCTTCCCCCGAGCACACTGGGACAAGAATGCAGTTACTCGAGAAGAGCAAGGCTCGCTCAAATAACTAACTTATCCGAGCGTGCTCGCTAGAGATGAGCGAGCACCAAAATGCTCGGGTGCTCGTTACTCGGGACGAACTTTTCGTGATGCTCGAGGGTTCGTTTCGAGTAACGAACCCCATTGAAGTCAATGGGTGACCCGAGCATTTTTGTATTTCGCCGATGCTCGCTAAGGTTTCCTTGTGTGAAAATCTGGGCAATTCAAGAAAGTGATGGGAACGACACAGCAACGGATAGGGCAGGCGAGGGGCTACATGTTGGGCTGCATCTCAAGTTCACAGGTCCCACTATTAAGCCACAATAGCGGCAAGATTGGGGCCCCCCCCTCCCAACAACTTTTAGTTCTGAAAAGCCCTCATTAGCATGGCATACCTTTGCTAAGCACCACACTACCTCCAACAAAGCACAATCACTGCCTGCATGACACTCCGCTGCCACTTCTCCTGGGTTACATGCTGCCCAACCGCCCCCCCTCCCCCCCACAGCGCACACCAAAGTGTCCCTGGGCAGCCTTCAGCTGCCCTCATGCCACACCACCCTCATGTCTATTTAGAAGTGCGTCTGCCATGACGAGGGACCGCAGGCACACACTGCACAGGGTTGGCACGGCTAGGCAGCGACCCTCTTTAAAAGGGGCGGGGCGATAGCCCACAATGCTGTACAGAAGCAATGAGAAATAGAATTCTGTGCCACCGCCATCAGGAGCTGCACACGTGGGCATAGCAATGGGGAACCTATGTGCCACACACTATTCATTCTGTCAAGGTGTCTGCATGCCCCAGTCAGACCGGGCTTTTTAATTCATAGACACAGGCAGGTACAACTCCCTATTGTGAAGTCCCTGTCGACCGACAGCATGGGTGGCTCCCTGGAACCCACCGGCGGTACATAAATATATCCCATTGCAGTGCCCAACACAGCTGATGTAACGTCAGCTGTAATGCAGGTGGGCAAAAAATTAATTGGATTACACTGTAGGCGAGGGCCCACAAAAATTGGTGTACCAACAGTACTAATGTACCTCAGAAAAATTGCCCATGCCCAACCAAGAGGGCAGGTGAAACCTATTAATCGCTTTGGTTAATGTGGCTTAAGTGGTAACTAGGCCTGGAGGCAGCCCAGTTTAACGAAAAATTGGTTCAAGTTAAAGTTTCAACGCTTTTAAGAGCATTGAAACGTATAAAAATTGTTTAGAAAAATTATATGAGTGAGCCTTGTGGCTCTAAGAAAAATTGCCCGTTTGGCGTGATTACGTGAGGTTTCAGGAGGAGGAGCAGGAGGAGGAGGAGGAGGAATATTATACACAGATTGATGAAGCAGAAATGTCCCCGTTTTGGATGGTGAGAGAGAACGATGCTTCCATCCGCGGGTGCATAATACGTATTGCTTAGGTATCGCTGCTGTCCGCTGGTGCAGAAGAGAAGTCTGGGGAAATCCAGGCTTTGTTCATCTTGATGAGTGTTAGCCTGTTGGCACTGTCGGTTGACAGGTGGGTACGCTTATCCGTGATGATTCCCCCAGCCACACTAAACACACTCTCTGACAAGACGCTAGCCGCAGGACAAGCAAGCACCTCCAGGGCATACAGCGCGAGTTCAGGCCACGTGTCCAGCTTCGACACCCAGTAGTTGTAGGGGGCAGAGGCGTCACGGAGGACGGTCGTGCGATCGGCTACGTACTCCCTCACCATCCTTTTACAGTGCTCCCGCCGACTCAGCCGTGACTGGGGAGCGGTGACACAGTCTTGCTGGGGAGCCATAAAGCTGGCAAAGGCCTTGGAGAATGTTCCCCTGCCTGCGCTGTACATGCTGCATGATCTCTGCGCCTCCCCTGCTACCTGGCCCTCGGAACTGCGCCTTCTGCCACTAGCGCTGTCGGATGGGAAGTTTACCATCAGTTTGTCCACCAGCGCCCTGTGGTATTGCATCATTCTCGAACCCCTTTCCTCTTCGGGAATGAGAGTGCAAAGGCTCTCCTTATACCGTGGGTCGAGCAGTGTGTACACCCAGTAATCCATAGTGGCCAGAATGCGTGTAACGCGAGGGTCACGAGAAAGGCATCCTAACATGAAGTCAGCCATGTGTGCCAGGGTACCTGTATGCAACACATGGCTGTCTTCACTAGGAAGATCACTTTCAGGATCCTCCTCCTCCTCCTCTTCCTCCTCCTCAGCCCATACACGCTGAAAGGATGACAGGCAAGCAGCATGGGTACCATCAGCAGTGGGCCAAGCTGTCTCTTCCCCCTCCTCCTCATCCTCCTCATGCTCCTCCTCCTCCTCCTGAACGCGCTGAGATATAGACAGGAGGGTGCTCTGACTATCCAGCGACATACTGTCTTCCCCCGGCTCTGTTTCCGAGCGCAAAGCGTCTGCCTTTATGCTTTGCAGCGAACTTCTCAAGATGCATAGCAGAGGAATGGTGACGCTAATGATTGCAGCATCGCCGCTCACCACCTGGGTAGACCCCTCAAATTTTCCAAGGACCTGGCAGATGGCTGCCAACCAGGGCCACTCTTCTGTAAATAATTGAGGAGGCTGACTCACACTGCGCCGCGCAAGTTGGAGTTGGTATTCCACTATAGCTCTACGATGCTCATAGAGTATGGCCAACATGTGGAGCGTAGAGTTCCACTGTGTGGGCACGTCGCACAGCAGTCGGTGCACTGGCAGATTAAACCGATGTTGCAGTGTCCGCAGGGTGGCAGCGTGCCTGTGGGATTTGCGGAAATGTGCGCAGAGCTGGCGCACCTTTCCGAGCAGGTATGACAAGTGGGGGTAGCGTTTCAGAAAGCGCTGAGCCACCAAATTAAACACATGGGCCAGGCATGGCACGAGCGTGAGGCTGCCGAGCTGCAGAGCCGCCACCAGCTTACGGCCGTTGTCACACACGACCATGCCCGGTTGGAGGCTCAGCGGCGCAAGCCAGCGGTCGGTCTGCTCTGTCAGACCCTGCAGCAGTTCGTGGGCCGTGTGCCTCTTCTCTCCTAAGCTGAGTAGTTTCAGCGCGGCCTGCTGACGCTTGCCCACCGCTGTGCTGCCACGCCGCGTTACACCGACTGCTGGCGACATGCTGCTGACACATCTTGATTGCGAGACAGAGGTTGTGTTGGAGGAGGAGGAGGAGGAAGGTGCTTTAGTGGAGGAAGCATACACCGCCGCATATACCACCACCGAGCTGTGGCCCGCAATTCTGGGGGTGGGTAGGACGTGAGCGGTCCCAGGCTCTGACTCTGTCCCAGCCTCCACTAAATTCACCCAATGTGCCGTCAGGGAGATGTAATGGCCCTGCCCGCCTGTGCTTGTCCACGTGTCTGTTGTTAAGTGGACCTTGGCAGTAACCGCGTTGGTGAGGGCGCGTACAATGTTGCGGGAGACGTGGTCGTGCAGGCCTGGGACGGCACATCGGGAAAAGTAGTGGCGACTGGGAACTGAGTAGCGCGGGGCCGCCGCCGCCATCATGCTTTTGAAAGCCTCCGTTTCCACAAGCCTATACGGCAGCATCCCTAGGCTGATCAATTTTGCAATGTGCACGTTTAACGCTTGAGCGTGCGGGTGCGTGGTGGCGTACTTGCGCTTGCGCTCAAACTGTGGCGCTCGCGAAGTCTGGACGCTACGCTGAGAGACATTGCTGGATGGGGCCGAGGACAGCGGAGGTGAGGGTGTGGGTGCAGGCCAGGAGACGGTAGTGCCTGTGTCCTCAGAGGGGGGTTGGATCTCAGTGGCAGGTTGGGGCACAGGGGGAGAGGCAGTGGTGCAAACCGGAGGCGGTGAACGGGCATCGTCCCACCTTGTGGGGTGCTTGGCCATCATATGCCTGCGCATGCTGTTGGTGGTGCCTCCCCAGCTGATCTTGGCGCGACAAAGGTTGCACACCACTGTTCGTCGGTCGTCTGCACTCTCAGTGAAAAACTGCCAGACCTTTGAGCACCTCGGCCTCTGCAGGGTGGCATGGCACGAGGGGGCGCTTTGGGAAACAGTTGGTGGATTATTCGGTCTGGCCCTGCCTCTACCCCTGGCCACCACACTGGCTCGGCCTGTGCCCACACCCTGACTTGGGCCTCCGCGTCCTCGCCCGCGTCCACGTCCTATAGGCCTACCCCTACCCCTCAGCATGGTGTATTACCAGTGATTTGATTTCCCAGGCAGGAAAGAA
The DNA here is from genome assembly GCF_035609145.1 of Eleutherodactylus coqui. NCBI lineage: Eukaryota > Metazoa > Chordata > Amphibia > Anura > Eleutherodactylidae > Eleutherodactylus > Eleutherodactylus coqui. The sequence continues at coordinate 474,135,214 of NC_089837.1, read as the reverse complement.
AGTGGCGCAAGCCTGCAGCCAAAATACAATTTTTTCCCTTGTTTTTCAAAGGACAAGCCACACTGCGTGTATTCAATGAATACTACTAAGTTTAATAACTGTGTTGTGGCCCTGCAAATGTGTCAGAGAACTGCAGTGATGCAAAGTTATTGGCTCCAGCAGATCAGGGATTTCCCATGCAGGAAAAAAATTGGCGCAAGCCTGCAGTAAAACGTAGCTGGCTGCGTCTGATTTTTTTTAACGTTCTGCACGCAGCACACACGTACCCAGAGCCCTGAGGACTGTCAGAGGCAGGCGAAATACAATTTTTTCCCTTGTTTTTCAAAGGACAAGCCACACTGCGTGTATTCAATGAATACTACTAAGTTTAATAACTGTGTTGTGGCCCTGCAAATGTGTCAGAGAACTGCAGTGATGCAAAGTTATTGGCTCCAGCAGATCAGGGATTTCCCATGCAGGAAAAAAATTGGCGCAAGCCTGCAGTAAAACGTAGCTGGCTGCGTCTGATTTTTTTTTAACGTTCTGCACGCAGCACACACGTACCCAGAGCCCTGAGGACTGTCAGAGGCAGGCGAAATAGAATTTTTTCCCTTGTTTTTCAAAGGACAAGCCACACTGCGTCTATTCAATGAATAATGTATGTCTTCTGGCCCTGCCTACACAATTCTATCCCTGTAGTATTAATGCCGGGTGCAATGGTCTGCACAGCCGGTTTTGAGAAAAAAAAAGAAATATGCAACACTGCTAACAGCAGCCTGGACAGTACTGCACACGGATAGATGTGGCCCTAGAAAGGACCGTTGGGGTTCTTGAAGCCTACACTCACTGCTAACACTCTCCCTGCCTAACCACCACTTCTGTCCCTATTGCAGGGCGCAATGCTCTGCAGATCCAATTTTGAAAAAAAAAAAAAAAATACAGTGCTAACACAGTACTGCACACTATTAGATGTGGCCCTGAGAAGGACCGTTGGGGTTCTTGAAGCCTACACTAACTCCTAACGCTCTCCCTACAGCAGCTCCAGCACGATACCACTGTCCCTCAGCTAACTCACAAGGCATGTGTGGCGAGCCGCGGGAGGGGCCGACTTTTATACTCGGGTGACATCTGATCGCCCCAGCCACTCACAGCAGGGGGGTGGTATAGGGCTTGAACGTCACAGGGGGAAGTTGTAATGCCTTCCCTGTCTTTCATTTGGCCAGAAAAGTGCGCTAACGTCTCAGAGAGGAAACTGAAAGTAACCGGAACACCGCGTGGTACTCGTTACGAGTAACGAGCATCCCGAACACCCTAATATTCGCACGAATATCAAGCTCGGACGAGTACGTTCGCTCATCTCTAGTGCTCGCTCATCTCTAATAATAATGAATTCTTCTATGGTGCAGGGGCCTTTATCCACTCTTAAAGGGCCACTCTGGCATAGAAACATTTTCCATCCCTACCCCCACCTGATTGCTTGTCACATTTTGAAGGTCTTCTTTGTTTATTTGCGCAAATTCCATGCAGTGCAGACCCCGTCTGATGCTTATCAGGCACTATCCGGAGAGTGAGCTTTTTTTTACTTTCCCATCCATCGCATGATGCATCATTACAGCATTAGCTAGAGTCTGTGCAATTCTGCCTTCTAGGGGGCGAGTTTAATTATCATTACCTTCTATATTCCCCTAAATAAGCTATGGACCATAAGTATACAGCCAGGAGGATGAATTGTGATCTCCTCTATTATAACTGTATGACAAGAGATGTGTGATCATCAGTAACTGTGACAGGAGTGTCTATGTCCCCCTTCAGCCAGTTCCTGTGGCTGGATTCATGTAACATCATCATAAAGACTGAGAAACTGACTAGTTTGAGAAATCACATCCCTAAGTAGATCTGAATTGCGTAGAATTAAGATCACATGATCAACTGAGGAAAAAGAGGCTGGAAGATTCAAACACACTGGAATAACTAACTAAGATAGATACATAATTAATGAAAAATTAAAATCACCGAAGTGGTTCTTTGAGATCCCAGAATCAACTTGCTACTTGTGCACCCTTTATAGCTGTGCCCCTTTTTTTATCATTGCAATCCATAGACAATGGTTTGAAAAGCTGATGCCAAAAGGGTAAGTTCTTATTTGTCTACTTTGGTTATCTTTGCTCCTATGTAATCCATCACAGTTAAAACAAGACCCGCAATATTGCATTATGCCCTTGTTGGGAGGCCTGAGAAGATGGAACAATCAAAGTTTTTCAATGCCGATATGGATACCTTATACATGCTATATATATGCACTACTGGTCAAAAGTTTTAGAACACCTCAACGTTTCCCATTTTTATGGATATTTACACAGTTTAACCCCTTAGTGACGAAGCCTGTTTGCGCCTTAGTGACGGAGCCAAATTTTGGAAATCTGACATGCATCGTTCAACGTAGCATAACTCCGTAAAGGCTTTACATATCCCAGTGATTCTGACATTGTTTTTTCGCCACATGTTGTACTTCATTTAGGTAGTAAAAAGAGACCGATATAATTTGTGTATATTTATTAAAAGTACCAATATTGGAAAAATTTTGAAAAAATTGTCATTTTTTCACATTTTCAACCGTAATATCTCAAATATGTCCAAACATACTGTACAAATTTTTGATAAGATATGTATTTCCATCTGTTTACTTTATTCTGAATGCACACTTGAAAAACTTTTGTGTTTTTTTTAACCATTTAGAGGACGTACAAATTTAACATTACTTTTCAGCATTTTGAGGAGCACTTTGTTTTCCTGCACCAAGCCAAGTTTGCAAAGGCTCATAAGTGTCAGAATAATAGATACCCCCACAAATGACCCCATTTTAAAAATTACATCCTTTAATGTATTCACTGAGGGGTGTCATGAGTATTTTGACCCCACCAGTTTTTTTCAGGAATTAGTTCAATTTAGGGGAGAAAAAATAAAATTTCATATTTTTGCAAATATGTCATTTTAAAGACATATTTTTTTTCCTATAGAGCCCATGAAAATGAGGATTTACACCCCAAAATGGATACCCCCGTTTCTCCCGTGTTCAGAAACATACCCATTGTGGCCCTAATCTTATGTCTGGATGCACAACGGGAGCCAAAATGAAAGGAGCAGTCGGTGTCTTTCAGAACATAAATTTTGCTTGAAGGCGTTTTAGGCCCCATAGCACTTTTGTGGAGCTCTTGAGTGGCCAAAACCAAAGAGAACCCCACAAGTGACCCCATTTTGAAAACTAGACCCCTTAACGAATTTATCTAGGGGTGTACTGACCATTTTGACTCCACAGTTTTTGAATGAATTCAAGCCAAGCAAAAGGAAAAAATTGGGATTTTCGTTTTTTTGTCAATTCTGTCATTTTAAAAACAGCTTTTTTTGTACAGCACACGCATGAATGAAGCCTTTCACCCCAAAATTGATACCCCTGTTTCTCCTGTGCTCAGAGACATACCCATTGTGGCCCTAATCTCATATCTGGATGCACAATGGGGCCCAAAATGAAAGGAGTAGTCGGTGGCTTTCAGAACAGAAATTTAGCATGAAGGTGATTTAGGCCCCATTGCCCACTTGTAGAGCCCTTGAGCGGCTAAAACGACAGAGAACCCCCACAAATGATCCCATTTTGAAAACTAGACCACCTAACGAATTTATCTAGGGGTGTACTGTGTATTTTTACCCTACAATTTTTGAATAAATCTAAGCAAAGCAGTAGGAAAAAAATTACAATTTTCATTTTTTTGGCAGTTGTATCAATTTAAAAACTGTTTTTTTTGTACAGCACACATAGGAATGAAGACTTTCACCCCAAAATGGATACCCCTGTTTGTCCCGTGTTCAGAACCATACCCCTTGTGGCCCTAATCTACTTAAAGGACACATGGCTAGGCCTATAATGGAAGGAGCACCCGTTGGATTTTAGGGTACAACAGAATAAATTCCAGGCCCCATTGCCCACTTATAGAGCCATTGAGCATCCAAAACGATAAAGAACCCCCACAAATGGCCCCATTTTAAAAACTAGACCCCTTAACGAATTCATCTAGGGGTGTACTGCGTATTTTGACCCCACAGTGTTTGAATAAATTTAAGCAAAGCAGAAGGAAAAAATTACGATTTTCATTTTTTTGGCAATTTTGTCAATTTAAAAACTTTTTTTTTTGTACAGTGTACATAGGAATGAAGACCTTCACCCCAAAATGGATCCCCCCATTTGTCCCGTGTTCAAAAACATACCCATTGTGGCCCTAATCTACTTACAGGAAACATGGCAAGGCCTGTAATGGAGGGAACACCCGTTGGATTGCAAGGCACAACTGAATAAATCCCAGGCCCCATTGCTCATTTGTACGGAATAAAAATTGACTCCCTAAAAATCCCCCCCCCCCCTCCACGCCCTTTTCGGCGTTCCCCAAATCTTAGATAAAAGTAATAATGTGAACTGTGTAGTATTTCCGAAGACAGGGGTAATTACGGAGGCTCGTTGGGATGGGCCCATGGGGCAATAAAACCGGTATCCCCCCTCCTCTCATGCTTTTTGGGGGTCATTTCGTAACCTCAGTGGTGGGTATGGGGTGTAAAAAGTGGCGTTCCGTGAGTCTTTGTAAGCTTGATGAGGTGCGGCGGTCTCATACAGAAAGCGCTCAACAAGCTGCTCCTGGAACTGCAGGAAGGCGAACATTCCCGGGGCTTCTCGTAAATTACGTATTACAGGTAGCGGTCTGAATAACGCCGGGCTTACGTAGCCGTAGGTGGAATCCGCTTGCGGAGGCCCGCAGCGGATCCCAGCTGTGAGCCCGGCTCTGACCCTGCGTACGGCCGCGTAATGTACTGCGCATAACTGCCTACTCACACAGGCGGTCATTCGCAGTACACATTTTTTTTTTGTTTGTATTTCCAGCACCGTCGCTTAGCGATGACGCGGGTACCCGCAGCCCGTATACAAGGTAGTTGCGTATGGGCTGCGGGTATATCCATGACCATGGAGCACAATGGGCTCTACGTTGCCGATATCCGCGGTAAAATAGAACCTGCTGCGTTCTCTTTTCTGTGAGTGGATTACGCAATTCCAACCCGCTAATGTGAGCGGAATTGTGTAATCCAATGCGATTGATCTGCGTATTACCGAGGATCAGACGCATGCGGAATCCGTAATTCCTATCCGGTCATGTGAGACCGGCCAAAGGTAGATCGCTACCATTTTTTCACGTGACTGGGGACTGCTCAATGAGGCCACCCGCTACTGCTCCAGGCTCTCGGCGACCAACGGTCGCCGAGAGCAAGGGGATTTTAAGTTTCCTGGGCTCCCCGACTCCTGTGCATGTGTCTGGTGTTTTGCCGGCGGTCGCATGCGCAGAATACGGGAAAGTTCACGGAAGAAGATTGCGTCGGGGTGCAAATACGGAGGCCTCCGGTAAAAAGTTTCATCTCCTCTCACCGATCGCATCGGTGAGGGGAGATGAACCTTCCCCTTTTTAAAACTTTTACGTGATCGCTATTATTCTTTGGATAACGGCGAACACGTGACGAGGAACCGCTCACCGCCGCCCCCCGTGAAATCTCCAGGCTCTCAGCTAAGTTTTGTAGCCAGGAGCAGGGAGATTTTAAATTACCACGGCTTTTGCGCATGCGCCTGCCACATTGGCGACGGGCGCGTGCGCAGAAGCTGGGGTGAGGTCCGTGGATAAATCCGTGGGCCTTAGGTACGTCATTTCATCCTCCCTCACGGATATGATCCGTGGGGGGAGATGAAACGCAAGCTTTTTTTAACTTTTCAAAACTTTTTTAAAAACTTTTTTTTTACTTTTTGCACTTTTTTTTTACTTTTTACCCCTTTTTTTATTTTTTATTTTTTACTTTTTGCACTTTTTTTTTTACTTTACATGATCCATTGGATGACAGTGATCATGTCCCCAGTGACATCCCTCTGCTCTTGGCTACACATGGCAGCCAGGAGCAGAGCAATTTTGAATTTCCCGGGGCTCGAGCCCCTCTGTGCACGTGCCCGATGTCAATCATCGGGCGCGCATGCGCAGACGGGGATTTCGGGTCCCGGAACATCAGGACATCGCAGAGGACCGGGGGTGAGTATTTTCACCTCCCCTCATGGATCCGATCCATGAGGGGAGGTGAAACTTTACTTTTCTTTTACTTTTTCAACTTTTTCGCGATCACCGCTATCGCAATGGATAGCGGTGATCGCGAGCCTGGGGACTGCTCACAGTGGTCCCCGGTAACACCTCCTGGTTCCCGGCTACCTTCAGGAACCGGGAGCCAGGAGATTTTAAATTTTCCGGGGACACCCGGGCTTCTTCGCGTGCGCGTGACGTCATCGTCTGGCGCGCATGCGCAGAAGGCCGCCGGCGGGTCCGGGAGGACCAGATCTCCGGGGGACACCGCCGACAAGCCGTGTGAGTATTTTCAGCTGCCGTGATGGATCCGATCCATCATAGCAGCTGAATTACTACTTTTTTACACTGTTTTATTTACTTTTTTGCGATCGGCACTATCCATTGCATAGCGCCGATCGCAATATCGGGGGGGACTGCCCGCATCCTGGGATGACAGCTCCATGCTGTCGGCTACCTGCGGGCACCGACAGCATGGAGCTGTCACGTCCTCAGGCCAGTGGGCATTAATCCAAAGAGGATGCATAAAACTATGTCCTCTAGGATTAAAGCCCACTTACTGAGGACGTAGTTTCCCGATGGGGCGGTCGTTAAGCGGTTAATGTCACAAATGTACTTTGAAATGAGAGCAAAGAATGAATACACAAGTTATGTTGAAAAAAGTAGTGGATTAATTTTGTTCCACCAAATTAAATCTAGATTTTTGACTCTTCAAAGCAGCCCACTCTAGTATATATATATAACAGCTTTACACAATCAAGACATTCTTTCTACAACTACATTTGCATATCATTCAGAAGTTTCTTCCCAACATTGTTGCAGAAGTTCCTATTAATGTGTTGCACTTGTAGATTGCTTTGTTTGCACCCTTCTGACAGTTTATTCCAAACAAGCTCAGTGGGGTTTCAGTCTTGAGACTGTGCAGCCCATTCCATTCTTTAAAGCTTACCAGCTTCTTCTTCAGTACTTCTGACATAACCTCAAAGTAGGTTTTGGATCATTGGCTTGCTGGAATATGAGCCCCTGACTAACTAGACGGTATTGCATGTCATATCAAAATGCTTCAGTAGGCCCTTTTGTCCAGTGTGCCAGTCACCTTGTGCAATTTGTCAACTGTTGTCCCTATCTCCAAAAAGGAAAGAAGGTGGATCCAGGAAACTACAGACCTGTAAGCCTGACTTCTATACCGGGAAAAATCTTCAAATAAATTATTAAACAGCATGTATGCAAGTACTTGGATAAAAATGGAATAATTAACCAGAGCCAGCATGGATTTATAACAAACAAGTCATGCCAGACTAATCTAATTTCCTTCCATGACAGAATCACTGACTGGGTTGATCAGGGAAATGCAGTAAATATAGCATATCTTGCTTTCAGCAAAGCATTTGACAAAATATCTCATACCATGCTTATTGAAAAAATGACCAAATATGGGATTGACAAAGCAACTGTTAGGTGGATTCACAACTGGCTGAGTGATCGCACTCAAAGAGTGGTCATAAATGGCTATACAGCAAAAAAGGCAAATTGAATTCTGGGATGTATTAAGAGAAGCATGAACTTCTAGATCACGTGAAGTAAATATCTCCCTTTGCTCTTACTTGGTCAGACCTCATCTGGAATACTGTGTCCAGTTCTGTCAAGCAAAACTGTGCAAATCCTGACCTAGAGGGTGTTGTAATGCAGTCTCTTTCAACACTGGCTATGCAGAATCAGAGGGTTTGAAAGTAATCTATAAAAGTTGAGACACCTGCAGGAATAGTTTGCATCCAGTTTCCAACCATCATTAGCTCTCTGTGCCGCAGAACAGCTGTCCTTCATGTGTTCACTAAAAAAAGCCCTTTGATAAAATCATAAATTGTAACTATTGTTGCATTTTTAGTAAAATTTCATAATATTTTTATGTTTTTAACTTACTTTTGAACCTTTGAATCATTTCACTTTATTTTCTGGACTTGAACTGTGCTAATGTAAAAGATAGCTGGAAAAATTGAGTTGTTCTAAAACTTTTGATCACTAGTATACATAGATTGCACCATGAATATTTCCCCCTCTTTCTTTAAAAATGGGAGTACAAATCACCTGAATTCAACACAAGTATAAACATTGATATAACAAAGGATAGAGAAATTAACCTTTAAGGGGACATTATTATTTACAGTAATTGCATGCTCCATATTTCATTATACGAAAGCTGATGGACTATATTTGTAGACTGCACTGCCAAATTCCTTATACAAGCCACTAATGGGCCACAGTGTGAATCAGCCACGCTATGGCACTAGGGTGCTTTGTCCTCATATTTTTCAAAACTACTCTACATATTTTAATGATGAACAATCCCAAATAAAGCAGTATCCTGATAATGGAACTGTTATTATACAAGGTCTAATCCAAAAACTACTGTGACAACATATACAACCCTGAAAACAACGCAGCTCATTAAGCCCCTTTAACGGCTGCATAAATGGTCAAACGGCATTATAGATCCCCCGGTTGGAAGAAGAGATAGCAGTAATTCCATATAGTCGGCAGATGAATAATATTCTGTGCAGTGGGTCAACTTCTTCAGGAGAAATGGTTCGGAATCCTAAAAATAAATAAAATACAAAATCTAATAAATCCACAGACGAAAGAAAATTGTAATTGTATGTCACTGTACTATAAATATTGGCGCAATGCTGCCGAAAATAATAATAATTAGTAGTATTGTATGTTAACTCTTTATCTAGCTTTATTTCAGTGATTAATTATGTTTTAAAACTAAATGTCCAGAATTTTTTTTTTCAAGTAAGCTTATAATGAGCATATCAAAATACTTGTGTTATCAACCGCTAAGGCTACGGTCACACAGGGGCGTACATCCAGCAGAAATCTTGCAGGACCACACGGAGATTCTGCAAGATTTCCGTGGCGGAAAAGCAGCTTTAAAACCCGCGCTGTTCGGTGTGGGTTTAAAAGCGGCTTTGCCGCCTGTATTCCGCTGCTGGCATCTCTCCCCATAGAGAGGAGAGATGGCCGCAGTGGAAATGGCGATATAATTGATATGCTGCGGCTTTGAATTCCGCACGGCATGTCAGTTTCTGCGTGGCTTGGCAGCAACAGCTTCTCCGCAGTCTGTGGATGAGATTTTTGCAAATCTCGTCCACTTTGCTGCTTATGCTCAGGTTTAAGATTGCCAGCAAAATTTCTGTGTGCACGGAAATTCTGCGGCAATTCCGCCCCATGTGAACCCAGCCTAGACTAAAGGTATCAAGTTACTGAATGGATGCAAAGAAAGAAAAGCAACACACAAAAAAACTTGTGCACATCCACAAAGTAAATTTTATTGACAAAAAAAAAAACGCACATACAAAATAATAAAAAGACGGAAATCCCTAGTCTTTGACAGCTGCCACTCAACAGCAACAGCCACGATCAGTGCTAATGCTGATCACGACTGTTAACCCAAACAGCCTTCCCTCCCGAGATGCGATCGCAAGGTGCAGTTCGAGTGTCATAAGGGCATGTCAGAAAGTTTGCAATGGTTTATAAAGGTCTGTAGAAGTCTATGTAGGGAGCCATAGGATGGCAAACAAATGTCCTAAAGATAAAGAAAGCAAGGCACACTTATTTGCCATACGATGGCTCCCTGACAACATCATGGATTTGGGGTAATGATTTAATTGCTTTATATAGGGGTCTTTTTTATTGTTGATGTCATATTACTATTGGCTATAATAATCACTTTCTGTAATGCACTTTATTATTACTAAATCATTACAGTATTTAGATGTCCATGTTGTATAGTGCACTTTATTGTATGTCTGCACCTTATTCATTTGAAATTTCACACCTGCATTGCCATTTACAAGTGATAAAGTGGCTCTTGCTGTATATTTCATGTGCTGGGATTAGATATTATAGTAGAGAGGTTGACATCTCCAGGGTTTGATTCTAGTGATTTTAGTATTCTTAATCATGTTACCGTGTTTCCCTGAAAATAAGCCCTACCCTGATAATAAGCCCTACCCTGATTTTCAGGGGGGAGGAGCGTTGAAATGTAAGCCCTACCCCAAAAATAAGCTCTAGTTATACTATATAAAAAAGAGCAATATGCACCTAGCAGGCGCCGTCCGGGTCCCCCGCTGCTCTCTGGCAGCGCAGACCTCAATGTCGACTGAGCATCTCTTGCTGGTAACGGGCTTAAATACTCCGCCTCCGTCAAGCGATTGATTTGATTGTTTTGGGTGCGCCGCCTCAGCCAATCAGAGCTGGTGCTCGATGAACCAATCACAGCCATTCATTGAATCACATTATTCAATGGCTGTGATTGGCTCACGAGCACTGCCTTAGCCAACCAAAGCAATCGCTTGCCGGAGGCGGGGTATTTAAGCCCCGTCACCAGCAAGAGATGCTCAGTTGGCATTGAGGACTGCACGGAAGCCTGCCAGCGAGCAGCGGGGGATCCTGCCGGCGCCTGCTAGGTTGCTGGAGGCGGGGTGTTCAAGCCCTGCTACCAGCAAGAGATGCTCTGTTGGTGTTCAGGACTACACGGAAGCCTGCCACAGCGCCGGAGACGAGAGAGAGGAACCCAGGCGGCACCTGCTAGGTGAGTATAAGACCCCCCACCTCTATGAAAATAAGACCCTGTGCCTCTTTTTGGGGTTGAAAATTAATATGAGGGTGTTTTATTTTCAAGTAAACACAGTATGTCTGTGATCTTTCTCCATAAAATGTATTTTGTGGATGTGCACAAGTTTTTGTGGGTTGCTCTTTGCATTTAGATATATTTGGCACACATGTAACACTCCACAATTTATTAGAGTTTATTGTGTTGCCTTCCCGTTAATACTTTGTGTTATTTGTACAGTATATGAAATAGCCACTTTCTTAAGGCCTTTTTACACGCAACAATTATCACTAAAACAGCCACACTACTGGATGAACTGCCAACATTTTTGCATAAAATTACAAGTACAGAGAATGGCTTTTAATCATCTCCATTTTCCTCATTAGCTGAAGTAGACTCAGTAGGATTTTTTTTGCTCAGGTGTGTGTTTATGCAAGGAATTATCTGGCCAACAGAATCCACTGTCTTCTCTTGGCATGAGTCTCATTGTGTATGAAAGGCAAACAAACACTTCCCCCTCCTGTCCGCAAGCTGCTCAAGAGACTGCATGAATTCCATTCAAATGGAACATCTTTTGAGCATCCGAGCAATGTTTTTTATGCGGGCTAAAAACCAACAGCAAAGGACAAGTGAACGAATAGTGCACGACTGCCTGAATTTACATGTAACAATTATTGTTCACTTTCATCCATCTGAACAAATTTTGAGTGATAATCGTTGTGTGTAAAAGGGCCTTTAGAGACATCAGAACTTTCACAATTAGAGCTTCCCTGTATGGAAATTAGACATGTGACCCTGAAGTGCAGCATAAAAGCAAGTGAGCAAGTGTTCCATGGATTAGTTTCAGTGTGAATTGATATCAGAATGGGAAAATCAAGTGATATAAGCAATTTTCAATACATGTACATCGATACTAGACTAGCTGGGGACAGAATTTTAAAAACTGCCAACCTTGTGGGGTTTTCTCATGCAACAGTGTAGAGAGTATATGGAGAATGACATAGTCAAGGAAAAACATCCAGAAAAAGGGGATTCTGTGGATATAAACAACTTGCCGATGAAAGACACCAGAGGAGGATGTCAAGAATCATTCTCATGAACAGGCTCTGTATAGTCAACAGATTGCAGCTGAATAAACTCTGGTGCTCCAAATGCACTGTAGTGACCTAAAGTGTGATACTACAGTAAAAGTACTTAACTGCAAGTCAAAAGCAACTGTCCTAACTACAGCTCATTTAGTGGAGGGTAGTGATGCTGTATTTCGTTTAATAAGAAGATGGAGTCAGGATAGGGAACTAAATAGTTAATTTAGCTTAGTCATTTTTGCTTTATTACAATGGCTGAAGGACCTGGGGAAAACTCAATGTGAGGGCAAAGGGCCTGCCACTCTCATAGATCACGTGACCCAGCAAAAGAAAGAAGCTCCCTGATTGGTTAAGGGGTGGAGCTAACTATAGCAAAGCATATAACAAGACCCCTGAGTGGAAGAGAATGGGGAATTTCCTGTTACTCTCATTTGTGGTGCAGTAGAAAATTATAAAAGGGTTGAGAGGGGGAGAAGGGGGGGGGGGACAAGGGAGTCAGTGTGAAGAGAGAGCATGACAGAGAGGCAGAATGAAGAGAGAATGTTGGCAGCCAGGTAAAGCCGTCTCAAAAAATCTTGTGTGCAGCTAATCAATCACCCACCATGCTGAGAGAAGCCTGTGTTTGTTCTCAAGACCTGAAATCCTTCTGTCCATGCTTCCACTGAACAGACAACACAGATGCAGCATCATCAACTGCAAAGATTATAGAATCACCAGACAATCCCATGATGTGAGTACTGGAAAATCTTAGCTAGTGTTTCAGTTTAGCTAAAAACTGTTAGTGGGGTTGATACGAGTTTTCAGTCCTCGTCAGTCTTTCTCTATAGTTTCACCATATCTCAGGTGCTGTCTTCCTGTTTAAAGTGTGTATATGCAAATTCTACTTTTTAGTATTCTTGCAGACTGCCATGTTAAATAGTACATGGTGTGCCTGCAGTTTACTCAAATATGTGAGTTAGTCTTATTTTTCCACCAAGTTCCTTTAAATCTGGCACTGGCATCACATTCACCTAATTCCATTAGTCAACAATATCCTGCTGTCTACCTTCATCTGTATACACGATTATATTGAGAGCATTGCACCCATCGATGCCGTGACATGACTCCTCAGCTACCCCTCAGAGAGTGCAGGCCTCTTCCCACTTGTCGCACGTTGCAGTACAACTCGTCATTCCTTAGCACAGATTGGCTAGAACAGCAGATGACCAGTTTGTGTGCCATTGCTAAACAGAAAGGCGAAACTTTAGTGGGCTAAAGACTGCAAAAATTTGATCACTGAGCTGTGGAAAACACTGCCTGGTCAGATTAATCCAGATTTTTGTTGTGCCATGCTGATGAGAGGTTTCAAATTTTGCACAAGCAGCATGAATCGATGAACTCTTCCTGTCAGCTGATCAGAGTATGTCATCTAATTTGCAGCAACTGCATAAGCTCTCATGTAACCGTATAGTCCAATATTCCGGCAGAACAATTTAAATACTTAGTGCAGAGTTTCCCAACCTTTTTTGGCTTGTGGCACAACTTGTTAAAGCATGTATTACCTTGAAGCATCCCTGCAAAATAAAATATTCACTCTCTCACCCTGCGGCACCCCTAACAGCTTCCCGTGGCACACCAGGGTGCAACAGCATTCTGTCTAGAAATCACTAACCTAGTGGAATCTACGCTATGACAAAATGCTGTGGTTCCAGAGGCCAAAGCAGGTCCAACACACTACTAGATGGGTGTCCCGAATAAAGAGGTCATCCAGTATAGACCCCCTGCCCTATTTCTGTAATTATATTTCATACGAAAGGAAAAGTTCTGTGTCCTTGGGCATGATATAGATTTAATTTTACCCATAGTGAGACACAGACCTATGAAAACTATGGGTAGGTTATTATTGATGCACTGAACCTTTTGGTGTAATAGGAGAAGTAGTTGCAATGACAGTCTAATATCTGATTTTAGCTGAAGGTTTCAGGAAGATAAGTAAGGGTATAACTAGAGAAAATGACATGCTTTTGGGACATTGATGTGCAGGCTGCATCTACATTTGATCTGCTGAGTAATCTCCCACTACAATATGTACAAGTCCAGTCATTTAGATTTCAATCCATTCTACCTGTTTTCATTATAAAAACATCTTTAAGGTCTTCACCTCTCGTCTCGAGGTCTGGACCTCATTTATACCATGGCTCAGGTTCTTCCTTCTTTACCCAACTGAAAAAAAAATAGAAAAGAAAATGTAAGTCCAATGAAATTATTATTTTTCACCTCAACAGTAGAACAGATAAAGGACATTAATGGACTGATCCTGTGAGATTTGGAACACTGATTGTATTAAGATCACCCGAGAAGTTTCTTTCACGGCAGTTCTTTGTAGTTGATAGAATCAAACCCAATAATTATTACAGAGCAGCTCAAGCAGCAGATGGAGTCGGTGTGACTGTGATACAAAGTAGCAGAAATCCCCGCCGAAGCGTCGGAAACACTGAGAGATCACACTGTCCAGTATCTGCATTCTGTTATCCAATTGTTTGGACTGCAGTGATATTTCCAAAACTTTGAAAGAAATGCAAAAAGTTTCTTGTACTACTATACCTTCGTTCTGGGTTGAAAAAGTAAGACTTCATCAGGAAGATTGCTGCATTGGTCACACCCAACATTGTGAAACCGATCAAAGGCACCAACTGCAGGAAGTATAAAAAAATGATATTACTATCATTCAAAATAGGGTGTACACTACAGCCACCAACTACAGACAGGGGGCATTGTCATATTCTGATTACACTAAATACAGGGTGCGGTCGAAAAGACGGATCCAGCGCTATATCTCAATACTGGTGTCCTATATTGAAATAACAATAGGGTACTTGAATAGAAAGTCATGGATGAGCTACACAATGGTATGGCACACTGGACCCTGTGGGCCCCGGAACATGAATTTCAATTTCGTGTTGTGGCCCCTGCAAGAGAGTAAAACCCAATTGCAAAGTCAAAGAGTAACATGTGAGAAGCTACAGTGCGCACATGTTTCAGCACACGGTTTGACCTTTTGTGCTGTGGGAGCCCGGGGTGTCATTGCCAATGTGGGTTGCTCTTTGTCATGCTTAAGCCTGCTTTATCCTTATCTGTGGACTTTGGATGTGCATTGAGTGGTACACTTTAGCCTGGCAACCTTTATGTGACCAAATGTGTTTAGGATTCTGCTTAACCATAAATGATGCCGCCTGTGGTTGACAATGCCAGTCATCTTTCAGAGATCTGGGATTTTTACTGAGTATATTCATGCTGTGGCAAGGGGGTTCAATTGCCTCTGGATCGCCGACATCTTGGTCTGAAAACGGGCAGCACATGTAAAGAAATGGCTACAAGAGACTTGCTTTTCTTTTAAAACTGGCGCCTGCCCGTATTTACTTATCAGCACACAGCACAGCATGCAAATACAGTCCATTACATCATGAATGTGCTGAGTTCACCAACCCACAGGGTCACTGTCACTATATCTCCTGGACCTAGGGTGTTCTCCTCTGACTGACTAGAGAAAGTCCCCAAACTGGTTTACGCGGATCAGGCTCTGAGTTCCTGACGCGGCATCTCCACCACTTCCCCTGGTCCACACTAGACCACAGGCTTTCAGCCCTTCCAGCTCTACTGAGCTGTAACTTCTCCCTTGAGTGTGACAGGAACAGACAATTATGTTGCTTCCTGCCACATCCAGCAGGTGTTAACCCTTTTTTTCAGGTTCAGGTTAACTAAACACAGTAACTGCACTCAGAGGCCCTCTACAGGCTACTTTTGCTACTGTATTACCACATATTCCCCCATGACAAAGACCATTGGTCTTTCCATAAGCATTTTAGATTCCTCCGGCTCAAAAACTCGCTAAACTATAATAAGGGGTCTATGCTGTCCCTCAAACTTTTCTTTTACTTGTCTAACAAGCTGTCTCTTCTGCACCCTTATTATGTCTCTGCATATCTCTCTGAAACTGCGCCCTCATAGCTTGTGGGTGAACTTCGACGTGCCACTCTGCATTTTCTCTGACTGGCAACTCGTCCCCTTCTAACTGCATTCTCACTTTTACTACTGGTGGATTCAAAGTTCTCTTTAATTCATGTTCCTTAACTGGCCTTTTCTCATTAGTTGGCATTTCTTCAGGTCCTTGTGTGAAGTCTGTTCCTACTGACTCCGCTTTTCCCCTCTCTGTAACGTCTTTCACATGGGTTTTCAGTCTCTGCTTTAGTTTCCTCAGCCTCCATCTGTTGCTCAGTGTCTTTACTCTCATCCACAGAGGCGATTTCTTCCCTCAGGACTACGTCAGTCTTCACAAACTGTTCACCTGTAATGCCCAGGTCACCTTCTAAGCATACTTTAGATACTTCACTGCTTTTATCTCATTTTTAACTTTTTCCAACAAGGTCTTCATTTCTGCTACTGGTTGTTGGAACACGCTCATGAACTTTTCTCGCATCAGAGTTCTCTTTTCAGCATCCGTTTTGGTGCTAAACAAACCTTGTATTTCATTTATAGTATTCTTCAACAAGACCTTCTTTTCTTTTACTGGCTGTCTGTACTGGATCCTAGATGTCAGGTTGTACTATTGGGTTCCAGGAACACACCTTTCACAGGTTGGGGTCAATTGAGCTGGCTGGGTGTGGTATTCTCCAGCAGCCAATCTCTTTTAGTCTGCAGCATATAAAAACCAGCATCTCTCAGTAGTTGATGCTGGTCTTTGTACTTTGGATATCACTGTCTGGTGCCCACCCAGAGCTGTGTTTGCATACCTGTCGATTAGTGTCTCTGCTTTCTGAAGACAGTTTGGACACCTGTAGTCCTTGTCTGTATCATTTGCAGACTCCCTCTTTTCTTCCCCTGTCAGGTGAGGCCTCCAAATGCCTTATGTCTTGTTTGTGTGTCAGATGGGTGATGTCTAACTCAGTTACCTATGTCAGCACGGTGGCTGACTGTCTTTCCCCCTGGTATGAGGACACTTTACATTTGTTGTGGAGTTTCATCTGTGTACATGTGAGCTCTGGGTGGAGTCTGTGTTGTATGCACTACCTGTTGTAGTCTGGTGTGAACAGTGACTTGTGTTGTATGTCTCTGCACGTGGCCAGACATGTGGTGTGAGCAGTCCTGTTCTATGTGGTATGCGTTGCACTGTATGTTGGTGTGAACAGTGACATATGTTAGGTCTGTGCATGGTGCCAGACATGTTCTTTAAGTCTGGTCCTGTTCTGTGTACAGTGTGTGTTAACAGTGTCATGTCCATGTGTGTGTAGTGTCTTGCTAGAGTAGGGACTGCAAGGCACAAGGAGCCTTGCTGTGGCCTTGCAGCTTAAGTTCATTGGCCAATGCGCAAACTAATTCCTCTCTTTTCTATATTCAGCTTTTCCATCTGCTGTACAGTGCGAGGTTTGTGTGGTGAGTTTCGGCATTTTGTCAATTTCACCTAGTTGTGAGTGTTCCCCTTTCAGGGAGCGCAGGTCCGAGGTTCCAGCGTGAGGCCTCCTTTATAGAGGTGATCGCTCTGCTTTGTTAGGTAGGGCCATGTCATCCTCCCAGCAGTATAGGGTCAGTTGTCCTTAAACCCGAGTTTATGGGTCACGTTCGTGTGGGCCTGGTGCTTAGTTGCCAACACGAACGTAACACTAGACCTCTCTATTCTCTGAACCTTCTTTTCAGCAATATGACTCTTTGATTCCCACTGTTTCATCTTTATGCATAACTTCTGTGCAAACTGTTGAAACACTGCCATTTCTTCTAACACCACTTTTAGGGTATGTGTTAAGGTTAGCGTTTCTGTTTCTCTTTCACAAGCCGTTCAGCGGCATATCTCGCAGCTCTGACTTTCTCTTCAGTAAGCTCCTATTCACACAGCCGCCGTTTCTCCTCCAGTTTGAAAACTAACAGTACTGACTACCTAGAAATAGTCTGTGTTTAAAGATATTGAATTCAAATTACCATAAGCAAAATTAACCCTTCGGTATTAATTCTTAGTAAAATGTAAACCTTCATTATAACGTAGACGGACAAACACCTATATTTAAAAACCCAGTCTGCAAAGGTCAGTCCATAAGCATGGCAGTATCAAGACTGCTCATATATAATATAATAGTTTGATAACTGAAGTCATCTATGAAGGATGGCCAATCCTATATTCTTAGTACACATACACTTTCTGACTGACTATCAGAGACTGATATCTAAAAACTAGCTGTATAACTACTAATGGTAAAGCTCCAATATGTTTCGCTGTCTAAACAGCGTCATCAGGTAGACAAGGTGTTAGCTATTCATCTTGGCTCATCGAGCGCCAACTCTGATTAGCTGAGCCAGCGGCGCTCGTTATCCAATCAAAGCACTCGCTTGCTGGAGGCAGGGTATTTAAAGCCCCGTCACCAGAAAGAGAGTGCTCTGTCAACGCTGCCGCAGAGCCGGAGACCAGCGCGAGGGACTCAAATGCCGGCAGCTAGGTGAGTATTGATGTTTAGTTTTTTTCCATACAGTTTAGCTAGGGCTTTTTTTTTTTTTTGGGGTGTGTGTGTGTGTGTGTGGGGGGGGGGGGCTTTCAAGCCCCCTCACCACAAAAATTGGTGTAGGGCTTATTTTTGGGGAAACACGGTATACGCGCTATTTTCATTATTTCTCCTCTCGTTCACTAGACGTATAGTGGAATACACTCCCACTCTCTGTAGCAACCTGTTCACATTCTGACCTCATCTGGGGAACATTACTACACAGTCTAGGCATGTCATTTAGAGAAAACATCCCAACACTCCTCCACACATGACACTTCAGGCCTAATGAATGTTTTCTGCCACACATTCCTACCAGCACCACAGTTCTTAGACAGATTTTCATTAGAAGTCCATGTACAATGTGTGGCTTTTACGGTGCCATCCTGCAAAAATTGTTTCAACTTTGTCAGTTCTTTCCAGGCCATGACACATAGAACCACAGCCGGGCTCTTTCAGGTAGTCTCTCCCAACCACAGCCATCTTGGTTACACAGTCCAACATAGACAAAAACATAAGTCTACCAACTTGGTTTCACTGTTGTCCTCTGTCTGGACCTTTGTTGCTCCCAAGGAACCCACAATTTTTAGCCTCCTGGCCCTTTAGGCTGCTGCCTGCAACTTTTTATCGCCCTGCAGCATCCACAGTTTCAGCCTTCTGGCCCTTTAAGTGCTGCCTCCAGCAACAAACAGCAAACTTTGACCTTGTGGCCCTTTACAGGCTGTTTGTAAACTTTCGTTGCCCTTAAGGCAACCAGAATTTTTGGCCTCCTGGCCCTTTAAAACTCAGCTAGCAGCTTGCAACTTTCATCGCTTCTCAACAACAGGTTATTCAGCCTCCTGGCTCTTTAATTGCCTCCAGCAGACTGCTCACAGCAAACATCCCTTTGCAGCTTTGTGCGCCACTCCACGTGCCAGCATATCCTTCACCGTATGTGACAAGGGGGTTTACTTAGCTCTGGATCGACTACCTCTTGGTCCGGAAATGGGCAGCACACATATAGAAATGGCTCTAGAAGACTTGCTTTTCTTTTCAAACTGGTGCCTGCCAGTATTTATTTATCAGCACACAGCACAGCATGCAACTTCAGTCCATTACATCATGAATGTCCTGAGTTCACCAACCCACAGGGCCACTGTCACTACCCCGACTAGGGTGTCTAGAGGGTGCCCTCCTCTGACTGACTGTCGATGCTCCCGAAACTGGTCCACACAAATTAGGGTCCAAGGACCTCAGGCTTTCAGCTCTACTTTCACCTTGAGTGTGACACGAACAGACTTTTGTGTTGCTTCCTGCCACACTCAGCAGGTGTTAACCTTTTCTTTCAGGTTCAGGTTAACTAAATAACACAGTAACTGCACTGAGAGGCCCTCTACAGGCCACTCTTGCTACTGCATTAACACAATGCAAACCAACCAACATTTCCGGACTTTTGGTGGGTAGGCTAAAAACTGTTTCAATTTTGCTGGCAATCTGTATTTGGAATGCATTACCTTAGAGCAGGACTGCACCACTTGACAGTAGGTCAGGGCCAAAATTAAAATCGGCAAACCTCTTGGGGCCGCAGATAGCTTTTTAGCTTTGTAAGTAATCCACTAAACACCTATTCTATGATGTGACTGCTAGTGACTAGATATGAGCGTGGACCTCAGTTGGTTCATGCTGCTATTTTGACACAGCATGTGCATACAAGTTCAAGAAAAACTAGAATTGTGCATATACTTCGGAAACTAAGAACTCTCCAAAGCAGAATCTCATAAAGCGTTCTATCCTACAATGCTCTCACTGCAGCATAAACATGGCTCCAAATACTGTAGGCCATGTTGAAAGATTGGGCTGCACCACCAGTGGTGGTACTCCCGGGGTCTTATAGGACCTTCTCTGACTTAAATGACAGTCATATGACCAGCCATGTGCTACAGTCTCTTCCAAAGACAGACTATAGTTAATAATTTGTTTTGTTTTACCATACAGAAGAAATTGTTGTGAATTATTGCCCGAAATGTAATAGAAAAACCCATTAAGTGAAGTTTTTCCGACAAGCAGTTCTACTGGAAAACTGCTTTATGGATCGCTTTGATGAAAAAATTCTATAGAAATCTATTTCAAAGGCACTTTGACGCCAACTAAGTTTGCAAAAAACTTTCTTTTTATGAAATGCTGATATCCAAGCTCATTATATATATATGCTTTACAGAATAATTGCACAGAAATCGAGAGATATTTTTGAATTTTCTTTTTTTTCAGCTTTTCCAAGATTAACTGCTTCTTAAATGAAACAAGACTAAAAAAATCGTATAGTCATCTTAGCATCAATAAGCAGCATCCCCGGTCTGCCTAGCACTCAATGGGTCAAACCATCGCTTCCTTAGTGCACTAATAAGAGTTTTGTTTCTCCATTTCTCAGAATAATGGCTTTTGTTGCTGTCTTCAGGTCTACTTTGCCTGTGTTTGTCCCAAGGGAAAGAAAGCTTTGCCCTCAATCGGATACTATACACAAGCACTTGACCTTAACTAAGCTAGAGTCCCCTGCCAGGCTATGTACTGCTGCTGATTGTCTCATTTAGAATGGACCAATTGCACACAGAGTAGGTCTCACATACAAACTGGGGAAGTAATAAAAATGTGGAGGGCAGCGAGCAATTTAGGACAAGTAGACCTGCCAGAGTTCTTGGTGAAGATCTAACATTTATGCATACAATTTTCTTATTGCCAAAAGCTATACGCACATCTCTTACAGCAATATATAGGGAACTCTAATTGTCATTGTTTTGCAAGTATTTGAACAATAGACTTAAAAAAGGAGCAGAACGGGTAACAGGGGGAGTCAACGTCCGAAATCTTCATCCTCACTCAGATCGCATCTCT
The DNA here is from genome assembly GCF_035609145.1 of Eleutherodactylus coqui. NCBI lineage: Eukaryota > Metazoa > Chordata > Amphibia > Anura > Eleutherodactylidae > Eleutherodactylus > Eleutherodactylus coqui. Next base: position 474,114,012 of record NC_089837.1, on the reverse strand, counting down.
AAATTTCCTCCCATTAAATGAATTCTGGAGTTTCCTCATGCACTGTGCAAAAGTTTTAGGCAGGTGTGGGAAAAAATGCTGCAAAGTTAGAATATTTAATAAAAAAAAAAAAATTAATTGTTTATTTTTATCAATTAACAAAATTCAAAGTGAATGAACAAAAGAGAAATCTAAATCAAATCAGTTCTTCTAGGTGTTTATGCCATTTTAATTAATACACACTGAATGATCTCATTATATAGATAAATATGTCATTTTACGTATATAGATCTTCTGTGGCTAATATCTTAGACTCTAAGGCCCCCTGTCCACGGGTGTGATATCACCGGCAAATCACACTGTCTGAAGCTTTCCATAGCGTTGCTATGGAAAGCGCCGACCCTGTGTCGACGAGTGGAGAATCATTGCGATTCTCCGCTCGCGGCCGGCAAATCGCAGCATGCTGAAAATTGCCGTGATTCTCTGCGGTCAGCCTATCTGTCAGAAGAGGTTGACAGCAGAGATTCATCTTCCGGCTCCGGCTCCTGCTCCCGCGGCGGAGATTCGCCGCGGGGCTTCGCAACGCCTGTGGACAGGGGGCCTTAGTCACAAAAAGCTTAGAAGTGTTTATTGACCCCTTACTGCCACAGGGCGTAACTGTACATCCTGGCAGAGGGGTACTTAGTACAGCAGGATGTACAATTACGCCTTAGGGATAGCGGAGCAGCGACCCCCGCTGGTAACCCCTGACAAGCTGCCATCTATGTAGATTACAGCATGAAAATTGTTCACAGAGAGAGTGCGCCCCCTTTGTGACATCATCGGACTCTTGCAAGGTAATCGCAGAGAGCCTTATGGGTTGCCAAGGCAACAGGATACAGGTGTCCTGCATTGCCATTGCCTATGATCGCTAATACAAGCGATAAGGCATTGCAGGACAGAAGTCCTGCAAAGCCTTATCATAATGATCATAGATGCTATGGTACAAGTCCCCTATAGTGAAACATAAAAAGTATAAAAAAGGAAAAAAATTATGTAAAAAAAAGAAAAATGTAAAAATAAAAAGTTAAAAAAAAGCTTTTGTGCTTTTTCGCATATTAGCATAAAAAATGAAATTAAAATCCCACATATTTGGTATTGTTGTATCCATAGCAATGCTTACAATAAATTGAACATGCTTTTATCCTGCACGGCAAAAGGTGTAAAAAAAAAAAACCTAAAAAACTGAGGCAAAATGCTTCTTTTTTTCATTTTGCCTCCCAAAAAAACGCAATAAAGTGCCATATGTACCCCAAAGTGGTACCAATGGTAACAAAAAATAAGCCCTCACAAAGCCCCATCCATGGAAAAATAAAAAAGTTATAGGACTTTGAATGCAGTGATTTAGAAAAAAATAATAATTAAGAAAAAGGGGTTTTATTGTGGAAAAACCTAAAAAATATAAAAATTTTGGTATCATTGTAATCGTACCGACCCGCAGAAAAAATGTATTGTGTCATTTATGCTGCATGATTAATGCTGTAAAAAAAAACAAAATCTATGGCAGAATTGATGTGTTTTCTCTCCCTGCTATCATAAAAAAATTAATAAAAGTTTTACAATATGGTCTTATGTACCCAAAATGGCACCAGTAAAAACTACATTTCACTACATAAAAAACAAGCCCTTATACGGCCGCGTCATCGGAAAAATAAATGTGTTATGGCTTTTGAAAAATGGAGATGAAAATCTGCCAAAAATCATTGCGTCCTTAAGCCCAAAATAGGCCATGTCATTAAGGGGTTAAAGGCTTCTTCTCTTCTTTCCCCCTGTTAACTCTCCTTGGCAAACAATTACTGTAAGGCTTGTTTCACACAAGCGTAGTACATTTACGCACCTGTAATATGGACGGGCATCTAATGACCCAAATTCAAAGCATCCTAGGGCTCTATGACGCTCTGAGTTCAGGTCACTAGACCCGCAGCTGGGCCAGAAAATTCATGGGCATAATACACTCACGTGAAACTGGCCTAAGACAAGACTCTCAAAGTGGTAACTTGAAGTTCTTGGGCCTCCATGCACAATCTATAACAGAGCCATCAAGTATGTCCAACATTTATAGAACTGGTCTCCTCATAAGGGACAGTGTAATCTTCTATCCCTATCAATGTGCAGAACCTTGCATAATTGAACTCAAGCATGTGATGAATCATTAAAAAAGGTAGACGTTTTCACACTTCTCAGTGTTGTGAACATGCACAACTGCGTGCCAGTACTAGATACTATAAAGAGGAGTACTTATGTCTTATAGATTTATATCAGTGAGTTTCGCCTCCGAAGACTACTAATCCAAATTTTACAGACTACTAATAATGAAAAAAGAAATCGATAATAAATAGGTTTTTTTCACACGCAACCTTCTTTGGAAAAATGGTGATGTTCTTGTTACAGTTTTCTATGCATTGCTTTTTGCCAAAAACAGAAGTGGATCCTAAGGGAATGGGAAATATAAAGGAAGGACTTAAGGTGCTTTTACACTGCCTGGCTATTGGGCATGAATGTTCCACCAAATGCTCATTTGCCTAATGATTGGACCATGTACAAATAGCCAATGAACAGCCGACGTACGAGAGAATGTGTGTGTATCGGCATCATCACATTGGGCCAAGAATTCGACCAGTGTAAAAAATCCTTAAGGTCCTTTAACATAGCCAGGTTGTCGGCCACGAATGCTCCTCTGAACGTTCATTCACCCAACAAGGGCCAATGATCAGCCTACAAACAAGCTAATGAGAGCTGGCATACATGTCTCAGCTCTTGTTATATCACAACAGAAATTCTGTACCAATCGATCTATGTTGAGAGTCTCTGGAATGAACAGAAGTCCAACGACGGCGCCATGCATGTATCATAGTAGAAGGACACTTTGAGTATATTTTCCTTCCTCTAGTCATTGAAGTGATCCCATGGGACTTAGAGAGATACGTAAAGCTGATTGGAGTTTTACTCTCCATTTCTTACAGGGGCCACAACACAAAACTGAACTCCATGTTCCGGAGCCACATGGCCCTTGTGCACCATAACATCATGTAGCTCATCCATGCCTTCCTATTCAAGTATGCTATTGTTATATCAATATAGGACACCAGTGGTGAGATACAGTATAGCATTGGATCAGTCTGTTTAACTGCATGCTGTATAGAACCATAAAACAGATTAAACAGATTAGATCCCCATCCTACAGCACTTAGGTTGCAGAGTAATGCCTCTTTGCATAGGAATTGAGGAATTACAGTATGTTACTAAGATCCTCGCGCTGAGACAATGACGACACAAGTTGTAGTTATTCAGCAATAGCTCTTAGTAACTTAATGAAATTAGTGGGAATACTTAAGGATGTATCCAGGGGGGCGAGAGGTCCTGGGAAGTATACTTTTCTTCTGGATATCCTCCAAATGATGGACCTTTCACCCTGTGGTGTTAAGCATAAGCGTTCCCAAGCACACGAACGCACATACAAAGGTCTACTGTCATTTTCCGTTAGAACGTGCCCATTCCATTCACACCAACGATGATGGACATGGAAAAATAACAACATGACATTATGGGGTGTAGAAAGAAAGAAAACATTTTGAGTTCTACCCTGATCTATTTAGTAGTAATCCATATTCTTTATGGATTATCCACATCAATGTTATAATATTTGCTCTTTGCCTTATACATTGCTTCTGTTAAGAGTATAAATTCTATTAGAATACCTAATTTTTAGTACCTTTATTTAATACTCAGCATTTTCATAATAACACTGTTGGTCCTCTATATATAAGGCAATGTGGCATATCCACATTAGCTTTTCATATCCCCCCATAGACTTGAATGGAGGGAGCTGAACACATTCATGGCAACCTCTTTATTCAGCCTGTGGCTGGATGCTTCCGCTGTTGGATACCCATTCTCACTATAGGTGGGTGTCTCAGAGGATCCTTTGATAACTATTTCAGATTGGATTCCCCCTTTAAAATAAAAATATGTTTTAAAACCTTTTTAAAAATAAAGTTTTAGAATTGCATGATTAGCAATTCCCAAACATAATGTTCCAACAACTACAAGTGTTCCAAGGAATTCGTATTCTACACTAGTGTTGAGCGAACGTTCGAAAAGGACAGTTTGGCTGGTTCGCTGATCTTTGGTTCGGTCCAAGCTGGAACTTCGCCAAGCTGGTGTATAACACTGTTTAAAAGCCATAAAAGCCCTCCCCATCCTCCAATGTGGCTCAGCGGTGGCATCCTTGATTCAGATTTGACAACATCTGTATGGAGTTTGTATGAATGTTTTTGAAGAAACCGGCTCAAGCACAGGGAGAACATTCAAACTCTACGCAGATCTTTTGGTCAGATTTCATTTTTAGTGGGTTTGGCTAAGACGAATCTCCCAAGGTTCAGATTTACACAAACTTTTAACAAAGTTTGACCTGAAACAGAATTTGATTGTTTCGGTTCGCTCAATGCTATTCTCTAAGCATGACAAACCTGCAGGCATTTTATTAGAATAGTCCCATATGTAAAGAGGCCAATCAGAATATGGTAATGGAATGCAAAGGAATTCCTAATATACAGGGTGATCATAATTAAACTAGAGTTGTTCAGAGGTTTCTAGCAAAAAAACAATGGGACAGAACCCAATAAAAAAAAAATATATATATATCATACCAGTCATATCATACCTGTCAAATATTCCTCTGGTGGAAGTATTGATTACTGTTTTTTGTCTTCCAGAAATCTAAACCCCATTCCCCAACGAGTATTGGGGACGTTTGGGGAAGTTTTATGGGGCTATGCCCCATAGCTTTTCACTACAGACCTCTGAACTCCTCTAGTTTAATTCCGATCACCCTGTACTTATATAGCTTTAAAGTGGAGTTTCTCCCAGAGAGTATAATCATATGGCCTCAGCGAGCTGAAAAATATAATTAGTTTCCAATGTGTAGGCCACTTTTCAGATTATTGCATTTTATAGTACATTCTCTGGTAGGTTACTAACAGTTCCAGCTATTCCTCGGGCTAACACTTAGACATATTGATAAACCCAAAGAAAGAATGTGCAGAGAATTAGCAGGAAACAAAATATACTGTAGAAAGGATCTTTACTGATAAAGTGTTTTTCCATTTAAAATGTACTATTCAGGGCTGTTTTACTAGGAGTTGCAGGTTGCAGCCTATAGCAAACAGCTTGGACCATGCCAACATATCCATGGCATTCCTTGTCCAAGGGAATGGTTCATAGCATGACATTAATAGGGATTTAAAAGCCTGGCCCATAACAGTCTCTTCCAAATGGTCACTAATCACATGACTCATCCCATACACCTGGGATTTGTAGTCCACACTAACTGAAAAATGGAATAATGAATCCTGCAGAATGAGACATCATCGGACTATTGCGAGAGCTCTTTCCCATGAGCGTAGGCGTCGTAAAAACACGTGACCGGGTGCACAAATCTAACGTTTGTGAACCCATTCAGACGGCACAGGCCCAGCGCATATACGCCGAGGCTGCAATGCCATTGCCTCCCCCTTGCTGGCTCACCTCCTCTCTCCTTCCCTCCGGCTGTTTGCAATGGGAGTGGGTGTGGGCGGAGCTAAGCAACTACCCCTTCACAGCCACTTGTCTGCAGCAAGCAATGGGAGTGGGCGGAGCGTAGTCCTACCCCCTCCCATTGCAAACAGCTGGAAGGGAGGAGAGAGGAGGAGAGAAGGGGGAGGGAGTTTAGCAGTCACGCTGCTAAACTCCCTCCCACCTCCCTTCTCCGTCCGCTGTCATTGGCTCCCATAGGAGCCTATGCAGAGGCCGACGTATTCCGGGCACAAAGATAGATCCAGGACTATCTTTGCTGCCCGACATAAAAGCGCTTGGCGCTATATTTGCCGCGGGAATACCCCTGTGTGATCTGATGCATTGGAATAAAATGCATCAGATCGTAGCATATATCGTCCGGCCATGAAAACGGCAGCAGTTATATGCTAGTGTGAATAAGCCCTTAGGCTGAGATCACGGAAATTTTGTGGAATGTCCGCAGCAGGACCAAACGGAAATTAGGCGAGATTTCCGCAATGGAAAGGCTGCTTCAAAACTGAAGCGGCTTTTCAGCTTGTATTCCACTCCGGAAATCTTTCCCAATAGAGAGAAGAGGGTCCACAGCAAAAACGGCACCAAAAATGACATGCCGTGAACTTGAATTTTGCGACGCATGTCAGTTTCCGCATGGCTTGTTTGCAGCGGACTGTCGGCAGCGTGTGACGGAGATTTTTGCTGCTTAGTCTCAGTTTTAAAAAATGCATGCAGCATTTCCATTCCGTCTATGACAATACAATAGCATTTTTAGATGCAGTTCGTTAAGCCCAAACCAAAAGTGGATCCAACAGGAAGGAGGAGTACAAGTCCTTTCTTCATAGTTCTCATTCTTTAATCCACTCCTGACTTTGGTTCACAAAAGTGCACCAAAAACTGCAAGAGCGATTTTTGCAAAAAACGGCTATTTGTGAAGCCACCCTCAATCTTACATCAACCATAAAAAGCAATGTGTTTTCTATGGCATTATCTGTTACTATGTCCCGACTTCAGTGGAATGAATGCCATTGTGATTTGTACTGAATAGTGACCATTCTCTAGGCACTATGATGAAGTTGTGGTCCCCATGCTGATATGCATCCCTTCATTAATCCGAAACAGCTACTCTGAGTTACACCTAAAAACCTCTTATGGGCTTGTTCACACAGACGAATGCGTATTTTAGTGGCATAATTACAAAAATCACATATTCCCTGCATATTTTGACCTTCCTGCATTTTTGTGCATCTGTAACTAAGCAGCATATTAATATGTACAGAAAAAATGCAGAATGGACCATTGTTTAAATGAGCAAATACACTGGCTTCCTGCATATTTACACAGGTATGTTGACTTCAATGGCCTATGTTGGCATTAATAAAACCCAAAATCGGACATGATACTTATTTATTTAAACAACCGAACGTCATGTGAAAGATCCGCTCATCTAAATACCCCAATGTAAATTTATTAGGATTCAGCACAGCGTATAATGCTTGTAAAGACTATGCTTGTAATAGGCTGCAGAAATCCACCTGTGTGAACGAGTCCTAAGATCAGAATGACAATACGAGTAATGGAACTATCAAGTTACTAGTAATATTCGAGTGCTGTATCTAACACCAGCATCTGCTCTCATATACTGCGAATCAATAAAAATATGGTTACGGTACGGATGCAGCAAAGTTTAACATGACGCTATGATAACTTTCTGTTTGTTTACCTTTTTCATTACTTTTGTTGTGTTATGATAAGAGAACAAAAGCTTTTCAATGGCTTATAATAACTTGTTGCAGAAAGTTATCACACACAAGTCAAACTTTACAGTCATCACAAAACTTTAGAAACTTTTTCTCTTCTATCATTGTACTTGCTGCTAATTTACAAGGTAACACACTGTTGTAAAGGTAATAATAATGCAAAGGCAGGACTTACTCCACGGTGTTTCTTCACCTGCTTTGAGAGTGCTGAAAGCCTCCACCACATTCTGTCCAAGTAGGGTCACGGTCCTCCTCTGCTGACTTCTACAAGGTCCCAGCATGTGTCTCTGCTCAAAGGAGTCCTATTTAAGCAAGGGGTGAAAATTGAGGGTGGGTTGATTTGTTGCCTGCCTCTCTTTAAAACCCACTCCTACAGCCCTTAACATAATTGTGTGTAATGGGGCTGTAGGGGACGTAATGTAATTATCTCATTTGCATCATAGTCCATACTCTACATTGCTCCTGGGTTTCCTGCTTCTTTTTTTTAATAGTAATCATTATTTATTTCAGAGCAATTCATTTCAATGACTAATGTTGTAAGTGACATTGCTTCTATTCACAGGGCATACACTTGGGACACTTCATTGAATGATTCAGAAGAAAAGAGACAATTAGCAATAGAAAAGGAACAGAGATAAATTATAATGCAGCGCTCAATTAATCATCCCCAATTATGAGAGTTGTAATATACAGTAGCAGAGACTCTCACTAAGCAGCAGAGCCTTGGTGACCAGGAGAATGATAGATAGCCTCTTGTCTACAGATTATTGCCTTATCTATAACTAATATCTCTGGGAGCTGGAATTACGAGGTACTGACTGGAGTTTCCAGTTGGTCTTACTAGTATTGCTGTTGCTAGTGTAGGTCTGCTGCTCCTTCATATTTTACACCTAGAAATATGTTATTCCATGATGACATCGCAATTGCTGAACCTTTATGTTTTTTAGCTATGTAAGCAATGTTGACATTGCTTCAAATATTGTAACTAGAGATGAGCGAGCGTACTCGCTAAGGGCAAATACTCGAGTGAGTAGTGCCTTTTGCGAGTACCTGCCTGCTCGTTTCAAAGAACGGTTACAAAGGCCACATTTGAGTGCAGGTCTGAGAAGCCCCAATAAAATCAATGGGAGTGTTGTACCGCAGTTAGCACGGTCCTTGGGACACCGCGCTAATTGCGATTAAAAGCGGTGTGTTTGAAAGTGACCTTATCGGGTAAATTTGTATTTTTTGGAAAAACACTGCTAGCTGCCAACTAAATAAGCCTCAATTCCTGGGTGGCACGATTTCTGAGAACAGAAGACTATAGCTTCTACCTTTTGTGAGCTGTCCCTAATTGGCGCAGCGTAATTGAATTCCCTAAACTGCTAGCTGCCTACGGTCTACAAATAATTTGTCGTGACGGAAATGACGGCTTCGAACAACACCTGCAGCTGCTGACACACACCGTGTGTATTTACTGTTTCCCTGTGGTCAGGCAAGCTGGCAGTTGGTACATGGAGAGGGCTATGCAGTACAGAGGATTTCAGCAGAGACATAGTCAGAAAATAAGCCAGTGGTCAGTACATGGAGAACCATCTTCTTTTAGAGGGAGCAGGTATAGGAAGGAGCTGGGTTAAAGGCTGAGGGCTCAATAAACACACAAAGGAAGGATTGACAAAGCCAGGTTTTTATAGCATTTCCAATCAGGAACAGGACAGAGCTAAAACAGGGACTAGATAGCAGGATCTGGGATCAAGGCTAAGGTCATGCAGGGGAGCTGTACTAAGGGCTAAATGGCTTAGCATGTAGAGCTGCCCCCTGAAATGCAGGAGCTCCTGTGTTCAAATCCTTAAAACTAAATAAGCCACCACCAACTAAATAAGCCACAATTCCTGAGCAGCATGATATGTGGGGACAGAAGGCCACACAGTACAGCTTATATATTTGTGCACTGTCCTTGTTTGGCATAGCATATTTAAATTCTCCAATTGCTTGACTCGTGTGTGTTAGATGTTTCCCTGTTTAGTTTTCTTTTTGTTTTATATTAACAAAATACAAACCACCAACTAAATAAGCCGCAATCCTTGGGAGATACAATATGTGAGAACAGAAGGCCACAGAGTATATCTTGTATCTTTGTGAGCTATCCCTGTTTGACACAGGGCAATTGAACTCCACAAACCCCACTGCAAATTATTTAAAGTGGTTAAACTAGTGACTTTGAATGACATCCGAGGCCAGAGTAAAGCATATTTTGTCTGTCTGCTTTGCTGCTATTTACATTGACAGCAGCTGAAATATATCCTGTTACAATGTACAGACCACGCTTTATATAGGCATATAAACATGATGCAACTTCTTTCTCTGCTCCCTCCAATAGAACCTAATTTAACTTAGACCACCCGGGACTTTATCATGAACTGTTTTACATAGTCTACCAGTATCTTTATCATTAACACCATCATTGTCCTAGAGGGTTTAGGCCATCAGTGACTTTATCATTGACTTCTTCACTGCTATGGACCATCAGTAAATTTACTATTTGCCCCATCACTGCCCTAGATTAGAAATAAAGTAAAAAAAAGACCGTATTTACTATCATAAACAGTTGAACTGCAGTATTATTTGGAATTATATGCCAGTATTATATGAGTTTTTTTTATTGCAGTATTATTTGAATACAACACTGCATTTTGCTACCTTGCTTTGTATATACTGTATTATGTGGACATTGTATGAGAGTATTATATATGCATTGAACAGTGATGAGGGTTGGAGGGTTCTATTTGCTGGTTGCCATTGGCCCTATTTTCTATGAAAACTATTTCTGCCTATAAAATCCTTTCTATGTAAATGGTATCCATCAGGATTAGAGATGAGCGTTTAAGGCTGCTGCTCGAGCGAGCATCGGTCTTTCCGAGTAACTGATTACTCGTCTGAGCACCATGCGGGGGGAGCGGCGGGGAGTGGGGGAGAGAGGGGGGAAGAGAGATCTCTCTCACTTCCCCCCCCACTACCCCCGCATGGTGCTCGGACGAGTAATCAGTTAGTCAAAAAGAATGATGCTCGCTCGAGCATCAGCCTTAAACGAGCGTGCTCACTCATCTCTAATCACGATCCATTCCAAACGAGTACTTTAGTTCCTCCATACTATGTACCACTTCTCATATGAGAAAGTTTCTTTTTACCACATTTTTTGGCATCCACCAAGCCATGTCATACTCCTTGGGTACAAGATATGGATAATTTATATTCTGACAGGTATAAGTTGGTACAACTTACTTGCTACGAGGATGCATAAGATGATGTTCGACAGAACCCGGCTGTAGATTTATAACAATAATTTTTGCTTGAATTAACCTTTTCCAATCCACTGTCTGACGTCTGAAGACATTATGATTTAAGGCTGTACAGCTCTGATGTTGGAAGACATCCGTCGGGGTTCCCTTACTGTATATAGCCAGCCTATCAAGCATGTCACCCCATGCAGTACTGATTTAGCCAACATTCACACCCCACTTTTCTGGGTCCAATCTGAAGGCCTCCAATGCTCGATGCTGACACAGCAACTCTATCTGATCCACCACCTCAGCCCCTCCATAATACCTAGAAGAGAGAAGTACAGGCCACAAGCATTAGCTGGAGTTTTTCCTGCAATTTTACAGTATTGTCAATAATTGTACTTTAACCCTTTCCAATCCACTGTCTGACCTCTGAAGACATTATGATTTAAGGCTATACAGCTCCAATGTTGGTAGACATCTGTCGGGGTTCTCTTACTGTATATTGCCAGCCTCTCTGCTGTCGGAGCCTATTCAACATGTCACCTCATGCAGTACTGACTTTAGCCAGCATATAGCGCCATTGTATAATGCCAGAAAAAGAGTAAGCCCTATAGGAAAACCAGGATGCAAATTGGATTGGAAAGGGTTAAATAAAAATGAATTGATGTCAAGATAACTTATTTTCTGTGGACAATTTGACATGGAATGGTGACAGCTGACAAACATATAGCAAAATAACATATTTCAGTAATTCATTGCCAAATATTTAACATGTACATATGATATACAAATGTAGCAGAGCTCTGTTTATCAAGGCAGTGTTGGCTAAAGTTGATCATCATTGAAGTTGATGTATTGGAAGCAGGGGCATATCTAAAGGCTCATGGGCCCTGGTCCGAAAGTTTATATTGGGCTTCCCTCTCAGATACAACGGTTCATCTCTAGTATATCTCTAAATATTGCAGTCACCAGATAATACTCAGGTACCTGCTAAACATAGTGATAGTGATTACAGTGCAGTTACCTCCAGTGATCACAGGTGGTGTTTTCTCCAACTGGAGTTGTCGTTTTTCCCTTTTCTTCTTTATCTCTGCGCAGATTGGCATGAGGACTTCTTCAAGCCATGACTTTTCTTTGGACATTCTTCTCATCCTGCTGCTATCTCCAATGTCCCTCTCAGTATGCCCCATAGTACTTGTGCCCCATACAGTAATAATGTCCCGTCGCTTCTCCCACATGCTGACAATCTGCCCCCCAGTTGCAATCCCCCCTATGCATACAAAATATCCATTCCCTAACATGCTGAAAATATTAATTCTGCTACATCCTCCTACATGGTAGAAATCTGCCTCCAAATCCTCTCACACGTTGAAGATCTGCTCCCTTCCACATCCTCCCCAAATGTTGAAAATCTGCCCTCTGATTCATCCTTCCAGCCCCCTGTTATTCAGACATGCATGGACTAAACTAATCACCTAGACAAGCTGACATCTGACTGCTCGCCTGACGTGTATAGTGCGCCAGACTGCCCCAATCATCTCCTGGCATTCTGAGTACTGTATGAGTTTCGGGGATCCAAGAGATGAGGGGAGGAGTCAGGTGCGTGATACACGCCATACAAGCAATCAAACATCCACATGTATAGGTTAATCCATGCATGCCAGACTTACGGCGGCTGGGGGCCTAGCTATTGTAGTCTTGCCTGCTAATGTGGTAAGTGGGGCCCTTTGGCTTTCTGACAATAAAGGCCCATTTAGACACAACCAATATCGCTCAAAAGATGTTGCTCAAGCGATTTTTGAGCTATAATTGTTGTGTCATTTGCAGTCCAAGATGATCGCTCAGGATGAGCGATCACCTTGTGCTGCTAGCGGAGGATGCAGAAGACAAGCGGGGTGTCCCCGCTTGTCTTCTGCATCCAGCTGTTTCCTGCTCCGAGCACCCGGCTGTTATACAGCCCAGCGCTCAAAGCGGAGGATGCAAAAGACAAGCGGGGTGCCTGCGCTTGCCTTCTGCATCCAGCTGTTCCTCGCTCTGAGCACCTGGCTGTTATACAGCCAAGCGCTCAGAGCAGAGGATGCAGAAGACAAGCGGGGTGTCCCCGCTTGCCTTCTGCATCTAGCTGTTTTCTGCACGGAGCACCCAGCTGTTATACAGCCGAGCACTCAGAACGGAGGATGCAGAAGTCAAGCAGGGTGTCCCCATTTGTCTTCTGCCTCCAGCTGTTCCCCGCTCTGAGTGCCCGGCTGTTATACAGCCGAGCGCTCAGAGCGGAGGATGCAGAAGACAAGCATGGTGAAATGTTTTCTGCACAGAGCGCCCGGCTGTTATACAGCCGAACGCTCAGAGCGGGGTATGGAGAATGCAGCTGGACCTCTCTGTTCTTCATACCCTGCCTGTCATCAGGGAGCGGGATGCAGCTGAAACAATAGTATCAGCTGTATCCAGCTTTAATCCCTAATAAAGCTCATCGTTGTCTTTCAGCATGCTGAAAGACAACGATGAGCGACAGCATATCGAAAACTGCATGATGTCAGTGCAGTTACACACAACGATTATCGCTCAAAAGACGGCTTTTGAGCGAATTTTGAGCGATAATCGTTGTGTTTAAATGGACCTTTAGAACAACGACTCCTACGATCCTGTAGCTATGCCACTGGCTGCAAACAGTAAAATTCTGATTCTGAGTGAATCTGAACAAATTGTGATAGCTAGATAACTGGGTCAGAGCTTTTCCAAACAGCAGGTCTTGTTGAGTCCAAGAAAGGACAAACAGAATGGGTCATGGGCTCACAGGGTCATGCACTCACTGACGTGCATGCGCAGTGAAAGCTAGCCCATTTGATTCAATCACATAGAAGAGCTACTTTAGCACAAATTTCTGAAAAAGCTAATGCTGCTTATGCTATAAAGGTGTCAGAACAGACAGAGCATCACAGCTTGCTGTGTTTGGGACTGTGCAAATATAGACCAGTTAGTTTCCATGCTGACCCATGTTCACTGCTGAAACTCTACAGTGGGCGCATGAGCATCAGAACTGCACCATGGAGCAATGGAAGAAGGCAGCCTGCTCTCATAACTGTTTTTTTTTACATTATGCGGATGTCCATTTGCATGCAGATTGCTCAACTGAGGAAGAGATAGCACCAGGTTGCACTATGGGAAGTAGTGAATCCTACATAAAGACAACTGTAGTCCCACCAAAAATGTTAGTCCCATACATCAACTGATACCGTGTTTCCCCGAAAGTAAGACAGTGTCTTACTTTCTTTTTATCCCCAAAAGCCCCACTATGTCTTACTTTCGGGGTATGTCTTATATTGGCGCGGTGACGTATGGAGAGGGGGGCGGCGCGGAAGTGGGCAGGAGGCGGCGCTCATTTGGATCAAAAATGGAGCATGAAAAAATCTGGACCATGCTCCATTTTCATGCGGGTCTCCCGTGGGGACGGCTCCCGCGGGCTTCTATTGAAGCCTATGGAAGCCGTCCGGATCCGCGGGACACAAAAATCAGATTTTACTCACACGCTCCGGTTCTTCTCTTCGCCGCGGCGCCATCTTCTCTCAGTCGCGGCCGGATCATTTTGCTTCGGCCCGGCGCATGCGCGGGGCACGTCACCGACGTCATCATGCACATCCGCCGAGCCGAAGAAAGAAGATCCGGCCGCGACGAGAGAAGATGACGCAGCAGTGAAGGAAGTATCCGGAGCGTGTGAGAGGTAAGTTAATTCTGATTTATTCCTATTTTCAGCGCTCATGTCCGCGGGGCAGGAGGGACCCGCTACGGATTCTACATGGAGAATTTGCAGCGGATCTGATTTTCCCCGTGGACATGAGGCCAAAGGCGGCAGACACGGTGACGTATGGAGGGGGGGCGGCGCGGAAGTGGGCAGGAGGCGGCGTGCAGCTAGATGAGAGGGAGGCGGCAATACCCCCGTGTTTCCCCGAAAGTAAGACATATGTCTTACTTTCGGGGTACGGCTTACATTGGCCGACCCCCCTGAAACCCCCGATACGTCTTACAATCGCGGGTGTCTTACTATCGGGGAAACACGGTATAACAAACCCCAAAATAAATGTCCAAGACAGAACTGCAGTCATTTATCATATTCAATGTGTTTGAAATCACAAAAAATGCACTCGCCCATATCACATTTCCAAAATTCTCTGTTCTCCAGATATCATAGCTATTGATCCCTCTGTCCTCTGGTTATTTACTTGTTTCCAGGGACACAGACCACCTTTCTTATAGTAAGAAAGACATAACAGAGGAAGCAGACGCTTGCACACTTTTTTTTATCTATATCTGATGGCCGGGATCTCAGGGACTCATGCACACTAACTTTAGGACCAGCCACCAGCTACCGTTGTGCTCTGCTATTTCTTTCCATAGGAGAGTTGGTTGGTTTCCCTGGCAGTTGGCTATAAAGAAACAGCGGACAGAGGAATCAATAGCTGCAATATCTGGAGAATGCAGCATTTTAAAAACAAACATCTTATGCGTGAGTATACTGCTGTCCGATCTCGAACATATTGAAATAGGATTCATCAGATGGGAATACCCTTTTAACCCTTTCCAATCCAATTTTGGATTCAGGGTTACCTAAAAGGCTTTCTCTTTTTGCTGTTATACAACGGTGCCATCTGCTGGCTAAAGCCTGTGTGTGCGCGCCAGAGAGGCTCCAACAGCGGAGTGGCTGGCAATAGACGGTAAGAATACCCTGTCGGATGTCTTCTGACATTGGAGCTCTACAAGCTTCAATCAGAATGTAGGAAGATCTCAGAGAGTGTATTGGAAAGGATTAATTAACACAGAGTTTGGCCATAAACTTTAAATGGATGATATTAATGTTTAAAAGCAGGCAGTTTTTAGAGCTGATTCTCAAGCAAAAATTGCATACAGCCGATGTGCTAAAAACATATAAAAATCCATGTATATTACTTATTTTTTACACTACAAGGTGATAAGTCTTTGGCTTTGTGTTCTTTTTTTGTTTCTATGGTAAGGAATGTTACATCACATGAAAGCCTTATGTGTCTAATATGTGTTTTCAAAATGTTGTGTTTGTAGCTTATGGCAACAGTGATCTAGGCACGCGGGAAAACAAAATGGCGGAGTCTAAGGCGATATTCACAGCAAATGAGAGCAGAGGAGTAATAAAATTCTTGTTTCTGCAAGGAAAGTCGACGAAGGATATTCATGGTGATATGTCGCTGACATTGAGGGATCAATGCCCTTCATATTCTACAGTTAAAACGGGCCACTTCTACAAATTTAAAACGGGCCACTTCAGCACCAATGATGAGGAACGCCCTGGACGACCGAGAGAGGTTGTTGTTCCGGAGATCATCGATGCCGTGCACAACCTCATGCTGGAGAATCGGCCAATTTCAGCTGCAGGAATAGCAGACATCATGGGGATTTCTTGTGAACGTGTTTGTGTCATTATCCATGAACATTTGAACATGAAGAAGCTATCTGCAAAGTGGGTCCCCAAATGTTTGACCACAGATCAGAAAAGCATGTGAGGGAAAACTTCCCGGTCCATTTGTCACCGTTTCCGGACTCATAAGAACTTCCTGGATCGACTGGTCACTATGGATGAGACCTGGATTTATTTGTATGACCCTGAAACCAAGAAGCGGTCAAAAGATTGGAGGCACAGCGGTTCTCCTCGCCCAAAGAAGTTCAGGGTGCAAAAATCAGCCTCTAAGGTGATGGCGTCTGTGTTCTGGGATAAGGAGGGCTGCTACTAGTGGACTACCTTCAAAATGGTTCCACCATCAATGCAAGGTATTACATTGAACTTTTGGACCAATTGAAGGCAGCTCTGAAGGCAAAAAGGTGCTGCAAGCTGTCCAAAGGAATCTTGTTTCTGCAAGACAACGCCTCCACCCATACTGCACAAGCGACCACAGCAAAACTGGTGGAGCTAGGCTTCCAGCTGGTTGACCACCCACTTTATTCACCAGATCTAGCTCTCTCTGACTATCATCTGTTTCCAAACCTGAAGAAGCACCTCAAGGGTATCAAATTTCACACCATTTCTGATGCCATGGCTGCTACAGATGACTGCTTTGAGGCACAACCGAAATCCTTCTTTTTGCAACGCTTACAGAACTTGGAATACCGATGTAAGAAGTGTGTTGACATCAGTGGAGAGTATGTGGAATAAATGTAAAGTTTCATCTTCCTATCTCGTTTCTTTCTGGGTAAAGCCAAATACTTATCAGCAGCCCCTCATATTTAGGATCCTCTTTTGGTTTTGGCTAAAAATCTCCTAAACTAGGAGGTCAGAAAAAAAAAAAAAAAACGGGAACATGTTTTATATAGCTTGGAAGCATCTTCTATGAAAATACTGCATATTATTACATATGGTATTTTTTTCCCCATGTTTTTTAAGCTGAACCAAAAATGAATCTTAAAGAAGTTAAAAGTAAAAGGAAAGATGAATGCTTTGCCACTATTTTGGATGCAGTTTTAATTTTGGATAAACAGAAGTAAATCGTGCGAAAAGTTTCATTACTAATGAATAAATTACATTTTCTTTTGCCATCTTTGATTGATTTTGCTGGAGAAGACATGCATCTGCACATTCCAGTTCGTATCTAGGGATGTAATATTGTGATGGAGCTGAAAACTTTTGGTTTGCCTTTAAAAAGAAAACCCAACAACAACAACAACAACAAATATATATACTTTTAAACATATTGATAAATCTCGCTTTAAATGGTATTAGCAGAAAACAATGTTTGTGAAATGAGCCTGCAGTAATATTCCCTGGTCAATACCGAACAAGCGGTGCGTTCTCTCCTGGGAGAGACAGCAGTAATCCAGTTACTAAAAAATGCTGATCTGAGCAGGTTCTGTACCCTAGAAATGAAAAATAACTTGATGAAAATATAAGGTTGTGGCAAAAAGATGTGACTGAAAATAATATAGTCTTCCGGATTAACCCTATATAGTTTTTCAGGAAACTGGAGTGATAAGGCGTTATTATGTCTAGGGGTATAGTTCTAGCGATGTGCCATATCAATGTGGTGTATTACCCAGTACACCAGATACTCTGCATCATATGGACCATTTGTATCAATTTCATAGGATTTTATGACATACTGATTGTCAACATATTAAATACTGACTCTAACCCACTGGACTGCAGTGGGTTAGTGTTGAGCCAACTGAACCAGTAGAACCCTGTTTCGGGTTGAACCTTGCTACTGCTTCTAGCCCTGAATGAACACTGGTGTATAACACTGCCTAACACTGTCACCGGTACGGAGCGTAGTTGCGCCTGAACACATTTTTTTCATGCTGCCCTACCTTTCCTGCACGTAGTTAATACTATATACCGGGCAGGTCCTATCTTTTTTCATTTTTTAACGGGCGAGAATAGCGAAAACGAAACCACTGAAATCTATTGATATCAGTGGTTTGGTTTTGTCCAGCTATGCAGCTGTGATTATCACGGCGACATAAGGGGAGAAAATGACGTTCGTCTGAAACTGCCCTTAGGGCTCACTTACATGGGCATATGCGCATAACATGTGGGGCTAAAAGCCCATTGAATTCTATTGGGCCACACACATCTGCATTCTTTCCATACCTGTGTAACGCGTGTGAAAAAAAGTCAGCATGGCTTATTTGGGTGCGTAATGTGCAATAATATAGGCTATGGGAATGTAACAGAAGCAGCAAATTTGCCTTGCTAAGTTACATGCGCTGAAAAAAATCGCAACTAATAGAAGCAATGGTTTCCTATGGAAACATTCAGATGAACAATTTTAACCTGCGCAAAAAAAAAATCGCATCAAAAAAGATAAGACATCAGTGGTGGAACTCAGTGACTGAAATTAATTGCTGCATGAAAAAATAGGTCTTGTGACCTATCTTTTGGCAGAAAGTCACAGAAGCCTCCATAGACTCTATGTGAGACTATGCGAGCCAGTTGGCAAAGGGAGATGAAGGGATTACCCCTCAGTGGGGATGGAGAGGTTTCCCTGTAGGAGAGATGGAGGGGTTACCAGCAGGAGGATCGAGGGATTCCCCAGCATAGAGGATGGAGGGGTTCCCCTGCATGGGAGATGGAGGTATTCCACAGCAGAGGGGATGGAAGGGTTCCCCAGCAGGGGAGATGGAGGGATTCCCCAGCAGCAGGGATGGGGGGTTCCCCTGGGTGTATTTTTCCTGCGTGCAAAGCCATGCTCATCTGTCAAAGCCCTAAGAGACAGGAAAGCCCTGTATAGCACCATGTGGGTGTTAGGGCTTATTCAGATTGAGGGAGAACCCCTCCATCCCCGCTGCTGGGGAATTTCTCCATCTCCCCTGTTTTTTCTCAGCCATGTGAAAACAGTCTCATAAAAAGCATCTCTTTCTCTGCATTAAACAAGCACCCCATTGATTTGAATAGGCACTGTGTAATGCCTAATTTTTGGTGGTGCTCTAGAAAAACTAAACACATATAACAGCTGATTGCTAAGAATCTCATTAAAGCTTCATTTAAAACCATGCAGTTCAAGTGTGTGGAGAGTGGGGCACAACGGGGTAATGCTGCATTTAGATAGATCGATTACACTGTGCAACACAATTTTTCTAACAGCTAAGCAGTTAGGTGGCTTATACGAACTTAAGTGCGCTGAATTCAAATATGATATTTGGGTTTTTTCTGCCACATAAGGTTTTCCAGTTATGGGGAATAATGTAATCCAATTGCCGTTCTACTTAACTTTTTTGAAAAATGCCTATACAATTAATCCAGCAGGCTCGCCATTAACTTTTCTTAATAAAAAGAATAACAAAAGTAATTGAGCAACTTTTTCGCAACCACTGTTACACACCGGGCGCTAACTGAACACAATAAGGGTAGGTTTATGTAACATATAAGGTATGTATCCATGTGGCGGAAACACTGCGGATCATCCACCAGTAAGCTGTAATTAATGAACTGTGTTTTTACAGGTCATTGGTCAGACTGGGACTATTTTTCAAAATCTAATAAGTATATGGCTGAGCGGCGCGGATGTCTGAACAACCCAGACAATTTCTGCTATGTCTGCTGACAGTTCACAACAAACACACAATGGAGGAAAATATCATCCTTGCTAAAGTGTGCCTATTGCAAGTATTTCGGAATAAAGCTTGGTGACCAAGATAAGAAGTGGCACCGCACAACAACTGTGTGTCATGTAACACTCATCTCACACAGAAGTGTGTTTTTAAGTGCACAAATACACTGCATATTTGAACATCCAGAAAAGAACGTTGACAGGCTCATTGAAATGGTGTGCAAATAAGCCGGTTTCCTGCGCACTCACTGTATATTTGTGCCGCCCATTCACTTCAATAACTTCTAACAGTGTGTAATACGCCCCAACAAGGTCATGCTGGGTATTTTCTCATGCGATTGTACACCGCCTGAAAAAATACGCTCATGTGAACAAACCCATTGAAATCAATGGGTTCTATTCATTGCCTATTCCACACACAAGACATCTAAGTCCTTGAAGACCGGTACAAAGGGAAGTACAATCCGAATATGATGGGTGACTTTTGCTGGTTCTTACAGACGGGGAAAGTAATGGTTCTTACAGGAGGAATTCAAGATCCAAGCGCCATTTTCCCCCCAAAACAGTTGAATAGTAATATTACGGCGCGTCCAAATTGTTAGCATCTTAAAGAAAGGGAAATGGTTCCTAACTTGAAAGTGAGACGTGCCGCGAGTATTCAGAGTTACCAGCAGAATCAGCGGGTTTTAATTTTACAGAAACGTATTAATTACTTTCTGTTAAACAGGCTGCATGAATGCGAATGCGTTAGCGGTGATGTCACTCGCTTGTTCGCTCATTCAAAGGAGAATCGGCTCGTCTTAAAGACCCCTAAGTCATCTAGTACACACGGAGTGGCTTCCAAGCTTTGAATAATCTATAGTGGATTAAACAAACTTCATGTAGTGACTTTACTTTGATCAGCTGGTCTCTAGCTGGTAGAGCAGTAGGTGCGGTTTCCCTTTAAGAAACAATCACAGACTGTAATGTGGAATAAAAGACTTGACTTTAGAGCAGTGGTATACACGCTTGATGGCTACAGATGACATTTAGTGTCGCAGTATACTTGATGGTTACAGACAGCTTGTGACACTCACACATGAATGCTACAGAGCTTAACTTTATGTATTCAGAGGTTAAGTGGTCTTCAGCTTGACGTGGGGGGAAGAAGGGAGGATAGTGTGATACTGCACACGTCCACTGAAAGTTAGGACATTCCTGTGGTAGCTGCCTGCTACAGTGGAAATAAAAAGTCTACACATCCCTGTTAAAGTGCCATGTTTTTGTCATGTTAAAAAATCTGACAAAGATGAATCATTTCAGATTTATTTCCATATTTAATGTGGCCCGTTCTATTGAAAAACAAAGTGAAAACTTATGGGGTGGACTAGAAGGCAACCCCCTTCCACAGCCATCCCTGCTTACTTTGCTGCACCAGCCACTTCGTCTAGATCTATCCAGCACCTCCATGGATCTTTGTGACCAGTAGGGCATAGAATTAGTTCTAATCTTCATTGGTTGCAAATGTGCAAATATACATGTTGCCCAACAGTGTATCGTAAGTATGGTCCAAGACCACTAAGGGATCTCGCAGTCTCAGTACAAGTCCCTAAAGGGTACCCCAACTTAAAGGACAACTTATAATTCAGCGCACTCTAGACCTTCTGCGCCTGCACCACACAAGCCAACTTCAACTTGTCACCAGTTGACTTCATCTTGTCATACACAGTCTACCACTTACACCCTCAATCTACGCTGGAGGAGTGTTTCCTCTCTAACCCTACTTTCCTTCTTTTAGGGAACCTTTGACTAGTTGACTTTTGGTATGCTCGCCAAGCTTACATGTCCTGGCTGCCCTAATATACACTTTGTTTACAGGCTCTTGGTGGAAAAGTGTATATTTTACACTGCAATAATGAAAATAAAATGTGCACACTGTACCTTTAAGACATTGGGCGATAATTGGTTGTACATGTGGATGCACTAAGACCTGCAACTTGGGGCATGTTATATATAATGCTTATAGCACCTTGCAGCAGTACCGATGTACTGAGTTAATGGCTGCAATAATTGCGTAGTGGGGTGCCATTCAAAGTGAATGACAGCTGCCACACTAAGCAATTAGTGTAGCGTGGATTAACAGCACCGGGCGGTCTGCGGTGCAGATTTGGCATGCCTTCCTATTGATTTTAATGAGAGCTGTGTGTAATTACCAGCGCCGGCCATTATAATCTGCTTCCATTCCGTACAATATGTTTGGTGCTCAACTGAAGGGTCGTGGTCCAGAGCAGTGGGGTCCAGAGCGGCGACCCCAGTCGATCAACTATTGATGACCTATCTTGAAGACTGCAAAAAGAAAATCCCAAGGGCAGCATGGATGGTGCAAAACTTACATCCTATAGGAACGTATTCTTTTATTCCTCAGTGCAACTCACAGCGATGTTTCGACCCTAAGAGGGTCTTTATCAAGGTAACACAGAACCAACGACACATATAATATATAAAAAACATTATCCAATGAAAAGCATCATCAATCAAACATTACCTCCCCTATCATAAAACTTTCCAATCCACTGTCTGACGTCTAAAGACATTCTGATTGAAGGCTGTCCAGCTTCTGATGTCGGAAGACGTCCGGCAGGGTATTCTTACTGCATATTACTGGCCTCTCTGTTGTCGGGGGCCTCTCCAGCATGTCCAATACCGCAGTACTGGCTCTAGCCAGCAGATGGCGCCATTGTATAATGGCAGAAAGAGAAAATTCCCTAGGAAACCCTGAAGCCAAAATTGGATTGCAAAGGGTTAAAGATAGGTCATCAATAGGAATTGCCTGGAAAGCCCCTTTAATGCACACTGTTAAGCTTTTTTCACATGACTGTATATGTTTTCACTAGAGATGAGCGAGCATACTCGCTAAGGACAATTACTCGATCGAGCATTGTCCTTAGCGAGTACCTGCCCACTCAGAAGAAAAGGTTCGGCTGCCGGCGCAGGTGACAGGTGAGTTGCAGCAGTGAGCAGGGGGAAGCAGGTGGGAGAGGGGGAGAGAGAGATCTCCCTGCCGTTCCTCCCCACTCTCCCCCGCCGCTCCCCACACGCCGCCGGCAGCCGAATCTTTTCTTTTGAGCGGGCAGGTACTCATTAGGGAAAATGCTCGCTCGAGCAATTGTCGTTAGCGAGTATGCTCGCTCATCTCTAGTTTTCACGCTTTCCGCATCGCGGTCAAAAATCACGTGAAGAATAGCCTTGATCAAGTCTCAAGCTTTAGCCACATTTTCTCGTCTATTCACGCAGGCGGCTGTGGCGTATCGGCGAAAGAATACGCAGCAGCGCCGAAATCCCTCGGTCATCAGAAATCCTCGGAATGACTGTTAATGCTTACATAGAGCCAGCTGTCTTCTTTTCCCAGCACCAGCCGCAGCTAAACCCCCTCCCTTTTTTTCAGCTCCCATAGAAGTCTATGGGAGCGTCTGGCGTATCTCATTAAAAGATAGGGCAAGACCTATCTTTTCAGACTGCGTATAAAATCGGTTACCGTTTCGCCGATGTCCTATTATTCCCGCCACGTTTTTTTTTAATGCGTCTAAAAATCACTCATCTGAATGAGTACATTGCGAACCAATGCTTCAGATGGGCGCGATTTTTTAATGCGGCTACATCAGCCGGTATTGTGTGAATAAGGTCTCAGAGGTAAGTAAAATGTGATAATTAGATATGTCTAATAAAATGTTGAATCTAATTGAATCATATTACCATTGTGATCATCTGGAATTTGTTACTCCGGTCAGGAATTGATTTTTGTGACAGGCGAATAGTCATTGTTTCAAATGATAATCTTCCGGAATGCAGTTTATTTCTATTGGATTTGCCTGTAAACAGTAATCAGCGCCATCAGGCCAAGATGAAATGCGCGGCTGACATGAATATATATGCGGAGCATTATTGCTGGCAGTACAATATTGAGGAACTGCTGAGGAGAGATGCATTACCATATCCCTGCGCCATACATATGGGGGTATGTGACACTGACAAATACATGCATAAATTACGGTGTAGCGCCAGATAGACTTATTACTGGAAATCTATATATTGAGCTGAAGGGTAAAATACATAATATAAATAACGATTTTTATGACAGAGCAGAAGACGTATTCTGTTTACCACCATGTCTAGCGCGGCGCACGGACTGCTAAGGATGTAGTGGGGAGAAGATATGGCTAAATGCTGATAATAGGTCCATCAGCAATCAGCAGGGTGCCCTGCACTGCCCGGATAAGTGGAATGGAGCTGCAAGTGTGGCTCTCCTGAGGCGTGCTTGTAATAGATAAGATTATTAATTATATACTACAATCGGAGCTGCATCCCGCTGTTTACTGAGCCATAAGCCAATCTGTGCGCTGAGTACGATGATACGGCCACTCTGATACTGTATCCCTGACTTAGGCCTCATGCACACCAGCGTGTTCACGCAGCTAAGCTATAAGCGCCCAAAAAATGGTGACTATTAGAACCAATGGCTTCCTATGGAAATGTTCAGACGAGAGAATTTTAGGCACAAAAAAAAAAAAGAAGAAATCGCACCTAAAGTAATTGGACATCAGCGAATGAAACTCCCTGCTGCGTGAAAAGATAGGACCTGACCTATTCTTGGTGCGCTAAGCGCAGGAGTTTTCATAGACTCCTATGGGAGCAGGAAGAAAGGGAGGGGGAGGGAGTTTAGCTGCGTCCAAGGCCGGGAAAAGAAGACGGTGCCTGGTGTTTAGATGTTAGAAGTCATTAGCAGGATTTTTGCTGACAGAGGGAATTTTGAAGAGCAGCGCATTTTTTCCTGCAACACGCAGCTCCCGATCGCTTGAATCAGCAATTTCCCCGCTATTTAAGCTTGGGACTTGATTATGGGGAAACGTCCATTCACGCTATTTTTCCCACTGTTAGCCTCAATTTTTATGCACGGGTAACTTCGTTGTGACTTTCACGCTCGTGTGAATGAGGCCTCAAGGTGCGTGTAAATGGAACGATTATTGTTCCAAAAATCGTTCCAAGAAATATGATATTCGTTCAGTTTAAACGAGAGCCAGCAACTGAACGGCGAACGAGAATCGTGTGCTTCTCGTTCATTTTTTGCAGTCTTAAGGCGCCTTTGACATGAGTGCTTTATCGCGGCAATTTTATTGTGATAAAACGCCAGCCGAAAATCGCGACCATCTGAAGCATTGGATTCCAATGCATCTGTTCCAGTGTGTAAAATTGGCCAGCCAGATAGCACATATGGTGCGCATTCTGGCTGTCCGCACGGCCAGAAAAGATAGGACTTGTCCTATCTTTTGCGGGAATATGCCGGCCGTTCCCATCGACTCCTATGGGAGCTTATGAAAGCCGTCAGAAAAGGGAAGGGGGAGGGAGTTTAGCAGCGGCTCATGTCCCTCCTCCTCATGCCGGCAGCTCCCATAGGCTGGGAAGGGAAGGGGAGGGAATTTAGCTTGGCAAGCACTGCTAAAGTCCCCCCCCCCCCTTGCCAGAAGCTCCCATAGGCTTCTATGGGAATTTCTATTGCGGCTATCAACCGGCAAGGAGAGGGAGAGAGGCCTTAGCAGCTCTAAGGTCTCTCCCCCCGGCCCACGGAATTCTGGGCTGCGGCATATATACGCTCCTGCCTTGCCGCGTGAATCCGAGAGAAAACGGGAGATTTAGCCATGATGTGATCGCAGCTTTCTTTTGTTCATGCGATTTTTGGCCATGATGTGCATGTAATATGCAGAGAATAGAACCCATTGATTTAAATGGGTTTGTTCACATTTCCATATTTTTTTCTATTTTTCTGTGGACTTGAGCGAAACGGATCACCATAGAAGTCAATGGGCATATGCAAATGCACAAGCAATACACAAGGAGATGCGTAAAACACTGCATAATAGTGCAGCAAAAAGAACACATTTGGAACACATTTCAATGCCTTGCAGGCGCTCATGCGTGTGCAAATACACATACACAGGAGGCATAAGGGTAAAGGCCCTTTTACACAGCATTATTGTGCAAACCGATTGCTAGATCAAGTGATCTGCACAATAATTTCACAGTGTAAACGCATGCAGTAAAAGAACGATCCGTGATAAATCGCTAATCGGATCTTTGATTAAATCATTCTGTCTGCCGCTGCATCATTCCGTGTAAACAAGCCTGCAGCGGTCATATGGTTGTTTACCCATGGGACCATTACAGCCAACAGAAGGCCAAACACCAACGTAATCAGTGATGCCCTGTAAACAGGCCAATGCTTCATCTAGGCTTCTAATGTAGAAGCCCACGTGACATGTTTACAGGAAGTGACCATGACAGATGACCTGGTGACATCATGGGTGAGAGGCAGTGGTGCCGCTGTGCCAAAATGGTGCTCCAGCGCCACGATAAGTATCCAATTGGAATGTATCAAGTGGGGACCACAAGGCTCTGTCCTAGGCCCAGTGTTTTTCAACATTTTTATAAATGATCTGGAGGAGGAAATTGAGGGGAAGCTGATCAAATTTGCTGATGACAAAAAACTAGGAGGGATAGCTAACACTAGGGAAGAGAGGGAGAGACTATTCAAAAAGATCTAGAAAAGCTTGAACAGTGGTCAGTGACTAACAGAATGGTATTTAACAAGGAGAAATGCAAAGTCCTACATCTGGGCAAGAAAAATGAAAAAAGGACATAACGAATGGGAGTGCAGCAAACACAAGTCAGCGGCAGTAGCACGAGTGGATGCGCTAACTCTGACCTTGTCACGGCGGTTGCACCCAGCCTAAAATGGCGATTCGTACGGCAGGTGGATTGCAACAAGGTTCTTAGTGATAACTATCAGCAATTGGAATAATGTCCGATGTGACACCAGTGCTTTTGAATAGAGGTGTCCTTGTGAAGATGAAATAAAGTCCCAAGAGCTTTAGTAAAACCGAAGGCACACAGTTTACTTGTTCTTGTGGATTAAATACAGCTTTCACATGTGGCAGTTTAGCAGGCAATCGAGCTCCAACAACTCATCTATATATATAAAGACGAAAACCCTCACTGACTCACTGACTGACTCGCCAAAAGTTCTCCAACTTCCCGATGTCGTAGAAACATGAATTTTGGCACAAGCATAGATGATCTCCAAAATAGGAAAAGTAATTGGGTCCTGACTCGATTATTCAATTCTAGCGCAAAAGAATTAGCGTCGAAATTTAACGTACATAATCTAAATTTCTCACTTCCCAATGTCATAGAAACTTAAAATTTGGTACGCGCATTGAATATGTCATAAATAGGAAAAGCTAATGGGTCCCAACTCGATTATTCAATTCTATGCGCAAAAGAATTAGCGTCCAAATTTTACGTACGGAATCTAATTCTCTCACTTCCCGGTGTCATAGAAACTCGAAATTTGGCAGGAGTATTGATTAGGTCATAAATAGGAAAAGCTAATGGGTCTCAACTCGATTATTCAATTCTATGTGCAAAAGAATTAGGGTCCAAATTTTACGTACAGAATGCAATTTTCTCACTTTCGGGAGTCATAGAAATGTGAAATTTGGCACGAGCATTGATTATGTCATACACAGGAAAAGCTATTGGGTCCCAACTCGATTATTCAATTCTATGCGCAAAAGAATTAGCGTCCAAATTTTACATACGGAATGTAATTTTCTCACTTTCCGGTGTCATATAAACGTGAAATTTGGCACGAGCATTGATTATGTCATAAATAGGAAAAGCTAATGGGTCCCAACTTGATTATTCAATTCAATGCGCAAAAGAATTAGCGTCCAAATTTTACGTACGGAATGTAATTTTCTCACTTTCCGGTGTCATAAAAAACATGAAATTTGGCACGAGCGTTAATTATGTCATAAATAGGAAAAGTTAATGTATCCCAACCCGATTATTCAGTTCTAGCGCAAAAGAACTATAGCGTCCAAATTTTACGTACAGAATCTAATTCTCTCACTTCTTGGTGTCATAGAAACATGAAATTTGGAACGGGCATTGATTATGTCATAAATAGGAAAAGTTAATGGGTCCCGACTCGATTATTCAATTCTAAGTGCAAAAGAATTAGCGTCGAAATTTTACGTACATAATCTAAATCTCTCACTTCCCAATGTCATAGAAACATGAAATTTGCCATAAGCATTAAATATGTCATAAATAGGAAAAGTTAATGGGTTCCAAGTCGATTATTCAATTCTAGCGCAAAAGAACTAGCGTCCAAATTTTATGTACGTAATCTAATTCTCTCACTTCTTGGTGTCATAGAAACATGAAATTTGGCACGAACATTGATTATGTCATAAATAGGAAAAGTTAATGGGTCCCAACTCGATTATTCAATTCTAAGAGCAAAAGAATTAGCGTCCAAGTTTTACGTATGGAATCTAATTCTCTCACTTCCTGATGTCATTTTATATAAAGGAAACGTCGCATGGTTACTTCCCCGTGGTGTTTCCTGGGTAACGCAGAGAACCATGCATAATGGTGAACATATGTTTTTCCGGTATCTCTAAAGTAACCACGACTTCATAAGATTTTCCGTGTGAACACCAGATAAACACAGTACCAAATTAACTCGGGTGAAGCCGGGTACATCAGCTAGTCTTGCATATAACATAGCATACAGTGTTTTCTCAACTCTCTTCTGAAGGATGAGGCCACCAGACTAAGTTAGGTACTTACGGTGCTTATTTGCAGAGGAATAGAGTGAATAATGCAGGCTCTCTTGTGGACACACTGACTCCTAACTGTGTAGGGACAAGTTTAACTCACAATTGCGTTGGCTGATTCCTTTCCAGCATATGCAGAGTGTGCCCTGGCTCAGGTTCCTTCTGGCAGGATTGAAGACTCCCCTCTGGCCTCCAGTTCTCCAGACTCCTCTTCTCCGGACGTCTTCTTGGGCTGCGCTCCCAGACTAGCCTAGCCTAGGCTTGCTTACATCCTCTTCTCTCTCACTGACTCTCTAAGACTCTCAGACCCTCTTTGACTGACTAACACCATCCATGCTCTGTCCTTTATACTCTCCCCACTAACCAATCTTAGGCTAAGGGGAATTCTTCTACCCAATCCCAGTCCTATCTAGGGATGACGGACAGGTAGCACAGTAGGGTAGGGTGCATTCTGTATAGTCATACAGAGTTAGCGAGTAAACACACCAGACATTAACTACTTCATGACCGTTTAGGACCAATACACATAACTAAATGTTAGTACACAGACATATACATACACGTACACACTCCACACAAGGTAGCTATAGAAGTGCTGTGGGACCCCAACTCTGAGGTACTAAAGTTGAAATTGGGCTAAGCAACAGCACACGTGAAAAAGACTTAGGTAAACTAATAGATTACAGACTGAACATGAGACAACAGTGTGATGCAGCAGCAAAAAAGCTAAACACAATTCTGATTATATTAAGAGAAGCATAGAGTCTAGATCACGTAAGGTAATTATTCCCCTCTACTATTCCTTAGTCAGACCTCATCTGGAATACTGTGACCAGTTCTGAGCACCCTAATTAAAAAAAAAAAAAAAAGACAAACTGGAGTAAGTTCAGAGAAGATCTACCAGGATGGTGTGCGGTCTGCAAATCATGTCCAAGGGTAATAAACACAGTCCCAAAGCTTTAAGATAATGTACACGATTATGTCACTTCTATTTTAGCCCTTTGTTTAGTTTGCTGTTGCTTGTTCATCGGCTGAGCGGACGCGGCTACACGTGGCCCAATGTTCGGCCACCATTGGTGCTGTGTAGTGCAACATGTTGGTTTATCATTGTTTCCAGCAGCTGGCCGTAAATGATCCATTAATCATTGGAGTGGTTTCAAAAATGAATCCATACTAGCCTGTTTATTGAACATTCGCTTTTAATTAGATTGTGTGTCTATGGAACATGTAAACAAAGAAATAACATTTTTATTTGATGTACTAAAAAGCTTTCGAAAATATTTCTAAAATCTGTCATCTATAAAGACAACAAAATAAAGTGCAGTGTGATGTGGCGCTACCTCTGTGCTTGGCACAGCAGACTTCAGCCTCCGTGATTTATATGCTTCCCACATGTGCCAGATATATACTGAAACTAGCTGGCATGTATACAATCTTTGTGAAGAAATCTCCTTGGTGGGTTATAAACTTTACAGAGGCGTAATATATAAAGACAGAAATACTGTATTCTGACAGAAAATGTGCTGATGTGGGCAGAGATTCAAAATTGTGCCGTAAAGACAGAAAAAAGCACGAGAAAACAGCTCACTGATCTATATAAAACTAAGCAATGCAAATACGTGTATAGAAATTATTTGCATATGAAATTATTGACAGAATTGTCAATCAGTAGGGAAAATGTATAATGTTGGGCTATAATATGCACCAATAAAAACATCTGTGTTGGTCGAAATCTTCTTTTAAACCATACTGCTTTAAAGGCGGTATGCCATCTGATGGGCGGGTCAACTCTCCTCTCCAATCCATACTAAATGTGGCAGCTAGACTATTCTTCCTATCCAGCCACTTCTCAGACGCCTCTGTGCTATGTCAGTCACTGTACTGGCTACTCATCCACTACAGAACTCAATTCAAACTCATCGCCCTCACCCATAATGGCGCACCACCGTACATCGCTTCCCTTCTGTCCATACATCACCCAGCTTGCGCACTTCACTCTACTAACGCACTCAAACTAAACAGCCCTCTAATCTCACATGCTCACATACTCGCCTCCAGGACTTCTCTAGAGCATCACCAATCCTATGGAACGCTCTACCCCAAAACATCCGGACAATCCCTTATGCATGGAACTTCAGATGCACCTTAAAGATGTGCCTCTTCATAAAAGCATACCAAACCTACTGATCTAGTTCCCCACCCCCACAATATGCCCCTTGCCCATTTGTGTCCTAAAAACTGTGTATCGCATGTTATCGTTGTATTGCTGTTTCCCCTTGCTCCACCTGATGCTCCTGTACCTTCTGTATCACCCAGCCCCTTTGTTTCCAAATATTCAAATACCATGTGTAACTTTTGTAATTTCTGTAATTTTTGTATTGTTTGTGTTCCCTTGTGCCTCGAAAGCGCTGCAGAATAAGTTGGCGCTATACACATAAAGATTATTATTATAGTATAATTGTCCAGGCCATTTCCCTCTTCCTTCAATAAAACAAGCCCACCTACCTACCCTTTTCTTTATCTCTCTTCATCTGCATTTTAACTGCCTAGGCACATATTTGCATATTCAAAGAAGTCTTTTTGAGAAACGTCAAGGTTCGCCAGCTGTGTCAGATCAGAAGCAGAGAAACTTCATAGCATCAGCCCAGTTCAGTGTTATTTTGGCACTGGGCACCAGAATGAGCACTTCTTTATGGGTGTGTGGGGTGATTGGTTGACTGGAAGATGTGCCATGGCTGGCCAACCAGTGTCTGTCTGTATATATGTATTCTGGCTCCTCCTCATGGATTGAACTATATATTGATGTAAGACATGTAATGTAGCTATTGAAGGTTAATTTTATTTTGTAAATGAAAGTCAAAAGCAAATATATACCTTCTTCATGGCGTGCAACCGAGGCAGGTTTAAGGCGCTCACCCCTAGGTTTCCATAAACTAACATGGCCGTCGTCAGTACCCAAACTTAACCTAGATTTCTGGCTAAAGATAGCCCAGTTCCACACTAAAGTAGTCAAGTTTCATTGTTCACAACACCACTGCAAACTGAGGCAATGGTGGGTGTCAAAGGCAGTACATGTAATGGACACTCTGAGACCAAATGTCCTTCAGCTCAGCACTTGCAAATAGTTCTGACAGACACTAGGGTGTAACGATGGTGCCACCTGTCTCTGGATGCTGGACAATGAAATAGTTAGATCTTTATGTGCTTTTCAGACTATCAGATCATCCTCTCTACTGGTGGTCTGTCGAGGACACCCTGAGTCCAGTCACCTTGTGTGCATGCCCTCAGACATCCACTGGTCCCAACACCTCCTAATAGTCTGGTCAGAACTTTGGCAGGCAGTTCGTCAATAATGCCATCCAGCTTCCTGCACTCCAATAGTGCGCCCCTCTCAAAATTTGCCAACTGTGTAAAATCTCTTTGAATGCACCATAGAAGCATCTAGTGGTCAACAAGCTCTACACAAGTGGTAAAAGAGGTCCACTACACACAATGAGCCTCTGAAAACCTTTTTATAGGCCATGGATGGAACCAGTTTGAGGGCCTTAGGGGACAAGACTGTTTATCTAATCACACCATAACTCTAATTGCAACGGGAAACAAGCGGGAAGATGCCTGCACTCTCTGAGCGGGTTCTAAGATGTGGCTGAGGAGCACAGATAAACTTTGAAAAGGCAGTGTCTGAGCTAAGGAAGAGCTATAGAGCAATCCGACGAGAAAATACCCCTTATCAACCCAATTAACAGTTTTGCCATTCCTGAAACACTGTGCTCAAGTTTTCTTTAGTACTCACAAAACTCCTATGAAGATTCTCTGCTTCTTGTCTGAAGCTTTGTGGCTGTATTGCTGTCTGGTAGAAAGCAGAGCTGGCTTGAACGGGCTTCAGCTTTGGAAAAACAAACAGTTTCTCTTAGCATCAGCGTAATTTGTAGGCTGCTGCACACAGGATTTCTTGAATGTGTTTACATAACGCTTCTCTATTTACAGCAGGACAGAGGAAGGGAACAAGCTGTGTCTTCAGATGGCTGTCAGCCTTCTCAGTGTCCATCTTGGCTTCTATCTCTCCCCTCCAACTGACTTACTCACTGCCTCACTCCATACTGCCTCTCCACTTCTGACTTCTAACATTGTTTTATCATAAACAACTGCGCAATTTGAAATTAACCGGAACCCCCCCCGTTTTCCTTACTTAGGGGGCCTGTCATAGCTCAGCAGCTAACTAATTGATTTATGACGGTGCCTAAACAACCTTAACTGTTTAGTTTCCTGACTCCCTCTTCTTATTAAATGAAGTGCGGCACAGCTACCCTTTGTTTAATGAACTGTTAGTTTATCCTATATTGCCAGTCCAGGTCACTACATAATAATTTCCATATCTGCCTGAGATGTAACTGCATGCTGAGTTTTGCTGCAAAACTACAACTGCTTCTAGGTGCTTGATATTTTTTGTACAAACAGTGTAGATTGGATTTATCTTAGGGTCCTTTTTAGAGATGAGCGAGTATACTCGCTAAGGCACTACTCGCTCGAGTAATGTGCCTTAGCCGAGTATCTCCCTGCTCGTCCCTAAAGATTCGGGGGCCGGCAGTGGGCGGGGAGTGGTGGGGGAGAGCGGGGAGGAGCGGAGGGGAGATCTCTCTCTCCCTCTCTCCCCCCCCCCGCTCTCCCCTGCTCCCCGCCGCAACTCACCTGTCAGCCGCGGCCGCCCCTGAATCTTTAGGGACGGGCGGGGAGGTACTCGGCTAAGGCACATTACTCGAGCGAGTAGTGCCTTAGCGAGTATACTCGCTCATGTCTAGTCCTTTTGCATGGGCCAACTATTGGGGGCTTTCATACAGAAGCAAGGATAGCATGAATGCAGGCAGAGTGGGCCAGAGATCGCATTGGCCGATCGCCTGCATTCATAGTAAACAGGGAGTGGTTCATAGATGAATGACTGCCTGTTTACACAGGCCGATCGTTGTTTGATATTTATGCTTGTAGAAATTGGCATTTACACTCAATGATTATTGTGCATATTCCCCCTATCCAACGAGAACCTGAACAATTATCATTCAGTGTAAAGGGGCCCGTAAACTGAACAAGATTTTACAATCAGTTTATGAATTGCTTGTCTGTTAAATCTTTATAGTGTTTTGTGCCTAAGCCTAGCATTTTTCTTCTATCTATGTCTAATGTTAGCAGGAGTATGAATGGTACATGACAAAGATACAATAGGATTAGTTACCAGTAATGAGATTGTAGGTCCTATCTACTGATTATTGCCTGAAGTCAAATAGACGTGTGCATTAAACAAATGGTAGCCGTACTCACAAAAAATTATATGTCTAATAGAAGTGAATATTGCCGAGCATCCATCTGCTTAGTGTCATCAGAAAACCATCTTTCTAAACCATAACTGATTATTTTTTTCTGGTTTCTGCTTCCATGCGGGTATACGGACCAGCTGGTGCTGCAATGGGTAGTTGACTAAAGGCTTATGTAAAATCAAGAAGACCTACAATAATAAATACTTTTTTATTTGCTGTAAAGCACAATGTCATAAGGTTCATTCTCCTAATCCTCACTGTCTACGGAAATATTTTATAATAATAGCTATTGTGCAAGATATAGGGTTTAATACAAAGTACACTATATTGCAACCATTAAGGCACAGGGATAACAGCTATGATATCTAGTTGGATTTGGCTCCAATAAAAGGGCTTCTATTTAAGGGCTTAGTCTGGATAAATAAAAATCAACTTTGTTCTGATGTTGCAAAACCTCACATTTTGCTGTACAATACATTGCGAATATCACACATCCACATATAACCTTGTTTCAGATTGCGGCAAGTAATTATTTTGGGGTACGGTTCCAGACTATGATACAAATGTAAGCAATCCCAATATTGCACAGTACCTAACCAGGTGTAAGAGGGATAAGGAGAGCGGCGTATTTTTTTTATTATGATGTAATATATCTTGGCTGTTTTATGATATTGTAACTGTTATATAAGTTTTTTTGCCCTAAGAAGTCGGTGAAGCTGGAGATGCTGGTGTTCTGGTCTTGCGAAATGCAGGGGTGTACAAAGGGAAGCCGATTCACTGCCGATACGTGGCAAAGTTGAGTTAAAATTCTGGAAAGCAGACGTGTGACCCAGGCGGCATGGTAAAAGTGGGCTGTGAATACCAGAAGCTGAAGGAGATATACTAGCTTCTTGTACTTGCTGTAGCTACCAATTCCCAGACTGCAGAGAGGGGGACGGTACCGGAGAGAAGAGGGTCCCTTAATGCTGTGATCCATAATTGACCACTGAGTGATACCAACCCTACCTTTCCTGTTTCCTGTGAGCCTACAATGAGAGACTGAGGTCTACTACACTTCTGTAAATAAAAGTTCTTGTTTGCAACAATCGGTGTGATGTCCCGGCAAGGAGGCTACCAGGGGACTGGGCCTGTTTTGTGAGACAAGAAGCCCGGTTAGCAATGTAACCAGGTGGTGCCTGTCTATAGGTGAGTGCCAACTGCTATATGGCCCCTCCGCCATGCCAATTACTGATACCTATCACCCCGTTCCTGACACACTGTAGGGTCCTAACCTAGTCTTTAGGACCCTCCTGACACACTGGACGGTCCTAAAGACTAGGTTAGCAATAGTTTGCCCCCAGTTTGTACTTTGGCAGTTGTCTGCACTCTTAAATATGATGTAATCAACAGGAACTACTTTAAGAACAACCTACATTATAGTAGTTTAAAGGTGTATTCCGGTTAGTGGATAAATTTACAAGTTTTCTCTATCCACTTATAGGTTGGTGAGGGTCCAACCACTGTGACACCCATGATCCAAAAAACAAGGGACCACCAATTTCACAATGCAGGATCGCTTCTTCCTATTTCCTTAATGTAGCAATAGGCGGGCCACTGGTCATGCATGTGCTGCCGCTGCTCCATTAGTTTCAGTGGGACAGGCAGATAGCTGAGCACTACGCTTGGCCATTTTCATTAGCCCCATTGAAATGAATGGAGCAACACTGTGCATGCACGGCCATTCATCCAACGGAGCAGGCAGAGATAGCCAAATACAAACGGCTCAACTATTTCCATCAGTCCTATTGAAATGGATAGAGTGGCACAGTGCATGTGCCACCAGCAGCTCATTCGCGGCTATGTTAGGGAAATAGGGAGAAGCGATCATGCATTTCAAAATTGGAAGGGCACATGTTCCCCTCAGGATCACTGGGACACCAACCAATCTATCAGTTTTCACCCATCCACTAACTGGAATAACCCTTTAAGTAAAAGTTTTCAATAGTCAATAACATTTCTTGAAGTTTTGTAATGGGATATCTTCAAAAGGTCAACGGAAAGACAAATACAGACTAGAAAAGGGAACAGCAATCCAGTTCTCCCCAGTTGCCATTTCCCTTGAATAAACTCTTGGTAATACACTCTGTTCAACTGACTTTAAAGTTAGTTTTTGCTATTGATACTGAATAGAAGCTCCCCCACAGAAAAAAAAAATACCGAAAATGTCAACTCATAGTGGCAGACTCTGAATTTGTGTTTCATACCTATGTAATCTCTAAATTATCCTATTACTGAGAAGAAATGTGCCGCCTCCATGCTATATCTGGCTTGATTTCTGCATCTTTGAGGCTGGAATAAGTTTCGTAAACTTAGTGTCTACTCTCTATGCAAGCAGAATGATAGCTTGTCCCCTGAGGTAGTCTCTTGATAGCCAGTGGTCTGAGCTGATCTGTACCGTAGACATTCTGTTGGCATGGAGACTTAGGACTACTCAAACTTCCAGACAATCAGTTGCTTAGCAACCCAAAATCAGCAGCATTGTGAAAGGTGAAAGGTTAAAAAGAAGGGCAAGGAAAGAAGATTAGAACAAGATAGACAGAAGAGGAGAATAAGTGAATATCCTTCAAGATTTAAACTGTAATAAATGTAAGCTATCCATCTTTATTCACAGTTTATCATACATGAGAAGGCGCCAAAGCCCCGGTGCTGCCATGAAATTGCCCCTATTATGCCTCTGTAATTACTGTAGCACTTGTGATATTGAGTCTGCAGATCAACAATTCCCTGTGTAATTTCTGTGTCTACACCATATTCCCCGCACGGACACCGTTATAAATATAACTACTGTTTAAATATTCACCGATATTAAAGTACATTGCTCCTGAAATAGCTGTAAATGAAATAGTAGAGGTTTCATTATACAAGACTCCTTCAGAATGAAGACTGCGCGTGGTTCGGGGCAATAATAAGAAAAATTCACAGTGTTTTCTGAACAAAATCACATGAGTTTAGAGAGCACAAATAATTCCAATTTTACCTTTGTCGGTAGAAGATAACTTGATTTTTTTCTTTGTGTTTGACTACAATTACTAATAAAAGTTGTGTACAAGAACCGCTTTCCCATGCATATCTACAGCATTCTTTTAGCATAGTTTTAATTAAAATTTTAGTGAAAAATCATCAGACACATGGGCGTAACTAAAGGCTCAGGGGCTCTGATGCAAAACGTGAGCTGGGGCCCCCCCTCTATCTGTATCTGTACCCGTACCCATACCTAAACCATGCTGCACAGAGATATACCTTGAAGCTTCTGGGCCCCAATGCAAAACCTGTAACAGGGCCCCCAACTATAATGCTTTATTCATAGTACTGGGCTCCCTATATGGAGAAGAGAGGCCTTATGGGCCCCCTAAGGCTCCTGGGCCCGGGTGCAACCGCATCCCCTGCACCCTCTATAGTTACGCCCCTGATCAGACAATCACAATTTTTAAGATCCAAATTGCACCATATGATAGAATAATATACAAATTTGGGTCTAATATATAGCGAAGAGTAACATATATATAGTTTTGGGAGCAATATAGTAAGTTCATTAAAGGGACTGTCCGGTTATACAGTATTGATGGCCTATTCTGAGGATAGGTGATCAATAGTAGATCAGTGGGGGTCTGTTTCCTGGGAAGTGGCGAGGTATGGTATTGCAAGTTAAATTCCCATTCATTTCAAAGGAACTTGGCTTGCAATACCAAGCTTAGCCATTGCAATGAGAACAGAGCTGTCGGCTTCCTGCAGAAAGCAGATCAGTGCATGAATACACTGACCTGGCGAACGGCTAATTAACAGGGGTCCCGGACAAGACACCCTCACTGATTTACTATTGATTACCTATCCTGAGAATTGGCCAATAATGCTTTACAACTGGACAACCCCTTTAGTGCAATTCTATTTCCAAGGTGAAAGAGGGATATTTAAGGTAAAATAGGCAGACAGAGAGACTTTCGCATGTGGAACCCGACCCATCCATGTGAGACTGTCCCAATTGTGCTCTTCATCACCATGACTGTTAAACAACTTGCATATCACAGGCCACCCTTTATACATCACTGAGTAACACCCTGCCGGGCAAAACATTTCCTCTCATTTGTCCACTGACACATAAATCCCATCCAGCATGGCAAGCCTGGTGCTGTATACCACACAGCTCTGCTACATGCACGTCACACACATAGCTCTGCTACATGCACGTCACACACACTGCTCTGCTACGTAGCTTTCGCATATGAGCTGCATGTGATTTACGAACTTCAGCTGGTGGTGGAGGGGACATCATGGCTTGTTGCTGTGTCATGTGAGCTGCATTAGCTTCATGGCGGCGTTGAACCCTCTGTGGTGACATGTTTGCACGACAGCGATGGTTTGTTTCAACACTGGACAACGATTCCCAATTAGATGAAGGCTGGACTGGTGTTGGCAGCATTAGCACTTGAGATGACATGATATCAGTCAGGAGATGTGAAGATGGTGGTGAAGGACTATGCTTCCATGTTGTTGGTCAACCACGTACAAACTGGCAGACTGAGTAGTGCTGTATGCATAGCAACTAAGGCCGCAGGGGTTTGTGGTGGGTGTACTCTGCCCATAATTCCGGATTCACTGCAGAAAGAGGATAAAGGACCTGTGGTGATGTGATCAGGAGGCGAAGCTAAGAGCCGCTAACAACTGACATCATCACAGGTGCTGTCAGGTTTTGCATGTAACTTACATGTCACACACACATACAAATTGGATAGGCAAGTGGTCATTAGTAGTTTGATGTTCCAGCTGCCTAGCTGGTCCTTGGGTCTCTGGTTGTGTTACACGATAGTGCCTGTTGTGGGGGAGCAGAAGAGGGAAGCGGAGTGGAGCAATGATAGCTGGGGCTGCTTTGTTGTGAGGCTTGCCTATCATTTAACTAGAATTGCAATTATGAGGAGGAAAGAAGCCTGCAGTGCATGCGTGCTTCATAATGGTGCTCAGGCGCAGACATCTGCAAATGCTACTGTGAATACTTTGCACAACATTGAAGGCAATATTGAATATTTAACGGGGTGATCATGTGGAATGCATGAAATGCTTTGATCATTCTGGTAGCTTTACCAAAAAATGTCAGGATGCGACGAACAGGTTGGCAGAATTTGCTAGTTCAACTCCTCCTACAAACTTGGTTAGAAATGCTCATGAAACATCTACATGTGTATTTGCATCCTCTGATGGGACTTTTAATATGTTGTCTTACTGTGTAATTGAGAAGGGAAAGCATGGCCCTGCTTTATATGTTTCATCTGCCTTCGTGGATACTATTATGCAGACCATTTCAGCACAAGCTAGTGGTGTGGATATGCAAAATGATACACAAAATGAATCTACTCTATGTGATGTTTTCCTAGCTGTGTCTAAAAGCAAGACTGTTTTGGCTTCCCTTTCTGCTCAGGTTTGTAGCCGGAAAGAGAGTGTTGGATTCG
Source organism: Eleutherodactylus coqui (assembly GCF_035609145.1). Classification (NCBI taxonomy): domain Eukaryota; kingdom Metazoa; phylum Chordata; class Amphibia; order Anura; family Eleutherodactylidae; genus Eleutherodactylus; species Eleutherodactylus coqui. The sequence continues at coordinate 474,074,913 of NC_089837.1, read as the reverse complement.
TAAGACATGATTTGAAGAAAGTTAGGCCGCCTGCAGACGGCCAGGTCGGATCCGCCTGCGAGAATTCTCGCAGTGGGACCCGACCCGAGCGTCTGCAGAGAGCAGCGTGACACTCACCTGCTCCCGCGGCCCCGGCCCTTTTATGTGGTCTAAAGCAGAGTCATGTATTAGTAAAATGGAAGAAAAAATTGTTCCTATGCAGGATAAGATTAGTAAATGCAAACAATCTATTTGTACTTTGCAAAATAAGACAGATCTTCTGGAAAATAGGCTAAGGAAAAATAATTTGCCACTGGTGTGAATTATAGAAAAGGTGAAAAAATTGTTTCGGAGATAGCTTTTTGAGGGATAGCTGAAATAAAAAATTGGGGGAGATACTGTGTCAACTTTCTTTGCTGTGGAAATGGCTCATAGAGTTCTTGCTAAACCACCTCCAGTTGGTGCCACGCTGTTTTGATACAATTCCTGGATTTTAAAGATTGGGAAATTATGTTAAAGAGAGCAAGAGAAATGAAAGATAAAGGATTTTTCAGTGGACATACAAAAAAGCACATGCAGTTTTAACCCCTAAACGCTATAGAAAGTACATTTACATCCTGTAGGTTCGGGGTTTGTATGGAGGGGGATTGCGGGTATCCATGAAAAATATGATATAAAGCGATCAAAAGTTGTATATACTGCCAAATGGTACCAATAGAACCTAGGGGAAGTCACATAAAAAATGAGCCCTCACACAACTATGATGATGGAAAAATAAAATAGTTACGGCTGTCAGAAGATGGCGATAGAAAATAATTAAAAAAAATATATATATGAAAAAAAATAAAAGTAGAACAGCAAAAAAAAAAAAAAAACGGTATAAATTTGGTATCATAATAATTATACTGACCCATGGATTAAGGTTATCATGTCATTTTGTTGCAGTGTATGCCATAGAAACAAGACCCACCAAAAGATCCAAAATATGGTGGAATTTAGTTTTTTTTTCCATTTCACTCCACTTTATTAGTACATTTTATGGTACATTAAATAAGACCCCATTGACAACATACAGTGAAGTCCGCGATCCTCTGCCACAGCTATGACAGCTGTGGCCAAGGATTCCATCATCTCCGCCTGCTGAAAGGGCTGTGTTTAATTGGCTGAGCGCAGGGACCAATCACAGGCAGCGCTAAGCCATTCATTGAATGACAGCTGAGCGCTGCCTATGATTGGTCCCTGCGCTCAGCCAATCAGGGGCAGCGCTCAGCCATTCATTGAATTTAATGAATGGCTAAAATATAAGTTTGATATTGTATTAATCATACTGACCCACAGAATAAAGTTATACTCTCATTTTTGTTGCAGTTTGTGCGCCATAGAAACAAGACGCACCGAATGATGGCAGAATTTAATATTTTTTTTCATTTTCCTCTGCTTAGGATTTTTTTAAAGTTTTTCAATACATTATATGGTACATTTAATAGTACCATTGAAAAATAAAACTCGTCCCGCAAAAACCGTATGCTTAAGTTAAGTGTGGATTGTGAAGACCTTTATAAACATTTGGCTCGGGTGCAATTGCCAATTCTATCTGATGATCAGAGAGTAATATTAACGATACCTTTGATGCTGAATGAGTTAAGTGATGCAGTAGCAACACTCCCCAATCCTCAATGAAAAAAATGCCTGGATGGCCTTCCAAATAACTTTTTTAAGCGCTATCAGGACATGCTTCTGCCACACTTATTGACAGTGTTTAATGAATCCCTGCATGAATATATACTTCCACTATCGATGAGAGACGCTATAATTGCCTGAATTCCTAAACGGGGAAAGGATTAGTCTCTTCCTGATTCATATCATCCAATTGACCACCTATATTAAAATCTTGCTGAAGGTACTAGCAAATAGATAACTTTTAGTAATGACTCATTTAATACATGAGGATCAGTCCATCTTCATGCCGAATAAATCAACCGCTTTTCATTTAAGAAGGTTATATCTGAATCATTGAGTTTGTGGAAGCAGGACTGTTTTTTCACTTGAAAATTGCCAAAATTCTCAACAGCGTTGAGTGGAATTATTTGTGGGCTAATCTTCATAGGATGGGTTTTGGGAGAATTTTTTGTCATGGCCTAAACTGTTCTATTGAATGTCAGTGGTAAGAGTGAGGGTAAATGGTTGTATTTTGGGACAGATGTGGTTAGAGAGGGGGGAAAGGCATGGGGTGTCCCCTGTCCACTCTTCTCTTTGCCTTGGTAATCAAGCCCCTGGCTGGATTGATAAGGCAATCGCCTTATAAAGTTGGACTGCAGTATGGAGAAATTGAGGAATGTATTTCACTATATGCAGATGATCTGTTGTCATATACGAGGGATGTGAGTAGATCAATGAGTCATGATATGTCCATTTTTGATATATTTGTTAAGACGTTGGGTCTTATTATTAACTAGGGAAAATCCATAAGTTTTCCTTTAGCTCCCTTGCTGATGGATTGTTCATTGGAAATATACAATTACAAATAGTGAAGGAACTCAAATTTTGGGGACTTGTAGTATATTCTAAGCCTCAAAATTATATTTCTGCCATTTTGCTTCCATTGGTACAAAAGTTCAAAGATTAGGTCATGACCCGAGTAGTCCAGAGTGGCCACTATGTAGCCCGTACCAATCTTTACCTAAAAATGACTCAACACAAATATCGGATAAATTGGCCACAGCAGCTGTTTTATTACCATAATAATAATAACAGAATAATCACGTAAATACTTAGAATATATATCCCACTGTGAGGGGGAAACCTTGGAGCCATAAAAAGCTGGTGCTTACATAACTTTGGAATAAAAAAGATGTACCTTGCCCACAACCGTACCAACCAGTTTGTTGGCACCACTAGCCACCTTTAAGTGGCAAAAATATAATATGAGGCCGGGAGAGATAGCCATCCCCGTTAGCTGAATCCAAAAGCACTAGACACTAAACACAATAAACCAAGGAGGGAGTATTAACCGGTGAGGCCGTACCTATCAAAACAAAAGTCATCAACACAACCCCTCCTACTCATTTCATGCGAATTAACCCCTTAGCTCCCTGGACACTCAGGTCATGAGAGACTTCCCCTACAGTTCCTTACAGTACTCCCGCTCCAGCTCCATACAAGATCTGGAATTGTCCGTCATGTCAATAATTGGCAGGGGAAGTATTTTTATTAATTTGGTTTTGATGTCACAACTATTTTATATACTTCAAAACTCTCCAGTTTTGATTCCATCGCAAAATTTAGATAAATTGCATGCAATATTTAGGAGTTTATTATGGGATAAGAGATCTGCTAGAATTACATTGGAGACCCATCAAAGGGATAAACGGTCTGGAAGGTTGGCAATTCCAAATGTTTGGATATATTTTTTAGCGTCTCAATTGCAACAGTTGAAGAGGTGGGGAGAAAGAAATAGTATGGGGTTGAATGGCAGATTAGAATGTAAAATGACAGGCTGAAAGGAGCAAAAAAGGGATTATATCCGGCAATTATTTAAATCATTAAATTATGGAATAAATTTAAGCAATACCATGTTTTTAAACAGATTTTGCAACTAGATGGATTTACTATATACACCTTCTATCGAGGAACCCTAAATTACCAACGTTTTTTAGGTTGGAGGGATTTTCCCCATGAGAAACGAGAGGCGTAATCTTTTTCGAGCAGGTACATTCTGGGGGTATTTTTTATAGTTTTGAGCAATTTAGAGAGCTTTATGATGTTCCTCGTAGTATTTTTTCAAGTTCCTTCAGTAAGAACATACAATTGTTACTCTGACCTAGTCAGTATCTGTGCCCAGGGTTCAACACCCTATGGTGAATTTTCTTCTGTGTTCTGGAGCTACGAAGGGTGTAATCTTACTTATGTAGACAGATGCTGTCTTATTACTTACAGCAATTCCCAATGGAGGGAAAGGGAAAATGAGAAAATGATTTAGGCCATATTAGTGAAGATAAATGGGCCTCAGTGTTTTGTATCGTTCCAATATCTCTATCTGAAAAGCAACGACAATCGCAGATGTATTTAGTGCAAAAAGTCATACTCCACTAATATTTTTAAGATGGGTATTAGATTATATACAGACTGTCCAAAATGTTATATGGATGGTGCAGAAATAACGCATACGGTCTGGTATTGTGTAAAATTGCATGAATTTTGGAATGCGGTGCTAGAGATAATTGAAAAAATATTTTGTGTTGATATTGGTCTGAATACCAGAATTGATATATTGGGTAGTCTTGATGGTCTTGCTGGACATACTCTTTTGGGAATTCAGAGAGCATTGTATCATGCACTGATTAGTGCCCATTGGATGCAGCCTCTCCCCTGACAGTAGATTATGTCGCAAAGATTATATAGAGAGGTTATATCTTTGGAAAGGGATATATATTGAAAAAGAGGCTGTTTGATTAAGTTTGAGGAAATTTTGGGTAGATGGTCCGATATATGTAATGGATAGTTCATATCGAGTGCTGGTGGCATTGAAGTATTGCAAAAAAGTTGACATAAGTTAGAGAGAGCGAGGGAGAGAAAAGAGTTAGGGGTTTTTGTGTGTAAATATTTTTTTGTTAAGGATGGGGTAGATTATGATCTGTAGAAATATCATCATTAGAGATGAGCGAGCACCAAAATGCTCGGGTGCTCGTCACTCGGGACGAAAATTTCGCGATGCTCAAGGGTTCGTTTCGAGTAACGAACCCCATTGAAGTCAATGGGCGACTCGAGCATTTTTGTATTTCGCCGATGCTCGCTAAGGTTTCCATTTGTGAAAATCTGGGCAATTCAAGAAAGTGATGGGAACGACACAGCAACGGATAGGGCAGGCGAGGGGCTACATGTTGGGCTGCATCTCAAGTTCCCAGGTCCCACTATTAAGCCACAATAGCGGCAAGAGTGGGCCCCCCCCCTCCCAACAATTTTTACTTCTGAAAAACCCTCATTAGCATGGCACACCTTAGCTAAGCACCACACTACCTCCAACAAAGCACATGCTGCCCAACCCCCCCCCCCCGCATGACCCAGTGTCCACAGCGCACACCAAAGTGTCCCTGCGCAGCCTTTAGCTGCCCTCATGCCACACCACCCTCATGTCTATTTATAAGCACGTCTGCCATGAGGAGGAACCGCAGGCACACACTGCAGAGGGTTGGCACGGCCAGCGACCCTCTTTAAAAGGGGTGGGGCGATAGCCCATAATGCTGTACAGAAGCAATGAGAAATCCAATCCTGTGCCACCTTCATCAGGAACTGCACACGTGGGCATAGCAATGGGGAACCCATGTGCCACACACTATTCATTCTGTCAAGGTGTCTGCATGCCCCAGTAATACCGGGGTTTTTTATAAATAGTCACAGGCAGGTACAACTCCGCAATGGGAATTCCGTGTGCACCCACAGCATGGGTGGCTCCCTGGAACCCACCGGTTGTACATAAATGTATCCCATTGCAGTGCCCTGGACAGCAGAGCTAACGTCATATTAAATGCAGGTGGGCTTCAGCCCACACTGCATGCCCCAGTCAGACTGGGGTTCTTTAGAAGTGGACACATGCAGTTTCAACTCCGTGTGGACCGACAGCATGGGTGGGTCCCAGGAAGCCACCGGCGGTACATAAATATATCCCATTGCAGTGCCCAGCACAGCTGAGGTAATGTTATATTTACTGCAGGTGGGCTTCGGCCCACACTGCATGCCCCAGTCAGACTGGGGTTCCTTAGAAGTGGACACATGCAGTTACAACTCCGTGTGGACCGACAGCATGGGTGGGTGCCAGGAAGCCACTGGCGGTACATAAATATATCCCATTGCAGTGCCCAGCATAGCTAAGGTAAAGTCATGTTTAATGCAGGTGGGCTTCAGCCCACACTGCATGCCCCAGTCAGACTGGGGTTCTTTAGAAGTGGACACATGCAGTTACAACTCCGTGTGGACCGACAGCATGGGTGGGTCCCTGGAACCCACCGGCGGTACATAAATATATCCCATTGCAGTGCCCAGCACAGCTGAGGTAATGTCAGGTTTAATGCAGGTGGGCTAAAAATTAATTGGATTACACTGTAGCCGAGGGCCCCAAAAAATTGGTGTACCAACAGTACTAATGTACCTCTGAAAAATTGCCCATGCCCAACCAAGAGGGCAGGTGAAATCCATTAATCGCTTTGGTTAATGTGGCTTAATTTGTAACTAGGCCTGGAGGCAGCCCAGTTAAAATAAAAATTGGTTCAGGTGCAAGTTTCAACGCTTTAATAAGCATTGAAACGTATAAAAATTGTTTACAAAAATTATATGACTGAGCCTTGTGGGCCTAAGAAAAATTGCCCGTTCGGCATGATTACGTCAGGTTTCAGGAGGAGGAGCAGGAGGAGGAGGATGAATATAATGCACAGATTGATGAAGCTAAAAGGTCCCCGTTTTTTATGGTGATAGAGAACGATTCTTCCATCCGCGGGTGCAGCCTACGTATTGTTTAGGTACCGCTGCTGTCCGCTGGTGGGGAAGAGAAGTCTGGGGAAATCCAGGCTTTGTTCATCTTTATGAGTGTAAGCCTGTCGGCACTGTTGGTTGACAGGCGGGTACGCTTATCCGTGATGATTCCCCCAGCCGCACTAAACACCCTCTCTGACAAGACGCTAGCCGCAGGACAAGCAAGCACCTCCAGGGCATATAGCGCGAGTTCAGGCCACGTGTCCAGCTTTGACACCCAGTAGTTGTAGGGGGCAGAGGCATCACAGAGGACGGTCGTGCGATCATCTGCGTACTCCCTCACCATCCTTTTACAGTGCTCCCGCCGACTCAGCCTTGACTGGGGAGCGGTGACACAGTCTTGCTGGGGAGCCATAAAGCTGTCAAAGGCCTTGGAGAGTGTTCCCCTGCCTGCGTTGTACATGCTGCCTGATCTCCGTGCCTCCCCTGCTACCTGGCCCTCGGAACTGCGCCTTCTGCCACTAGCGCTGTCGGATGGGAATTTTACCATCAGCTTGTCCGCCAGGGTCCTGTGGTATAGCATCACTCTCGAACCCCTTTCCTCTTCGGGTATGAGAGTGGAAAGGTTCTCCTTATACCGTGGGTCGAGCAGTGTGTACACCCAGTAATCCGTAGTGGCCAGAATGCGTGTAACGCGAGGGTCATGAGAAAGGCATCCTAACATGAAGTCAGCCATGTGTGCCAGGGTACCTGTACACAACACATGGCTGTCCTCACTAGGAAGATCACTTTCAGGATCCTCCTCCTCCTCAGGCCATACACGCTGAAAGGATGACAGGCAAGCAGCATGGGTACCCTCAGCAGTGGGCCAAGCTGTCTCTTCCCCCTCCTCCTCATGCTCCTCCCCCTCCTCCTCCTCCTCCTTAACGCACTGAGATATAGACAGGAGGGTGCTCTGACTATCCAGCGATATACTGTCTTCCCCTGCCTCCGTTTCCGAGCGCAAAGCGACTGCCTTTATGCTTTGCAGGGAACTTCTCAAGAGGCATAGCAGAGGAATGGTGACACTAATGATTGCAGCATCGCCACTCACCATCTGGGTAGACTGCTCAAAGTTTCCAAGGACCTGGCAGATGTCTGCCAACCAGGCCCACTCTTCTGTAAAGAATTGAGGAGGCTGACTCCCACTACGCCACCCATGTTGGAGTTGGTATTCCACTATAGCTCTACGCTGCTCATAGAACCTGGCCAACATGTGGAGCGTAGAGTTCCACCGTGTGGGCACGTCGCACAGCAGTCATTGCACTGGCAGATTAAACCGATGTTGCAGGGTGCGCAGGGTGGCAGCGTCCGTGTGGGACTTGCGGAAATGTGCGCTGAGCCGGCGCACCTTTCCGAGCAGGTCTGACAAGCGTGGGTAGCTTTTCAGAAAGCGCTGAACCACCAAATTAAAGACGTGGGCCAGGCATGGCACGTGCGTGAGGCTGCCGAGCTGCCGAGCCGCCACCAGGTTACGGCTGTTGTCACACACGACCATGCCCGGTTGGAGGCTCAGCGGCGCAAGCCAGCGGTCGGTCTGCTCTGTCAGACCCTGCAGCAGTTCGTGGGCCGTGTGCCTCTTCTCTCCTAAGCTGAGTAGTTTCAGCACGGCCTGCTGACGCTTGCCCACCGCTGTGCTGCCACGCCGCGCGACACCGACTGCTGACGACATGCTGCTGCTGCTGACACATCTTGATTGCGAGACAGAGGTTGTGTAGGAGGAGGAGGAGGAGGAGGAGGAGGAGGGTGGTTTAGTGGAGGAAGCATACACCGCTGCAGATACCACCACCGAGCTGGGGCCCGCAATTCTGGGGGTGGGTAGGACGTGAGCGGTCCCAGGCTCTGACTCGGTCCCAGCCTCCACTAAATTCACCCAATGTGCCGTCAGGGAGATATATTGGCCCTGCCCGCCTGTGCTTGTCCACGTGTCCGTTGTTAAGTGGACCTTGGCAGTAACCGCATTGGTGAGGGCGTGTACAATGTTGCGGGAGACGTGGTCATGCAGGGCTGGGACGGCACATCGGGAAAAGTAGTGGCGACTGGGAACCGAGTAGCGCTGGGCCGCCGCCGCCATCATGCTTTTGAAAGCCTCCGTTTCCACAAGCCTATACGGCAGCATCTCCAGGCTGATCCATTTGGATATGTGCACGTTTAACGCTTGAGCGTGCGGGTGCGTGGCGGCGTACTTGCGCTTGCGCTCAAACACTTGCGCTAGCGACGGCTGGACGGTGCGCTGAGAGACATTGGTGGATGGGGCCGAGGACAGCGGAGGTGAGGGTGTGGGTGCAGGCCAGGAGACGGTAGTGCTTGTGTCCTGAGAGGGGGGTTGGATCTCAGTGGCAGGTTGGGGCACAGGGGGAGAGGCAGTGGTGCAAACCAGAGGCGCTGAACGGCCTTCGTCCCACCTTGTGGGGTGCTTGGCCATCATATGTCTGCGCATGCTGGTGGTGGTGAGGCTGGTGGTGGTGGCTCCCCGGCTGATCTTGGCGCGACAAAGGTTGCACACCAGTGTTCGTCGGTCGTCTGCACTCTCAGTGAAAAACGTCCAGACCTTTGAGCACCTCGGCCTCTGCAGGGTGGCATGGCGCGAGGGGGCGCTTTGGGAAACAGTTGGTGGATTATTCGGTCTGACCCTGCCTCTACCCCTGGCCACCACACTGCCTCTTCCAACCTGCCCTGCTGCTGCACTTGCCTCCCCCTCTGAAGACCTGTCCTCAGTAGGCTTAGCAAACCAGGTGGGGTCAGTCACCTCATCGTCCTGCTGCTCTTCCTCCAAATCCTCTGTGCGCTCCTCCCTCGGACTTACTGCAATTACTACTACCTGAGTGATAGACAACTGTGTCTCATCGTCATCGTCCTCCTCACCCACTGAAAGCTCTTGAGACAGTTGCCGGAAGTCCCCAGCCTCATCCCCCGGACCCCGGGAACTTTCCAAAGGTTGGGCATCGGTCACGACAAACTCCTCCGGTGGGATAGGAACCATTGCTGCCCATTCTGGGTAGGGGCCCGAGAACAGTTCCTGGGAGTCTGCCTGCTCCTCAGAATGTGTCATTGTAATGGAGTGAGGAGGCTGAGAGGAAGGTGGAGCAGCAGCCAGAGGATTCAGAGTTGCAGCAGTGGACGGCGCAGGACTCTGGGTGGTCGATAGATTGCTGGATGCACTTTCTGCCATCCAGGACAGGACCTGCTCACACTGCTCATTTTCTAATAAAGGTCTACCGCGTGGACCCATTAATTGTGAGATTAATCTTGGGACGCCAGAAACGTGCCTCTCTCCTAATCCCGCAGCTGTCGGCTGCGATACACCTGGATCAGGAGCTCAGCCTGTGCCCACACCCTGACTTGGGCCTCCGCGTCCTCACCCGCGTCCACGTCCTCTAGGCCTACCCCTACCCCTCAGCATGGTGTATTACCAGTAGTGCAGAAACAGAACGCTGTAATTAAATGTGCCGCTTATTGGCCTGTGGTTGGAGGCTGACTTTGCTTACGGAATGCACAGCAGAGCCAGGAAAGAATTTTGCGCAGCCTGTAGTGAGACGTAGGTGCGTATGACTGAGCTAGTGGAATTCACAGCGCTGAAGCAGTCAAGTGTCCAAAGGCCACTAGTAGGCCTTAAGTGTTTTGCTTCTATTTTTTTAAAGGCTGAGCTGAGACAGCAGACAGATACTGTAGGCAGCGTATATATGTATACTGTTTCCCCCTGGACGGGATGACGGCGGTGATGTAACGGGCAACGCAGAGCCAGGAAAGAATTTTGCGCAAGCCTGCTGTAACACTTAGCTGCGTATTAATTAGGACTACTACCCCCAGCAAAGACGCAGTACACTGAGGACAGTCACAGGCAGCCGAAATATATTTTTTTTCCCCAAATTTTTTTTGAAAAAGCCCACTGCCTATATAGACAGTATATCTCTTTCACCTTTCCCACTGTCCCTGCCTCACCAGTACTGGCCCTATACTATGTAAAATTACTGCAGACTGTTTCCCTCTGGACGGGATGACGGCGGTGATGTAACGGGCAACGCAGAGCCAGGAAACACTTTTGCGCAAGCCTGCTGTAACACTTAGCTGCGTATTAATTAGGACTACTACCCCCAGCAGAGACGCAGTACACTGAGGACGGTCACAGGCAGCCCAAAGATAGTGTTTTTTCCCAAATGTTTTTGAAAAAGCCCACTGCCTATATAGACAGTATATCTCTTTCACCTTTCCCACTGTCCCTGCCTCACCACTACTGGCCCTATACTATGTAAAATTATTGCAGACTGAGGACGCAATGCTCTGCACGGCCGATATACAAAAAAAAAAAAAAAGTGCAGCACTGCTAAAAGCAGCCTCAACAGTACTGCACACGGTCAGATGTGGCCCTAAGAAGGACCGTTGGGGTTCTTGAAGCCTAAAATCACTCCTAACACTCTCCCTATAGCAGCTCCAGCATCAGCAGCACTTTCTCTGAACTATGTCAGAATGCATCTGTGCCGAGCCGCGGGAGGGGACGATTTAAATACTCGGGTGACACCTGATCTCGCCAGCCACTCACTGCAGGGGGGTGGTATAGGGCTTGAACGTCACAGGGGGAAGTTGTAATGCCTTCCCTGTCTTTCTATTGGCCAGAAAAGCGCGCTAACGTCTCAGATGAAAGTGAAAGTAACCCGAACATCGCGTGGTACTCGCCTCGAGTAACGAGCATCTCGAACACGCTAATACTCGAACGAGTATCAAGCTCGGACGAGTACGTTCGCTCATCTCTAATAATCATGTTTAACTGCATTATTTGGGTGGAATAATGATATATTTTACGAGTATTATGCTTATGCATGTATAATTGTGTAGAAATTAAGGGGTAAGTGTATTCAAAAATATAATTTCAAATAAAATGATTAAAGAAATAGAAGCCGGAAGAACAATCTCTGACCCCTGGGCCGCTGGAGGGGAAATGTATGGACATCCATCCAATGCATGGACGCATTGGGTCCTCCTTTTATTCCATTTACTAAAGCAGTGAAACGCTTTCAAGAAAACCACCCAAAATTGCTGTGAAATATGGTCTATATAAGGGCTAGTCTTCTCAAAGAGTCAATGAGGTAGTCTTGTGGAAAGCCTTCACTGTTTATTAGGGAACTGCATTGTGAAGAATTACTTGCCTTATACCTGCAACTTAAATCACTCACAGAATGCGAGAGGGATTTGGATAAGAGAGGAGATACAAGCACTGTAAATGAAGCATGTATTCTAAATAAGTGGAGCTTCAATTTAAAGTAAGGTAAATTATAATAGACTGACTCATTTTTGGTTCTACAGAAATGAAAGTGCTTGAGTAACATAAAAAAATACAAACATTATTTCCAAGGCTTCAAAACAATTGTTGGCCTTAAAGGGGGTCATCAATATCAGACTGGTAGGGGTCTGAATCCCTGTACTCCCACCTACCAGCTTTTTGGGGAGGATGCAGTGCACTGAAATGTCTTATGGCTTCTTCCATGCATACCAGGCGCAGTTTTATGCATTTTGTAGCAGCTGAGCTTAGTATTGCAGCACAATCCTATTCACTTGAATGGGACTGAGCTATACAAAGGCCATGAGATCAATGAACACAAGTCGCAGACCAAGGAAAAGGCCACAGAACTCACTAGAGCAGTGCTTTCATTCAGTTAATAGATATGGGGGGATCAGACCCCCACTAATCTGATATTGGTGAGCTAAAGATAGGTCATCAATATTTAAAGGGATTGCCTGAGTTAAGGAAACTCTTGTGACCGGGTTCCTTATGGTTTAAAATAAGAAACAAGCAATTAGTCCCCTTTCTCCACTCACCCGTCATCCTCCACCGCCATCTTTGATCTCTGCTGTCTTTGTTTACAGGCTGCTGTGACGTCCTGTAAACTTGCTGTAGTAGCCAATGACAACACTCAGTCATGATCATGAATCACTGTCATTGGCTGCTGCAGCTTGTTTGTAGACAAGCTTAGGTTGACTGCAACCTGTAAAGTGACATCGCAGGAAGACCAGAGCTGCCCTTGGGGTGAAGGAAGCAGGGAGAGGGGAGTAACTGCTGATTTGTTATTTTAAGACATGGAGGACCTGGTGAAAGGAGTTTCCTTAAATTGGACAATCTCTTTAAGCCTTGGATAATCCCTTTAAATTATTCCGAGAAGCATTCATACTGTTGTCAGAAGTGGACTTTCCTTCAGTTTTCATCTCCTACATTCATTCTCCCAACAGTAGCTTGACAAATCTAGGATATGTTCATTTTTTTATAGTCTGACAGCTGTATCTAAAGTCATTACAATTTTAATTGTTGGTACACAAAATGGAATTGTTCTGGAAACAAGACATCTGTTTTTTTTCATGCCTTATAGTGTGCATCATCAGCAATAATAAAAAGTCCTACATAAACAGAATCTAAACATCAACCTTAAAGCTATAACATACTGTATAAAAATAAATACACTTCCACCACAGATGTCATCCTAGTAAACAAGACATAAGGTAAAAAAACTGTAATAGAACATGTGTCATATAAAACAATCCAATCATAGCACAAGAACAAATGACATCTCTATTTGCTATTTGCTAAAGAAGTTCAGGTGCCGTTCAAAAGCTACTTTGATCATAATTAGAGATGAGCGAACGTGCTTGCTTAGAGCAATTATTCGATCGCGCATCGAATAACTGCCTAATCGAGTGAAAAAATTCGGGGGGGGGGGGGGGTGATCCAAGGGTGAGCGGGGGGTTGCGGTGGGGAGTAGGGGGGGAAAGAGAGAGAGATATCCCTCCCCCTGTTCCCCCCTGCTAACCCCTCCCCCTCCGCCACCCCCTGCCGCCCCCGGCGCCCCCCCGAATCTTTTCGCCCGAGTAGGCAGTTACTCGTAAAAAGCGATGCTCGATCGAGTAATTGTCGTAAACAAGCATGTTCGCTCATCTCTAGCCATAATTATACCTATGTAATCTCACAATAAGTTAAAAGCCATCATTTTCAATCATCCAATTCTTTCCATACATTATGTCATATTCAGGTCTCGGCAGAGGAGCATGGACCCACTATGTCACTATTAAATTTGGCTAGGTTAAACTCAGGAGCGAGGTATAAGGGGTTTTGCAATCTTCACCTTAAGGGCTCCTTCACACGGCTGTAAGCGCTTTTATGTGTGCCCGCCGGCGCCGTAAAAATGTGTGAACGGGTGCACAAATCTAATGTTTGTGTGCCTGTTCAGACAACACAGCCCCAGTGCATATACGCCAAGGCTGCAATGTCGTTTAACATGGGGAAACAGCTTAGCTGTCTCCCCCTCCCCCTCATCGGCTCACCTCCCCTCTCCTCCCCTCTGGCTGTTTGCAATGGGAAGGGGCGGGAGGGGCAAAGCTAAGTTCCTGCCTCCTCCCCTTGTCCACAGCCAGCAATGAGATGGGGCGGAGCTTAGCTCCATCCCACCCTCTCCCATTACAAACAGCCAGAGGGGAGAAGAGAGGAGGAGTGATATACGCTTGTGGGAAAGACCCCTAAATCATCACTCTTTGGGGTTATGGACTTTCCGCAGATAATCCCCAGGTCGTGTTCCCAAAGTAGCCTCCAACAGCGACCGCTGCTGACTTGCAGATGGTATTTCCAAAGCAAGGTACCAGACTGAGAAAACAGTCACACTTCCTATCATATTTGCATAAGTTCTGTGCGTCTTGTAATACACAGAGCTTGCACAAGATTTGTGCTCGTGTGACTGTAGCCTTACATAGTGACCATTTTGATAAATAATCAATGGCAGACAAATTTATCCAAAAAAACATAGATAAGAAATGCATCATTGCCTCACATAAATACAATTTAGTTTAAATGGTGAAATAATTAAAACTAATTAAAGGGGAATTTCAGCTTTGATAAACTATAGATTTGTATTCTGAGCATCTGCAGTTCAAATTTTCACTCCTGAAAGAAGTCAATTATTTTTTACCATGATGTGGATTTTAAAATCCACATGCAGAAAAATACATACAGTATGAACTCCATAGTTTCAAATAAAATACTGAAATAGTGCAGTTTTCACCATGAATTTGTGTGCAGAATCAGCATCTACATCCAGGAGAAAACTACGCTTATTTGAATGGTGCTTAAATATGATAAAAACATAGAGGTTAAATGTGATTGTTCTCAGTAAGAGAAACCAAGCAATCTTGTAGATATGATACCTTTTAGTGGCTAACAAAAATACATGATGTTATAGCCAGCTTTTGAACCTACTTAGGTTTGAAAGCTTGCTGTAACATCATCTCTTTTTTTAACCACTAAAGGTATCATATCTACAAGATTGCTTGGTTTCTCTTGCTGGGAACAATCACATTTTGCTCTACTGGGTAACACGGTACCAAAGTTTTTACTTTTTAGACATAGAGGGTAGCACTAGATGAAAAAACCTCATACTGTTTAGTGTTAGCATAAAGTCTGTATAAATCTGTTATAAAGCAATTCAATGCTCCAGAGACACCGACATATTTGCTAGTTTAATACTTTTGCCCTACATCACATTTGCTCATTCATAAATTCATCTGATTCTTTCCCTGCAAAAAATTTATTACAAGATCTATATTCCTGCCAAACTCTTTTTTGTTGTGATGAAACAATCACAAAGCTTCAGGATTGCACTAGAACACATCCAGCGGATTCCCCCGGTAATAAAACGTTCATGTAAGGTTCTTAACAAAAAATCATGGTGAATATTATCCCAGGAATAATAAGTGAAGCCGGGATTCAGGACCAAAGAAAGTCAGAGGGATATTTACAAAAACTCATGTATATGGAGTGCAACCCTTCAGAACACTCATGTGGTGCCAGAAAAAGCTCAGGCATGAATCCATGGCAAATGATAACGATCAAGAAATGTAGTGATTAGCATCTCAAATGATAGCAGAATGTTCCTCTCTGATTGTACGTGACTTAGGGCCCTATTAGACACAACGATTATCACTCAAAATTCGCTCAAAAGACATCTTTCGAACGACAATCGTTGTGTGCATTTACACGGCAAGATCACTCAAAATTCGCTCAAACAGCAGTTTTTAGTGACAATTTTGAGCGTTCACTTTGCATAAGTGTGTAAATGAAGGCTCATGCTGTATGCAGACAAGTGGGGCCGCTATCTTCTGCATACAGCTGTTGTCTTCTCGGAGCGCACAGCTGGTATACAGCTGTCCGCTCTGAGTGGGGTATGCAGAATACAGCTGGAGCACTGTCTTCTGCATACTCCTGCTGTGTTCACAAAGTGCACAGCTGTATACAGCTGAGCGCTCTGAGTGGGGTATGCAGAATACAGCTGAAGCACTGTCTTCTGCATACTCCTGCTGTGTTCACAAAGTGCACAGCTGGTATACAGCTGAGCGCTCTGAGTGGCGTATGCAGAACACAGCTGGAGTGCTGTCTTCTGCATACTCCTGCTGTGTTCATGGAGCGCACAGCTGGTATAAGCTGAGCGCTCTGAAGGGGGGTATACAGAAACACCGCTGGACTACTGTCTTTTGCATACTCCTGCTGTGTTTGCAGACTGCTCAGCTTGTATACAGCTGAGTGCTCCGAGCGGAGTATACAGAAGACAGCTGAGAGCTGCCTCTGATTGGTCCCTGTGCTCAGCCAATCAGAGGCAGCCCTTTCAGCAGGCGGGGATTTAAAATACCCGCCTGCTGAAAAATCCTCAGAGCCGGCTGGATGCAGCTATGCCCCGGCAGCTGCAGAGAGGTGAGTATACATTTTTTTTACACATTTTTAGATTGATTTTTAGGAAAGGGCTTATATTTTACTGTAGCGCTTGCCGGCAGCCCATTACTGTATTGCCGGCTCCATTGAATTCAATGGGAAAACATCGCTCTTCTCTGCCACAGCTGTGACAGCTGTGGAAGAGGATTTCTTCATCTTCGTGGGGAGTTACATTTTCACTAGACACTATGACAATGCTGTCACAGTGTTCAGTGACAAGAGGACTCACCGCGGAGATGAAGAACTCCCCTGCCACAGCTGTCACAGCTGTAGCAGAGGATCACGATGTTCTCTGTATGTCAATGGGGCCGCTGCAACTGCCACCGGCCCCATTGACCACAGGTGAACCCCCAGGATGTGACAGCATCCAGGGGTTTCACATTCAAGGAATAGCGGGCAGCACTCTTTTTGAGCGGATAAACACTGCTAGCAGAGTTTTTTCTGCCGTGACGCCCGCTTCGGTCACGCAAATTTTTGAACGCATAACTGATGCGTTCAAAAATTTGAGCATCAAAATGCCCGTGTGACTGAGCCCTGATGGTAGAAAAAAAAATCATAGTAAAACTACTGCTTCCCGAAGACTAAGGCAGGGGCTCACACAACATTATGCAGAATCCACTGCAGGCCTCCCACAGCGGATGCCAGCTCTGAGCCCTGCTGTGACGCTGCATATGGCCACGTAATGTACTGCGTATGACCCCCAACTCATGCAGATGGTCATGCACAATACACCCTTTTTTTCTGGTTTATATTTCCTGCGCTGCCGCTTAGTGATGACGCATATACCCGCAGCCCATACGCAATGTAAAATTGTGTATGAGCTGTGGGTATATCCACAATAATAGAGAACAATGGGCCCTATGTCACGGATTCCGTGTTAAAATAGAACATGCTGCGCAATTCCGACCAGCTAATGTGAGCACAACTGCGTAATTCAATGCAGATTAAACATTTGCGAAATCTGCATTTCCTATCTGGTCGTGTGAGTCTGGCTTTAGAAAAAATATGCACTTAGCCTGGCATTTCATTTGCCAGTCTAAATCCAAAATACATTGGAGTAAAGTGTGCCATGTGAAACCAGAAAATGGACCAGAAAATGAAATAATGCAGGCATTGAAAGGCATGTATTTTTGATCTTTCATTCACATTCATGGATACGGATTGCATATTTTGCTAGTGGAGGAAAGATCGCAGCATGCTCTATTTTGCCGCAGAAACCACGTGGACAGCCTCCATTAAAGTCAATGTAGGTGTCGAGCCGCAGCGCATACGCAATCACCATTGCCTATAGGCTGCGGGTACCTGCGTCATTGCTAAACAATGGCACAGGAAACACAGACAAATGAAAAAAACCTGCACTACACATGATCGCCTGCAAGCCTAGGCGGCCATACACGATACAGGTTATTGCCATACGCAGGGTTACCAGCTGCGCTCACATCCGATCCAGTCATGTGAGCCTGGTCTCAGAATGGAAAGCCGCTCAGTAAAAGTGGCTCCTGTCCTGGTGGATCTTCTGTTATCTGGTTATTACAGGATGGCAATTCATTCTTTCTAGTCAGATTCCTAGATTGTGGTCCCCAGTGTCATGTTGTGCTTTTCTGACCTGTAGTTCTGTGGGTTTCCAGGAGCACACTTCAACAGGTGTGGGATGATTGAGCTGGCTGGGTGTGTATTGTTCCAATCAGACATTCACCACTGGTCTGCTGCACATAAATTGCAGCCCCTCTTGCTAGACGGTGCTGGTCAGTTATCCTTCTCATTCCTCTCAGAATCCCAGTGTTTGGAGTCATGCATGTTTTACTTGATGCTGCTGTATGCATGAGGTTTTGGGTGGGATACCCTTGACTGTAATTCCCTCGTCTATTGGGGTGAACTGTGTCCTGTTCAATATATATGTCATTTACCATCTATTGAGAGCCAGGCACCTAGGTTCCAGCAAGGGGCCCTCCCTATTGGGACGATCGCCCTGCTTGCAGACAGGACTCCCTGGTGTTGAAGTTGTTTTGTTAGAGTAGGGACTCACAAGACAATGAGGACCCTTACCGTGGGTTCATGAGCTTAAGTATTTTTGCCAAAATACGAAACAATACCTCGTACATACTTTAACTAGTCCATCTGCTTATGCGTGTTGGTATTCTAGGTAAGTGTTTTCGTGTTTGTTAATTGTGGTGAGAGTGCAGCATCCGAGGAGCAGGCCCTCAGCCTAGGAGACTGTAAGGAAAATTTATGTGTTTATCAAGGAGAAGAAAATCCCTGATCTTGTGTAGAAGTCTGGGCCCATAGGAGAAATACAAATCACACCAGCCTGTTGCGGGATCAAATGATTTCTAATGTATTCAAAGGTGCATGTGGTTTATATACCATAAATGACATCACAGGGAAAGTACATACCTCCAAGATTAATAAGAATACATGATAGGGTACAACTAAAATGTTTAACATAAGTTACACCTTTTAAGGTGTAACTATAACATACAAAGAAACCGTTATGAATTCAGTGAAAAGGAATGCAAGGGAGGCAGTCTGAGAGACTGTCTTATCTTCTGTCTGTCTCTATCCATACCATTCACTGGTATAGAAAAGGTTTCATTTAACTCCTTCACTACTTATACTAGCATCATGCTATATCTTTCTAGTCTACAAGCTAATAGAACAATTAACTGATACACTGATCTACAATTTTCCTAACAGAGACAGCAGGGTAGAGTTTGGGACTTGTCACAGGGCTCTACCATCTCCCACCCTGAGGGTAGCAAGGGGACCCATCCAAGGAACCGAGGGCAGGCTATTAAATGGTGGTAACCCAGTCTTTGTCACGTGTTCTGTCCTCTGCGGTGAATTCCAGCAGGTGTAATAAAGAGTACACACACACAGAAGTGACTTGTAAATGCTTAAACGGAAACGGTTGGTAAAGCCCGTTTACTTGAAGAACAAACTTGAACAACTTGAAAACAGTCCAACAGAATTTACATCCCCATCAGGACACAAGTGCAGAAGGATTTGTGGTGTGACAGGGAGGAATCACGAAAGTTCAGATGAATCCACAGGACAGGTTATCTACGGGATTCTGTTCCCGGCCACTCTTCTCTCTCTCTCTCAAGCTCTCTACCAGTACACACTCACTCTCCGGGATAGGTACTCAGTGCTGCACAATGAGTTCTTGCAGACATGCGAGTTCTCTTAGACTTCAACATAAAGACCTGGGTAGACTTTGCCCAGAACACACACGTAGCATTCGCTCGGCCTCTTCCATTTCTACTGCACACAGACTGAAGGTGTATGTGCAGACAGGCTCTTCTCTTGATTACTCCAAGAAGAAGACTGACAGACAGACCTCTCTCATGCACCTTGCAAACATATTTATATAACAAGGTCACATGACATATAAGAAGATACATTTTCCAGCCATAACCCAGACAGTAACCCATTCAGTGCTGCAGCTATGCAATACACATCAAATTTACTCACATAGAAGACACTGACAACTCATAAGTACAAGACACACATAGATCATTCAGAAATGTCTAGAACCTTCCATACATTAACTTCTGTACATTACAGAGTGTCTATGGGAGTATTTTACTACCTGTTGCACTTGCTTGGCAATTAAGGAGGACTTTTATTCCTGACTTGGCTGTGGACCTGTGCTGATAAATCTCAGTCGTCATCTTATGGTTGTTTGAATCAGAGCTGGATCTTGGTCTCTTATTTTTTCCTGCTCATCTCAAGCTAAGTATTGCAGTTATTGGTGGTAGTTGTATTCTTACTTAGTTGTTTACTTCTGTCCCAGATAGGGACAGTGAGTAGCTGAGGAATGTGGGTCAGGTCTGTTCTTATCAGGAGAGGACATCCGCTATAAGCAGGGATGATCTCTTATTCTAAGTCATATAGGGAAAGTTGCCCCCTCCATCTGGTATTCCACACGTTACCTATAGTGGTTTATGTTCTCTGTTCAACTGTGTAAGCATAGCCCGGGAACTGTTTAGGGGACCAGTTTAGGTACGTCCTGGTCAGACGTGATACCCAGAGAAGTCACAATTTGGAGGTGGGTGTTTTGCAGGAAAGTCTTGAATAGTGCAGGATGAGCAATGAAGTGAAGGAAAGTATGGGAAACTGGTCAAAATGCAACAAATTAGAAAAGGAGATAACTGTTAGTAGAAAACAACCAGGGGCCAAAATTACCTGGTGAGAAATTGAAAGGAGCAAGATGAAGGTGAAATCTAGAAGCAAGACTAAGGTTAGGGTTAGAATACAAGTTAACCAGCTTAATAAACAGGCAACGGTACAAATTTCTTCTCTCTTTTCTTAGCTTGCATACAATCTTGCACCATCCAACAAAAAAGAAAGGATACATTCACATATACATTTTTTAAAGAGATTATGGGTGATGGATGGCATTCTCCGAATGTATACTTTTTATTATACATATTTGTTTAACCCCTTAACCCCACAAGACATAAGTTTGCATCCTGGATGCAGGGTACTTAACGCAACAGGACGTAAACTTACATCCTGTGGATAGTGCGGGATCAGAAGCAAAGACTGTGCCATTCCACAGCAGCAGCTAGCTATTACTGATAGCCGGCTTCCTGCTGCAACAGCAGGGATAGATAAGAACAGCTATACATAGATGGCGGCATGTAAAGGGTTCATAGAGGGATGGGTTGCCACGGCAACAGGACGCCAGATACTGGTGTCCCGGCTTGCCATGGCCTATGAACGCTATTGTAACTGATAAAGAATTGCAGTACAGAAATCCTTGAATGCATTATCATAGCGATCATAGCTGATATGGTTCAAGTCCCCTACAGGGACATAAAAAATAAAAATAGTGTAAAGAAAAATATGCAAAGAAATCCCCCCATTATTGTGCACTTTCCCCTCTTTGCCATTCGAAATGCTTATTTCGTTTTACCTCCCAATGCACTAAGAGTGATAAAAAAGCATATATACCCCAAAAATGGTACCATTAAAAATTACAGTTCGTCACTAGAGATGAGCGAATATACTCGTTTCGAGTAATTACTCGATCGAGCACCGTGATTTTCGAGTACTTCCGTACTCGGGTGAAAAGATTCAGGGGGCGCTGGGGGGCGGGGGGAGGCGTGGCGGAGCGGGGGGTAGCAGCGGGGAACAGGGGGGAGCCCTCTCTCTCTCCCTCTCCCCCCCACTCCCCGCTGCAACCCCCCACTCACCCATGGCGCCCCCCGAATCTTTTCGCCCGAGTACGGAAGTACTCGAAAATCGCGGCGTTCGGGCGAAAAAGGGGCGTGGCCGAGTAGGTTCGCTCATCTCTATTCGTCACGCAAAAAACAAGCCCCCACAGAGTTTCGTCTATGGAAGAATAAAAAAAGGTTTTGGGACATTGAATGCAACAATGTAGAAAAAAAATAATTAACGAAAGGGTTTTTATTGTACAAAAGTGGTAAAAAAATCCTAATAATCTGATATTGTTTTAATCATACCAGCTTGCAGAAAAATGTATTGCGTCATTTATGCTGCATGATTAAGGCCGATTTCACTTGGGCGAACCAGATTCCAGCTGTGAGCCTGGCCAGCGACCCCACATACCTGAATTTACTGTATTCCGTATGACCGCGGCAGCTTGCTGTCAGTCATGTGCAGTACAGCTTTTTTTCTACTGTTTGTATTTCCCGTACCGTCACTTAGTGATGACGCAGGTATCTGCAGCCCATTCACAATGTTAATTGCGTATGGGCTGCGGGTCTGACAGCATCCATTGACTTTAATTCAGCAACAGAAATTCCCTGCTGCGCGAAAATATAGGTCTTGACTAGGGATGAGCGAGTATACTCGCTAAGGCACTACTCGCTCGAGTAATGTGCCTTAGCCGAGTATCTCCCTGCTCGTCCCTAAAGATTCGGGGGCCGCCGCAGCTGACAGGTGAGTTGCGGTGGGGAGCGGGGCAGAGCGGGCGGGAGAGAGGGAGAGAGAGATCTCCCCTCAGTTCCTCCCTGCTCTCCCCCGCAGCTCCCTGCCCCGCGGCGGCACCCAAATCTTTCGGGACGAGCAGGGAGATACTCGGCTAAGGCACATTACTCGAGCGAGTAGTGCCTTAGCGAGTATACTCGCTCATCCCTAGTCTTGACTAAACTTTGGAGCGCAAAGCACAGGAGTTTCCATAGATTCCGATGGGAGACTATGTAAGCTGGAGGGATTCTCTCATAGCAGGAATATAGGGCTTCCCTCCTTCTCACCTGCAGGGGAATGCTTCCATCCCTGCAGCGGGAATACCCCTCCAGCTCCCCTGTAGGGGAGCCCCTCTCTCCCCGCTACGGGAGAATCCCTCCTTCTCTCCTGCAGGGGAATCCCTCCATCTCTGCAGCAGGGATATCCCTCCAGCTCATCTGCAGGGAAACCCCTCTCTTCCTGCTATGGGGAAATCCCTCCAGCTCATCTGCAGGGAAACACCTCTCTCCCTGCTATGGGGAAATCCCTCCAGCTCCCCTACAGGGGAATCCCTCAATCCCGTCTGAGATGAAGGTAGTTCCCAGTGATGAAGAGAAGGACTGCGTGGCTTTTCTTCATCTCTCTCTCTCTCCTCCCGGAGCAGCAATACTTTTTTTCTACAACATGCAGCTCCCAATTGTGTGAATGGGCAATTTCACTGCTAATTAAGCTCGGGACTTGATAGCGAGAAATTGTCCATTCACCCGATTTTCTCTCAAGTTAGCCATGATTTTTTTGGTGCTGCTAACTCCTGCTTGCTTTGGATGCCCATGTGAACGAGCCCTTAATTAGTCCCCAGTGTGGTATTTTTCCCGCAAAATTGCACAGTTCATTGCGCAATTGCGCAGATATTAGGTGCGCACCCCTGTAGAGCCCTATAGTGCTTTTGGTTGCGCAAGTATAAAACAATGGGTTTTGTTCTCTGCGTATTGCGTGCGTAAATTTTGCGTGCAAACACGCTCGTGTGAAGAAGCCCTAAGAGAGAAAACATGCATCTGTCATGGCATGGTGTCTCAGAGTGGAAGGTAGAAACCCTATGCTGCATAGGGGAGAACGGAAGTGGATCGGAGCAAGGTGAGTAACAAACATACTTTTAAGTTTCAATCAGCAATTCACAAAAGAAATGTTCCAATATTCTGCATTTTTGCACTTTTCGTTATGTACGGTATAAAGTACTTACGTGCATGTTTGGCCTAGAAAACACGTAGCTCATAGATTACGCGTTCCGGGTAGGAATGTTAAGTACTTTTGAGATGGAATGTTGCACATAGTGTATCAATAGAGATGATTTGGGGTTGAAGGTCATTAAACAAAACTGTGGATGACTATAGAAGGGCAGAACGTGTGAAGGATGAAAGAGAAGAGGATGAGAAATTGTCAAAGTGTGATTCCAATGAAAGAAAAGCAGATTTGCTTTCTACGAGGAACACGAGCTCCGGCTGCAGAGTCTCAGCGAGGTATTTCATTTTTATATGAAAAGAAAAAATGAGCTCTTCCTGACTTAAGCAGCAGGATAAATCTGTTACTAGGGAGTACTCGGAGCAGACCGAGGTCTCCAGACTGTGCTCTAGTGAGGTGATTAGTCAGGACAGCTCCATAAAACACAGGCAGGTTGAAGTCTGCTCACAATGCATGCTGGGATAGTGTCACATGAAAATGCGAGAAGATGAGGTCTCCCGAGAGTGGTCAGGAACAGATCCACTTATCACATACAACACATCTTTTAATGCCTCTTTTTCTATCACGGATACAGTAGACCATTATAAAATAGTCGTGTACAAACTGTTGCTGTTTCATTCTACATACATACCTAGGTCACCGAATACTACGGAAGGGCAACTAATTGGCCAACCTCGAATGGAAGAAAAAAGTCAATGGTGCATGACTCAAAAAAATACCATGATGCATTATCAAGAATAAAGTTGGACACAGACATACAGGGGCGTAACTATAGAGGGTGCAGGGGATGCGGTTGCACCCGAGCCCAGAAGCCTTAGGGGGCCCATAAGGCCTCTCTTCTCCATATAGGGAGCCCAGTACTATGAATAAAGCATTATAGTTGGGGGCCCTGTTACAGGTTTTGCATTGGGGCCCAGAAGCTTCAAGTTATGCCTCTGTGCAGCATGGTTTAGGTATGGGTACAGGTACAGATACAGATTGAAGGGGGCCCCAGCTTACCTTTTGCATCAGGGCCCCTGAGCCTTTAGTTACGCCCCTGCAGACATATAAGGCATTAAAAACAATAAAAGCTATAAATAAGATGGGTCAAACAACAGCCCTCCACATGAGACATAATAATAAAATGCCAAAGGGTGGTTTCACACCTGTGTTGGGGATTCCACTTTCTTGCTCCATTTGGGGAACAGGAAAGGGGAATCCCTGCAGCCCGTCTCCGTCTCTGGATAGAACCAAACAGTGCTGGACGGACCCTATTGACTATAATGGGGTCTGTCCGCTTTCTGCTCAGCTGCCCGGACTTTGGATGATATTTTGAGCCAAATATGGCCACAGGTACCGATGGAAATGTGAAACCCACCTAAGGCCAAATGCACATGACCAGGTCGGATTCTGGGCCTGGCCTGTGACTCCTGTGTACCTGACCGGATGGTTTTCATTTGTGTTGTGGATGTGCCGTCCGTCGCGCCGGCGTACATGTGCAGTATAGATGCGAATGTGCCGTCGCTAGGCAGTGACACAGATTCTGCGGCCTTTCCACAATGATGATTGCGGAAGGGCCACGGGACGGGCGGCTTCCATTTACTTCAATGCAAGCCGTCCCCACAGGAAATTTGGCTCAAAATAGAGCATGCTGCAATTTTCTCCCAGCGAGCGGTAAATCACAATTGATGACATGTTTGTATGGGTATTTGTGCGCACAGCACGCTGAGAATAGAACCCATTAATTTAAATAAGTTGATTCACAGAACTTAATTGTTGCACGTGAATTTGTACATCGAGGGTCCCAATAGAAGTCTATGGGAGATATGCAAATCCGCGCTCAATGTGCATACAAATGGGCATTATGTCGCGCAATTCATGAAAAAAAAACACATCTGGAACTCATTAGACTAAATAGCCTTTTAAATTGGGGCGTGGATGTGCCAGTCATGTTAACAATTGCCACATTTGTATGTGAAACTACGCTGGCCTGCAGTTCAATGGCAGATTCCCATATACAGTGTATTGACTATAAGTAACACCTCTGGAAGCCTCAAACACTTCTGAACTTTTTAAGAACAATTTTTTTGCATTCTACATGTAAATGTAACCAAGTCTCAAGTCTTTAATAATCTTAAAAGCAGCTAGAAAGAGTGTGTGGCACATGTACGCGTCCCTGATCGGTAACAGGAGCTGTGATAGACAGAAATGAGATCCTCTGAGAATGTGCACAAATATTAAATGTGATTTACTGGTAAGTGATATTCCCCGATAGACCATCAAATACAAAATTATACCTCGTGGGCCATTGAGAGAAGTATAGGAGAAAGCCCAAAGGCCTAACAGTGTACTGGAAAAGTAAATATTTGATATTGGAAGAAAAGACACTTACCTTGCTGACTTTCCTATGGATATGTATGAAACCTGCGGCTGTAATGCTTTAAATATGCTGCTATTTATGTACATGCAGATGTAGCAGAAGTTAGTTGCAGACAACTTTTTAGCTCTTTTTGTATTCATCGTATTATTAGAATATTAGCATTTTATATCTGCATAGATACAGTGAACACGGAGTATCAGGAAGAGAACCAGATCTTCTTTAGTGCCACATTCAGGTCATAGGGGTCAGAAACGCTCTTTTCTCCTTAG
This sequence comes from Eleutherodactylus coqui, assembly GCF_035609145.1. Lineage (NCBI taxonomy): Eukaryota > Metazoa > Chordata > Amphibia > Anura > Eleutherodactylidae > Eleutherodactylus > Eleutherodactylus coqui. Next base: position 474,048,911 of record NC_089837.1, on the reverse strand, counting down.
GGAGAGCAACTATATACTAGTGAGGAGACTCAAATGGCCAAGCACGCTCCTCTGGGTAATATGCAAATAAGGGAGATGGAATAAAGCCTCCACAATGCCACCTATGCTGCCTTTCAATAGGTGGCACTGTGGAGGATTTATTCCATCTCCCTTATATTCAGGTCATATATATGAAAGACTATATGCAGGGGGGGAGTCTTGCAGTCCGTGGAATATCACTCTACACTGTGCATTAGTATGCATTGGTAGTCTAAGACACTGCATGCTGCTCACATGGGCAGCACTGGCCAATAAAAGCAGTGCATAGACTCTTAGCCTAATGATGCATACTAATGCACAGTGTACAACAGGAAGTCAGAGACGGGGAGCGGCCATATTTCTCTGGCTTGCTTTAAGTTTATTTTACTGCAGATTTGGGTTCGGATTTGGGGCCCAATCTGTGGCGAAATTCGCACCATTTTTGAATTCTATAGAATGTTATGAATATCCGTGCTGCAGACCTTGGCGCGCTCTCTCTTGGCGATCTCCTTAAGACTGTCCGACACCTTCCTCTCCATTATAATCCTAGATACGTGGGACAAAATTTTAGATGGGAACGCCCTCGCGAAACAGAGCGGACCTCTTACTGAAATTTTCCACAATAAGGCGTTTCCTGGTCTTAATGCAGACTTTCCTAAGATGGCAGGCCCTGATAACACCAGGATTTTTAAGGCATTTCAAGGATCATCCCTTATTTCATTCCCTGACCTGTGAGTGGCAGAGACCTCTCTACCTTGGTTGTCCTATGTCCAGCTTGTATCATCTTGATCAGGGATCCTCATTGTGCGGGTGCTGTATTAGGATTAGGAAAAACTTTTCTGAATTCCTCGCCTTGTAAAACGTACTTCACAAGTCAAATACCCCAGGAGTTTGCTCTATCGGCCATCTCAGTCCCATCACTCCTGCATGTTGACACCACAGCCTTGGTGTCTGCACTGGTATTATCTACGGGGTCCTTTGCTCCAGCGATCTCTTTAATTGGCTTATATATGGCAGTGCCTCTTCGGCTACGGTCATAAAGGCCCTTCTGGCATTCTTTTTCACCCGTCGTAATCAGGGCCTTTTTTTGCCTTGCCTACACTGCTCCCCAGCATGGAGTCATCACACTCTCAACATACACAATGGCTGCTGCCCGGTACTCTGTGGCCTCTGCTGGCTCACACACTGTTCCTGGTGGGCTGCGCTGCTGCTTGCTCTGTCACTGCTGCTCTTGTCCTTCCCCCAGTGTCACAACTAATCAGAGAGCATTTTAGAAGGTTCTGACATATTTTAATTCAGCTTTAATAGCAGCCAGATCTTTTATGACCTTTGGCCAAAGCTGATATTGCAACTTGCATTATTGTAGCTTAGTCGCAGATAGAGGCAGTAGGTGGGACCTCACTCTAGAGCTCAGTACATGTAATCGATAGTAGGAAAACTGGGCACTGCTCACCCCTCTTACACCAGGGCAGGTTGAGTGAGCAGTGCTGTTAAATTAGAGAGCAGGTATAGCACATTGGTCGCCTAACACTACCAATGCACTGTGGGGATTAGTTAGTCTGAAGATTGCGTCGGGCATCTCAGATGGCTGATAACTTAGTAGTATTTATTAAAAGTTATGCATTATTAGGGGAGTTTACTCTTTCTGGGATTTGGCTATTTAGGCTTCCTTGTTTGTGATTGCTTTAGCTGTGATTTGTTTGTTGTTATATTAAATTAACATAGAAAATGTGTTCTTCACCTTTACAAGTCACTGGTCAGACCACACATGGAATATTATGGACAGTTTTGGGCACCGGTACTCAAGAAGGATATATCAGAGCTTGAGCGGGTACAATGGCGGGCAAATAAAGTATTAACTGGAATGGGTGGACTACAATACCCAGAGAGGTTAACAAAATTGGGGTTATTTACTTTAGAAATAAATGGCTGAGGGGCGACCTAATAACTATGTATAAATATATCAAAGATCTCTCCCATCATCTATTTATATCCAGGACTGTGACTGTAACAAGGGGCACTCTCTACGTCAAGTGGAAAGGTTTCTACACCGACATAGAAGGGGGTTCTTTACGGTAAGAGCAGTGAGACTATAGAACTCTCTGCCTGAGGGCGTGGTGATGGCAAATTTGATAAAATACTTTAAGAGGGGCTGAGATGCCTTTCTTGAGTGTAACAATATTACATGTAATAGCCACTAAATACTTCCGAAGGATTGTTGATCTGGGGATTATTCCAATTGCTAGGGTTGGAAAGGGTTTTCACCCCTTAAATTAGGAATATTGGCTTCTATCTCATTGTTTTATTTTATTTTTTTTTTGCCTTCCTCTGGATCAACATTACAAGGTAATAGACCGAACTGTATGGACATATGTCTTTTTTCGGCCTAACATACTATATTACTAAGATGTCTCCAGTACACTCCTTAAAGACAAACACCAGCCAACATAGGACATCATCCCCACCCCCAATATAGCCACATTGCAAGCATTCCTCTTCCCCCACCCCATGCCATGTCTATCTTGTATCTAGTATAATCCAACTTTCCACCCTCTTGGGTTGTAGAAATCACTGTTTGCAGGCAGTAACTCTGCTAACTACATGTTCTATGATGTCTTGCCCTGACATCAAATAAGGATGTATTACTAGATCAAAAGTTATAGTTATAATGATCATTCGATAGCCAACAGATGTAAATCTAAGGCCCACAAGCATTGTGCAAACTTCAGCCTACTGCAGTAAGGTCCAGAGATGAATGGTTGGCTATAGCCTTCCATCATCTATAGAAGACAGTTTGAGGAGATTCAGTGATAACACATTAGACATTAGCATACACCGAGCTATGAAGATTTGTGGCTGTCATCCAGTACATACCTGAATTACAGCTATGCACCGATCGTCGGGGCTGTTTTGAGCTTCCTCTAAAGCCCAGTTGTGTGTCTGATCTTTAAATTAGGGGGCTGTATATAGCTAGCTTTGGAAACAATACTATATATTCAAGATGCAAATCCACAAACATCTCATAAAGAAGCCAACAGTATTAACTCTAATGGTTTATACATACTGGCTATTGTTGGAAGTGCAAAGAAATGAAGAAGATCCGTAATGTACTGTATACACGATCATGTAAATCCTGGAAGCAACAGCGATCATCTTTCTGCCAACTTCCTTGGTCATTGCAAAGTAGAGAAACACTATGATACAGAAGAGTAGAGAATGACTAATGAGGTAATATATCCTTGTAGTTCTGTTGGTTTTATTTCAATGAAAACTACTAGATTATGTGTAAAACAACCTAATTTCCGGCACTGGTTACATTATGAATGATGAAGGAAGCTATAAGACAATGTTGTCCCTTTTATTTCATATCATGATCAATCTTCATATTTTATGTTGCATTTGATTCCAATGGCAAGTATGTGACTTGCAAGTCAGAGTAGTGCAAAGTACTTTCATGAAATACGTACTCTCATGATGGATAGATTCAAGCACGGATTCTGAAGACTAAGCTGACAACTATTGGCTGTATAAAGTCATCTAAAATAAAAAATGACGCAAATTTGCACATAGTCTTCATTAGCCGCCCGATGGTAAATTCACGTCGCTGCTGCCTGGGCTCTGTGCAGCAGCGTTGTAAATTTATGTCAGCTGCTTTATCAGTGATCGCAGCCATCCACAATAGGTAAAACATCCAAAACAGACAGTTACTAACACCTGTTCGGGTGCTGTCATCAGGACCTGATTGGTTCAGGTCTTGAGGAGGTCATCAGTGACAGCCAATCACTGCTCTGGCCGGAAAAGTTTGTATGCTATGAACTTACCCAGAATGTTAGGGCTGTACGTATCAGCAGAGAAGAAATAAGGAAAGCACAGTCTGTAAAAACACCAGACATTAACCTCACATTAACCCCTTCTATTACAATCAGCTATAGTATTAGGCCGAGGGCGATATTCCGCCGCGGGGGAGCAGGGGAGAAAGTTGTAAGCTCTCTGCCGGGAGCCTATCTGATAGTTAGGCTCACCGCGGAGAATCACGGCAAATCGTGTCATGCCGCGATTTGAATCCCGCGAGCAGAGAATCGCTACTATATGTGATTATCGCATCTATGAAGTCTATTCCAGTTAAGGCCATGTTCACCTGGTTATGTATCTGCAGAGATACATAGAAAGATGGAGTAAGGCAGCCTAGAGTGAGAAATCTCGCAGCGGGACCCAACCTGCGCCCCTGCAGGGACCAGTGCGGGTCTCACCTGTTCCCGCGGCTCCGGCTCTGTGATGTGCCGGCTGCCGCCCAGCTGGCGCTTGTGCAGAGCAGAGCCGGGGTGCCAGGAGTGACATTTCTGTGCGGGTCTCTGCGAGACCCGCACAGAAATAGAGCATGCCACGATTTGTTTTCTGCGTGTGATTTCATGCGGACAAATCACAGCCGTCTGCCTAGGATTGCGTTTTGCAATGAAATCCTATGCAGGCGGGCAGGGGCGGAAATCCTGCAGGAAATCCCACCGCAGAATTTTTGCCCGTGTGCAGGGGGCCTTTGTATGATTTTTTTGCGCATACTAGAAAATGAGAATGAACCTATTGAAGTCAATGGTTTCTATTCTCTGCATATTGTGCGCATAAATTTTGCATTTGCAAAAATGCATGCAAGTACGCCCGTGTGAAGCCGGCCATCCGCATTAAGTTGTTTGCACGCACAATGCCCAATAAATAGAACTCATTGATTTTGATGGGTTTGTTCACAACCGTATGCAATTGCATTGCGCAAAAAAAACCCCAAAAAAACCCAGCATGCGCTACTCTCCTGCGCATTTGAGGCAGAAAAGAACACATCTGGCACTCATGAAAGAATTTGGCC